>NW_026988421.1:63573125-64238437 GCF_030222135.1 Aotus nancymaae | reverse complement strand
TCTAGCAGCCGATGTGGGTAAAGCTGAAGCTGAAAGGGAATTCGGAGGCCTCAGCGACTGCCTGGATCTACAGATCTGTTGGGATTAAAGGACTATACCAAGGTTTTAACATGTCTGTGCAGGGTATTATCATCTACCAAGCTGCCTACTTTGGTATCTATGACACTGTAAAGGGAATGCTTCCGGATCCCAGGAACACTCACGTTGTCATCAGCTGGATGATCGCACAGACTGTCACTGCTGTTGCTGGGTTGACTTCTATCCATTTGATACTGTTCACTTCTACATGATGTTGCAGTCAGGGCGCAAAGGAACTGACATCATATACACAGGCACGCTTAACTGCTGGAGGAATATTGCTCATGATGAAGGAGGCAAAGCTTTTTTTAAGGGTGCGTGGTCCATGGTTCTCAGAGGCATGGGTGGTGCTTTTGTGCTTGTCTTGTATGATGAAATCAAGAAGTACACATGAGTTATTTCCTAGGATTTTTCCCCCTGTGAACAGGCATGTTGTATTATATAACATATCTTGAGCATTCTTGACGGACTCCTGGCTGTCAGTTTATCAGTGGCAACAATTAACTCTATTTACTGGTTGAAAATGGGAAGCAATAATATTCATCTGACCAGTTTTCTCTTAAAGCAGACAGCAGACAGCAGTTATTCTTTAATAGCAGATATCCAGGCACTGTTTAAATTTTCGTATCTAAAAAATAAGTGTTACAGTTGGTTTGTTTAAATCAACCTCCACACTGTATTTGATTGATATGTCTCTTCAGTCTTCATCTACAGTTCTTTTTTCTTTTATGTATTTTTTTATTGCCATTTATGTGAGGCATATTTTATGTCTTGTCTCACATTTCTCAACCCATCTTTTTGCTCAGGTTGCTGCTGCAGCAGTTATTTGTACAGAGTTGCAGCCTGACAGGACAAAACCTCAGCTATGTTGTGTATCTGTTGCTTTCTTCTATGGGGCATCTCTGCTGCTGTAGCATGGGACACCTGCAGGAGCACACTCAACCATATTGGCACATGCACACATTTGGAGGTACAAAGGCTTTAAAACTTACTGCTGAGAATTGGTGGACACCCTTTTTTTCAATGTCTTCCATGATTGATTCTGATATACAAACTACATGGTTTCTCAGATGGGCCAAGGGGAGTTGAGCTCTGGTTGTCTACGGTGGTAGTCAACTTAATAGCATACCCTTGAATTGGCTTTTTCTGCTGACCTATTTCACTTTTCTTAGTACTTGCTTTTAAGGAAACTAAACTTAGACACCATTTATTTATGGAAGAATGTAGACCATTTGTATTATAGAATTTCTCACATTCTGGATTCTACTGATTGCATCCATAAGGTATTGTTTAACATGTTTCTCTATCCTTTGTGTTTCACCCATATAGAAAATACATAAAAAGTGACTGAAAATGATTATACCGAAGTGTTAACTCTGTGAATGTTGAAATTATCAGAAATTATTTTATTCTTCTTCGTATGTTTCTTTTTTTTTTTTTGAGACAGAGTGTAGCTCTGTCGCCAGGCTGGAGTGCAGTGGTATGATCTTGGCTCACTGCAACCTCCGCCTCCCAGGTTCAAGTGATTCTTCTGCCTCAGCCTCCCAAATAGCTGAGATTACAGGCATGCACTACCATGCCCAACTAATTTTTGTATATTTAGTAGAGACAGGGTTTCACCATGTTGCCTAGGCTGGTCTTCAACTCCTCACCTTAGGTGATCCGCCTGCTTGGCCTCCCAAAGTGCTGGGATTACAGGCGTGAGCCACCACGTCCGGCCTAGATGAAGTTATTAAATGTGTTTTCTCTGTACACAAATTCATTTGTGATTGAGGTGAATTTGAACAAAAGTCATGCATCATAAGTCAATTATCAAGTGTCTTTGTTCTTCTGTAAGCATACATTTATTTATTCTTTTGCCCTGAGTGAATTCAAAGAAAGCACAACTGAATGAAATCCATTTATAAATGTTTCAACAGTCCATCAAGTAGCAGAAATGAATATGAAGTTTTGATTGTCTTTCCAGGATTATGGATGTGACAAACCAAACATTGCCATAAACCATTTAGCAATGTAGAACAGTCACCACACCAACATATATTTTTAATTTGGATCATTTTGTCTCTTCCATGATGAGTTATGAAAATTGCAGAGCTTTTAATAATGAAAGCTTTAAGGGCTCAAGAAGGACGAGGAAGCCATTCAGGTTCTCCATGAGTCCACACTTAACATTAGACTTATGTTCTCCTAAATACCTATCAACCTAAATTAAAGAAACAAAACTGGTATTTATGTTTTGTTTTAATATTAGTTCTCATAGGTAATTTTACTTGGGCCATGGCGTTCATTCACATTGCTTATCTAAACAGTTTCACTACCAGCTGATATAGCATGAAAATCTGGCAAAGTATTTTCTTGGTATTGGATTAATTTTTGTCCTGCTTTGGTTAGCAGTTTTATAAACCAATCTCTTCATTAGAGTTCTGGGAATTCTTACCAAGTTTAAATAATATTATCCTAAAGTTATCAGAAACCTGTATTTAAGGGTGCATGTCATGCCATCCTTTGGTGAACCTCCTTGAAGATAACAATGCTCCAGGATTTTGCTTGCTTGTGAATTTTTCAGAAACCACATTAGAATTAAGCAATTAAATGTGGAAACAACTTAAAATGGTCCTAGTTTAAAACATAGTTTTAAGGACAAAGAAATTTGGTTATTTCTGTGGCCTACAATAATTTAACATAACAACCATAATTATAACCGATGGTATATATCCAGACATACCAGAATTTTAGGAGCCCTATACAATTTTGGAACATATATTATTAACATTTATAAAAATATAAATTGAAGAAGGTTAAACATTATTTCTTATTTGACAGTGCTTCTCATGTAATTTAACAAATCAGATAACCCTGTTTATCTTTCTTTTGGATGCTTCAGGGTCCCTCTGTAGTATCCTAAAGTGAAAGGTCAACAAAAAAGACTTAATTTTGAAGTTGAAATTTGATTTTAGGAAGCCTGTCAAATATATCAAAGGCTTAAAACACTTGACCAAATAGGATCACAGGTCTCTCTAAAATAATAATCATTCACGTTGCCAAAATGATAAAAATATTTTTAAAAGCAAAAGTCCTCACTTCCAATATTAGGTTAGGGGGGAAAAAATGAAATAAACAAATAAAGCAAAAACCTTTACTCTTTGGTAGAGAGGAAACTCTGGTTTGTGAATAATCAAAATACCTGAGAAAGACAGCAGGAGACACAATCTGTCTCTCCTTCACTCTTTTTTTTTTTTTTTTTTTTTTTTACAATTTACTCGAAAAGGGAACAGAAATATTTTAGTAACACTTATTAATACTATATGAGATTTTTTGTTCAAAAGAGGAAAACCAAATAATACTTTTGTATTAGTATATCAATATTAAACTTAACTTTAATAAAACCTTATAAACAAATTAATCTAATTTTAGTCAGTTTTGACCACCAGATTTCCACAAATCTTTTATAATTTCTTATATATTCTTATTTTTTCAGCTTTCTGTATTTTAGTTTTATTTACATCCTGTTTTATTCCTTTAAAGTAATTTTTAAGTAACTGCAAACTAGACAATTTTTTTAAACAAATACACATTTTCATGCCTTTATAACTTTTCTCATCAAAAGCATATCTTGCTTTTGTTTATACACTCTCAATACAGAATTTTTTTTTACATTTAGTAGTTTTAATTACATGTATTAACTACATTAACTGTTAGCAACTCTAATTTCTAATGAAATCCCTAGCAAGTAATTTTGAACTGTTTTATATTAGTATTTGTGCAGGAAAACCATTTTATAACTTTTTGGAAGATGTTTTCTCAAATTATTGTTTATTAATTAAATATATTTAGCTTTTCTATACCATATAAATAACATACCGAGGTATATACACATAAACTTCTGTTTAATAATGAATGTTTTGGTATTTTAACTTACTAATGACGCAGATTTTTTGGTTATTATTTAATTTAACATAGTATAACTTTAAGATTTTTTTTTTTTTTTTTAGCAGGCATGGTGATCGTAGTTAGCTGTGTATAAGATTTTTAATTACTGAAATAATTGTGAAACTGTGATAGAGATAGCCTCCCTAATGTCTTCCCTAGTCATCTTGGGTCTCAAGTAGCCACCTGGTATCCATGATGGCTATGAAAGGGACAGGACCTGTTTTGAGTCCTGAATTCACATACCAGATGTAGAGCTCAGGTCAGAAGACTGAGCTGTGAAGATGCCAAGAGGATCCAGCCCCTCCCAGAATAGCCAGGAACCAAAGCTGGGGCAAGAAAGGAGGGGGCCACATTAGGCTTTCCTCTAATTTGTAGCTGCTGGCCTAGGCACTGAGAACATGTCTCCAGATCTCACCACAGTTACTTATTGGGAACCCCCAAATCCATAGGCTCAAAACCAGAAACATAAGCTCACAGTCAAACCAAGCAAGTATTGAATTGTATTTAACTGACAATTTTGAACCCATTTCTATTTTACCAATAATTTAAAAACCAGCTTTATTTACCAAACATTATTATATACACATAACACATACAGACCTAGAGACAGACTGATCTTACAGTGTTCATAAAGGTTTCTCATTTGCTGGCTTTTAAATAGTTTTTATTTTCCCCATTCAGACTATCACTCTTCCAATTACCTGTTTCATTGCCTAAGCAGTTGTTAGCTAGGCAACTCTAAATCTAAAGGGACAACTCTTAAATGAAAAAAGAAAATTTATATTTCAAAAGCACAGAGATAAGACTTTAGGCCTAAATATAGTATCATTACTTGCTCAAACAAAGGAAAAAATGTATAAGTAAAGTTCAGTTAAGACAAGATGGCCAGAAAAGCACCTTAAACAAAGGTATGACTTGCTATATAAATTTAAAACAATGGTTAGAGTTTCTAATGCATGCAAGTAGACCCCTTCTAATGGAAATTTCCTTTATAGATATAAATTTCTTTTACAAAGGGTTTCAAGATGCCTAGTTAAATTCTAGAAAGAGGTATTTTAGTTCCATAGGTGGTCTTTTTAATTTAGCTACTGTTTCTTAGCTAAAATTATTGAGTTCAGGATGGAACCCATTAAGGAAAATGGCAAAGAAAGCGTTTTCTAGGCCTAGACTTATCCTGCATAGGAATGAAAAACAAGCAAACATGGTTTACTTGAGGACCTACTGTTTATTAACACTATCTAGGATAGCTTTCTTTTTGACTTTGGGGCAGGATGGTAACTAAGCCAAAAGGTTAACAGATTTAATTTTTCTTACCAATTAGTTGTTTAAGCTTTTTATTTTTAAAAGTTTTTTCTCAATTGAAATGTATTTAAGACATTCTAATTTATATGTGTAGATTTTAAGTCTCTCCAAAACCTTATCATTTTTCTTGTCTTTTGTGGGAGTGTTATGGACTTGAGGGTTTAATTGACCAAATCACACTGGATGTGAAACATGGAAAATCTGGTGGCATTTTAGAAGATTTAGTAAGACTACGTGAATTAAAGTGGAGCGCCAGAATTTAAATAAATTAGGGCTCAGCCACAGAAGTGTATTTTTTGAGAAATGTAGTGCAGCAATATGTGAGCTCTCCAAGTAGAAGCTGCCTTGACTTCTTACCTACCACTGTTAAATTACAGAAAACTGTGCTATTGATTAAGAATCTTTACCAGACATTCAGAAATTTCTGTATTTTGTGTTCATTATTTTAGTAGGCCAAAGCTCAAAATATAAAATAATAGATGGATATTGATGGCCGATTCATGAAGAAACAGTCAAATTAGTGTTATTCCACTGGAAGGAAATGTTAAAACCTCAAAGGTTAGAAAAAAAAAGAAAACACATCTCTGATTGTCATCCAAAAAAACTCTGCGTTAACCATATCAGAGGACAGTTTAACCTGAGTTAATATAATATGATCCAAAGTAATGTATGGAAATGGAAAGAAATGAACACACTTAAATATAAAGGGAGTTAAGATTTTAGTAGATCAGTTTCTTGCCTACATTTTCTTTTTTCAAGAGCTTTCAGGGGCAATGCCTTTGGAAATATGTAACAGCAACAGTGGTAATAACTATAGCGAGATTCCTCCCTAACAGAAAGAAAGGGATGGATGACTGAGGAGGTATTTATACCTCCTATTCTCAGCAAACTAAATATTAGACAGTATTGCTCTATGTTCTCCACAAATGGGATTTTCTAGGGGAAAAGCATAGGAAGTAAATATATTTCTTAAACAATTAAAAGCAAACTTTGAAAATTTGTGATTTTATTCTTATTTGAAAATCTGAAAATACATTTGATGTGCAACATTATTCTAGTAGGTAACGCTGTTGCTTAAAATTGTACCTATGCTTTGTACTAGCTCATGTATGTTTTCAGATTTTCTGGTTTATCTCACTTGGTCTTAAAAACAGCTAAGCTCTTTCATTTTAAACTATCTGAAGGATTTTTTTTTCCTTAGTTGGAGGAGACTTTTTTGATTTTTAGTAGAGATAGGGGACTCACTGTGTTGCCCAGGTGTTACTGGGAAAGGGGTCCTGATCTAGACCACAGGAACTTGGATCTTGCACAAGAAAGAATCCTAGGCGAATCTATAGAGTAAATTGAAAGCAAGTTTATTAGGAAAATAAAGGAATAAATAATGGCTACTCCATAGGTAGAGCAGCAGTATGGGCTACTTGACTGAGTATATTGTTATTTCTTGATTATATGCTAAACAAGGGGTGGATTATTCATGAGTTTCCCAGGAAAGGGGTGGACAGTTACCAGAACTGAGGGTTCCTCCCCCTTTCAGACCATATAGGGTAACTTCCTGATGTTGCCATGGCATTTGTAAACTTCCGTGGTGCTGGTGGGAGTGTCTTTTAGCATTGCTAATACATTATAATTAGCATATAATGAGCAATGAGGACGAACAGAGATCACTCTCATCACCATTTTGGTTTTGGTGGGTTTAGGGCAACTTCTTTACCACATGCTATTTTATCAGCAAGGTCTTTGTGATCTGTATCTCATCCTGTGACTAGTAGGTCTCAGCCTTATTTTACCCAGCCCCTATTCAAGATGGAGTCCCTCTGGTTTGAATGCCTCTGACACAGCCTGATTTTAACCATCTGGGCTCGAGCAGTCCTCCAGCTTTGGCCTCCCAAAGTGCTGGGATTACAGGTGTGAGCTACCACACCAGGCCTGTACAATAAATTTAAATAAGACTGTATTTTGCTTCCAGTGTTAAAAATGAAGTAAGACTTTAGACAGGATACTAAAGATCATTTAATCACATAAAGATTATTTTTATCCCCTTGGAAATTATTATACTAATTGCTTTTATGCATTCTGGCATTTTACTTTGAAATATTTTGTTTTTTAGTTATTGAAAGACCAATTGCATGAAAAGAATAATTACTAAATCTCTAATATGCTAAGCATATTCCTGATTTTTATAAAAAGCCAGAACAATGAATAAGTGCTTTTCTTGTACTATGAGAATGTAAACCAAAAATAAAAATCTAAGCCCCCCCTCGCAGTTGATTGAATGGATCCCTGCCCTTAGCCAAAGCGATTCCAAAGATACACGAAAAACTGGTTCAGGCCATGATGGGAAGGGGGTTTGGATATGCCTCATTATATTCTTTGTTGGAACTCAGGCATAACCGATTAGCATTAACATTAAAAGACTGACAAAACAGACTCTTCGTAGCAAAGGATACCACATTCCAGCCTGACTAGTATAGCATCACATGACGAATAGCAGGCCCTGGAAAAAATCAAAGTATTTTACTGCAAAATATGTTTATTTGACACATTTTGAAATGGCCCTGCTGTCTCTTCTGGGGGAAATTTACATTCAGTAGAGAATTGCCTTCCCTTTTGCTGGTCTTTTTCTGATCCTGAAGAGATTACTTGAGAGTCTAGCACCTTTTAAAGGCTTGAGTAGGACATACTTGCCATCTTTTGTCCCTAAGGGCAGCCACCTATGAGACTTTATTTACATAATAAGAACCTTGGTCTCCACTGCTGTCTTAACCCAGACACTCCTTTCTGTTGACTCCAGATCTTATATAATAATTTAACTCTTTCAACCAATTGCTAGTCAGAAAATCTTTGAATCTTCTTGTAAGGCCTTCCTCTGCTTCAGATTGCCCTGCCTTTCTGGACCAAAGCAGTGTATACCTTACATGTATTAAGTGATATCTTATGTCTTCCTAAAATATGTAAAACCAAGTTGTAACCAAACCACCTTCGGCACATATCCTCTCGACCTCCTGAGGCCGTGTCACTGGTTATGGTCCTCACGTTTGGCTCAGAATAATCTCTTCAAATATTTTATAGAGTTTGTTTTTTTCATCAACAGTAATCATGAGGAAAGTAGGATATGTTGAAATGAGATTCAGTGGGAAATTTGGCTTCGTTTTCATTTGCTTATGAACAGGAACTTCCAGAAATGTTGATGCAGCAGAAGTAAAAGATATATTATTCCTATATGAGTTGAGATAAGGAACAAAGTGAAGCTGTAGATTTTTTGTAGTTTGAATTTCTATCAGAGATGGCTGGACTATAGCCAGTAGCTCATATTTCAACTTAGTTTTGTCTTATTTTTCACACATACTGTATCCCAGGATACCCAACAGATCTAAATTTGTACGTTTTACTTTTAGAACAGTTCAAAAATAATCACGAAGCACAGACCACATGAAGCCCTAAAATTAAGCAGTTTTAAAATGAATAGGGAGCAGATGAACTTTAGAGTGCAAGATGAATAAGAATTTTTCTGTACTGAATGTCAAGAAAGTTTGGAGTAATCATAAGTAGGACGGACATTAAAAGGAAAAAACATTCTGTGTGATTTGAATATGTCCCATCTCCCTCTGTGAAGTCTGAATGTCATTGCCATCCTAGGTATAAGGAGTTAGATAGTTGTTTCAGGCTCTGGGCTCTGAGTGCTGCTTGCTATTGTAGTAACCAGCTCTGCGTAGCTGGCCAATTATTTGAGGAAACAGTGGCATGGGGAGAATTTTTGAAGTTCTATGTAGGAAAATTTGAGCTTTCTTTAGAGCAAAGCATAGCCTATTAAGAGGATCCCTATTTTTTTTTCCCCCCACCATATCCAACTGGCTGACCTTATTATCTTGATGTGATTTCATCTTCTTTGAATATGAAAAGTGTGTAAAAGAGGGAAAGGTAGATCATATTGTGATTTACTTCTCCTGGACTACATATTATCTCTAGGATGACCCCTAAGTATCCTTAATAGTAATTTTACCTAAGCACTTTTATTGATTGATTGATTGATTGAGATGGGCTGTCACTATGTTGCCCAGGCTGATCTGGAACTCCTGGGCTCACATGATCCTCCTGTCTTGGCCTCCCAAAGTGCTGGGATTATAGGTGTGAGCCACCATGCCCAGCCCCTTAGAGCACTTTAAATTTGGTTAATAATAATTTTTCACATGGTTATTTACATGGAATATATTTTAAAACCATTTTTGTACTAATGTTTTCTTCCCAACAAGGTAAGTTCCTTCAGTAAAAGGTCCTTGTATTCTACTGATAGCAATAAGAGGCAGAGAAATTCTAGGCAGACAGGGGCAGGTCCCTGACAAAACCCCACCTGAAACTTGCATCCCAAAGCGAGAACTTCTATCCCTGTTTGCTTGCTTAAATGTTGCCTTTTCTTAAACTACCCATGGCCCACCTCGCCCCCAATCTTGTGCCTATAAAGACCTCAGACTCAGAGAGAAGCAGAGAAGCGGCTGAACGTTGGAGAGAGGTGACTTGACTTCAAGGGACAGCTTGATGACTTGACTTTTTGGATAAGAGTCCAACCAGAGACAGCCGGTCTTGAGAAGAAGATTACCTGCCCATCCCATCCCCTTTCCAGCTCCCCTTCCAGCTGAGAGCCACTTTCATCGTTCAATAAAATCCTTTGCATTCACCATCCTTCAATTTTTCCATGCGACCTCAATTTTCCTGGACACCAGACAAGAGCTTGGGAGCCACAAGTACAGATACCCAAAGAAAGGCTGTCACACTGGCCCTTGTCCTTGCTGGCTGAGGGCAGCCATCCCACATGATGAGGCAAAGGGCCCACTGAGCTGTTAACTGTTAAGCCCTCTGTGGATGGCAGAGCTAAAGGAGCACTGTAACCACCTTTTGGGGCTTCAAGAGTTGCAGGCACCCCATCTATGTGCTGCCACATGACCCACACGGTGTTTGCTCCTGCCAGTACCCAAAAGCAGTTGACTGGTTCCTGCACTTGCTTGCCTGGTTCCTGCACTCATTCACTTGCACGCTACCTCCCATGACAGGTAAATGGGGCAAGCTAAGCAAATAAGGCACCCCTGTCGAGAGTCCTGTGAAAGGGTCAAGAAAATATCCTTTCAGCTCATTGCAACCTCTGCCTCCCAGGTTCAAGTGATTCTCCTGCCTCAGCCTCCTGAGTAGCTGGGATTACAGGCACCCGCCACCATGCCTGGCTAATTTTTGTATTTTTAGTAGGGATGGGGTTTCACCCTGTTGGTCAGACTGATCTTGAACTCCTGACTTCAGATGATCCACCTGCCTCAGCCTCCCAAAGTGCTAGGATTACAGGTGTGAGCCACCACACCTGGCCAAGAAGTTATTTTCAGCATATACCTGGAACTGGACGTGCTGGCCCACCCATACAGTACATTCCTCTTCACATTTGCTAGACATTGCCAAATTGATTTCCAGACTAGATAAAATAATTTACCTTCTCTCCAAGAATATATGAGTTTCTTCCTATGCATTCCTATAAACCCTTGGTATTATCAGATTTAAATTTTAAGAAACTTATGAAAGTAAATTAATTATCTTTTCTTGCTTTTTCTACTATTTTCTTTATTTCTGCTTTGATCTTTATTATTTCCTTTCTTCTACTAATATTCGGTTGAGTTTGTTCTTGTTTTTCTGGTTCCCCAAGATGCAATATTAGGTTGTTTATTTGAGGGCTTTCTTCTTTTTTGAAGTAGTGTTGTCATCAACTTCCCTCTTAGCATTGTTTTTGGTATATTCCATAGCAAAAACATACTGTATTTCCATTTTTGTTTGCCTCAAGAAATTTTTTAGTTTTCTTTTTAATTTCTTCATTGACCCATTATTCAGGAGCATATTGTTTGATTTCCACGTCTTTGTAATGTTTCCAAGGTTCCTCCTGTTACTTATTTGTAGCTTTATATCATTGTGGTCAGAAAAGATACTTGATATAGTTTCAGTCTTCTTAAGTTTGTTAAGACTTGTTTTGTGGCCTAACATATGATCTGTCATGGAGAAGTGTTCATGTGCAGGTGAGAACAATGGGTATGCTATAGCAGTTGGATGGAATGTTCTGTAAATCTCTCAAGTCCATTTTGTCCAGAGTACAGTTTAAATCTGATGTTCCTTTATTGGTTTTCTATCGGATGATATGCTCATTACTGAAAATAGGATGTTGAAGCCCCCTACTATTATTGTACTGCAGTTTCTCTCTGTTTAGATCTATTAATATTTGCTTTATATATTTATGTGCACTGAGATTAGGTTCATATATATTTACAACTGTCATATTGTCTTAATGAATTGACCCCTTTATTACTAAATAATACCTTCTTTGTCTCCTTTTACAGTTTTTGACTTATAATCTATTTTATCTAGGTATAGCTACTCCTGCTCTCTTTTGGTTTCTCTTTCTAAATATCTTTTTTTCTTTCCTTACGTTCAATATATTTGTGTCCTTGCTGGTGAAATGAGTCTCTTATAAGCAGCATATAGTTGAGTATTTTTTAAAAAAGTTTATTCAGCCATTCTGTGTTTTTTAGTTGGAGAATTTAGACCATCTTTAGTCACTGTTACTCTTGATATGTAGGGCCTTTATCACAGCCGTTGTTACTCATTTTCTGGTTGTTTTGTAACCCTTCTCTTCCTTTTTTTCCTTTGTTACTGTCTTCTTTGTCTTCCTTTGTGGTTATTTTCTCTCATAGTATATTTTAATTCCTTGCCTTTTATTTTTAGTGTCTCTATTACAGGATTTTTCTTTGTGCTGTCATGAGGCTTATAAAAAAACATAATTATAACAGATTAATTCAAGCTGATAACAGCTTAACTTTGATCACAGACACACAAACACTCTACACTTTAAAGTGTTTTAAAGTTAAAGTGTATTTTATTTTACATTTCACTAATGACAAGTGAGGCTTATCATCTCTGCATGTTATTGACTGCTTATATTGCCTTTTCTATTGTCTGTTTATAGTCTTTGCTCATTTTTTCCATTTGATTCTCTTTTTTGGCAAAAGTAGTTTATATATTATTTATTGAAATGTATTATATACATTGCAGATATCTTCTCCTAGTCTAGGACCTGTCTTATTATCTTATTTGTGGTGATTTTTAATGCACAGATGTTATCATTATTGATATTTTCAAATGTTGAAGTCTTCTCCTTGATAGTTTGTACATTATTTTTAACTGTATTAAGATATAATTAATATAAAATAAATAGCACATATTTATAAAGTGTTTGATAAGTTTTGACATACTAATTATATGTATTCTAGTGAAACCATTGACACAATTAATATAACGACATGTTTATCACCCCCAAGAGTTTCTTCATTCCTGTTTGTTATATTTCTTTACCTCTTTTTCTTGCCCTCAAAGTCCCAGGCAACCACTAATCTGCTGTCTGTCTTCCATATCCTAACCGATTTGCAGTCTACTTTCTCTATCAATTATTGAGAGAAGGGTGTTAATGTCTGACTTTAATTTTGGATTTATCTATTCATACTTTCAGTGCTATCAGTTTGGTTTTTTTGTTGTTGTTGTTTGTTTAGGGGCCTCACTGTGTTGCTCAGCTGGAGTGCAGTGACTGTAAATAGACTTGATCATAGTACACTACAGCCTTGAACTCCTGGCTCCTGGCCTCAAGTGATCCTCCTGGTGTCAGCCTCCCAAGAAGCTGGGACTATAAGCAAATGACCCAGTGCCTGGCTCTAGTTTTTGCTTCACATATTTTGAAACTCTCCTATTAGATATACACATTTTTAGGATTATTAATATTACTTGGTGAATTGACCCTCTTATCATTACATAATTGACTCTTTATCCATGTGAATTTTTTTTTTGCTTTGAAGTCTACATAGCCTGATATTTATATAGCCACTCCAGTTTTCTTCTGATTATCTTTTTAATGATATCTTTTCCTGTCCTGTTACTTTTAACCTCCTTATATCATTATAGTTAAAATGGGGTTCCTTAGAACTTAACAATAAATTCAAATAATAAAAAATAAAATAGGATTCTTGTAGACAACATGTAGCTAGACCTTGTTTTTGATACAGTATGGCAGCCTCTGTCTTTTAATTATTGCATTTTAGATTATTTATATTTAATGTAATTATTGATGTTTGAATTTAAGCCTACTATTTTATTTGCGTTTTTCTTATTTTTCCATCTTTTTTATGTTCTTCTTATCCCCTTGCTTGCCTTCTTTTTGGATTATTTGAAAATTTTTTAGTATAGTTAGTTTGAATTAATCTTTTGGGTTAACAATATCTCTTTGTTTATCTTTATTCTACTAGTGGCTGTAGGTATTGTAATATACATACTTAGCTTGTTACAGACTATTAAGAATTTATATTTTACCACTTTCAGTGGAATATAGATAGATATCTTACCACCATATAGGTCTCTCCTAACTTTATGTTGTCATGTCCTATATGTTATATCTATACACATAGAAAATTCTGCCAGACATTGTTTTGATTTTTTAGTAACTATCATACATGAAGAACTTACAAGGAGAAAACATTATATATTTCCAGATAGTAACTATTTCTGTTGGTCTTTTTAAATGTTTTTAAGTTCCTTTGGTGTCATTTCTTTCCCCCCGAAGAATAAAATGTCTTTTGGAGCAGGTCTTTCTACTTCTATGAGGTCAGCTTTTTCTGGCTTCCACATAAGAGTGAGAACATGCAGTGTTCAACTTTCTGTTCTTGGCTTATTTCACTCAACATAATGTCATCCAGTTCTATCCATGTTGCCTCAAATGACAGGATTTCATCCCTTCTACCTTTTTAAAGATGGCTATTAAAAAATTTTAAATTACACTTGTGACTTGCATTTATTATTCACACTATATTTCTGTTGGACAGTATGGATGCAATTAGTAAGCATATATCTCCCTTAGTTGATTTGCCAGGTTTTACTTGTGAGACATCTGATTCTATTCTGATTCTCATGCCTTTGTAAGGAACCAGGAAGATTTTTTTTCTGAAAATCTTTAGGAGTTTTTTTATCCTTGTTATTCTGAAATTTCATAAGCATACACTGAAATGTGGGTAGTGTTTTGTTTAGTATGCTTAGAACACTTGATAAGGTCTTTTAGTTTGTCTCTCTTTAGTTCCGAGAAAGTTTCTGCTAGCATTTTTTGGATTATTTTATCACTATTTCTGAATGAGAAAGGTCCTATAGGATACTAAATCTCTTGGATTGAGTCTCTGTTTTCTATAATTCTGTCTTATATTTTCTCTTTTCTATCCCACTGTCTTTTGGCAGTAGTTTGGGAGGTTACCTTATCCTTATCTTTTGACAGCATATTAAAAAATAGGGCTGGGCGCAGTGGCTTAGGCCTGTAATACCAGCATTTTGGGAGGCTGAGGCAGGTGGATCACCTGAGGTCAGGAGTTCTAGATCTGACCTAGTAGCCTGGCCAACATGGTAAAACCCCATCTTTACTAAAGACTCAAAAATCAGATGGGTATCATGGCACATGCCTGTAATCCCAGCTACTCAGGAGGCTGAGGCAGGACAATTACTTGAATTTGGGAGGTGGAGGTTTCAGTGAGACGAGATCATGCCACTGCACTACAGCCTGTGTGACAGCAAGACTCTGTCTCAAAAAAAAATAAGTAAAATATAAAATAGGGGGAGATGAGATAGGCAATCAAAGTTTTAATTGTTTAGAACTCTTTCTTGTTCTCTGTTCTTTTATCAGAAGCCTGTTCTGTTAAATATCAGCCTTTATGACTTACACGCTCTTAAATGTCTGTCAGGCTGCAAATTAAAATTTTTTTTAACATTTCTTTCTGTGTCATGAATTATCTGTTTCTTTTACAGTCAATGGTTCAATTTGTTTAGGGCTGACTTCTGGAAGATGAGGCACATTTTAGATAAGAAGAATGTATAACCAAATGTGTAGAAGTAGAAATGCAAAAAGCTTTTTCTGGGTGCAGTATAATCTGTTGATTGTAATACTGTGGGCATAGTGAGGTAAGGGCCTGAACTAGTGACAACTGAAAGAAAAGAACTGAATAATTATGCAAGAAAATAAGTGTAACTGGGTGCTAATTTCTCCACTTTCAAAACTCCCCCAGCACACTGTTATTGAACTAATTGTATGCTCTGTTGTAATGTTAATTATTATATCCATATGTCTTTCTAACTAAATTGTGACTTTTCAAGGCAAGGACTGTATCTTATTCATTCATTCTTTTGCAGATAATTATTGATCAAGCCCTGTTTCAAATGCTGGGGATAAAGCTGTGCGCAAAGACAAAAATATCCCTGCCCTCAATGCCAAAGAATATATTCACTTAATTTTTATCAGTGCACAGAATCCAAGGGTATTCCCAAGTAAATATCTAATATGGGACCCAATTTTAAAAGGTAGTATTAAGATGGTCTGTTTGTGTCTGTTTAGGTATATTGCAATAGTTTTTTTTTTTTTTTTGGTATTATTTTCTTTGAACTTGATACAAAAAATTACTATGCATTCAGATTAAACTAATATTTCTTACCTTAATGAAAAGTAATATAGCACCTTGATACAATGAAAAGAGCACCACCCTGGGAGGAGTCTGGAGTTCTAATTGGACTCTACTGTTTGAATAAGTTTGCACACTTTTACCTTCTTAGAGCCTTACTTTTCTGATACGTAAAATAAAAGGGTTGATATCTCTTAGCACTCACACTTTGAATCTGAAAGTGGGACAAAACATTCTTTCTTGTGGCCTTTGAATAAACGTTTTGTACTTTTAATTGAATGACTGGAAACAAAACCAAGAGCTGACATTTTATGTATTTCACTTGAGTTATCATCAGTGGCTAAATGTTTTTTCCTTTTCTTTTACAGACTTGGGTCTGGATCAATATATAATAAAACGCTTTGATGGAAAGGTAAGCAAACTATGACGCTTCTATACATATGTCCTATTATTTTACTAAGAAGATTTTTAAGTCTCTCTATAGTTATATGTGAGAAATCACTGAATACCTGTTTATCTTATCAAAAGAGCATGCTTAGGGTAGGAGGTCTGTACCTTCATGTGCCTCTACTGAAAGAACCAAGCAGAAGGTTCTATATTTTTCTATGTAAGTTAACTCTCATGTAGTGCCTACTGTATATATTAAGGGCTAATTTTGTGTCTGTTGACTTTTGAATGTTAACTCAATAGCCGTCATAAAGATTAATAAGCCCCCCAATATTGTATTGGCATTTCTTACAAAACGCTTCCCTGATTTGACCTTCCTCAGACTTTAAGATAGTGTCTAGCAATAATTTTTTTTTTTTTTTTTTTTTTGAGATGGAGTCTCGCTCTGTAGCCCAGGCTAGAATACAGTGGTGCAATCTCGGCTCACTGCAACCTCTGTCTCCCTGGTCCCAGTTCAAGCAATTCTCCTACCTCAACCTCCCAAGTAGCTGGGATTACATGCATGAGCCACCATGCCCAGCTAATTTTTGTATTTTTTAGTAGAGATGGGATTTCACCATGTTGGCCAGTCTGGTCTTGAACTCCTGACCTCGTGATCTACCCGCCTCAGCCTCCCAAAGTGCTGGGATTACAGGCGTGAGCCACTGTGTCTGGCCGCAGTAATCTTAACTAGAAAATTACAAAGGTCCTTGTAGTGCTTTTGTAATAATTATGAAGACAACTCCAAATTTGCCTGTAAGTTTGCACTGCACTTATTTTCAATTATTTATACCTGAATAAATAATATAACAAATTATTCTTAGGTATAGAAAATGAGACTTTCAGTTTTATTATCTCATAAAGCAGTCAAATATGTTTTTTCCTTTCTGGCTAAATTCTCCAGAAAGAAAATATTACACAGGATCAGAAAGAGAAGTAAAGAGTCAATTTTACACAGGATAAAGAAGGCAGTTCAGAAAGAAGAAAGAGCCAGGTGTGGCTCTACAAAGCACAATGAACAGGAAGTCAGAAGCAAAATCATGCCTTTTCATGGCTGGAAAAGGCAGGATCACAAAAGAGGGTCTAGATGGGGAGAGGTCAGGGTTAGTAGAAACTGATCTTGCAGAAATGTGCCAATTCCTGCATCATTACATAAACTCCATATCATGGTCAAGTGGAGAGATAAGTGTTGAGCTCTTTTGTACAAGTGAAAAGAATGAGTAGCTGCCTTAAGATTTGAGAGATCTCAGCTAAGGTACCTTCCTAAAAATTACCTTTCCCATTAAGGTGGCACAGGGCCTAAAATGCCTCCATCTGTGAATATCCTCTTTTTAAAGTCACATATTCTAAAAGTATAATCGAAAAGGAAGGGCACTGAACTAGATTTTAGGAGACCTAGACTCAAAGTCCCAACTCTGCTTTGGGACAGCTTCATCTTTTCTCTGATCCTTGGTGTCTCTGCTTTATCTATAATAAAGTACCCTATCCAGTGTAAGGACTTACTGCAGCACTTCTGATTTCAGAGTCTTTGGAGGGTCAGGTCCCTATCTTACCTGTTTTTGTGTCACTCAGAGTCCAGCATAGACCTGGCACACAGGAGGCAAACAATAGATGTTTGATGACTTGCAAAAAATTACAGTAGCCAATCATATATTCCTTGGTGGAGGTCTGACTCATTAAATCAGTAAGAACTTAGAGCAAATTCATTTTAACAAATGACTTTTTTTGGTCACTGAAAGAATCCGTAGTAGCATGAGAGTTTGTTCCTCTCTTGTATACATATGTGTAAACCCGAAAACATACAAAGAAGTTGAATATGTGCAAGTTGAACAACAGATTAATGTGTTATAAGGGGATTTCCATTCATAGAGATTTTTCAAATATAAAATCTGCAGTGATAACTAATGTTTCCTGTATGCTCTTCAGTTTTTTCCTGTTGTGGCCCAGTAACTATTTGGTCTACTTGATCCTAAGAATTGGCAGCTTTTGGGTGGGTGCAGTGGCTCACGCCTGTAATCCCAGCACTTTAGGAGGCCAAGGCAGGCAGATCATGAGGTCAGGAGTTCAAAAGCAGCCTGGCCAACATGGTGAAACCCCATCTCTACTAAAAATTAGCCTGGCGTGGTGTTGGGCCTCTATAATCCCAGCTCCTTGAGAGGCTGAGGCAGGAGAATCGCTTGAAACTGGAAGGTGGAGGTTGCAGTGAGCTGAGATTGTGCCGCTGCACTCCAGCCTGGGCAACAAGAGTGAAACATTATCTCAAAAAAAAAAAAAAAAGAATTGGCAGCTTTTGGCATGACTGATGAGCTTCGTCGTTGTTTCCGTTGTATTAAATCTATGAGCTCTACATTTCTTATCGTTAGTATTTTTCTGCTTTTCATTTATTTTTCTAAAATAGCAAGAATAAAATGCAATAAAACATTTAAGTGTTTGAGTACCCACCTTGTGGTGACAAAAATGGCAGTGTTTTTGTGTTTGGAAGGCAGATTTAACAGGTTATAGTTGCAAATGAACTGTAAGCATTAATTTTAAAATTGAAATAGGAAAGGCAATATTTAGGAATATTAGTGTATGTTTGAAAGTATGACTTGTATGAAAGGCAGGCATATGAATGTTGACTTTATGGTAAAGGAGCATAGGTTCTGAAAGAGAAATTAGAGATTCACAGAAGGAGGTATAGAATTGACCCTGAGCAAGCCAGCTTGTGCCTTAGCAATGAGTGACAATACGTATTTCCCTTTTATCTACCTTATGATATGCACATTGAGTTCTTCATTTAAATCTTTTATTAATTTCCCTCAAATACATTCTTGAGGTCTTGTTTTAGGCCAAGTTTAGGCTTCTTAAATAGGATCTTTTTTTATGGTTTATGTCTTTACAAATTTATGTCTTTACAAATTATTTCATGTGAAATTTAAGAAAGTAGTTTCTATACTGGTTTAAAACCTTATGTAGACTGGGCACAGTGGCTCATGCCTATAATCCCAGCACTTTGGGAGGCTGAGGCGGGCAGATCACCTGAGATCAGGAGTTTGAGACCAACCAGGTCAACATGGTGAAACCCCATCTCTACTAAAAAATACAAAAATTAGCCTGGTGTGCCAGCAGGTGCCTGTAGTCCCAGCTACTTGGGAGGCTGAGGCAGGAGAATCAGTTGAACCCGGGAGGCGGAGGTTGCAGTGAGCCTAGATCACAACACTGCCCTCCAGCCTGGCGACAGAGTGAGACTCTGTCTCAAAAAAAAAAAGGAAAAACTAAATAAAACCTTATATAATGAAGAGTGCCAGATTCATTTAGTGTTTGATCAGTTTAAAAGTTTTCAATGGTTTTTTTGTTATGTATGAAGTCTTTCCCTTGATAATTGTAACTGTCAGTACTTTCTCAATTGTCGGTCTTCTCATTTTTCTTTAGATCTTCATGACTCTTTTGTTCTCTCATTCAGAAAATCTTAATTTTTAAGTAGCTGGTTCTAGAATACACAAATTGTAAGACAATTTTCTGTTAAAAAAATAGATTCGTGTGGTAATGATATTATAGTACATTTTATGCATTATGGCCAGAAATGTAGTTAGAAAGCTAAACATCCAAGAGGAATTTCCTTTTAGGCTTGCTTTGATTTTTAAATGGGTAATTTTCTCCCTCTCCCTTTGTTTTTTTTTTTTTTTTTTTTTTTTTTTAATTTGGAAGATAAACTAGCTATTAAATGCTTAGAGAAAGAATTATTTACTCCTATTATCTTAGCCCCCATTATCTTAACTTTTAGCACACCATTTAACAAAGTCCAAAATTTGACCAGTAACAAACACTAGCTTATTTTATAGCCTTCTAATTGAATTAAACGTCAACCTTTTTGTCATTGAAAGTAAGAAAAAATGTAAAAATAATGTCATTTTCCTGGGATGTTTTAAATTCATACCTGAATAATGGAACCTCCAGATGCAAAATAGGTAACAGTGTCCCAACCCTTATTGACAGATAATTGTGCTTTGCTAAAATCTTTTTTTTCTCCTGATCTATCTAATTAACTAGAAGATTCCTTGTGAGAAGTAAATGAGGGAAAAAAAAAAGAAATAAATGAGATATTACTATTTCAACTGGTTGTCAATGAAAACTGAATTTGATTAAGCAGCTTTTGAATTTGTAGATGAATCTTTTTCCAGACCCCATTATTACTTTATGTTAATGGACACTAATACTTTTAGAATACTGGCAACTTCCCTTGTAGAAAAGTTATGAAATGCATTATTATTGGCACTTGCGTGGTTGGTTGCATTCCAAACCATCTACTATCATAGGCCTTGTATAAAGAATGGTAACAGCTATGGTTACCATTGTTTTTAAGAATATGTTTCATAGATAAGTGATACTATTTTTAAAATATGAGACTAGGTTTGAAAGTTTGAAACTTCAAATCTTGAAAGAGTTTGGATTTTCTCTTAGGAGACATTTCAAAATTATTATTATTATAAATAGCTTATTAGCATTATTATAGAGATGGTAATACAAAATATGTTCTGACTTATTATTATTATTATTATTTTGAGAAGGAGTTTCGCTTTTGTCACCCAGGGTGGAGTGCAATGGTGTGATCTCAGCCCACTGCAACCTCCACCTCCCAGGTTCAAGCAATTCTCCTGCCTCAGCCTTGCAAGTAGCTGGGATTACAGGCGTCTGCTACCACACCCAACTAATTTTTTTGTATTTTTAGTAGAGACAGGGTTTCACCATGTTGGCCAGGCTGGTCTCGAACTCCTGACCTCAGGTAATCCACCTGCCTTAGCCTCCCAAAGTGTTGGGATTACAGGCTTGAGCCACCACCCCGGCCAGCTTTTGTTTTAATGTAATATGTATATGTCATAGATTCTTTTTAAATGCACCTTCCTGTGTTGAATCCTTCTTGTGGAAAAAAAAAAAAAAAATCTACCTTCCCCTAGTATCCATGTATTTTACTAATGATTTGTCAATATAGTCATTTCATGAATTTTGGATTATTTCTTTAATGAAAACTATAGTTTTTCTTTGTTTCATTTATCATCTTTTATGATATTACCATCTAGTTGTCCTATAAAGCAAAGCAATTATTTTGAAGTGGAGCCTTTATTTTACATTATTGTTCATGATTTTTTTCATGTAATCATTTAGTTGCTATCTTTTATTTGCATGATTTATTTCAAGTGGTTTGTAGCCTTCTTTGTTTTCCAATTTCCTCTTACCTCTTTTTCCCTCAGCAAACCAAAGATAGAAGTTATAGTTTGTATTTCCTTTTTCTATTGCATGTAATAGACAAGTTTCTCCACATCAAATATCACCATGTTTACTTATAAAGTTACAGAACAAATTGCATGGTATAGATAAAATTGTTTCTTAAGCAAGGAATACCAATTTCCACAATGTTAATGCAGCCCGCTTATCTCTTCTAAAAACTATACGGTTTATGCCCTATTTTCAAATAGCAAAATTGTCTGTTGAAACCAGTTGTTCATTATCATCATACCACAATGTATTTGTTTTTTTTTTAGAGAACAGATTTACTCTTTTCTACCTATTGATTCCCCTTTCCCCCAACCTCTCCCTGTACTTTTCAGAAATACTGCCTCTGAATTTTTTCCATTATTTGTAACTACAGCCCCCTCAGAACCTTGATGATCTCTGGAAGAATTAATATGTATTTTATTTCTACCTCCTTTATGTTACCTACAAGAATATTTGTACACATGGAATAAGAAAACATTTTACATAAAAATCAAATATTATCCACATTTAGCTGTAAAGAGATAAAAGTATAGTCAAAACCAAGAAAGAGAAGTACTAATTATAGTGTTTATAACAGACAATATGATTAGAAGAGGAACAGATGGAAGTCATAGTTGAAAATCAAAGCTTTAATATTACTACGTGCTCTTACTTTTACTAGGTAAAAGGTCTTTTTGAAAATATTAACAATGGAACTTTAAAATAAGATTCCTTTTGGGGGAAATTGTTGGTTCCTCTAAAGGGAATATGAACACATTTTTTTTCCTATTATGTAATACTTCTTGGTGCTTTATTCAAGTTGTAATTATTTCTCAGATAAAGTAAGACCCTAGAATAAGGTCCAGTATAGTTTTACTCCTTGACATATATAGTAAGTTTTAAGGAATTTTCTGTCTTTTAAGAGTTAAATGTATCGAAGATCGAGGAAATGTAAATTAGGATATAGGGACTAAAAGTCTCCTGGGACAGGATTTGATGAATCTCCACATTTATTTGAACTAGTCTAGGCAAATTTAGATAACAGGTTATAATGTGACATGTAATTCTGCATTGCTAATTAGCCACATCTTTCTTTTCCTTTCGCTTGGCTTCCAGAGACCTGAAACCAGTCAAATAGGAACTCTTGGTTAATTAATATATTTATTCAGGGTTTTGGCTAAATATGAATATGTCAATATAATTTTATTAGTTTTTCTTATGAGCTGTGTTTTCATTTGCCCTATGAATCCCATTTTTAAAGTAGAATGTACCATTTCTGTTTTCTTTATATAGGGAAATTCTTACTTTAAAAACACTGTAACAGATGTCAAGAGAATGAAAGTATTTTCTTAAAGCCAGAAGTTCCTCACAGATATTTCAAAGTCACATGTTACTTTGGGGAGTGATGATTGGGCCCTTTTTTAAAAACCCATTTTCTCTCATTGGTTGTCAGTGTTTTTTGTTTGTTTGGTTGGTTTTTTTGTGTGTGTGTGTGGTTTAAAGTGAAATTTCTGGGCCAGGCCCAGTGCCTCAGGCCTGTAATCGCAGCACTTTGGGAGGCCAAGGCAGGCGGATCATTTGAGGTCAGGAGTTCAAGACCATCCTGGCCAACATGGTGAAACCACGTCTCCACTAAAATTACAAAAATTAGCCAGGTGTGGTGGTGCACACCTGTAATCCCAGCTACTTGGGAGGCTGAGACAGAGGACTGCTTGAACCTGGGAGGCAGAAGTTGCAGTGAGCCGAGATGGCACCACTGCACTCCAGCCTGGGTGGCAGAACAAGACTCTGTGTCAAAAAGAAAAGAAAAGTGAAATTTCTAAATGAAAAATGCTTGACTATATTTGTCTTGTGGGAATTATCATCAATAATAATATTTTTGAGTGCTTATTATGTGCCAGGCTTACACATAATTATTCATTTAGTGCACACAACCACTATCTTAGCTATTTTTATTATCATTTTACAGATTAAGAAAATAAGAGCTGGGAGTGGTGGCTCACACCTGTAATCCCAGCGCTTTAGAAGGCTGCTTGCAACATGGCAAAACCCCTTCTCTACAGAAAATACAAAAAGTAGCCAGGTGTAGTGGCACACATCTGTAGTTCCAGCTACTCAGGAGGATAAGGTTGGGGGATTGCTTGAGCCCAGGAGGTAGAGGCTGCAGATTGCACCACTGCACTTCAGCCTGGGTGACAGAGTGACACCCTTTCTCAAAAGAAAGAAAGAAAGTACAGAAAAGATAAGTAACTAGCCTAAAATCATACAGCTAGGATTCCAAAGTCTCTTAAACACTATGTGATACCACCTTTTGTATGTCTAATCCAGCAGTGTATGTGACCTTTTTTAAAATTTTACTGCCTTACTTAATACTGTTTGCTCATAAAACTAACCTTGATGTTTCACTTTCTTTTTGGTAAGAGTTGAAGTTAATCTTTTCTGGTTTGATAAAGTTTTGAATTCTACTTGCTTGCAGAAAAAAAAGTGATAAAGTACAGCTAGAAATTCATATTAACCTGAGAAACCACATAACACTTCATTTTAAAGAAAGAAAATACGAGCTATATAAATTTTAATACCTGAATTTAAAAATCAGAATATCAATTTTACTGTTACTGGCTCCGTTATTTTTTCATATACCATAAATGCCACTTGGCATTTTGAGAAGTACCGTCTTTTTTTTTTTAAGCCATTACTCTTAAAATGAGCACTGTCATCTATATTTGAAAACTTGGATCTTTGCTAATTGTAATCAAGGTTATTCTTTTGAGCAAACAGTATTAGGTAAGGTAGTAAAATTTTTAAAAGGTCATATACACAACTGGATTAGACATAAGAAAGGTGGTATAACGTAGTGTTTAAGAGAATTTGGAATACTGGCTCTACAATTTACTATTATAAACTAAACAGTTTATTAACCCTTTCAAATATTGATTAATTATATGTTAAATATAGCATCATTTGGATGGAGATGCTCATTATAGTCTTTAGACAAGCAAAATTTAGAATGTAATTAATTTACCAGCTGGGCGCGGTGGCTTATGCCTATACTCCCAACACTTTGGGATGCTGAGGCGGGCAGATCACTTGAGATTAGGAGTTCAAGACCAGCCTGACCAACATGGTGAAACCCAAATTCTACTAAAGATAAAAAAAATTAGTCTAGTGTGCTGGTGGGCACCTGTAATCCCAGCTACTTGGGAGGCAGAGGCAGGAGAATCACTTGAACCAGGAGGCGGAGGTGCAGTGAGCCAAGATTGCGCCATTGCACTCCAGCCTGGTCAACAGAGTGAGACTCTGTCTCAAAAAAAAAAAAAAAAAAAGGCAGGCACGGTGGCTCACGGCTGTAATCCCAGCACTTTGGGAGGCTGAGGCGGCTAGATCACCTGAGGTTGGGAGTTCAAGACCAGCCTGATAAACATGGAGAAACCCTGTCTCTACTAAGAATACAAATTAGCCGGGCATGGTGGTGCATGCCTGTAATCCCAGCTACTCAGTAGGCTGAGAATGAAGAATTGCTTGAACCTGGGAGGCGGAGGTTGTGGTGAGCCAAGATCACGCCATTGCACTCCAGCCTGGGCAACAAGAGGAAACCCCATCTCAAAAATAAAAAGAATGTAATTACTTACGAAAGTGAACTGAGGAACAAATTCAGCATTTCTTATCCTTTCACACCTGCTGGAATTTTCTGTTTTATTTTTAGTTACAGATTTTGCCATCTTTCTTCTTTCCCATCCACAGTTCTTTAAATTATTTTAAAAACACTTGCTCAGTTTTCTCTTCTCCTACAAATTAGCAAATTTAGTTCTTTTTTACACATCATAACCCTAAAAAAAAAATCTGGCTTTGGTGTCTGAAATATTCTCCAAGGCATTTCCATTTTGAGTATCTCAGTACTCTGTTTGGCAGCTGTGTGTAAATGGTTAGTAGATGTTATAAAGTATGCTGAATTGGTATGAAAAACGTAGTCTTGTGGATTGCTGAACTTCATGTATAATAGAGTGGCATGAAGAGTGTGGATTTTGGATATAGACAGTCATGTATTTAAATATAGCCTCTGCCACATAGTTGATGGGTAACCTTGAACAAGAGACCAGTTGACCTGTCAGTTACATTCTCAGTAAAATTGGGACAATAGGTAAAGTATCTAGCGCTACAAATTATAGCTATTGTGCATGACTTTGGGCCCGTTACTCAATTTATGAAAGGAGTTCTCTGTTATCATATATATGATCTTCTTTCTTGGTTTGCATGAAAAGCTGCAGACTAGTATACCCTCTGCACAATTGTTCTCTCTATAGTCCTTTTCTTCCCAGTTCAATTAGCTATAAAAATCTCCTGTGCTACCTGGGCAGTGGCTCATGCCAACACTATGGGAGGCTGAGGCAGGCGAATCACGAGGTCACGAGTTTGAGACCAGTGTGGCCATCGTGGTGAAACCCCATCTCTACTAAAAATACAAAAAATTAGTTAGGTGTAAAGGCAGGCGCCTGTAATTCCAGCTACATGGGAGGCTGAGGCAGGGAAATCACTTGACGGAGTTTACAGTGAGTTGAGATTGGGCCACTGCACTCCAGTCCTTGTGACAGAGTAAGACTCTGTCTAAAAAAAAAAAAAAAAAAAAAAATCTCCTGTGCTATTTCTGCAATGAGCAACTGGCCCTGGTTAGTCCATTACCTAAAGAGAGGCCTCCCGTTCAAGTTCACATTCCTGAGTTGTCCTTTGTTCACAGTTATTCATCTCATTTCTGAGCTGTAAAATCCCTTGGGCTCTGTCATATAAGTTCCAACTGTAGTCTTGTAAATTGCTAATACCATCTATTTTTCAGTCAAGAAATTTTGTAATGCTACTCAGTGTGCTTAGAATAGGATAGTAAATTTAAGTCAAATTTTATTTCATGGTTATTGAAGTTTATTTATGGAAAAAAATCTTTAAAACCATTTGATAGTTGGAAATGTTTTGGAGTGGTACCCAGCTAAATTAGCTAACAACAACTGCTTGTCCAAATGCCAGCCTTCATAATGACTGTTTTTTTTTTTTTAATACCAATGTGGACAGCACTTTATTTAATGCAACATAATTTTGGTGGAGACTTTTCTAAGGAGCCATTCTGTATTCTTCCGTAGTTACTAATTATCTGAACTCATCCGTATTTGATTGCCTATATATTAATATGAGTGGCAAAGCAACTAATTTGCCATGAAATTAAAAAAAAATTATGTACATGAAATGGTAATGAGACATTCTTGTTTTGTTTTATTGTGCCTAGCAGATGATATCTAAAACATTTCTATGTATTCCTCATTTCCTATTTCCAGGTGTTCAGTGATATTATTACAGGTTTTAATTGTTTCTTTGTATATTATGTTTTGTGATATGTATATTTGATTGGTTTGTTCATATAATCAAACAATGTCAATGTTTTTTCTTTTTCTCATCTCCTGATTAGGATTTCTGGCAGGTACTGACTCAGCAGCATGTGCTTTAAATTAATTAATGCTCCAAAATCCATAGTAATGCTTCAGGAACAAAGATTCAGTGCATGATGTGTATGTCCTTCCCCTGCTCCCTTCAGAATGATTTTGTTTCTGTCACTTTAAATTAACATACTTGAATATAACAATCCAAGCACTGCACAAGTCCTTGAGAATTTAATACCCAGCATGATTTAAAAGGAATTTTTAACATTGTATGTTACACAAAAGGTTAAGAAACGTTGTTTTAATCACTCTTATTAAGTGTAAGAGATAATTAATTAATTGGGTCACTTAAATAGTCTTACTTGGAGGCCAGGCCTGGTGGCTCATGCCTGTAATCCCAGCACTTTGAGAGGCTGAGGCAGGAGGATTACTTGAGCCCAGGAGTTCACGACCAGCCTGAGCAACATAGCAAGACCTCATCTCTATGAAAACATTTAAAAATAGTAGTAGTCCTAGCTACTCAGGAGGCTGATGTGGGAGGATTGCTTGACCCCAGGAGTTGGAGGTTATAGTGAGTTATCATTGTGCCACTGTACTCCAGCCTGGGTGACAGAGTGAGACCCTATCTCCAAAACAAAAAAAAGGCTTATTTGGGATATTATGTTCCTACTTGAACTGTAACAGGACTGATGAGACAACAGTAACTTCAAGTTAAAAATTAGTATTTTTTCTTTTGAAATGTCTTACATAATAAATACAAATAAGCAGTTGCTTGGTTTCACTTTGCTCAATAAAATGGCTTAAGGGAAAACAAATGGAACATCTAGAAAGACTATTATTTTGTTTTTCTGAGCTAATCAATTACTTTAACTTGGAAAAGCAACTAAATATTTGGAAAAAACCATGAAAAGAGTATATACTTGTAGGTTGGCAAAGGAGATCTTCAAGGGCACTCCTAAAAGTACTTTTTAAATTGATTTTTGAAGGCTTGGGCTCTTTAATGGTAGTTTAAAAATTATTAAAATTTATTCATTAAAATATTACATTTCTGGTGGTTGGCAGTCTTAAAAATATAAATTAAGCTGAATTGTAGTAATTAAATATGAATTAGGCTGAATTATAAAAATCTTTTGGTTTAAAATAACTAATGATATAATTAATGAAGACCACAGGGTGCTCTTTATTTTTATAGTACATTTTTTCTGTACTCCTTTGTTTCAAAAATGGAGTGTTTCCTAGTAGTCCCCTTACCAAACCATCAAATTAAGCATCCTGTTATTGCTACAATAGATTATCTTCCTAAATACCTTTTCCTTTAACATCATTTGAACCAAACCAACAAATACATTAACAATTATGTCATAATAATTTATGGATGCTCCCATTATCAATGTTTCTAATCCTGGGAATTGTATTTTAGAACAGCCATGGCACAAACATCATACAAAGTTCCAAGAGTAGATCAGATGAGATACTAACACCTGTGATTGAGGCCAGCCACTTCTGGTTCTTTAATTATGGTAGGACAGTTTGTAGAGGGCAGCTAAAAACTCTTTCTCAAGACTGGGCGTGGTGGCTCATGCCTGTAATTCCAGCACTTTAGGAAGGCGAGGTGGGCTGATCACAAGGTCAGGAGTTAGAGACCAGCCTGGCCATCATAGTGAAACCTCACCTCTACTAAATATACAAAAAATTAGCTGGGCGTGGTGGCAGGAGCCTGTAATCCCAGCTACTTGAAAGGCTGAGGCAGGAGAATCTCTTGAACCCAGGAGGCGGAGGTTGCAGTGAGCTGAGATCATGCCATTGTACTCCAGCCTGGGCTACAGAGCGAGATTCCATCTCAAAAACAACAACAGCAAAAAAAACCTCTTTCTCTCCTTTAATAATTGTATGGCTTACAGCTTGAAGATTTAAAATGACTGGACTTGGATAGGTGTCCTTACTAATTAGGAATAGATTAGAAAGGCAGCAGTTAGTAAGTGCTTAAAAGTCTCTGGAATCTGCAGCATTAAGTAGTCAACCACATTAGGTGACAAAAGAGCACTGGTCTTCTTTAAACTTTCACTATTGAAGGTAATGTCCTTGGTTGATCAAGGATTCAAAATCAAGTTTTTCTGTATTCCTAAGGATATCTTGTGAATAAACTTTTTATATTAAAGAATTAATAAACTTTTTTCTTATGTAGTGGAAGAATTGTTTACCTATATTGGGTTCTATGAATACCACTCATTTTGGTGACACTAGTATAAATCCTTTAAGCTTCCAAAGGTCAATGAACAGTTATTTTGTTTCTTGCTTGCTTCCTTGCGGGGATTTGTTCTTTGCATGCTAAGTTTCTATTGACTGCAGAAAGGCTGGGATCGTTTTGTTTCCCTGGTAGCATAGAATGCTGTTCTTCAGATGCAGCATTATTAATGCTGTCAAATACTTAGACTGCTGTCAGGAGTATCCATAATGTCTCTTTCCAGTCTCTGAGTTCCACCACTATTAAAGTTTGTTAATCTAACCCATATGTTTGACTATTCAAGTTGAGAAATAAATAATAATACAATGATTAAGTGTACCAAAGAAGGATGTAGTTTACTTAGTTGTCTCAAATATTCAGACTCCTATTAAAATATCTTTACATCCATTTTTATTTGAGATTATGTTGTGTTTGAATTTGGGATCGATGAACCCATTTGATTTATCACTGTTGATTTGAAAACATAAACATGACTAACCATTGCATTTCTTACACCTTCATCTTTAGGTTTTTGCATCATAAAACAAGATTAGAAATTCACTTTGGTATGAGAGAACTTTCTTTAGTTCCAGGCTAACTTCTTTTTTCTTGTATTTTAGCACAAATACTCTAGCATGTTTTAAGGTCACACAAATAAAGTTCTATAAGAGATTAATACTAAACAAGTTATTTCTTCTTCTATTCTGGTAAAACGAGTTCTCAACTTAGCCTGAACATCTATTTATGATCTTTGATTGTAGATCATATGTGTGAGGATAGTCCTTTATTTGCATATTTGTTTTTGGCATGATGCATTTTTAAAAATTCTCTTGAATAAAAAACATCACCAATTACAGATTAATCTAACATTTATTAACTTAAAAGTATAAAGAATATTACACTTGAAGTGATGCACATTTTCAAAATGATTGAAATATACCTGAATAAGTGAAAGCTTTAAAAAATGTGCACTTATATGATTGGCTTGGACTTTCTTCTTCAACTTCAAGTTAACTTAGCAGATACAAACTAAGCCCTAAGGTAAATATTTTATGATAGTTAACTACTTCAAAAATGTTCAGTCCTCATTAACATTTTCCAGAAATTGTGAACCATATAGATACCCAGTGTGTTCCTGTGCAGTTGATCAATGTAACATATAATGATTCATGACCTGGGCTCTGGAGTCTCCTGCCACTTAATGGAATTGTCACCTTTGGCTACTTATTCAACTTCTCTAAACCTAGTTTTTTATCTCTAAAGTGCAGATAATAGTATCACCTACCTCATAGAATTGCAGTGAGCACTTAAAGAGATAATGCAAATATAAAATGCCTAGCACAGTGCCTGGCATTTACTAAAGAGAGTAAATCAAATGAAATGCTAACACCTGTAATTGAGGTCAGTCACGTCCAGTTATGAGAAGTATAATGTTTAAGTTATTCATGTGTCTTTAATGGTCATTTAAGGGATACCTATAAATGTTTGTTTGCCTTCAAAATTGATTTTAAATTCCTTCATCAAGTTTCCTGGGAGGTGATAGTTACTAAAACAATGTACATCAAGGTTGTGAACAGTGATCCTCAGAGTGAAACTTTAATTTTTGCTCTTATGATACATTTTGTTATACAAATTTTTTTCCAAGTGAAAGAAGGTGAAATCATTATATTGACTTATTCTTCAAAATCTTTACTTGAGATTGTTTTTACATTAAGTGGTAGAGAAATCTTTTATAACCCAAGTGACTAAAACCAACACTGCTGCTGATTTCAGGACTGTTCTTTTTAGGACTGACCCATTTGAGTGACCAAAGTTCAAAATTAAATTCTTAGATCTAGGTAGCAGATAATCAACAGTCATAAAACATAGATTCTCCTGCTCAAAGCTGCTTTGAAGCTAGTATGTAGAAATGATATGGTAGAACATAGTATAGTTGAAGATTTTTCCTTCTAGAGTTTTGATAATACCTCATCAGATACTGAGGATTAAAACAAACCTTTTCAGCAAAGTTGTATCATTTCCTTAAAGTTAATGCCATTCCAATAGACTTTTAAAATGTTTTATTACTGCTTTTTAATCAAATCATCTGCCACTGTTTTTAAAAACATCTTCATTTGTACCATCTTCTCTGAAGCCATCTAGTTAGTGAGATAGGAAAACATTTGCATTCCAGGTATTTGGAATTGTTCTCACAGCTAAGGTGGTTAGATTTGGGACTGAAAAGAGAATTGCTTTCTGGCATAGTGAAGTTTACAGTATCTTAAGCATTCACCTTCCAATTTGTTGCACAGTAATTTATGTATGTTTGCCTCAAATTCAGTATTATCTTTGAAAAGCTTAGAAGAAAATCTGAGTCAGAAGGAGGAATCATAAACTACTTCAAATTAGAAATATTTTGATTTCATTATTATCTGACATATCCCCAAATTCTACCTTTCTGCAAGTTCAGAGATGGGGTGGGGAATAAGAATAATATATTTTAGCTGTGCAACATTTTAAATTTGACTGGGAATAGTGTGATTGTTTAAGATTGATGTTATCAAGGCTTTGGCATCTATCCATATACCAACTAGATAATGAAGTGTGCACATTAATTGCATGGGAAAATTGCTGAATTTTCTCTTTCTTTCTAACACCCCACCACACACCTTGACCCGAACCTTAAGTAGAAATACTGTTTATCATTTGGAAATGGTATGCCAAAATTGTATTTCCCAGAAGAAGCATATTATCATTAATTTATTTTTGATGTACAACCTTAAATATTACTCAAGGGATTTAGATAGACTTTGAAATGTAAATTTGATAGACTTTGAAAGCTGCGTTCTTTATCAGATTTTCTATATGCCAAAGATGTTTTGAATTTCTAGATGATATGTAAATATTGATTTTGCAGATACAGTCCATCAACTTCTATTAAATAGAAAAAGATTTTTTGAACTTTATAACTTGAAAATTAGATCTTAACTGGAAGAAATAATAAGTTTCTAGATATGATTTCTCTCTTTGGTTTCATCTACTTGAGTCCCAGAAGGCAAAATTATTAACCCTATTTTGATCCACCCTGTAACTAGTTAGGATTTACTGTTTGAGTACACTTAGCACTCATGAGTCTGCAAATCCCAGTCCCAGTACCCCTCATGGCACCGGCAGTTTTAGCCAGGTATTTTATAAGTTTATGTGATTGATCAGAAACCAAAGTGTGGATTCTTCAGCATAAAGTCATCTGGTACAGTAATCTAGGTTTTTGACTCACTGTGAAGAGTAGCAATTACGCATGTGTAGTATATTATTTGCTATGTAATAAGTTTACTTTCAAGTCTTTCTGCTTATCTGAAAAATAAATATATTCAGGGCATGGTGCAGTTGAGATCAATACCAGAAACCTGTGTTAAGATCCATTTGATTTTACTTATCAGTAATTTGAATATGTTGGTGATAGTGTACCTATAATTACATTTTAAATTTTGAAATAAGATTTAAGACTGGTTCACATCAGTGAATAGTAAAACAGTTACATTTTGTTAAGTTAGTCAGCACATTGCTTTAAAACATTGTACATAATTTTGTTCTCCAAGAAGGGGTAACATTTGTCAGTAAATTGAATAGAAATGCTATTCTTGTCATTTGACCTGCATTCTGCTTCTATACCCTTAATTTCAGTGATTCAAGAGATTGGAATCAAGTTTGAAATGTAACTTCTAAGCTACATAAAATAACATAATGCTCTGTAAGGTATATGCAGTTACAGTCTCTTTTAAAACTATCTAGTTCTGGCCGGTTACAGTGGCTCACACCTGTAATCCCAGCACTTTGGGAGGCCGAGGAGGGCAGATCACTTGAGGTCAGGAGTCAAGACCAGCCTGGTCAATATGGTAAAACTCTGACTCTACTAAAAATACAAAAATTAGCTAGGTGTGCTGGCACACACCTGTAATCCCAGCTACTCGGGAGGCTGAGGCAGGAGAATTGCTTGAACCCGGGAGGCAGAGTTTGCTGTGAGCCAAGATCATGCCACTGCACTTCAGTCTGGACAACAGAGCAAGACTCCATCTCAAAAAAAAAAAAAGAATATCCAGTTCTATTTAAATAATTTTCAGCATGTATACCAAAGATTGCTAGAGTCTTACCTCAGGAACTTGAAGATGAAATAAATTCTCATAGACCCTTACCAAAAAATTTTTTTAACTGAACTGATAATTTATTACCTAATCTCACATTATATACCCTTACAATAGAATTGGCGTATATTCTATTCTTTAAATTTTTATGTTCAAAAATTTCTTTCTTATAGTTTATTATATTTGAATTTATTACATACATTGAATTAAATATAAATCCTTAGGTTATACTTTCTAGTAAAAATTACACATTAATATAAATCTGTATATTACAATTTGTTTGTAATATAATAACATAATTTTTTTAAAAAAAACAGGCTGGGTATTCCAGCACTTTGGGAGGCCAAGGCCAGGAGGATCACTTGAGGTCAGGAGTTTGAGATTAGCCTGGCCAACATGGTGAAACCCTGTCTCTACTAAAAATACAAAAATTAGCTGGGTGTGGTGGCATGTGTCTGTAATCCCAGTTACTTAGGAAGCTGAAGCAGGAGAATCGCTTGAGCCAGGGAAGCAGAGGTTGTAGTGAGCCAAGATCTCACCATTGCACTCCAGCCTGGGGGACAGAGCAAGACTCCGTCTCAGAATATTAAAAAAAGAGGAAAGGAAAACAACAAGAACAAAAAATTTAAATAACTACTTCTGTGACAGTGAGAGAAAATGAACATTATTACCAACCTGATAAGGAAGATTATGTTCTCCTTGGAATATGCCTCCATAACACCCCTGAAGTATATCAATGGTGTTTGCTTAGGGGAAAAATGACTTAAAATTTAGATTAAATGAAGGAGCATTTTACTTGACATTTTCTTTCTTTTAAATTTTTTTTCCATAGGTTTTGGAGGAACAGGTGGTATTTGGTTACATGAATAAGTTCTTCAGCGGTGATTTGTGAGATTATGGTGCACCCATCACCTGAGCAGTGTACACTGTACCCAATTTGTAGACTTTTATCCCTCACTTCCCTTACCCTTCTCCCCACCCGAGTCCCCAGAGTCCATTGTATCATTCTTACACCTTTGCATCCTCATAGCTTAGCTTCTACTTATGAGTAAGAACATATGATGTTTAGTTTTCCATTGCTGAGTTACTTCACTTAAAATAAGTCTCCAGTTCTATCCAGGTTGCTGCAAATGTCATTAATTCCTTTTTATGGCTGAGTAGTATTCCATTGTGTACATATTCCATAGTTTCTTTATCCACTTGTTTATTGATGGCATTTGGGCTGGTTCCACATATTTGCAATTGCAAATTGTGCTGCTATAAATGTATATGCAAGTATCTTTTTTGAACAATGACTTATTTTCTTCTGCATAGATACCCAGCAGTGGGATTGCTGGATCAAATGATAGAATCAGGTCTTTGATTTTAAAACACCAGCTAAGAAGCAGCCATAGGCACAGAATAATCTAAAAGTTTGTTTTCTAGTAACTTTCATTTCCTCCCAAATTTTGACTTACTTATTTGGTATTCTTACGAGCTTTAAATAACTTGAGGGATCAAATTTGATGGTTTTATAATAATTTTTGTGTCTGTAATTTCTATGTTAAGAATTTTGTAAGAATCTTCCTCAGAATTTTGGATATAGTGTAAATTCACTTATAAATTATTAGAGTTAGTAAATACATACATAATCCTAAGTGTACCTGAACCACTCTTTAACAAGAGCATGCCTCCAAAAACAAGTAACTTTTCTCCCTCTCTACTTCTTTGCCACCCCAACCGCAAAAGCTTGGAAGAACAATGTAGACCTTTACTAAAGAATTAAAAACAGCACATCACAAAACATGAGTCATTTAAAAGTTCTCTTTAAACATCTTTTATTTTAATTTTTAAGGCACTGCTGCAGGGCACACACACATTTTCTGTTTGCTCCTTCTCTCACATGCACATACTCATGGACATGGGCCATTTTCTTTTCTCTGTTTTTCCTGACTAGGAAACTTTCTACTCCTTTCTTGACACATCTCTTCCCTTTTTTGTTAACCTTTCCAGAGTCCTTGTTCCTTCTAAGTCTTTCTTCCAGGTGTCTTCTTCAGCTTTTTCTCATATAGAGCAATTTAGCCTTCTTTTGGTTTCTTTTGCTCCCTGTATAACAGAGGTCTCACATACAGCCATATAAGCAATTCTTTCCTCCTTCAAGGAACAGAGGCTTGCAAACATGAACATAGCCTATTTAATTCAGAGGTGGAAGGGATGGCTTCCTGGAGAAAGACATACTAACTGAATTAGCACTGTAAGGTATCATTGTAATGTAGCCCCTATGGAGACATGTTCTGAGAGCAATTTTTTACTCACAATCAACATACGATTGAAGGTCCTTTTAGTGCCATTTTATTGATCTCTGCAGACTTTATAATTGTCTTAATGGTGGAGGTAGCAAGGCCTAAACCAAGACCCACATGCATCTGATGTTCAGTCTCTCAAGCTGCCTTTAAACCATTCAGATAATTCAAGTTTATTTTTACTTTGGAAATAACTACATACTCTACTAGAAATCAGAAAACCTTCAAAAGGAAAATGGGCTACTAAAAGCAGAAGATATCATAAAAGAGTAATCTACACTTAATCAGTCCATTGATTTTTAACAAAGGTATCAAAATAAATGTAGGAAAGAAAAGTATTCTCAAGAAATGGTTTAGAAAGAACTGTATGTCCATCTTCTTAAAAATAAACCTTACCCCTTACCTCACCATATACAAAATTTACTTTAAATGGATCATAAATCTAAATGTAAAATCTTTAAAGCTCCTAAAAGAAAATATAAGAGATTAAACAGTATATAGAAAACATTAACCATAAAAGAAAAAAATTGATAAACTGGACTTTGTGAAAGTCTTACTTATATATTTATAAAACTTCTAATTGTCAAAACAAAAATTACAAGCCACATACTGGCAGAAAATATTTTCAGTGGATATATTTGACTGTATTTTCTGTTGCTGAGTAACAAATCTAAGCTTAGTGTCTTAAAACAGTAATAATTATTTCTTGTTTCTCATACTTTCTGTGAATCAGGAATTTGGGGGCAGTTTGGCTAGATGGTTCTGGCTCAGGCTTTCTCATGAGGTTGCTGTCAGATGTTGGCTGGGATGTGAGTCACCCCATTGACCGAGGATGAGGATTCATTTCCAAGGTGGCACACTCACTTGTGCTGGTAAAATAGTGCTGTTGGTGAGAGGCTTCAGATCCTCTTCCTGTAGTCCTCTCCACAGGCCTACTTAAGTGTTCTATTCAGATGGCAGCTGGCCTTTTCCAACAGAGCAAGGTGTCTTTTCTGACCAAGCCTCAAAAGTCTCATATCATCACTTTAGCTGTATTCTGTTGGTCATATAGACCAACCCAGATTTAGTGGGAGGAGACAAAGACTGTGTAAGTACAGGAGTAGCAGGAGGCAACAATCACTTGGGTCATCTTGGAGTCTGGCTACCACATCGACAAAGGTCTCATATCCATAATATATGATTAACTACTATAGATCAGTAACAAAAAGATAACCCAATTAAAAATGGGCAAAAATCTTGAACAGATACCCAGAGAAAGATAAAGAATCACCAATAAACAAAAGTATTCAGCAACATTGGTCACTGGGGAAATGCACAATAAAACCACAATGAGATACCTCTACGTATCCACTTGAATGGCTAAAATTAAAGATGCCAACACAGATGTTGGCAATGACGTGGAGCACCTAGAACCTTCATCCATTTTATGGTGCAAGTAAAAAAGGTACAACAAATGTGAGGAAAGTCAGAATAGTCAAGACCTGAAAAGAGCTTAAGTGTTTATCAGTGAGGAATGAATAAATTGTATTATTTGTATATATTATCATCATACACAAAATAAATTATTGTGATAAGTAATGCATTTATTATATATTTTAATTTTTAACGATCATTATAAAATACTACTCAGCAATAAAAATGAACTACTGATGGCTACAGTGTGGACGAATCTCCCCCACATTATGCTGAGCCAAAGAAGCAGGACACCAAAGTATATGCTAGTGATACCATTTATATGAAGTTCTAGAACAGGCAAAACTCATCTATGGTGAAAGTATGGTAGGAATTTACTATGGAAGGGCTTAAGAGAACTTTCAGAATGATGGAAATGTTCAATATCTTGATAAAGATGTGTATTATACATTAGATTTTTGCATTTCAACATATATAACTTTTCCTTTAAAAAGTAACACCAGAGCCCAAAGTACAATAAAAAAAGAAAAGAAAAAATAGTTAACAAAAAGTTAATAAACAAGGCCAGTGAGTACAGGGAAGTCCCCTGAAAGTTACTAGGGACTTACACTCGGGGGAAAAAAAAAAGTAACAAATGTTGAACTCTAAAAGGTATGCTTGTTCGTTATCTGCAGAGATAGGATTAGCAGCTGTGAAACTCCTTTTTGTGTATTCTAAGCTTGAGTATATTGATGATAATGGGAACCAAGTTTCTCATTTTTGGAGAAGTAACAGATGTGTGAGGGATAAGACTGTATTCTATCCTAGAAATAAATTACAGGTATCAATATGAATTCATAGTTTGTGATAGATATGAATCTAATCATAAAGAAACATCAGACTAATTCAAAATGAGGGATATTCTGCAATATAACACCTGTGCCTTTTAAAACTGTCAAGGTTAAGAAGTATAAAGGGAGAAAAAAAATGACAGAGCAGGGAACTCCAAAACTACAGGGAACTCCAAAACTGCATCCCTCCATTAAACCAAAAATTAAGCTGCCAAAAATTGTCAGTCAACTTGTTCAGATCTCTAGAATCTAATCAAAGACTTACAACTACCAGGGGAATGCTTTAAAAAGACAGAAGCTGCTAAAATTTGTTCAGAAAACATTATATTTTAACTTACCTGGTGACCACCCCATCTCCCCCATGCAGTGGCAGCCATAAGGACAGCAGCCCATGTTCCTGACAGAGCTTGCTGTACCAGAATGAGCAATGTGGATCATGTTCTTGGAGGACTTTGAATGTGGTCATCAACCTGTATGGTGGCTCCCTAAGGAATAAGCTTCGAGGCTTGCCTTTGTTTCACCTGCCTCAGAGCTTTTAGGGTCCTGGGGCAGCATTTGTCAGAAGCATTTAAAGGTAAATAATACTCACTGTAGCAGCCTGGGACAAGCAACAGACAAACCAAATAGCCTGGGAGGGAAGAGGCTGTGTAAGGAGATACATGGGAGAACAAGTGCTTTGAAATGCTTCACCATGTACAGGAAGTCTAGAAGGCCTAGGGCTGAATGAATGCTCAGAAGAAACCTTAGAAGATCCTAAGCTTTCATGTCTGGCTGACATCTAAGCTCCATGCAAGCAGGAATCTTAAGGCTAAGACAGAGTTCTAAGTGGTCTTGCAAAGCATTGAAGAAATGCCCAATACAGAGCCAATCTGAAAAAATCCAGAGAGTATTTTTCCTCCTTTGGCTCCAGGCATTTAAGGAAACCTGCCAAATCACTAGCTGATCACCAAGGTAACAGAACAGAGACTTGAGTGACAACCTTGACAAAGAATATAGTCTTTACAAAAAGAGTTTAATAAAGTCACTACACATAAAACTACAACCCACAATAAGTAGCAACAAGAAACGCTGAGGAAGGGGAAGAAGGTGATTCCAAAGTTACCACAATATAATATACAAAATGTCCAGTTTTCAACAGGAAGTTATGCATACATAGAAACAATAAATTATAGCCCAATCACAGAAAAAAATAGAAATAGGAAGTATCCTACAGGAAGCACAGACATTATACTTACTGCACAAAGATTTTAGATCAACTGTTTAAAGTATAAATAGCTAAAAGAAGGATGATATATGAACTAACAGAAAATTTCAATAGATATGTAGAAATTATTTAAAAGGTACCAAATACAAGTTCTGGAACTGAAAAGTACAAGAGCTGAGTTGAAAAATTAACTAGAGGGATTCAACTAGCAAACTTGAGCAGACAGAAGAAAGAATTAGGGAACTGGAAGATACAGGTCAATTGATGTTATCTAAGGCAGAGAGGAAAAGGAATGAAAAAAATGCACAGAACTAAAGAGACTTTAAAATGTTTATAGTGGTAAATTTTAATTTACAAAATTTTAAAAATATGCAGTAAAATACACATTTTACTATAATATTTTTAATTTATAAAAATGTAAATAATGTACTGGCATAAACACAGACAATGGAAGAAAATTGAGAGTCCAGAAATAAATTCACTTATCTATGGTTAATTGATTTTCAACAAGCATGTCAAGACCATTCAGTGGCAAAGGTCATACCATTCCAACAAATGGTATGAGGTCCACTGGATATTTACATACAAGAGAATGAAGGTGGACCCCCTACTTCACATTGTATAAAAACTTTAACTCAAAATGAATCAGTAACCTAAAAATAAGAGCAAATGCTATAAAACCCTCAGTAGAAAAGTAGGGGTAAATCCTCATGACCTTAGATTGGCAATGAAATATTAAATATAACATCAAAAGTACAAATAACAAAATAGATAAATTGGATTTCACCAATATTTAAAACTTTTCTGCATCATAGGACATGATCAAGAGTGAAGAGGCAACCCACGGAATAGGAGAAAATATTTGCAAATAACATATATGATAAGGATCTAGTATTCAGAATATATAAATAACATTGATTAGAACTCAACAGCAAAATGAGAAATAACCAATACAAAAATGAGCAAAGGACTTGGATAGACATTTCTCCAAGAAGATATACAAATGGACAACAAGCACATGAAAAGATGCTGAACATCATTAGGTATTAGGGGAATGTAAAACAAAATCACTATGAGATACCATGTCATATCCATGAGGATGGCTATAATTAAAAACAAAAAACGAAGAAGTGTTGGTGAGGATGTGAAGAATTTGGAATCCTTTTACATTGCTTATGGGAATGTAAATGGTGCTGTAATCCAAGTACTTTAGGAGGCTGAGCTGGGAGGATTGCTTAGAGCCAAGGAGGTCAGGGGTGCAGCCCTGATCCATGATTGTACACTACATTCCATCCTGTGCGAGAGAGCAACCTCCTCCTGTTTTAAAACAACCAGCTAAGCATGGTGGCTCATGCCTTTTATCCCAGCATTATGAGGCAGGCAGATCGCTCAACTCCAGGAGTTCAAGACCAGCCTGGGCAATATGGCGAAACCCCATCTCTACAAAAAATAAAAAAAATAGCCAGGCATGGTGACATGTTCCTGTAGTCCCAGCTACTGGGGAGGCTGAGATGGGAGGATCACCTGAGCTGAGCCCCAGAGGTCGAGGCTGCGGTGATCCAAGATCATACCACTGCACCCCAGCCTGAGCGTCAGAGTGAGACACTGTCCCAAAACAAAACAAAAACCAAAAACATAGAGGTGCCATATGACCCAGCAATTCCTCTCCCTAGTACTTGCCAAAAGAGTTGAAAACAGGTACTCAAATAGATACTCATGAATAACCAAAAGGTGGAAATAATCTAAATGTCTTTGAGCATATGAATAGATAAACTGTGGTATATACATACAGTGGGGTTTGGGTCATAATCTCAAAAGACAATCCCAAAAGATCAAAATCCCTTACCTTATTATCATCTTTATTTGGGAGTTAAATATGGCTTAAGGAGCTGTGTATGGGTGCCACGTTGACAAGGGTAAACTTGTGGACTTAATTTTAGGTATCAGTGATTTTAAATGTCACCTTGACTAGATTAAGGAATACCTAGAAACCTGGTATAGCATTATTTTGGGTGTTTCTGTTAGGGAGAGGAGATTAGCGTGTGAATCTGATTGGATTTAGATGGGGAATATCTGCCCTCAACGTTGGTGGGCACCGTCCAATCAGCTAGGGGTCTGGAGAGAACAAATGGGTCTCTGATAGCTGGGACAGAGTTTTCTGCTGCTGCTGTGGATATCAGAAATTTGACTTCAGGAAAGTGCTTTATCACAGCGTTGATTGTGTGTAAGCATTGTGCACTTATGTAAAAACATTGAAACTTCCTCAATAAATGAAGAAATTACCTGGTTTGTACCTCTGCATTTGTGAAAGATAAAATTTCTCAAGATCCCAGCTCTTTGGGTAACTGTGTATGCAGTGATGATCCATTGTGTTTGTTTGTTTGTTTGTTTTTTTTAAAGACAGGGTTTCACCATGTTAGTCAGGCTGGTCTTGAACTCCCGACCTCAGGTGATCCTCCCACCTTGGCCTCCAAAGTGCTTGGATTACAGGTGTGAGCCACCACGCCTGGCCAACCCATTGTGTTTTTTAAGTGATCTCATCAAAAGACTTAGGTTTGTTCTCCGGGTATTTCAGATGACTGCAGTTATAAAGCTGGGACACATACAATTACTAACTAGTAATAGGCATTTACACATTTCCCCTTTGAGCCATTTCTTTATGAACATTGTTCATCTACTCAAAGTGTTCTGTCACATTTTTATGTTTTTCAAATCCCCTTTAAAAATGTAAGCAAATAACTTTTAAATAATTTTTATTTTTTCCAAAATTATATTTTTAGAATTTTAGATTTAGGAATTTTGATCTTTGGGGATTTCAACATTCTGGATGATAGTGTTTTGATATAGTGTTATGATCACCTCCCCATACAGTGAATATTATTTGGCAATGAAAAGGAATTAAATATTGATTCATGCTACAGCATGGTGAACCTAAAAAACATGTTAAGTGAAAGAAACCAAACCTAAAAGGCCCATGTATTGTGTGGTTAAATGGTTAAAATGGTGAATTTATCACAATGAAAACCAATAAACCTCCTACAGGAAAAAATAAAGGACAAAGAAGGCTGTTCTTTGTTAATGGAGACTAAAGAGACATGATAACTAAATGCAGTTTATGATTGTGGATTACATCTTTGATCTGGGGAAAATAGCTATAAAGGAAATTATTGGGACAGTTTGTTAACTTGAAAATAGACTGGATTTGGCTGGTTGCAGTGGCTTACACCTGTAATCCTAGCACTTTGGGAGACCAAGGTGGGTAGACTACCTGAGACGAGGAGTTTGAGACCAACCTTGCCAACATGGCAAAAACCCTGTCTTTACAAAAATTAGACGGGCATGGTGGTGTATGCCTGTAGTCGCAGCTACTCAGGAGGCTGAGGCTCGAACCTGGGAGGCAGAGGTTGCAGTGAGCTGAGATAGTGCCACTGCACTCCAGCCTGGGTGACAGAAGAGACTCTATCTCAAAAAAAAAAAAAAAAAAAAAAAAAAAAAGGACTGGATTAGATAATAGTATGTGTATCATTACTAAATTTCCTGGTTGTATTTAGTGTATACTGTGTTATAAATTATGTATCAGAATTACATTTTGGGGATTTTAGGCTTTAGAAATTTTGATCTTTGGGGATTTTGTTGTTCAAGATTATGGCATTTGGGATTGTGAACATTAGAGAATGTCTTTGTTCCTAGTAAATCTATGCTGAGGTATTTAAGGGTAAAGGGGTATGGTGTTTCCAATTTACTTTCAAAGTGGCACACTGAAAAAATACAAGGCAAATTGTGTAATATGTAAACTGTTGGTGAATTTATACTAATCTTTCAACATTTCTGTGAGTTTGAAGTTATATCATACTTAAATTTTGTAACCAACAAAATTGGATTTGTCTTTGTGTTATCTTCTCGGCATCAACATGGCCCAGGTGATGTTTGAAAAATAATGTTAGGTATTCTCCTTTGGCTTAGCTGCCTCATTTCACTCCATCCTTAGACATTTGTCTGTTTCTCAACCTGTGGCTTGCACTATATTATTTAGTTTAATTACTTACAGCAATTTCCCCATAAGCTTATTACATCATTATTATTAAGTATTAGCTTCTATACACATTTATTGTTATGGCTGGTAATAGCCTTTGGACACCTATTCTCATTTTGTATATTTTTTTCTGTTCACATACCTTACTTTTGCAGTATTTTGGGTAATGTGAAAAATGCAACTTTTTTTTTCTTCTATTTTGAGAAATTTAAATATTAACTCCCTGGTGGAAAGCTTTGCTGTTCTAGTTCTCGTCCAGTAGCTTTTTTTGTCTGAAATTTCTGTTCGGTCTCTTGTTAAAAAGATCAAGTGTGGTATGAGATCTAACCTTAGTAAGAACATACTGGACTATGCTAATTTTTGTTGTCAACTCAAAGAAGTAATCTCTAAATGCTATCAGACAGTACTGTGCCTTCTGTCAGCCACGAAAGAAGTCAGCAAAGTTCTCCTAAGTAGAAGCGCCATCAAAACCTAGTACTGTGTTACTGGTATTCACCTATGCACTTTAACCTGTCCACAGCTACTGTTCTTATGAATAAGTAAATATCTAGTAGAGGCTATTTTGAATGAGTTTATTAAGAAGATCGTGCAAACTGACTTCATGATGATTCGTTGGTACTACTTGTATTTTCAGTTGGTTAACCAGTTTTCTTTCCTTTGTGGTTTATGATGGGATCTCCACTAGACAGAGGTAACCCATTGGATAGTTGTGTAACTGGATGCTGTTGTGATGGTGCTTGTTGGTTTAGTTTTCATGATGCTCCTCTTGAAGTTATGCTTGCAATGCTGTCTCTTACTTTATGCTTGCATGACATTATTACTTTGATTGTGCTTTATTGGTTTGGGTTTTTTAAATCTATTATTTTATACTTAGAATAATTCCTTAAATATTTTTGGTGGTCCAGAACTTGTGGAAATTAGTTTCAAGTCTAACTTTTGGTGGATCCTTTTCAGTTTTTGAAAATATATTCAATGTCACCACTAAGTTTATGCTTTGGCTAAGAATTCAGAAAACAGGGTAAGCTTGTTTAAACACCCAGGAAGAGACCACTTGCCAGGCAGACAATTAATAAAGCTGAGAACTAACTTTCTTTGTGAGATTTATAGACTAAAGAAAAAAAAAAAACTATGTATTTAGAGTAAAAACTAAGTTTTAGGAGACAGTTTCATCAAATAGCTGAAATTTAGGAGCCTCAGTTAAGGTAACAGTAACTGATTTGTTATTATATTTCAGAGATGCTATTCACTCTGCATACTGTTGTATATTCTGAAACTAAGATTCTTGGGGTTGCAAAGTAAAATTAAAATTAGTATTTCAAAAATTGGTTTTCTGAGCATTTTTATGGACCTTGGAAATAGTTGCTCACTTCTTCCTTTCTAATCACTATCAGTATAGTTTTTCTTGGACAAAACTGATTTCCTTTTAGTTTTTTCATGTGTTTGTTTGCTTGTTTACTACTATTTATACCTCTGTAGAAGAAGGTGGATTGTTTTTCAAACTGAGAAACAAAACCTGTTCTGAAGTGGGCCTGTATATGAACATATACAATGCTCAGTGATAGAGGGTTCTAACATAGAAATTATTTTCTACTGTTCATATTGAGCCAGTGTTAAAATGAAAAAATAATTTTTGTCTTGAAATTTTCATCATCTTGAAAACTGCAAAGGATCCATTGATTTTTGAATGGCCATCAGAGAAACGCTTATGATAAATAGCATAAAATTTCAGATAAATGGTGATTCATCTCTTACTATTTATATTCTAATTCACTTATATATTTTTGTCTTTTGGTGGAACCCATACATTTTATAGAAAATTTCCCAGGAACGAGAAAAATTTGCTGATGAAGGCAGTATATTTTACACCCTTGGAGAATGTGGGCTCATATCCTTTTCAGACTACATTTTCCTTACAACTGTTCTTTCCAGTAAGTATAAATGTTTTGTTTTTCCATTTGTAGAGCAGATACAGGACTATAAACATAATTGTTTATATGTTTATAAAACAAGGCACATTGGTAGAGTTAATGAATTATAATGAATTATAAGTTATGTGAAATTTCATTTGTTTTGAATTTACTACAACTTGTGTATAGAACCACCTGAGAGAGGCAGAAAAAAAGAAAAAGTATCAAACTAAAGTTAAAAACAAAAAGGCCGGGTACAGTGGCTCACACTTGTAATTCCAGAACTTTGGGAGGCCAAGGTGGGCAGATCACTTGAACTCAGGAGTTTAAGACCAGCCTGGGCAACATGGTGAAAACCCCATCTCTGCAAAAGCACACCTGTAGTCCTAGTTACTCAGGAGGATGAGGTGGGAGGATGAGGTGGGGGGATGGCCTGAGCCTGGGAGGCGAAGGTTGCAGTGAGCTGAGATCGTGCCACCACACTCCAGCCTGGGCAACAGTGAGACCCTGTTTCAACAACAACAGCAGCAAAAAAAATAAGTGACATCTACCTTTAACTGTCTGTAACTCTGTATTCTGTCACAGTGGGTCATATATTGCCTACTACTGTATCCTTCATTAACTTACTGGTTCTCCAATAAAACACATTTTGATCTATCATTTCCTCCACTAAAGAAGAAAATTGACTCGATTGACCTAATTGAGTTGAATATTCTTTTTTTTTTTTTTGAGACGGAGTTTCGCTCTTGTTACCCAGGCTGGAGTGCAATGGTGCGATCTCGGCTCACCGCAACCTCCGCCTCCTGGGTTCAGGCAATTCTCCTGCCTCAGCCTCCTGAGTAGCTGGGATTACAGGCACGCGCCACCATGCCCAGCTAATTTTTTGTATTTTTAGTAGAGACGGGGTTTCACCATGTTGACCAGGATGGTCTCGATCTCTTGACCTCGTGATCCACCCGCCTCGGCCTCCCAAAGTGCTGGGATTACAGGCATGAGCCACCGCGCCCGGCCCGAATATTCATTTTTTAACCTTGGAGGAATACTTCTGAATACACAAAATTCAATTTTGACTCAGAGCACTGAGGAATTTCTGATTTTTTTTTTTTTTTTTTTTGAGACGGAGTTTCGCTCGTTACCCAGGCTGGAGTGCAATGGCGCGATCTCAGCTCACCGCAACCTCCGCCTCCTGGGTTCAGGCAATTCTTCCTGCCTTAGCCTCCCGATTAGCTGGGATTACAGGCACGCGCCACCATGCCCAGCTAATTTGGAATTTCTGATTTTTTAAAAACTATCAATAGCTTTGTTGATGAGCATTAATTAACAAAGTGATTTTTTTATTTCTTTTTGGCGTGACTTTTTTTTAACCATTCAGAAAAACTAAACAAAATGTTATGTTCATAGCTCTCCATGTATAGTCTATTGAAATCTACCTAAAGTGAACCAGAGTTCAGATTTGTATGTTTGAAAGAATTGATTTTCAATTTTTTTTTTGTCTGGGACATATCAAACAAAAATAACCATCTCTTTTCACCTTCTCCAAGCCAGCCATCTGTAAACATAAAACTACAAGAAGATAGTTTTTAATAAGTCGCATATACATGTCCTGCCATGCCTGTGACCACTTTCATTCTTATTCCTCTGTGCAAGGATTGACAGGGAAATCAAGATTACCACAGCTGACTTTGGGACACCAAGGTATCTTAATAAATTCACATGGTGGAGCAGTGCTCTAGCAATGAAAACACATACTGATTTGTTATGGAAATCCAAAATAACTCCAGCAACATACAACTTAAGATCATAATGTGCTTTTAAAAGCATCTCTAGTTCAGATCCTAGCACCATTTCTTAGCTTGTGATTTGGGGCAAGACAATTGATCTGTTCTTCTGTTTTGTCTATAAAATGAAGAGGGCAATAATATCAAACCCAAATGATTTATTTGAGAATGATGATGACATCATGAATATAAAGTAGCTATTAATAGTTTAGTGCCTAGTATTTAGTGGAAATCTGTGTTGGTTTTTATTTTTTTATTCTGTCACAACATGTTACTTCATGTCTGGTTTTTAAGGATCCATAAACATTATCATTTTTTTAATGGCCCAAATTGGTGGGAATTTTTAAAATATTTTTGTGACTTTGGACAGAATTTATTATACAGCAAATAGGCATGATATAACAGAAAGGCTACTGCATTAAATGAAGAGACCTATATTGATATCTAATGTATACTTGTAAGTAGTTCTAGTAAATCTTTGTTGAGCTGAAATAAGCTTTGAATTTGTATCCACTGCTTAGTCCTGTTACCTTCATATCTTTCTAAGTGTCAGAAGGACCACAGAATAGAACATTCAGAGTATCTTGTACAACGTGTAGCTCCCTTAACCACTTAAAATCATGTTTTTAAAAAGTCACACTGACCCTTGGGTTCTAGAAACCCCTCCAAGTAGCTCTGCCATTCCCAGCATATTTACTTCATGGTGCTCAACTCCTAGTTTGAATGTGGTGAGTGATTTACAATAAAGTGTTTACTGTTTAAATTACTTTCTGTATTTGTCATGAATGAAGAAAATAGAATCAGGGTATGATTTTAAGACTGTCTTTATCACTGGGTTTTGTTTTTTTGCTTGTTTTTTGTTTCTATAATTTCAACTTTTATTTTAAATTCAGAGGGTACATGTGCAAATTTGTTACATCATATTGTGTGATGCTGAGGTTTGGGTATTAATGATCTCATCTCCCAGATAGTGAGCATAGTACCCAATAGGTAGGTTTTCAGCCCTTGTCCCCCTCCCCTTCTACCCTCTCTAGTAGTCCCCAGTGTCAGTTGTTCCTATCTTTATGTCCACATGTACCCAGTGTTTAGCTCCCACTTACAAGTGACAGCGTGCAGTATTTGGTTTTCTGTTCCTGTGTTAATTCACTTAGGATGATGGCCTCCGGCTACATCCTTGTTGCTGCAAAGGACATGATTTCATTCTTGTTTATGACTGTGTAGTATTCCATAGTGTTGTGTACCACATTTTCTCTAACCAGGCCGCCACTCATGATGGGCACCTAGATTGATTCCATGTATTTGCTATTATGAATAGCTCTGTGGTGAACATACAAGTGCATGTGTCTTTTTGGTAGAACAATTTATTTTCCTTTGGGTATATATCTAGTAATGGGATTGCTGGGTTGAATGGTAGTTCTTTTTTTTAGTTTTTTGAGAAATTGCCAAACTGGTTTCCACAGTGGCTGAGCTAATTTACATTCCCACCAACAGTGTATAAGCATTCCCCTTTCTCTGCAGCCTCTTCAGCATCTCTTACCTTTTATCTTTTTAATAATAGCCATTCTGGGCTGAGCACCAGAGAATCACTTGAACCCAGGAGGTGGAGGTTGTAGTCAGCCAAAATTGTGCCACTGCACTCCAGCCTGGTCAGCAAGAGCAAAACTTCATCTCAAAAAATAATAAAATAAAATGTATATGTATCCATGTACATGTATACACACACACACACACACACACACACCCCCACACCCGTTTTCCCCTACTTTCCAAAACAGAATAGGTATGTTTTGCGTTATCAATATATTATTATGAATATTTTTCTATGATAATAAATCTCTGCATTACATACATTATATCAAGAACTATATAAAAGTCATTGCATAGATTTATTATAACTGGGTTTAGCCATTGTTTGATATTTGAGCTCTTTCTAGTTTATTTTTATGTATGTATTTAATTTTTATTTATTTTACTTTATTTTATTATTCTTTTATTGACAAAGGGTCTCACTCTGTCACCCAGCCTAGAGTGCAGTGGCACAATCACAGCTTATCACAGCCTTGACCTTCTAGGCTCAAGTGATCCTCCCACCTCACCTCCTGGATAGCTAGGACTACAGGTAACCACCACCATGCCCGATTAATTTGTGTATTTTTTGTAGAGACAGGGTTTCGCCATGTTGCCCAGGCTGGTCTTGAACTACTGGGCTCAAGCATTCCACCTGCCTTGGCCTCCCAAAGTTCTAGCATTACAGGTGTGAGTCACTGTGCCTGGCCTGAGTTCTTTCTAGTTTATTTTTTGACCATTAATATCATTATACATGTGATTATTAGCCTAAACATGTAGAAAAGGAATTGCTGGACCAACATTTGAAAGTGTCTGATAAACACCATCAAGACTCTGAAAAGGTTCTGCCAATAATTTGTGCTCTCACCAGTATTATATAGTCAATTAAATTTAAGGGTCAATTCCAGTAGTTAATCCTGGCATACAAATATTTTGGGAACACTATGAATTTGGTAGTGAAATGAGAGGAGGAAAACTGCCTCTTTAAAGTGGTAATCAACCCTAATATTTCAGTTTCTTGGAGTTCTTCAGACATCTGGGAAGTGGTGTAAGCTTACGAAAGAGTTTATCTCATACAGTTTTGTGGAATGTGCACAACAACTCTAGGACAATTTAACCTTAGGGCCGACCTGGGGGTCAAGCTACCTAAGACATAAGGTAGAGCCAGGATGGTGACATTTCACATAGCTCTTAGACAAGCCCATGCTCTGGGATCTTCTGGTCTATAGTCAGTCAAAGGGTAGCCAGACCCCATTAAAATAGGAAGGAGGCAGCTAAACTGCTGTTTCTGACAGACTTGTAGGGCCAATCTAGTCAGAAGACCCATGTTTCTACTCCAGTAAATTCTGAACATAAAGAAAAAACACTTAGAAATATAATGTATATTCTCCAAACAGACTTAAAATTCATATGAACTCAGTCTTGCTAGTGTTTGAAAATCCTAAGACAATGAAATTACATGGGATGGTTACTATGAGCTTATTATCATAACATGTTATCTCTGCAATGGCTAAAAAGAGCTCTTTATTCTCTATCAGTGTGATCTGTTTATTTAATGCAATTGGCAAGTTTTTCTAAATATTATGAAATACTACATGTTAAGAACCCAAAAATGAAATAAAAGAACAATGAAAGGGTTTTAAAACTTCATAAGAAGATTGTGAATTCCTCCAGCAAGGCTTCAGCTGTATAGGCATTTACTCCTTTTAACAACTGTTTTTCTTCCATTTACATTTTTTTCCAAAACATACATTTCAGCTCCGATTCTTAAGAAAGAGAGAGAGAGAGAAAGAGAGAGAGAGATGTATATTTTCACATCTAAAGAAAAGAAACAGCTGAAGTTTCTAGTTCACAGTATATAGCCTATCTTTGAGCTTTATCTCAGCCTCAGTTATTAGATGACTTTCAGAGAGCTGCCAGAAATAGTCTTTTATTTAAACTGGTTTTCCTTACACTGTTATTTGACAGTTGTGTTATAGAAAGATTATTCAATGCCAGCAATGTCAAAAACCTTGGATTTCCTAAGAGTTCCTGAGTGAGAAATTCTAGAAGGCAAGCCAGTGCTTTTCTACTTTAGGAATATACTTTCTTCAAATTCATATTACTGTTTTATGCCCAAATTATATATGTCTGTGTGATAGACCATCATCCCTAACTTCAGAGATTTAAAAAAATAATCATCTGCTTAAATTTCATTTCATTTTATGTGGTTTTATTCTATACCATGTGCTCAATAATAGTCAAAGTGTATACTAGCATGATGACTTATGTTGGATAAAAATAAATAAGTAAATAATAATAGTGAAAGTGACAGCTTATGCCAGGATGCAATTTATTGCATAGATGCTTAGAACTAGCTACTTTAGGCCAGATGCAGTGACTCATGCCTGTAATCCCAGCACTTTGGGAGGCCAAGGCAGGTGGATCACCTGGTCAGGAGTTTGAGACTAGCTGGCCAACATGGCAAAACTCCATCTCTACCTAAAATTAAAAAATTAGCTGGGGGAGGGGGCAGGTCCCTGTAATTTCAGCTACTTGGAGGCTAAGGCAGGAGAATCACTTGAACCCAGGAGGTGGAGGTTGCAGTGAGCCAAGATTGCACCTGTACTCCAGCCTTTGTTTTGTTGCGCTTTGTTTCACAACAAAAGCAAAACACTGTCTCAAAAAAACAAAACAAAAAAAAGACAACTAGCTACTTTAATAAAGAAACTAAATTTTTGTATTTAACCTATGCCAATTTGAAGGACACTCTTTACATGTGACTGTGTTTGGCATTCACCCAAAAGCTGTTTTTTCAATTTAGTGTTCAAACAGAAAAAATTTAGATAGTCTGTTTAATTTTCTAGCTTTTATCATGTATACATACATAGAGAAAAACTAGTCCCTTAAGACATTAAAAAATACTAGGCAGGAGGCTGAGGATGCCTGGAGCAATATAAATTATGTAAATTATGGTATCTATACGAAGTTATCATTTGGACCTTTTTTTTTTGAGACAGAGTTCTGCTCTGTCACCCAGGCTACAGTATAGTGGTATGATCTCAGCTCACTGCAACCCGTGTCTTCTGGGCTCAAGTGATCCTGCCACCTCAGCCTCACAATTAGCTGGAACCACAGGCACATACCACCACAGCAGGCTAATTTATTTATTTTATTTGTTTTTGAGTTGGAGTTTTGCTTTGTCGCCCAGGCTGGAGTGCAGTGGCACAATCTTGGTTCATTGCAACCACTGCCTCCTGGGTTCCATTGATTCTCCTGCCTCAGCCTCCCGAGCAGCTAGACACGCACCACCATGCCTGGCTTTTTTTTTTTTTTTTTTTTGAGACGAAGTTTCATTCTGTTGCCCAGGCTGCAATGCAATTGTGCAATCTTGGCTCACTGCAACCTCCACCTCCTGGGTTCAAGCGATTCTCCTGCCTTAGCCTCCCGCATAGCTGGGATTACAGGCATAAGCCATCATGCCTGACTAATTTTTGTATTCTTAGTAGAGACAGGGTTTCACCCTGTTAGCCAGGCTGGCCTCAAACTTTTGACCTCAGGTGATCCACCCACCTTGGCCTTTCAAAGTGCTGGGATTACAGACGTGAGCCATTGTGCCCTGCCTAATTTTTGTATTTTTAATAGAGACATAGTTTCACCATGTTGCCCAGGCTGGTCTTGAACTCTTGGGTTCAAGTAATCCACCTTCCTTGGCCTCCCAAAGTGCTGGGATTACAAGAGTGAGCCACTGTTCCTGGCCAGAAAAAATACCAGATATTTATTTAGCCAACAAATATATATGAAATTCTTACTATATGCCAGATACTATGCTATATCAGTATCTTCTCCAAAATAGGCCGTAATCAGGCAAGCCATTCAATGACAACCACTATTTCCTGCCTTGATTCCCTTTGTGTACCCTTCAAATTCCCCAAACAAATAAGCATTTGTTTTTCTTTCTTTTTTTGAGATGGAGTCTTGCTTTGTGGCCCAGGCTGAAATGCAGTGGCACGATCTTGGCTCACTGCAACCTCTGCCTCCCGGGTTCAAGCAATTCTTCTGCCTCAGCCTCCCGAGTAGCTGGGATTACAGGCACGCACCACCGTGCTTGGCTAATTTTTGTATTCTTAGTAGGACGGGGTTTCACCATGTTGGCCAGGCTGGTCTTGAACTCCTGACATCGTGATCCACCTGCCTCAGCCTCCCAAAGTGCTGGGATTACAGGTGTGAGCCACTTCGCCCAGCCCAAATAAGCATTTTTACCAGTTGTTTCAGGAGCAGGTAAGCAACACCATAGTAAGGCTGAAGCATGATCAAACACTTATTAACCTAAGGGTTTAAGCAAAAGGTCCAGCTATACAGATGAACCAATACATTTGATTCCAGTCTTGCTTCTAAGAGGCAGTCAGTGTGAAAAAGTGGGGCTTATAGATCAGAAGTAAATACCATCTTTAAACATCATCAGTTATTGAGGGCTAAATTTCTACAGAGCCATCACAACCATCAGTAGAAGAAAAACAGGACAGAGTAGAGACTGAGGAATATAGGAGAAGTGAGAGGAGTTGTAAGGGACTGGGATCAGGGCAAGTCTCCATACTTTGCTCTAGGGTCATGAAGGGGAGACTATGGCAGAAAGGTCCACTGAGGTCCACTTGACACTGAAGTCTATGGTATAGTGATAGATGGGTGCATGGGTCTCCTTTCCACCTACAAGGAACTCAGAGAAGCCACATCTCAAATATGCTTTCATTCAAATATTTTTAGAATTACTACTAGCTAAATACAATATCAGATACTCTGGAAATACAACGCCATATGACATAGTTCCCAATTCAAGATATTATTTACTGATGTCCTATCCACCAACTAAATTTTCTTCTTACTTAGAGATCCTTTTGAATTAAGCCTGGCCAACATGGTGAAACCCCATCTCTTCTAAAAATACAAGGTCTTTCATGTAAATATCTCTGTAGCTGTTATGGGACACCATAATTCATTCATGATTTAATGTGAAAATTGCTTTTAAATTATGACAAAAAAAATAAAATCCTAGTTGAGATATCCTAGGAGAAGGGTAATTTTGATTGGACAAGTCAAATGAGAAGAAGGAATACTTTTACATGTTAAGTCAGTTTCTAGAAGGCAGAGAATTCAGCCTGTTTTGAAGTTTTACTTTTCCTGCTCCATCTACTGATAAATGAGGCCTAAGAAAGAAGGAAGCCTTGGCTGGGTGCAGTGGCTTACACCTGTAATCCCATCACTTTGGGAGGTTGAGGCAGGCAGATTACCTAAGGTCAGGAATTTGAGACCAGCCTGGCCAACATGGTGAAACCCCGTCTCTACTAAAAATACAAAAATTAGCCAGGCATGGAGACATGCGCCTGTAGTCCCAGCTACTCTGGAGGCTGAGGCAGGAGAATGGCTTGAACCTGGGAGGCAGAGGTTGCAATAAGCTGAGAGCACACCACTGCACTACAGCCTGGGTGACAGAACAAGACTCTGTCTCAAAAAAAAAAAAAGAAAAAGATAAAAAGAAAGAAGGAAGCCTTCAGATTTACTCCCTGCTTTCCCATTAGGGTTTCCTTTCTGAGAGTCTAAGGAGCAGAGGAGAACGGAAGGCAAACCTCCTCTCTTCTACGTCTCTCATCTGAGCCTCAGATACCACAAGGCATTGATTCCATGGAAAAGTCGCAGAAAGCTTTACAGGCCAACATATGCTATTCAAGAGAGGACAAAATTTATGTGGACAAAATTCTGGTGGCAGTATCAGCTCATATAGCATATAGACATACTCCTGACCACCTCATTCTATACGCTTTTCTTTTCAGACAATAGGCCCATCTTGACTATTTGTATTGAAAGGGTAGGGTTCCAGAAATCACATGACTCTAACTAGGTTTCCACAAAATTTTAAATGAATATTAGAATTTTATTACATTATGAGAATATTATAATTTTCAAAACAATGAGGGGGGACTGATTCAAATAAAAGTATGAAGGGCTAATAAGGAGAACCTCAAGGGTAAAAAACTGTAAAATCTCCCTCAAGATATAGTCAAAATACATTTATATCTTTTTTTTTTTATAAGCCACAATTTGCTTCTTTGGTCTCTATTCTCTGCTTAGCCTTGAACAAATCACAAGCAATTATTCCCAAAGGATAAATTTCCTTTTTCAGATTAAAAAATATTTTAATCTTCTAATATAGTCACAGGCAGATTTGAGAGATTAAACACAATTGCCACTTATTTCTTGCTTGTCTGAACTAAAAGTGTCTTGTGGTTGTTGATTCAAATATGTGACTGTTTCAACTTTCTGTGACAACTATGGCTACTGGAAATGGCATAGTGTTCTTATATACAGCTGACTCAAAATGAATTCAACATCATCTATAAATAACTTGATATATTTCAAACATTATTTTATTGTTTTGACAGAAGCTTCATTATTATAAAACCAATGAATTAACTACAAAAACAGGTTATGCCAGAGAAGGAAGTTATTGGTAAATAACACATTGCAATACTTTTGGCCTTACAACATGTAATTGAGTATTTCAGAAATTCTAAGCACCTCTTATAGGCTAAAATAGCACTGGAAAAGATCAGCCTTTCATCTTCTTAGTCTTATTCCTCGTAACATCAATTGATCAATGGCAGATAATTTCCAGACATAGAAATTATGAAGATAATCGCTAAACCAAATTTTCTATGTAACTTCCCCAACTCTAATGTCCCAGTAAGAAAGATCTGTAACTGCTTTGTATCTGTTGATACATCTCAGCCGTTAGGACTTGCCCATATTTTTCAAGACATCATTTGACCTGAAAAACTTATTTTCATCTAAAAGTTTTATAACATTTTCATTAGATGGAGTGGCACTGATCAGCATCACACTTTCCAAGTCACGTGCACTTTGTGATCTGCTTCTGACTTCAGCATGGCAAGAGAAATAAGATACTATACAACTTCATTCGAATGCTATTGTTAATATCTCAAAAGGCTTGTATATTTGTGAGAAAGATGCATCATAATGAGGATGTGGTTTAATTTTCAGTTAATCAAATCTGGCTATTGTGAAAACACTTAATTCATTTTCTCCACTGATTCTGTGAAATCTAAAGAGATAATCAAAATGAGAATATAATGAATTAAACCAGATTTTCATTAAGTCTGCCTCCAAACTTTAAAGCCCTGGGTACCGAACATTTTTGCTTTGATTTTTTCTGGTAGCTTTTCAGAGATTAATAATAAACAGTAAGGAAGATGCTTAATGATAAAACACACACACACACAGACACACACACACACAGACACACACATACATATGTATTTTTTTTTTTTTTTTGGAGACAGAGTCTTGCTCTGTTGCCCAGGCTCAGGTGCAGTGGCATGATCTCAGCTCACTGCTGGATCACTAACCTCCACCTCCCAGATTCAATGAATTCTCATTCCTCAGCTCCCAAGTAGCTGGGACTGCAGGCACTCGCCACCACGCCCAGCTAACTTCTGTATTTTTAGTAGAGACAAAGTTTCACAATGTTGGCCAGGCTGCTCTCAACCTCCTGAGCTCAAGTGATCTACCCACCTCAGCCTCCCAAGGTGCCGGAATTACAAGCGTGAGCCACTGCGCCCAATTATAAATGTTTTATTATTGCCTCCCCATCAAGCTATCTAGAACTGTTTTCAGGCTACTAACTCACAGGGTTAATAACTTTAGATAAGACATATATGAAGACAAAGAACACACAAAAATATTTCATATTGTCAATGGCCATGGGCCAAATTCTGAGTTATATTACCATTACCTAGTGAATCTTAGCATTAGTAAGAATGATCCAAGTCAATAAATATATTTAGCATTTCAAAGAAATTCTGATAACCCTTTTCGCTATCTAGTTATGCAGAAAAATATCTGACTTCTTTGTATAAAATATAAGACCGTCAGCTAATATTCCAGTTGGTTAGTGCAGAGAAGCTACTAATAACCATGCTTGTTTATTCCCTCTCAATGCTTATTAATGTACTTTAAGGATCAGTGGTCCTTTGGAAATTATTTAATAATAATTATTAACAGTCTCTTCATTTTGCCTAGAATGAATCTGAGGTTTATTTTATTAATGAGTAGTTATCTAGCAAATACTCAATATTCTATTTAATATGGATGGTATGGCTCATGCTGAAAATTCTTCAAGTTAATCCATCAAAGCTGATCAGAAAGATAGGGTATAAAACAATAGAATGTGTGAGTTAGGAGTAAAGAGGGGATACAAATATTTGAATTCTGAATTATCATAATAAACCAGGCTGGTTTGGGGATAGATTAATTAAAAACACATTTTCCTCATTTCTCTGGTAATAAGTACAGACTGAAGACATGAAGAGCTAAAAGGACTATTCTAAATTTAGGATATCAACAGCAAAGTAGAGTCTTAAGTTTGCTAAAGTTTAAAAAAAAAAAAAAAGAAAAAACCAACTTATGTTATATTCTTGGTCTGTTACCTTGCCACCATGCTTAATATAGGTATGTCTGTGGTGAATATCGTTACAAATTTATGATCAGTCATGCAGTTTATATTCTAGGTTGGAAAATGGACAATAACAGTATAAAAAATAAATTATGTGGAATGTTAAAAAGTGATACATGCCAAAGAGAAAAAATAAAGAGGTTTAGGAGATGTGTGTTGTATATGTGTGAAATGGGATAAAAGGTGTTTAAACGTGTAGGTTGGCCAAGGAAGGCCCATTTCCCAAATCACATACAGACAAGAGTAAGAAACTCATGCCACTGCTTATTGTAAGTACAAGATATTTCTGCCAGATTGATTGTTATTCCGGATATGTGTCCTAGAAACTCTTATTTAGAAAAACCAAACTTCCAAAAAGTTTAAATAAGAATTAACTCTATTTAATGAAAGAAATTATATTGTATAACATGCTTTCTTAAGAACAGCTTTCTTAATTTTATTTTTAGGAGAGGTAATTATAAGTTGAGAAAAAAAAAACAGATGATTTACTATAGGTAGTTGTTGACTTTTATTTTAGACAACATAGTAGTTTCTAAGCTACTTTGAGGATTCCAGTTTCAGTCCACTAGGGCACAGTGTTGATATTCTTCAAAATGATGATGATTTCTTGAACACCTGTGAGTCCATTAACTTTGTTTTTTGTTTTGTTGTTGTTGTTGGTTTTTTGTTTGTTTAAGTCAGAGTCTCGCTCTGTCCCCCAGGCTGGAGTGCATGGTGCAATCTTGGCTCACTGCAACCTCTGCCTCCCAGGTTTAAGTGATTTTCCTGCCTCAGTCTCCCAAGTAGCTGGGACTACAGGCATGCACCACCATACCCGGGTAGTTTTTGTATTTTTTAGCAGAGACAGCATTTTGCCATGTTGGCCAGGCTGGTCTCAGACTCCTGACGTCAGGTGATTCCACCCACCTCGGCTTCCCAAAGTGCTGAAATTACAGGCGTGAGCCACTGTGCCCAGCCTGAGTCCATTAACTTTGAATGAAAACAGCTCCTTAGAAATATGGCTGTCCCACAGCATCTGGCCGCTGCCCTTTGCACTGTTGTAGCTGGTTTTCTTTGGCCCCTGCTATCCACCAGAGTAACAGATGAATGCATATGCTAAATGTACTTTCCCTATTCCCAAGCCATTCCTTGGCAAAGCTTTTCCTTAGGGTATTGAGTTCCCTCTTGCAGAGGACCTGGGAGCCATTTAATGTAGTTAAACTATAATGATCCTTTATTACCCACAAGGAAGGAGATTTACTGAGTGCCTCATTTCCTGTCATCCTAGCAGCAATCTGAACATGGGAAAGAAGTGATCTCAGTGTCATTTCTCATATTTCTCCCCGGCTTGTTATAATAGATAAAACAGACAATGCAGTGTGCAAAATTCAGATTGTGAAGATGCTTAAACTGCCCATTATCTACAGGAGAGTTTATGACCAGTCTTTCCATAGAGTTCAGCCTTAGAAAAAGAAGAAGCACCAAAGTAAGTTATAGCTTAACACTGCTGAATATGTGACCACAGCAGTAATGTCAAGTGACAGGATCCCAGATGCTGGGGTTGGCCTGGGTTCAAATCCTAAACTGTCTCCTTACTCATTGGGGGTTTAGGGACAAGTTTTTTAACCCTCTGTATGCCTCGATTTCCTCATTAGTAAAATAAAAGTAACAACAGTATAAACATCGGGTTGATGTGAGGAAAATATGTCACTGGACTCTCAGAGGGAGAGGAGTAGAGATTATAGAAAAAGTGCCTGAAGAAACGTATAAAGGCACAGGTCTAAAAAGCTCAAAGAACCCAAAGACAAGAAACGTGAAAAAAAACTGCATCAAATCACATCATAATTAAAAAGAAAAATGTGCCAAAAATAAACGAGTGGTTCTCAGACAGGGATGATTCTTCCCCACCCCCACCCCCACCCCACAGGAGACATTTAACAATGTCTGGAGATGGTTTTGGTTGTCATAGCTGGGGAAGGGTGTAGGCTGTGCTACTGGCATCTAGTGAGTAGAGATCAGGAATGTTGCTAAATATCCTAAAGTGAACTGGACAACCCTCACAATAATGAATTATCCTGCCCAAAACATCAACAGTGCTAAGAGTGAGAAATCCTAAAGGCATGTTATAATCAAATGTTTAAAACCAGTGGTAAAATCAGGCAAGAGAAAAAAATAAAAGGCATCCGAATAGGAAAATAAGCCACACTGTCTCTCTCTTCGCTGACAATATGATTCTATACCTAGAAAATGCAAAATACTCTGCCAAAAGGCTTCTAGACCTGAAAAATGACTTTAGTAAAGTTTCAGGATACAAAATCAATATACGAAAATCAGTAGTATTTTTATACACCAATAACTTTCAAGCTGATAGCCAAATCAAAAACTCAGTGCCATTTACAATAGACACACACACATGCACACACCCTAGGAATATACCTGACAAAGGAGGTGAAAGATCTCTACAAGGAGAACTGCAAAACTGCTGAAAGAAATCGGAAATGACACAAATGGAAAAACATGCCATACTCATGGATTGGCAGAATTAATATTGTTAAAATGACCACACTCCCCAAAGGAATCTACAGATTCAGTGCTATTCCTAATAAATTGCCAATGTCATTTTTCACAAAATTAGAAAAAGACTATTCCAGAGTTCACATGGAATCAAAAAAGAGCCTGAATAGCCAAAGCAATCCTAAGCAAAAAGAAGAAAACCCAGAGGTATCACATTACAAGCTATACTATAAGGCTACAGTAATCAAAACAGCATGGTCCTTGTATAAAAACAGACACATAGACCAATTGAACAGGGTAGAGAACCCAGAAATAAAGTTGTCCACCTACAACCACCTGATCTTCAAATAGCTGACAAAAATAAGCAATGGAGAAAGGACTCCCTATTTAATAATGGTGCTGGGATAACTGGCTAGCCATATGCAGAAGAATGAAACTGGACCCCTACCTTGAACCATATATAAAAATTCAAGATGGATTAAAGATTGAAATGTAGGACCTCAAACTATAAAAATCCTAGAAGAAAACCTAGGAATACCATTCTGGACATCAACTTTGGGAAAAAATTTATGAGTTATTCCCCAAAAGCAATTTCAACAAAAGTAAAAATTGACAAGTGAGACCTAATTGAACTAAAGCTCTGCCTAGCAAAAGAAATCAGCAAAGTAAACAGACAAACTACAGAATGGGTAAAAATATTCACAAGCTATGCATCTGACAATGGTCTAATATCCAGAATCTATAAGGAACTTAAATAACTCAGCAAGCAAAAAAAACAACCCCACTAAAAGTGGGCAAAGGACATGAATAGATCCTTCTCAAAAGAAGACACACAAGCAGCCAACAAACATGAAAAAATACTCAACATCACTAATCATCAGAGAAATGCAAATCAAAACTACAATGAGATGCCATCTCACACCATTTGGAATGGCTGCTATTATTTTATTTATTCATTCATTTATTTTTGAGACAGAGTCTTGCACTGTCTCCCAGGCTGGAGTACAACTGCATTATCTCGGCTCACTGCAACTCCACCTCCCGGGTTCAAGCAATTCTCCTGCCTCAGCCTCCTGAGTAGCTGGGATTACAGGCACATGCCACCATGCCCAGCTAATTTTTGTATTTTTTTTAGTAGGGACAGAGTTTCACCATGTTGGCCAGGGTTGTCTCAAACTCCTAACCTCAAGTGATCCTCCTGCCTCAGCCTTCCAAAGTGCTGGGATTACAGGTGTGAACCACCACGCCTAGCCCATATACATTTCATTTCATTTCTTTTGAGACAGAGTTTTGCTGTTTCCCAGGCTGGGTCTCTGCTCAATGCAGCCTCCACCTGCTGGGTTCAAGCAATTCTCCTGCCTCAGCCTCCCGAGTAGCTGGGATTACAGGCATGCGTCACCAGGCCCAGCCAATTTTTATATTTTTATTAGAGATGGGGTTTCACCATGCTCGTCAGGCTGGTCTCGAACTCCTGACCTCAGGTGATCTGTCTGCCTCAGCCTCCCAAAGTTCTGGAATTACAGGTGTGAGCCACCGCGCCCAGCCCATACACTTAAAAAATAGTCTGAATAATTGTATTTCATATCTGTCAGCAAAATTGTCAATTCTATCTTGAAGTAATCCAGAACCCCACCATTTTTCACTACACTCGCTACTACTATCCTTGCCCAAGACATTCTCATATCTCTCTTGGATTATTTCAGTACCCTCCTGATTGGTTACCCCATTTTCACCCTTGCTTTTCTGTAGTCTACTTGCAGTACTGCAGCCAGAGTGATCTTGTTAAATTTAAATAAGATCATACCACTGCCCAGAAATCCCCCAAAGGCTTCCAGTCTGTCTCAGAGTAAAGCCAAAGTCTTTACTTACAGTGGCCTACAAGGCCCTGTGTGCTAGTCTTACCACCATTCCTTTTAAGAAAAATCAGATACTGGCGGGCACTAGAATTTACTATGCTTACTGTTTTTCTTTTTTCACTTAACCACAGTGAAAAGAATAGCCATTCTAATTACTGCTAATTCACAATGCTTGTTAAGGATGTTTGCGGGGTAAGCATAGTTTATTAAGCTCCTCTAATGGTTTTTTAAACTTTTATATCTTTTTTTAACACCTCATCAAGTTAATTATTTTTTAGTGTTTGCAAAGCCTATCTTTTAGTCATGCCTGTGTTTATGGCAGCGTAGAATTCCAAAAGTTCATTTTACTAGTATCTCAGTATGCAGAAATTTTTTAAAAAAGGAAAGAATATTAGATTCTTATAATGAAGAAACAGCGATTTAGAGTTACACTTGAATACATGTATGTACCTAGAGTGCCTCCATGGGCCAAATGCTTTGGATGTCTCATTTGTAATAGAGGACCAGATTAGTTACATTAACTCTCCGACTCCTGGCCTCAAGTGATCCACCTGCCTCACCTCAGCCTTCCAAAGTGCTGGAATTACAGGTGTGAGCAACCGCACCTAGCCCAAGTTACATTAACTCTCTAAGGCCCCCAGACAATTACATAATTAATTTTAGTCTTTCTGTGCTCATTTGTCTGTCACAGAGTTGCTTTTAAGCTGGGTATGAATCCATGCGAGAGAGGTTTTTAGGTGCCTCCTTTTAAGAAAAGCAATGGTCCAAAATCCAGATATATGAAGCAGGGAAATTATTTTTCCACAGAAGGAGTCACTGAAGTGTTTTCTTAAATAGTTTCTTTTCAACTCTAGGCTATGTGTAAAGTAATATTTAACTGTATTTGATTCTAATGAAAAGAAATTGGCTTACAGACTTAGGAGAATACAAATGATCTATTGGGGCTTATTGCAAAATAGGTGAATTATCCAATTTGTCTCAGCACCCAGAGATGGAACTGTTTAAAGTATTGAGGATTGTTTTGGGTTTTTCTGTTTGTTTGTTTGTTTTTGGAGATGGTCTTGCTCTGTTGCCAAGCTGGAGTGTAGTGGTACAATCTCGGCCCAAGGCAAACTCCACCCCCTAGATTCAAGCAATTTTCCTGCCTCAGCCTCCTGAGTAGCTGGGATTACAGGTGCATACCACCACGCCCAGCTAATTTTTATGTTTTAAGTAGAAACGGGGTTTCACCATATTGGCCAGGCTGATCCTGAACTCCTGACCTTGTGATCCGCCCGCCTCAGCCTCCCAAAGTACTAGGATTACAGGCATGAGCCTCTGTGCCAGGCCTGAGCATTATTTTATCTTGACCACACTGATTTCACAGACAGGGTTATCTGTCTTCTTGTTCTGTGGCAAATTCATCAGGAAATCCTCCTTTGGCCTTTTATGGGACTGTCCCTGTTCATAATTCTGTCTGGTGGTTGGCTCCTTAGGGTTTCCAGTGGTGGAACATCAGTGAAACACACAGGCTTCCTTCTTTGGGCTCTTTCTACTAATAGGAGGAAGCCCTCAGATCTGGACCAAGACAAATTGAGGGGAAAAAACTGGTCCTTGGTGAATGTCAAAGGAAATTAAACTCACTGCCTCCTAGGCAAGTCTTCATCCAGCAAAATTACTTTTTCTCCTTTGTTGTTCAAAGGACACATGGACACACATATCACTGGTACTATACAGAGTAAACACAATCTCAAGGTCTAGGGGGAAACTCACAGGCAAAAAGGAGCAAAATTGCCCAATCCCCATCCTCTTGCCATTGAGCGGAGAAGTGTGCTTAGTTGGGTCAGACAAGCTGGAACACGTCACGGAAAGGACCCCCATAACTCTCCTTGTAATTACAAGGACAGGAGGCAGGAAACATCCAGGAGTCTGTGGAACAATGGGAACTTTGTGGGTGACAATGTGGTCTTGTTAGAAAGATGGACTCACTAAAGCTCCACAGGTGGTTTCAGCCTCTTCTTCCATTGAGCTAATTCAGATCTACAGAGCGAGCTTTTTTGCTGAGGTACCAAAGATACATCTGTATTTATCTCTTCTCACTCTTCCTTACAGATACTTTCCTAGCATTATGCTCTACTTGACATCAAAATCAGGTATCCAAAGGGAAAGTTTTAGATTAAGACTGATTTGTTTTTCCTTTGGTTCGTTCACCTACATCTTGTTCAGCAAGTAATATATGCATACATACGTATACATACATATGCATGTATGTATGTAAAGCAGCTGCAGTCTAATGGAGGGGAGGTGGCATCTAAAATAATGATTGATATGTTTTAAAAGTGCCTTAAGTCTTGTGTGTAAATGAGTATTGTCCTTTTCAAAGTAGTTTCTTCCTTTCCCACTATTTGGTCCCTCCCTGCAAATACAAAGCATTTAGTCAAGGACTAAAGGCAGCTTTGCATACTAAAAAATACCAACATTCTTCAACTTCCAAAATTGTCTGAGTCAGTCGTTGGTTTCATGTGATGTTTTCTGTTTCCAAGAAATTTTGGAAAGATTAATTCCCAGTTGTATTTATATACGCCATATATCCCAGATGTGACTTAAATTTCTCAGTGATTTATCTTCCTATTCTTCAGACTAATCATTTAAGTGTATCTTTTGTGTTGATTATGGTCATGGCAGTAATTTAACAAGTCCTGGCTTTTTTCTGTTGTTAAGGATTTCACATTTAATTCTGATTATTAGAAAAACATACAGGTGGAGACCAAATGAAAAATACCTGAAAGCAGAACTGGAAATGAGGGGTGAACTGATGGATCTTAAATATAAAAATAAGCTTTATATTCAAGAGACTTCAGTTTGCAAAGTTATAAACTATCTAGCCTTATTGCGCCCGTTGTATCCCTTTCTAGTTAATTCAACCTGTTACATGTTTCATCCTTACAACCACTCATCAGGGTTCTGGATCCATACCACCAGGGTTCATATCCCAGCTCTACCATTTACTAGCCATGTAAATAAACCTCAATTTCCTCATCTGTAATATTACTACAACTATCTAACTTATAAAGTTGTTACAAGGATTAAATGGATTCAGATGTATAAGTTACTTTTTGTTTGTTTGTTTTTTTACACAGAATCTTGCTCTGTCACCCAGGCTGGAGTGCAGTGGTACCATCTTAGCTCACTGCAACCTCTGCCTCCCAGGTTCAAGTGATTCTTGTGCCTCAGCCTCCCAAGTAGCTGGGAGTACAGGCATGTGCCACCATGGCCAGCTAATTTTGTATTTTTTAGTAGAGACAAGGTTTTGCTATGTTAGGCAGGCTAGTCTTGAACTCCTGACCTCAAGTGATCCTCCCACATCAGCCTCCCAAAGTGCTGGGATTACAGGCATGAGCCACCGTGCCCAGCCTTATAAGTTACTTCTAAGTAATAGTGCCTGACCCACATGGTGAGCCCTAAGTAATTGTTAGTTACTGTTTTAAAATTAATATAACATTTCTAAAATCCCTAAATAATTATGCATGAGGAGAATAGATCTTTTTATATGGTGTAGACTTGGGTTTGAACCCATTTCAAATCCTAATTCCTCCATAGGCTTTCTCAATAACTCCAGACTTACCTTGATTTTTTTTCCCCCCTGAGATGGAGTTTCGCTCTTAGGCTCAGGCTGGAGTGAAGTGGCATGATCTTGGCTCACTGCAACCTCCGCCCCCCAGGTTCAGGTGATTCTCCTGCCTCAGCCTCCAGAGTAGCTGGGATTACAGACACCTGCCACCACCCTCAGCTAATTTTTGTATTTTTAGTAGAGATGAGGTTTCTCCATATTGGACAGGATGGTCTTGATCTCATGACCTCGTGATCCGTCTGCCTTGGCCTCCCAAAGTGCTGGGATTACATGCGTGAGCCACTGCACCTGGCCTTTTTTCTTGGATTTTTGGGAAAGACATTTATAGTATCTGCAAATAATGATAGTATTTTTCTCTTTTCTAACATGTACTTCATTATATGTTGCTTTGGCTAGAACGTTCAATATAGTAGCAGTAATAATGAGCATCCTGACTTTGTGCATTATGTTAAAATAAATGTGTCTGGCATTTTTCAGTTAAGCATATGGTAAATCTTAGTTTCAGATAAATATTCTTTGCCATATTACAGAAGTACTTTTTTTAAAAAAGTGCTCTTAAACTTTTTAATAAAAAGATATAGAAGTAGGAACTTTTATATATTCAATTTTTAAAAATTTTGTGAAATACGTTTTTGACATCTAGCCTGATCAAAATTGTTTTACTCTTTTGACAGATTTATTGCATTTTAGTCATAAAAATAGGACTTTGGCAATTTCTTCTTTTACTCATGTTTTTTGTTGTTGTTTGTTATGTGAGTTTATGTATGTATATGTGCACTAATATTTACAGGAGGTCTTTAAAAACTTCATGGAAAATGGAATTAAAATCTAAAAATAAAAAGTATAAACTTTCTTCTTCAATATAACCTCCATCAGGGTCAAGAAATTTTAGTAAGTGATACTAATCCTTTAGTCCATCATTAAAAAACAGAGGGTCCTGGGAATTTAACCATGTCAGTGCAGTCTTTTTCAATTTTTTTTTTTTTTTAAAAGACAGGGTTTCACTCTATCACCCAGGATGAAGTACAAGTAGCTCACCATAACTTTGAACTTCAGGCTGAAGTGATCCTCCCGCCTCAGACTCCCTAGTAGCTGGGACTACAGTCCTAGCTAATTTATTTTATTTTTTGTAGAGACCAAGTCTCACTTTGTTGCTCAGGCTGGTCTCAAACCCTTGGGTTCAAGCAGTCCTCCTGCCTTGGCCTCCCAAAGTGCTGGGATTACAGGTGTGAGCCACCACATCCAGCCTTTTTTACATTACTAACTGAAGAAAAATGGATGCCCTTTACAGATTTTTTTTTAAGATTAAGAAACAAAAAGAAGTCAGAAGGAGCAGATCAGGACTGTAAGGTGGATGTCTAATGACTTCCCATTGAAACTCTCACAAAGTTGCCTTTGTTTGATAAGAATAAGCAGGACATTGTTGTGGTAGAGAAGACCTCTGGTGAAGCTTTCTGAAAGGGTATTTTTCTGTTAAAGCTTCAGCTTTCTTAGAACCTTCTCATAAGGAGATGTTATTGTTCTCCTTCAGAAGAGATAACATCTCCTTTGGCCCTTCAGAAAGTCAGCAAGCAAAATGCCTTGAGCATCCAAAAAACTGCCATGACCTTTGCTCTTGACCAATCCACTGGTCTTCAGCTGGACCACTTCCATCTCTTGGTAGCCACTGTGTTGTGCTTTGTCATCAGGACACATTGGTAAAGCCATGTTTCATCTCCTGTTATAGTTATTTGAAGAAATGCTTTAGGAACTTGATCCTGCTGGTTTAAAATTTCCATTGAAACTCCACTCTTTCTTGTCTATAGCTGATCTGGTTGCAATGGTTTGGCACCCATCAAATAGAAAGTTTGCTCAACTTTAATTTTTCTGTCAGAATTGTATATGCTAAACCAATTGAGATGTCTGTAGTGTTGGCTGTTGTTTGTGCTGTTAACTGTCATTCCTCAATCATAAACAAGATGAATTTTTTCCTTGCAAATTGATATGGATGATCTGCTGTGACCTTCGTCTTCAACAATGTCTTGTTGCTTCTTAAAACAAGTTATCCTTTTGTAAACTGCTGATATCCTTGGGGCATTGTCCCCATAAACTTTTCATAAAGCATCAGTGATTTCACCCAAGTCTTACCATAAATTTGCTATTTGTTCTTGCTTCAATTTTAGCAGAATTTATGTTGCTCCAGTAGGGACTTTTTTCTTTGTTTCTTTTTTCCCTCCTACAACCAAGAAAGAGATAGGGGGCTTTTTTCTAACTGATATCTTACCCTTCTTAGTGCCTCAAACTAGATCCTGTTCAGACATGTTACAAGTTAGTATGAGTTTATTTTGGTGCAAAATTTTTTTTAAATCCATTCATAGGTTTTTCATAATATGCATTTCCCATTAACTTTTTGACGACTCTTTGTGCATGTACATTGTGTATATTAAAAATTAGGCCATGTGCAGTAGCTCATACCTGTAATCCCAACACTTTGGGCGGTCGAGGTAGGCAGGTCACCTGAGATCAAGAGTTTGAGACCAGCCTGGCCAATATGGCAAAACCCCATCTCTACTAAAAATACAAAAATTAGTCTGGCATGGTGGCTGGTGCCTGTGATCTCAGCTACTGAGGAGGCTGACTTAGGAGAATCATTTGAATCTGGGAGGCAGAGGTTGCAGTGAGCCAAGATTGCACCACTGCACTGCAACTGGGCAACAGAACAAGACTGTCTCAAAAAAAAAAAAAAAAAAAAAAAAAATTGAACTGTGGTCAGTATTTCATAAACTCTCCATGGTCTTATTAAATTTTCTACAAAATATTTCAAAAGCTGAGATAGTAATGTTTGTCAATTTGCCCTTTATATCTAACTAATGTTATGTTACATATTTTGATGTGTTTTCCTGGTCCTAAAGATACATATTTATTCCATTGCCATATTCCTATTGGCAACCAACAATACTGAAAATGGCCTTTGTTCTTACTAATCTTTAAGCCTTTGGTTCAATTCTGCCTGATACCTTATATTACCACCCTGCTTTCTTTCTGTTTTAGTTTTCTTGTATTTCCCTTATTTTTATTTTCTTGTATTTTATTTTTTATATGTTTATTATAAATAACAGTTTCAGAACTTAGTTTACTTAAATTTGCAGAGATTTATTGGGTCTTTTACCTTATTTTATGTTTTTTATGCTTTCTTGCCACTTTTTTTTTTAGGTCTTTTGCATAATTTATTTATTGAGTTTTTCTCCCTACTAATTTCAACACTCTATTAATGGTGAACTTTGAATTAAATTCACACATAGGTAGGGGTGTGTCTGTGTGTATGTGACCAACCTTTTTACCTAGGAGGAAGCCATCCATATCTTTGGATGTCTCTTATTGGAAGTTGAAAATTTTAACTTCCTTTTACTTTTTTCTTCCCACTGAGTTTTTACAATGTAACAATCTGGCATTTTTTTAATTCCAGGTTCTCTTTATTTTTAAATAATTTTATGTTCTATATATTCACATTTAAGAAGTATTTTCCATACTTTATTATTTTATAACCATTTTGGTATAATAGCTACAAGTGCCTGCTCTAGTAGTAGACTATCTGGACTTGAATGCAAGCTCTATGACCCTGGGCATACTCTCTACTTTAGTTTTTTCTCTCTCTCTTTTTTTAAACTGGAGACAGATATTAATAGTACCAATTGTCACAGAATGGTTGGGAGGATTAAGTAATTTATATAATCTTGATATATCATAAGCAGGTCATAAATGTCAGGTGTCATTGTTGTTATTGTATTAATAACGATTATTTGGCCGGGCAAGATGGCTCACACCTGCAATCCCAGCACTTTGGGAGGTTGAAGAGGGAGGATCACTTGAGCCCAGGAGATCGAGACCAGCCTGGGCAACATAGCAAGACCCCACTTAAAATAAAACAAAATGATTATTTAAACTTAAGACTGTTTTACTGATTTTATTATTCACTTAATTTATTACTCACATCTTAATTTACCTCGTTTTCCTGTCTTTATTTTGATTAATTTTTCTTCTTGTTGGCTGAAGAATTTTCTCAGCAGGATTGGCAGACTTTTTCTTAAATGAACAGATAGCAAATATTTTAGGCTTGTGGGTGATAATGTCTCTGTCACAACTACTCAGTTCTAACCATGTAACTCAAAGGCAGCTATAGACAATACATAAACAAATAGCTAGCCAGCAGGTTACCAACCACAGTTTACCAACCCTTGTTCCAGACTTTTGTTACTGATTCTTGTGGAATTTTATTAGGAAGGATATGTAGATTATACAATTTCAAAGTGTTTGCATGTCTGAGAATATCTTCTGTTGCTGATGTAGGTGAATGATGACTTCACTTTTGGGGGACACTAGAAGTGGGGTGGTAGATAGGTCTCACTCTGTTGCTCAAGCTAGAGTACAGTGACATCATCACGGCTTATTGCAGTCTCAACCTCCCCAGGCTCAGGTGATCCTCTCACCTCGGCTTCCCAAGTAGCTGGGACTACAGGCACATGCCACCACACCCAGCTAATTAATTAATTATTATTATTTTTTTTTTGTCAAGTCAGGGTCTTGCTATGTTGCACAGGCTGGTCTTGAACTCGTGATCTCAAGCAATCTGCTTACCTCAGCCTCCCTAAGTGCTGGGATTACAAGCATGAGCCACCACATCTAGCCTGATCTCTCTTTTATGAAATTCTTAGATTACAGTTGTTTTCCCTCATGACTCTTTGGAACTTGCTCTGTAGTTTCAAGTGTTTTGGATAATTATTATACAACTGAATACTTTCTTCTTTCTGATAACTAATTTCTTTTCCTCCTGGATGAATGAGGATTTTTTTTTTTTTTTTTTTTTTTTGTCCCTGGCATTCATCATTTTACCAGGAGAACTTTTTTTTTTCCAATTCTGTATTAAAGGAATAGGGCTAAGAACTAGATTAATGCATTTACATTGTCATTATTTTTGGCTACTTCAGATTGCCTTGTTGTCTTGTTCTCCCACTAAGGAAATTTCTAGATATTGTATTTTGAAAGTTAGCCATAAAAACTTCTTACCATTTTATCATTTCAAACTGCACATCATATGGGAAACTAGATATTTGAAATGTAGAATGCTGTTTCACATTATGTAGTCTGGTCCCCCTGTAGTACAGTTTAATGTGGAGTATATAGCTGCACAACCACAGGAAACATATTTAGGAAACAGTCTAATTTACTCTTGTTTGAGCATATTAAATCTCTAAATGGGAAGAAACTAAAACTTGTGGTATAATCAAAACATTGTTAACAGTGTTTTTAATTATAATTCTAGCACAACCAGAAGAAAGAACCTTGATTTTAACTTTGTTGCATAACACCATGTCTTTTGAAACCAATTATGGTCTATCTGGGTTTTTTGTTGTTTTGTTGTTTTTCTGAAGCAACAAATCCACAATAGGTGACCTCAGTACTGGGACTGTGCACAGCAGGATATGGGGCAATAGTCCAGCAGTAAGCCTCCCAGGGTTCAACTATACCACTCTGCTTCCCGGCAGTGGCCTTCTTTGCCTGAATATAGCTCTGCAGGTGACAACCACAGAATCAGAACTCTCTGGGCAAGCGCATGACTGTCCCATTATACCCATCCTCCTCCTAAGTTCCTGAACCAGTCCTTTCATGGCCACCTCCATGCTTCCTCAGTGGCTGGCTTACTAAGCAATATCAGAATTACACAAAGTCCTGAATAGTCATCTGGATGAAGCATTCTAGGTGCAGTTAACCTGCAGCCCCCCAGACAGTGGCACTGAAGCCCAGCCATCCTCCCAGCATCACTAGCAATACACACAGAAGGCATGGAAGCCACACATTGACCAGAAGCTGAAAGGCCAGGAGCCAGCAAGCAAGAACCCTTCTATCCATCTGCTTTTCCTTCTGGCTACTTAATGGGTTATCGAGGTGGACCCAGCTGGGGTCTCCTAGAAGTGGAGCAGTTTCATTGCTTTCATGGTGGCTCCCTGAGATGACTGCCCTCTTTCTGTTTTACTTTGGAATTAAGAAAAAGGGGCCAGGAGTGTTGATTCATGTCTGTAATCCCAGCACTGTGGGAGGCCAAGGCAGGTAGATCATTTGAGGTCAGGAGTTTGAGACCAGCCTGGGCAATATGGTGAAACCCCATCTCTACTAAAAATAAAAAATTAGCTGGGTGTGGTGGTGCGTGCCTGTAATCACAGCTACTCAGAAGGCAAAGGCAGGAGAATCGCTTGATCCCGGGAGGCAGAGGTTACAGTGAGCCAAGATCATGCCACTATACTTCAACCTGGGGACAGAGAAAGACTCTGTCTAAAAATAAATAAATAAATAAATAAATTTCATGCCTTTTAGTGAAAAGGGCATGAACTGTGTTGTTCTGGATACAAGGAAATCTAGGGTGCTGTTCAAGGAACCAGCCAGGGCTCTGGGCCTTTGAAGTCCCACAGGCACTGCAGAGTGACAGCGGCAGCTCTGCTTCTCCCCATCTCTACCACCAGCAGAGCCCCAGCTGGCCGCTTCCAGGAGGGATGCTGCTCAGGAGGAAGACTCTGGCCTTCATAATGCCCCAGAGGAAGAGCCATGTCTCAGGCTCAGGGAGGATGGTGCTGGGGCTGGCCAGGATTAGGTCACATGCCACCCAGACTGAGTGTCAGTCTGAAGTGGACTCATTGGTATTCTTTTTGCTGGCCTCAGCCCACAACCACCAAGGGCTCTGGCTGCCTGGACAACTACACTCTGAAGCCCAGGTTCTGTCCAGGCAGCCAGCTGACTCTATGAATTTTTTTTTTTTTTTTTTTTTTTTTTTGTCATTCTAGATCCTGCCATTTCTGGAATAAGTAGCTGCCTAGGCTAGGCACAGTGGCTCATCCCTGTAATCCCAGGGCTTTGGGAGGTTGAAGTGGGAAGATTGCTTGAGCCCAGGAGTTTGAGACCAGCCTGGGCACCATAGCTAGATTCCATCTCTATAAAAAATAAAGTTGGCCATGTGGCTCATGCCTGTTATCCCAGCACTTTGGGAGGCCGAGGTGGGCGAATCACTTGAGGTCAGGAGTTCCAGACCCGCCTGGCCAACGTGGTGAAACCTCATCTCTCAAATAAATAAATAAATAAAAATAATAAATAAAGTTAAAAAATTGGCTGGACCTGGTGGCATATGCCTATAGTCCTAGCTACTCAGGTTTAGGCAGGAGAATTGCTCGAGCCCAGGAGCTCAAGGTTACAGTAAGCTATGGTTGTGCCACTGCACTTCAGCCTGGGTGACAGAGCAAGACCTTATCTCAAAAAAAAAAAAAAAAAAAAAAAAGAGTATTTGCCTGATTCCAAGGCAAAATGTCTTCATCTCCATTGACTTCAGGTTTCAAGATTAATGGTGGATATTTTAGCCAATAGATAATTATGCAAAACAAATGGGGGCAAGTCTGACTGTTGTACTTGTGAGTTGCAGCAGAAAGGGTAACAGTTAAATTTATTAACCTAGGGTATTATTCCCATTATGCCCTGCCTCACATAAATATCTCTCTCTATGTGTGTGTGTGTGTATGATGTATATGTATATATGTATGTATTTTTATTTTATTTTATTAGAAACAGGGTCGCCCTGTGTTGCCCAGGCTGGTGTTGAACTCCAGGCCTCAAGTAATCCTCCCACTTTGGCCTCCCAAAATGCTAGGATTATAAGCATGAGCCACTGTGACCAGCCAAATATGCCTTTAATACACAATTAACTTTGTATAAAAATTAAATGTAAAACATATAACTTTAGCCAGGCACAATGGTGTCAGGCACGTGTAGAACCCGCTACTTGGGAAGCTGAAGCAGGAGGATCATTTGAAGCCAGGAATTCAGGGCTGCAGTGTGCTACAAATGTACCTGTGAATAGCCTTTGCACTCCAGCCTGGGCATCATAGTAAGACCTACCTCTTAATATAAGTACATTATATTATAAAAAGGAATATTCTTGACTTTGTGCATATCTTTTATCATTCTATTAGCTGTATCATGGCACTACTATGAAACTGTAAAAATGCAGAAAAGGCTAGCAGATTTTCAGAGTACTGGTGAAATAGTTACTACCAGAAATGAAATGAAATCAGACTTCAACAAGCCAATTAGGTTTATAAAAAGAAAATTGGTCTGCTGTTGCTTAAGTGTGTTTAAGATAATAATATATATATATATATTTTTGAGACTGAGTCTTGCTTTGTCACCCAGGCTGGAGTGTAGTGGTACAATCTCGGCTCACTGCAACCTCCGCCTCCCAGGTTCAAACAATCCTCCTGCTTCAGCCTCCTGAGTAGCTGGGATTACAGGCGTGCGCTACCATGCCCAGCTAAGTTTTGCATTTTTAGCAGAGATGGGGGTTTCCTTATGTTTGTCAGGCTGGTCTCAAACTCCTGACTTTGTGATCCACCTGCCTCAGCCTCCCAAAGTGCTAGGATTACAGGTGTGAACCACCATGCCCAACCAATATTCTTAATAATATAATAACATATCAATAATATAAAATAATCTTGGGATTTTTTTTTTTTCCGAAGCTAAATCATCCCATGGAAATGCTGTGCTACAACTGCAGCATATCATACTGTGGAAACCTTTTTCCCACCCTGTGGGAAAGGCAGAAAGATTTCTTTCAGACTGTGCCTAGCCATCATACTTTGAAGTATTCAGAAAAATTAAAAGCTCATTAATATGGTCAACAATGTTTACACCTCAGAAGTGGTGACCTCCCTCTCAGAAATAATCAGAGACTGTGTGATCATCCTTACAAATTCAGTGGAAAGTTCATCATTGAATAGAGGAACATATTCTGAAGGTTTTTTTTGAAACTCAGATTTCTCTGATACTGCATATTAATTACCTCATTTATTCTCTAGCATTCTAAAACAGGAATGAGACAGGTAGGAATTCTTTGATAGGAGAATCAGACCAACAGAAAATAAGAAACTTGTTTAGAATCTAACCTATTCATTTTTTCATCATTCCATCAGTGCTACCAAAAAAGAATTTAAGGCAGCGAATGACTCATTAGGTTATTGGAAAACCCAGAATTAGAACTTTAGTTCAACCCTTCCTACCTGTACCATTCCTTATGCATTTTCTATTAAAGAGCAGTGAGAGAAATAACCATGAAATCAACCAATGAAAGTCTCAGGACAGCTAGTGCTTATCTGATTATGTGATTCACTACACATAGAAAAAGATGCTTTTTCTCTTTACTAAAACAAAATAGAAAAAGATGTGCTTTAGGAAACAGTGTAGAGTTGTTATTACTGTTATCATGATTGTCAATGGTGGAATAATATTATAGAAACAGACTTGTAACTAGAACAGACCTAATGTAGCTCTGCTCCTAGTAGCAAAGATTGTTATGGAAATCTAAGTGAAAGGTGTATAGTAATGAACTTTGTGTAGGGTCTTATTGTTCTAATCAGTTTGAACACTTGTTGAGACCATTTTAGAAATTGTATAGAAAGTAAATTATGCTGTTTTAGCAGGGGGAAAGCCTCACTGTTCACTCTAAGTAGCCTAGTATTCAAAAGAATTCCTCTTTCAGGCCAGCGTGGTGGCTCACGCCTGTAATCCCAGCATTTTGGGAGGCTGAGGCAAGAGAGTCACTTGAACCCAAAAGGTGAAGGCTGCAGTGAGCTGAGATCATGCCCCTGTACTCCAGCCTGGGCAATAGAGCAAGATTCAGTCTCAAAAAAAAAAAAAAAAAGAATTCCTCTTTCAGAACCTTTCTATGAAAACAGGTCATAAGGAAACAGGATGCCATAAAGCTTTCCAAAACAGCTAGATTTTAAAATTACCCTGAAGGCTACATTTGAGAGGAGACAAATAAATTTACAAGAGAATCGCCTGACATCATATTCTGTGTAGCATGTTTCACTTAAAGCAGGCTTATTTTTGGTTTGTTTGTCCCATATGCTTTGACATGATCAGCAGATAAAGATTGAATAGGCTGAGAGCTCCTTCTGGAGCCCTGAGAGGCTGGTGAGGCCTAAGTGAGCATGTGCATGGCTGCAGCCCAGCTTGCCTCAGCAGTGCCCTGAGCACAGGTACCGGCCTCTGTAGTGTCATCACATGTACTTTAACACCCTCAGTAGCTCCACATAAAGCCAGTACTCTGAAAGTAATTATACCAGTATAAAAAGACAGAGAAACCTCAAGCAGTATAGGGTATACTTTGGTAAAATGTATTTAACCTTAGTTGTAGGAGGTGATATTAACCATAATTTGCTAGAATAACTCATTCAGTCATTTAAATGATCTGGGCACATGCCTTCATGGAACTCACAGGACAGTAAGACTACAAGATCTTGATAAAGCTGAAGTTGTAAGCAGTCTGTGTCACCTCCGTAATTGTGGAGAGAGGGAATGGGAATACTGCTTTAATTCATGTCTGGGAGCATATTGACTAGGCTCTCACCAAATGTTCTCCTATTTCTATTAATTTGGACTGTATTCCTCCTGATATTGTGATGCCACTTCCTCTGTCACTGCCTTCTTTTCTTTTCCTTGCACTTTAAACGTTGGCTTCCACCTGCACTTTACCCTTTTCTTGCCCTTCTCCTCACTCCTCAGTTCTGCATAGGCAACTTCATTTCAGATTCTTTGCACCTAGCCACATGTATGCGCATAAATCCCAACTTAGACCTCTCTCTGCTGAGCTTTAGACCTATATTTTCAACTGTCTCCTGAACATCTTCATCTGCATAAGCTAAGACCCCTTGAATTTAGCACATCCCATCCAAATTAATTTTATTTCTCAAACCTTTTACGTCTATTTGATCTCTTTCTTAATGCCATGCAAGCTACAGAGTAGTCTAAGCCAGTCATGCTGTCATTCATTTTCACTCTCAACTCATCACTGCTAACTAATCATTAAGTTCTATAATTTCTGCCTTCTTCAGGTATCTCGAATGTGTTCCCTCCTCTCCATTACCACTGCCATCACCTCATTTTGCGTTTTCAACGTTTACAAGAGCTTCTGATCTTCTCTGAAGCTGGCTTTTCTTTTCCAACTCTTCCTTCACACAGTAACCGGAGGAGTCCTTTATAATTGCCTGATTGTGTCACTCTCCTGCTTAAAACTTTCAGTGGCTTCATATTTTCTGCCATTGTTACATTCTCAAGTACCTACAGGAATTATGCAAATAACATGTATAAGTGAAATGGGCCAAGTGTGACACAATAAGGAAGAATAAGAGAGTACATTTCTGTCTGAAGAGATTTATCATCAGCATTTTTAAAAACATATGACAAACCAGCCAGGTGCTGTGGCTCATGCCAGTAATCCAAGAACTTTGAGGGGCTGAGGCAGGAGGATCATTTGAGGCCAGGAGTTTAAGACCAGCCTGGGCAATGAGTGAGACCCCATCTACACGAAACAGAAAAATTATCCAGGCTTGGTGGCATGTACCTGTAGTCCTAGCTACTCCAGAGGATGAGGCAGGATTGCTTGAGCCCAGAAGTTTGAGGTTATATTGAGCTATGATTGTGCCACTGCACTCTAGCCTAGGTGATAGAACAACACCCTGTCCCAAAAAACAAAATCACGTGACAAACCTATATGAAAGTTTAATGTTGCCTGTGGAGCCTCCATTTAGTACAGCCAAGCCTAAACTCCTGAGCGTAACACAGGCAATGTTTTGTGGTTTTGGTTATCTCCTTGAGATGATCAACTTGGAATGTTCAGCTTTTGCAGTGGCTGACACAACCAGTGATTCATGCTTTGCTGCTTAGTTTTTAGGTCAAATCATGTCAGCATGAAGAGTGTGTGTTTATCATTCTAAGTACCTCTGTATTCACATTAGAGGCCATAACATAAGTTTGTAGGCTTTGAAGTCAGTGTTGACTTACGTTCAATTCCTAGTTCTGCCAAAAAGAAGCTGTGTGATTTTTGAACTACACATTTAACTGCTCTGAGCCCCAATATCCTCCTCTGTTTAAAAATAAAGAAAAATTTTCAAGATTGAGAGTATGAAGTCAAATAATGAACACCTCTAATTATCTAGCTCAATGCCTGGCACATAGTAACTCCTAAGTAAAATGTTAGCATTCAGACAGGTAGCAAAAATTTGAGAAGTGGCATACAAAACTAGTCTCCCCCCTACCCCCACTGCATCCTTCCCAACAATTGTAGGCTGGGCATGGTAGCTCATGCCTGTAATCCCAGGACTTTGAGAGACCAAGGTGGGAGGATCACTTGAGGTCAGGAGTTCAAGATCAGCCTGGCCAACATGGTGAAACCCTGTGTCTATGTGGCCTAAAGGAAAGCAAACATGTTGGAAGTCAATATCAAGTGAAACAGACAATTGGAAGCTGACACACATATGATTCACCCAGGCAACTAAAAACAAGGAGTTTCCAGCCTAGCTGCCGAGCTACCCAAAATGATATTTGAGCCCAGGAAGTTGTTGCTATTGACAAATTTATGAGCAAGATGGGAATATGGCCTCTCTAGCAATTATTCATAATATACAAAGTTCATTTTACTTTTTTCTCTGCATATAATCTTTACTTTTTTCTTGTAAATGATATTAACTGAAATTTTAATTCAATAATATAAGGATACATAGAATATTTATTGTGGTTTATTCTCTAGGGCTATATAAATTTGAAGCACCAAAGGAAGGAAGTAAACAACTTAAGTTTTCTTTGCCAGAACATTTAGTACAGTAAGGGAGAAAGGCTATTGAGTTTATGTTTTATTCCCATGCACAGAGTATATTAATTATATTATGACTGATCCAGGAACACTGAAGAAGCCTTGAAGAGCTTTCGTCATTAAGGGAAAGAAAATTTATCATCTTGTCAAGCTTTGCATTTTTTCATTTTGTTATTTAAACTTCAGCTTAATTTTACCATTTAAGTATACTTAGTAATTTGTGCATGGAGCCGATATGATTGAAGTAGGGGGCTGAGACCAGATGCAGTGGCTCACACCTGTAATCCCAGCACTTTGGGAGGCCAAGGTGAGTGGTTCACTTGCGGTCAGGAGTTCAAGACCAGCCTGGCCAATATGGTGAAACCACGTCTCTGCTAAAAATACAAAAATTAGCCAGGCATGGTTGTGTGTGCCTGTAATCCCAGCTACTCAGATGGCTGAGGCATGAGAATCACTTGAACCTGGGAGGCAAAGGTTGCAGTGAGCAAGATGGAACACTGCACTTCAGCCTGGGGTAGGGGGAGGTGACACAGTGAAACTGTATCTCTAAAAAAAAAGAAGAAAGAAAGAAATAGGGCGTTGAGTACCTTACAGTACACTTTTCTGCCTTACCATAGAGCTGTAGTGATAATGAATAAACTAATATAGGAAATCACTTGAAGTTATCCATATTGGCAGGGTGACATGCCCAGAACTCCTGATTGTACTTGCAATAAAGAGACTAGAAAGAACAAAGTAGAAAGCTGGCTTGTTGTGAGGGCAAGACTAAGATGTAGTGTTTCAACTTCTTACTTTACAGCAATATGTCTCACCCCAGACACACTTTCTTGCCCAGATAAATAATAACATATTCAAGCAACAGAACAACATTAATATTATACAGCTAAGAAGATGGTGTCTCTGAGAGTAAAGCTAAACTACTTAAGACAAAGAATGTTGAAAAGATAGACAAGTACCATCTTTACTGGCCATAGTACTACTCTTTTTTTGGTTTCAAGGAGTATTCTTAAAAGGTTGATCTCAATAAATGCAGTATCATTTTCCATTTATTGAGACTCTGACTCATTCACTTTTATGGTGACTTTGATATTACATTTTAGTGTTTAGCCTTTTGTTTTTCTTTTAAAAGGGATTTATTTTTGGTCAATGCTTTCTAAGTATTTTTTCTTTCTCTCACCTTTTCTCCTCTTCTTCCTTTCTACTTGCAGCTCCTCAGAGAAATTTTGAAATTGCCTTCAAGATGTTTGATTTGAATGGAGATGGAGAAGTAGATATGGAGGAGTTTGAACAGGCAAGTTGTCCTGGAGAGTTCCTTTAAATACATTAATATTTAAAATACATTTTCATGTGCCTTGGAGTTACCCTAACCTTGGTCAGTGTACTCAGTGGCTATTTCAATATTGGAAGTACCTAAAATGTCATTTCTCAAAATTATTCTTTGAACAGGTTGGTTTTGTTTGTTCGTTTTCACTCTGAATGTAATGGATTATTTGAACGTACCATTAAGGTCACGGTTGTTCCAATTCCCCAACATAAATTAGGTTATCATGCCTCTAGTTGGGAAGCTAAATTACGGCAATTCAACATTTACCAAAAAGCTGCTGTGTGCTAGGCAGTTCCAGAATACAAGGACTACGTATTTTCTTAAAGGATTTCTATAAGAGAAGGAAAAATGGTACCATACCTTTGACTATAGTAGGTGACAATTTCTTCTAAATCCTAGGAATAGATTATGTTTCCATAGAACTTCTGCCTTTGGGAAACTATGGTATTTCTCCAAATACAGTTATTATGATTGCCAGAAGTGGTTTCAAAACAAAAACTATATGTATAGGAAAAAGCATTTTTTATATTCTCAAAATGAAGAAAAGGGCAAATATTCCAGGAAGTGGGAGAAAATATCAGGTATATTATATAAAATAAGAAGCTGGGCTGGGCACGATGACTCATGCTTATAATCTCAGCACTTTGGGAGGCAGAGGTTATAGGGGGACTGCTTGAGGCCATGGGTTCAAGACCAGCCTGGACAACATAGTGAGACCCTGTCTCTACAAGGAAAAGAAATTAGCTGGGATTGGTGGTATGTCCCTGTAGTCCTAGCTACTCCAGAGGCTGTAGTGGGAGGATCACCTGAGCCCAGGAATTTGAAGTTGTAGTGAGCTATTATGCCATTGCACCCCAGCCCTATATCTTTTTTTTTTTTTTTTTAATTGAGACAAGGAGACAAAGTCTCGCTCTGTCACCCAGGCTGGAGTGCAGTGTTGCAATCTTGGCTCACTGCAACCTCTGCCTCCTGGGTTCAAGCTATTCTCCTGCCTCAGCCCACCAAGTAGCTGGGTTTATAGGTACCCGCCACCACTCCCAGCTAATTTTTGTATTTTTATTGGAGATGGGGTTTCACCATGTTAGCCAGGCTGGTCTTGAACTCCTGACCTCAAGTGATCTGCCTGCCTCAGCCTCCTGAGTAGCTGGGATTACAGGCACCCGCCACCACACCCAACTAATTTTTGTGTTTTTAGTAGAGACAGGGTTTCACCATGTTGGCCAGGCTGGTCTTGAACTCCTGACTTCAAGTGATCTGCCTGCCTCAGCCTCCCAAAGTTCTGGGATTACAGGCATGAGCCACTGCACCTGGCTGTGAGAGAGTTTTTGAGTCTCAAAAACAAATGTTCATCCTTTTCTCAACAGAGATTTTCTAAGAGGATACTAGTTATAAAGATGTCAGGCTGTCTGTGTTAAAATCCTAATTCTGCTACTTGCTAGTCACTTGGCCTTGAGCAAGTTGTTTAATTCCTTGTGCTTCAATCTCCTTTATAAAATGAGGATAATAGGACCTATAAGATTATCATAGGCTGGGCATGATGGCTCACGCCTGTAATCCCAGGACTTTGGGAGGCCAAGGTGGGAGGATCACTTGAGGTCAGAAGTTCAAGACCAGCCTGGCCAACATGGTGAAACCCTGTCTCTATTAAAATACAAAAAATTAGCTGGTCACAGTGACTCATACCTATAATCCCAGCACTTTGGGAGTCCAAGGTGGGTGGATCACCTGAGGTCAGGAGTTCAAGACCAGCCTGGCCAACCTGATGAAACCTGTCTTTACTAAAAATACAAAAAATTAGCTGGGTATGGTGGCGTACACCTGTAATCTCAGCTACTCAGGATGCTGAGGCAGGAGAATTGCTTGAACCTGGGAGGCAGAGGTTGCAGTGAGCTGAGATTGTGCCACTGTACTCCAGCCTGAGCAATAAGAGCAAAACTCCCTCTAAAAAAAAAAAAAATAGCCAGGCATGATGGTGTGCACCTGTAGTCACAGCTACTCAGGAGGCTGAGGCATGAGCATTGCTTGAACCCAGGAGGCAGAGGTTGCAATGACCTGAGATTGTACCACTGCACTCCAGCCTGGGTGACCAAGAGAGACTCCGTCTCAAAAACAAAAACAAAAACAAAACAAAACAAAAAATTGTTGTAAGCATTAAAAGAGATAATTATAATATAGAGTAGGAAAATAGTAAACAATAGTTATGATTCTTTTCTATTATGTTTTTTCATTTCCTAATATTTTTCTGGCTGCGGGTTTGATTCTGTATTAGGTTCAGAGCATCATTCGCTCCCAAACCAGTATGGGTATGCGCCACAGAGATCGTCCAACCACTGGCAACACCCTTAAATCTGGCTTGTGTTCAGCCCTCACAACCTACTTTTTTGGAGCTGATCTGAAGGGAAAGCTGACAATCAAGAACTTCCTGGAATTTCAACGTAAACTTCAGCATGATGTTCTGAAGCTCGAGGTAGGTCTTTCTTGGACTTAGCAGATCCATCACATGTGGAGCTGGTGGGCAGGAGGGCCTGTACTATAGGCATTTTTTTTTTTAAGATGGAGTTTTGCTCTTGTTGACCAGGCTGGAGTGCAGTGGCATGATATCGGCTCACTGCAACCTCCGCCTCCTGGATTCAAGCAGTTCTCTGCCTCAGCCTCCCGAGTAGCTGGGATTATAGGCACCCACCACCATGCCCAGATAATTTTTGTATTTTTTTAGTAGAGACAGGGTTTTGCCATGTTGACCAGGCTGGTCTCGAACTCCTGACCTCAGGTGATCCACCTGCCTTGGCCTCCCAAAGTGCTGGGATTACAGGCATGAACTACTGTACCTGGCCCTATAGGCATTCTTTCCATTTACCTCCAGCTGTGAGAACTGATTGGTTTGGAGCTTATCAGTGATTTATAAACTGACAGCAGATAGGAAACAACATGTTCTATGAAAATGTCATGAAGTAAGGTGTTTCTGGAATTGAAAACCAAAAACCTCTAAATTGAAAATCTTAGCTGTGTTTGTATGCCCAGTTTGTGGAGAAAGAAACTCAAGGGGTCATAGCAGTTCTCCATCTGAGCTATTCCTGCTTTTATGTTTATTGTGTGGAAGACAGCAGCAGATGGAGATGAAGAAGGATGGATAGTTGCAAAGGTAGTAAGAGCTGGAAACACAAAATGTCAGAATAAAAATATATGTGCTTATCCATCCTTCACAGTGGCGCACACCTGTAGTCCCAGCTACCTGGGAGGCCAAGGTGGGAGAATTGCTTCAGCCCAGGAGTTTGAGAGCAGCCTGGGCAACACAGTGAGATCCTGTCTCTTTAATTGTTTAAGGCAACTTTGCTCTGAGTAGCAAAGGTATCTTACTGTGTTTGGGGATTTACAAGTTTACTTTTTCACTTAAAGTTTAGACTGTCATGCTATTCTAGCTATTTATTCTATTCCATTCAAAACATTCATCAAATGCCTTCCATATGTACTTTTGTCTGGAGACAAAAAAAACCTAGTCTTGTAACTTCTTGACATTTTTAAAAATTCCCTTACACTGGTGTTTCCCAACCTTTTTTTCGTTTTCTTTTCTTTCTTTTTTTTTTTTTGAAACAGAGACTCACTCTTGTCACCCAGGGTGGAGTGCAGTGGCTTGATCTTGGCTGGCTACAACCTCTACCTCCCAGGTTCAAGCAATTCTCCTGCCTCAGTCTCCTGAATAGCTGGAATTATAGGCATGTGCCACCACACCCAGCTAATTTTGTGTTTTTAGTAGAGGTGGTGTTTCCATGTTGGCCAGGCTGGTCTCAAATTCCTGACCTCAGATGACTCACCCTCCTCAGCCTCCCATAGTGCTAGGATTACAGGTGTGAGCCACCACACCCGGCCTCCCTTTTTCTTTTAACACATGCCCTACCTTAATATTATTTGGAATTTCAGAACATTAAATACTGTAACTAAAATAGGTGAAAATATTGGAGAAAGGTACTATGTTGTTTTTAAACTATATATGTTACTTCTGTATCTGCTTTCCCATGTTTCCCCAAGATTCTCACATGTGATTTCACCTTATTCCACCCACTTGTCTCAATTGTGTTATTTTGTTCAACATCATTTTGTTATAACATTGATAAGCAGGAGCAAATCGATTTCCCTCTAGAGCCACTGTCTGTGTGGAGTTTTCACATTCTTCCTGTCTGTTTGAGTTTTCCTGAGTACTCCAGTTTCCTCTCATATCCCAAAGATGTACATATTTGGTGCATTGGCATGTCTAAATGGTCCCAGGCTGAGTGGATGTGTGTGTGCCCTGAGATAGAACGGCATCTTGTCCAGGATGTCCTGCTTTGCACCCAGAGCAGCCACGATAGTCTCTGACCATCTTCCATCCTGAACTGGAATAAGCATGTTAGAAAATGAATTAATGCAAATTATTGTGAAATCAAAACTCATAAAGTAGACGATAACGCAATTCAAAAGCTCTCAGTGAGCTTGCTGCATTCATTATTGTTTATGTTTGAACTTCATGGTAGGAGGAGGTACTTATTACAGTTTTCACTTTGCAAACATTTATTTATTGATTTAATTCACCACCACTATAACCACTGACATCTAATAATTCACTAAAAATTGGGTAAATGATTATCTTACTTGTTTATATCAGTCTTTCTTAGATGTATATATAGCTCACATTTATTTCGGTATTTACTATTAGAAGTGTTTTGGGTCTTTATTTAGAAGTTTAGTGATATTTTTGCTTTTGTTTTGAGATGGAGTCTTGCTCTGTCCCCTGAGCTGTAGTGCAGTGGCACGATCTCCACTCACTGCAGCATCCACCTCCCGGGTTCAATTGATTCACCTGCCTCAGCCTCCCGAGTAGCTGGGACGACAGGTGTGCCCTACCACACCCAGCTAATTTTTATATTTTTAGTACAGTTGGAGTTTTACCATGTTGGCCAGGCTGGTTTTGAACTCCCAACCTCAGGTGATCTGCCTACCTATGCTCCCAAAGTCCTGGAATTACAGGTGTGAGCCACCACTCCCAGCTATGGTGATGTTTTGTAACTAAAAATATGCCATAGGAAATTAACTCTAATCTTTATCAACTAGCCTATGGTAAAATTGGATTTTTTTAATGCATTATTTCACTTAAAGCCTCAGTTTCCAAGAACCTAGTGAAGATTTACTATATGGTAAAATGTCAGTAAATGTTTACTATGTTGAAAAGCTTTACAGCTTCCCTATTCCTTTTTTTTTTCTTAACTAAATATTGTATAGGATTTTCTTTTATTCAGTACCTTTGCATGAACCAAACACAGCTTCCCTATTCTAACTTTCTTCACACACCTGTATAGATAGCTTTCTCTGTCTAGTGAAAAGCACAAGACTAAGTATCAGGAGCCAGGGCACAGTGGCTCATGCCTATAATCTCAGCACTTTCGGAAGCCGAGGCGGGCAGATTGCCTGAGGTTAGGAGGTCTAGACCAGTCTGGGCAACATGGTGAAACCCATCTCTTCTAAAAATACAAAAAGCTTAGCTGGGCATGGTGGTGTGCACCTGTAATCCCAGCTACTTGGGAGGGAGGCTGAGGCAGGGGAATTGCTTGAACCAGGGAGGTGAAGGTTGCAGTGAGCCGAGATCACGCCACTGCACTCCAGCCTAGGCAACAGAGGGAGACTCCATCTCAAAAAAAAAAAAGGTAAGTATCAGGAAAGGTTGTTAAGTACTTAGACTTCAAAGGTTTTTTTTTCTTCATCGCACGCAGAGGAATATGACACATCAGCCTAGAAAATCACTTGAAAAGATTTCAACAATAATAGAAGCAAAAGAGATTATCTGGTCAGCTCTCTGTAAACCAGAAAATTAGTCATAAATTAATCATAATACCTCAGTTTCTAAATATTCTAGTTAATGAAGTTTTCCCTTTGTCTAGTTGTACATAGAGGGCTCTATCTTCAGAATATCCATAGTATTCTGTTTTTTGCCAGTTTCCTTGCCACAGTAAACTATGGCAGATGATGGAGTTCAAAATATAACTTCACAGAATGGAGAAAATGTAAGTTCAATAGCATTTAAGTATTATGCTTCCAGATCTTTATTTGAAAATGGTAATATTACTGTTTTTACGCTATGGAAAAGATACTTCTCAGGCAGTAAATTTTATTTTGTTCACTGATTTATATTGGGTATTTTATATATATAAAAGATATTAGATATGTTACAATAAATACGTATACACACACACACACAGAGGCATAGTGCTTACCTTTGTGAAGTTTGCCTTCTTATAGGAATATTCCAATATACTCCTCAGAGTATAGAAGAAAGAAGTAGACCTCATCTAACAATTTTTGTGTAAGAGTTAGTATATTCTAGGGTTCAAGTCCTATGCCTTGCTTCCTTAGTATGCATACATACCTAGACCGGTCTTCTTTGGGAGCATTGTAACATAATCTGGGAATGTAAGTGATTTAGCTTGTTAATTATATAATTACAATTAAACAGAGTGTAGATCCATAAAATGTAATTAAAGAAGCGCACACTAGGATAATACTCTTAGCAAAAACAAAAACAAACAAAAAAATAAAAAAACAATAAAAACACACAAACTTTTAGCAAAAACAATACAGGGTCAACCAGAGGGCCAAGCAGGTGCCAGCCTGACCACAGTGTAACCCAACACTTGTTCCTAGAAACTCAAGTGAAAGCCTAGAGAAACAGAGCGTAGGACTTTTGTCTTGCATACTGACAAAAGTTGAAAGCCCACTAACATATTGTTTAGAATGCCCATGAGGGAAAATATTATAAAGCAGATTAGAGGTTTCATGCACGTGTTCCTGCATGTGGCCTATACCCAAATGTGGAAGAAAAGAGATGTAAAAGTCAGTCATAGCTAAGATATTTATTCTAGAAGGCTCTCTTGTGTTTGACATTGCTGTAGGATTATTTGTTTGCCAGTCAGCAGTTCCTCATGTGAGGAGACTAATAGCCTCTTGTGAAAGAATGCAGCCTAACCTGTAGTAAGTGTTCTGTAAGTGGCTAGTAATATTGAATCCATTCTTTCCATTTAATGGCATAAGTCCAGTGCTGTGGTTTGATTATACACCCCCCAACCAAAGTTCATGTATTGGAAATTTAATTGCTGTCATTTCACTGTCAAGAGGCAGGAACTTTAAAAGGTGATTAGGTCATGAGGGCTCTGCCCTCATAAATGCATTAATGTTATTATCATGGAAGTGACTATTACTGGGGTAGTGGGCTTCTGATAAAAGGATAAGTTTGGTCCCCATTTACATGCTGTTTTACATGCTTCCTTGCCCGTCCACCATGAAAGGACACCTGCCAGATACTGGTACCATGCTCTTGGCCTTCCCAGGCTCTCAAACTATAAGCCAAATAAACTTCTGTTCTTTATCAATTATCCAATCTGTGGTATTCTTTTATAGCAGCAGAAAATGGACCAAGACATCCAGTAGAATAAGTGCCTTCTTATTGATAACCTCCTTATGTAAAATGTCATCAATCAGTACTGTGTCTTCCCAGCTACATTTTGTACTTCTTTGAAGAAGCATGACTAGCAGCAAGAATATAGGCTTTATTGCTAATGAGGCCTTGGTTAAAATTTTGGTTCTACCACTTACTGGCTATGTGACATTTGATGGGTTATTTATTCTCTCAGAACCTGGCTCCTCATTTGTAAAACAGGGCAATGGTTAAGTGAGATGATGTTTGTAATGGGCTGAATTGTATCCCCTCAAAATTCCTATGTTGATGTCCCAACCCTCAGTATCTCAGAGTATGACTTTACTTGGAGATAAGGTCTTTAAAGAGGTGAGCATTAAATGAGGGGTAAGAGTGGGCCCTAATCCAACCTGACTGGTGTCCTTATAAAAAGAAGAAATTTGGGTGCAACAAAAAGACCCAAGAGACAGTCATGTGAAGAGGCAGCCAGAGGGCAGTCATCTGTAAGCCAAGGAGAGAAGCCTCAGAGGAAACCACCCTCCTGACCCCTTGAGCTTATACTCATATGGCCTCCAGAACTATGAGAAAGTGAATTATTGTTTTTTAAGTCCCAGTCTGTAATATTTTTCTATGGGAGCCTTACCAAACTAATAAAATATTTCATACCTAATACTACCTGGCATGTATTATGCCTTTAATAAGTGTGTTCACCTTCCCACTTATACCCACTGCCACCTATTATGGCAACAGGCATATAAATAGGTCACCTCACTTGGATGATTGAAATGCCTTACTTTCAGTTTGAAATAGTTTTCTGATAAAAACATCTGGAAAATAGCAGCAATTTTTGTTTTTATGAAACACTTTTAATTTCACTTTTCTAAGTTCAAGTAATTTCTCCCCTCATTGAGTATGAAATATAATCTCATCACAGCCAAGAGGAAAACAGAAATGATTAATAGTGTCTTAATAACTTTTGTATGGGTTTTATAATTTCACCATTCTTTCTCTCCGTCTCTCACTAGTTTCATTTCATTACTTATCTACTTTAATACTTCAGATCAAGGAAATTTATTGTTCCATTTAGTTATTTCTGTCTTTTTCTCATCACAGTAGCTTTGAAAGAGAGGAGAGTGCTATTTATCTGTCAAACTTAATTTCCAGAGGGGTCAGAGAAAAGGGAGAATTTCATGATCATTTATTGAGTACCTACTATGAGCCAGGCACTTTATATACATTAGGTGCCTTCTTTAATTCTCAACAACCCTGTCCGGTTTAGTGATATTTTACCCATGTTCTAGATGTAGAAACTGAAATACAAAGAGGTAAAAGTCACAGAACTATTACATGGTAGAACTAGGATTCCAACTCAGGTCTGCTTCACACTGTCTTTCAGACTTAACTATTTCTGTTCTTTGATTCAGTTATTACTTTTAGTCTGAGATGGCATTTCTGTACCTGATTTATTTGGGACTCTAAGGAAAAATAAAATTTGCTGAATTTTAGAGACAGAAAAAGATCAAATTTCTGGAATATGTACAGTCTGCCTTCTTCAGAACCATCTTTTACCAATTTCTTTGCGACTCAAGTCTTATGACTGTGAAGAAATACACTGTTCTTTTGTGTTTGCAAGAAACTACCTAAACTAGCCATTTAATTATATTTAATCACAAGAATTATTAGCTGCTGGATTTTAAGGCTATTTTAATGCTCTTAATTCTGATTTTTTTTTTTCATTCTATTCTTTTTTCTTTATTTGGGAACTAAAAAAACAGGTTTAAAAGAATGACCTAAGAATATAAGGTTGGTTTTTAAAACTCTCTTTTAAGGTTATTAAAAATTTCTTCTAAGGCTACTAAGAACTATTGAGTTCCTGGAGATGGGTGCCAGGTCTAAATCCACTTAATATATTCATTGATTTCTTAATGACTGTAGCAAGTAGGATGTCAGTCAAAACTGAAAGGTATTAGAAAATTATTTGAAAGATTATGGTTAATTTTAATTTGAGAGGGGGAAAGAGAGAAAGGAGCTGTCATGTCAAATAAAAGCAAAAACTAATTTGTAGAAGAAAGAAGCAGCCAACTCCAGGATATAAGACAAGGACACTGAAAAGGTATTATCTAATAGAATTCCAGTCTGTAGGATGATCTTGCTTATAAGTTGGGATTCATGTGCTTATCAAATAACCAATAAAATTGTTACATTTTGGCCAGGAATGGTGCTTCACACCCGTAATCCCAGCACTTTGACAGGCCAAGACAGGCAGATTACCTGAGATCAGGATTTCAAGACCAGCCTGGTCAACATGGCAAAACCCTGTCTCTACTAAAAATACAAAATTAGCCGGGCGTGGAAGTGCATGCCTGTAATCCCAGCTACTTGGGAGGCTGAGGTAGTAGAATCACTTGAACCCAGGAGGTAGAGGTTGGAGTGAGTTGAGATTATGCCATTGCACTCCAGCCTGGGCAACAAGAACAAAACTTTATCTCAAAAAAAAGAAAGTTACATTTTAAGAAGCATGAATATCAATTATCTAAATGTAAATTAGGTATGATTCAGAAGATAACAGTGACTAATTTATATTTCCAGTCTTCAAGAAAAAAAAATTGAGGTTAACTAGATTTGTTCAATCAGAAAGAAAAAGGGAGATATAAAGAACTATGCTAATTATTCTTATCTGTCAATAAGACTAGAGACAAGGTGGGGTGTGGTGGCTCACATCTGTAATCCCAGGGCTTTGGGAGGCTGAGGCAGGTGGATCATCTGAGTTCAGGAGTTTGAAACCAGCCTGCCATCATGGCAAAACCCCGTCTCTACTGAAAATACAGAAAGTTAGACTGGGCTTGTTGACTCATGCCTGTAATCCCAGCACTTTGGGAAGCTGAGGTGGGTAGATCACCTGAAATCAGAAGTTTGAGACCAGCCTGGCCAACACGGTGAAACCCTGTCTTTACTAAAAATACAAAAATCAGCCGGGTGTGATGGCGCGTGCCTGTAATCCCAGCTACTCAGGAGGCTGAGGCAGGAGAATTGCTTGAGCCCGGGAGTCGGAGATTGCAGTGAGCCAAGATCGCACCACTGCACTTCAGTCTGGACAGCAGAACGAGACTCTGTCTCAAAACAAAACAAAACAGAAAATTAGCTGGGCGTGGTGGTGTACACCTGTAATCTCAGCTATTTGGGAGGCTGAGGCACAAGAATTGCTTGAACCCAGAAGGCAGAAGTTGGACTGGGCTGAGATCGCACCACTGCACTCTAGCCTAGGCGACAGAGGGAGTCTTTGTCTCAAAAAAAAAGAGTAGAGACAAAAAAAAATGAAAATATTAAGTTAAATATTAAGGAGCTTTTTAAAAAATTATAACTACAACTAAGTGATTAAAAGTGCCTAAAGAAATTCTAGAATCACCCACCCTTTAAATCATCAAGCTGACATCTTTTTACCCATCTTTTTAAAGTGCTAAGGTAGAATTAAATCTCTCTGATGCAACAAAGACTGTATCAGGGATATGCCTCGGCTCCTTTCCTGGTCAAAATATTATAGAAAAGGAGACCAGAAGGCAAGAAGGCTTTCAGTCAAACACTTGCTGGAACTAGAACCCTCTTTGGCAAAGCAGATTTCTTTTTTGCACTGATAGCCCAGTTTTGTTTTGTTTTCTGGGGAAGTGTAAACTAAATGATGATACCTGACTCTTGATTTAATTAAATCCAAGAAACAAAATGATATGTTCAATGGCCTTTCCTTTAGTTTTGTACTTCCACTTTTGCCTCTACAAAGCAGAATGGGGACAGTTTCTTATTCCATCCTTAGAGGTTTTCAGTTTGATTTTTCCAAAAATTGAGAGAGTTTGTTAAAGACTACAGTACATTATTTGCAATTTCCCTTTCTTAGGTTTCAGTTACCTGCAGTCAACTGTAGTTCAAAAATATTACATGGAAAATGTCAGAAATAAACAGTTCATAAGTTTCAGATTGCATGCCTTTCTGAGTAGCATGATAAAATCTCATGAGGTCCCACTTGTTTTGCAAGTGGAACATGAATGATCTCTTTGCAGGGCCATGAATGATATCTTTGTCAGCATATAGTGGCTGTCTGCACTGCCCACTCTTCAGTCACTTAGTAGTCATCTCTGTTGTCAGATTGACTGTTGCAGTGTTGGAGTGCTTGTGTTTAAGTAACCTTTCTTTTATTTACTAATGGCCCCAAAGCATAAGATTAGTGATGCTGGCAATGTGGATGTGCCAAAGAGAAACTGTAAAGTGCTTCCTAAAAGGTTGAAAGTTCTCAATAAGGAAAGGAAAAAAATAGCAACTGAGGTTGCTAAGATCCATGGTAAGAATAAATCTAGCTGGGAAACTACAAAGAAGGAAAAGAAAAATTGGCTGAACATGGTAGCTCACGCCTGTAATCCCAGCACTTTGGGGGCAAAAAAAAAAAAAAAAAAAAAAGCTAATTTTGCCTTTATACTTCAAACTGCAAAAGTTATAGCCACAGTATGTGATGAGTGCTTAGTTAAGATGGAACAAGACTTTAAATGTGTGAGTGAAAGACCTGAACAAGGGCCAGGAGTGGTGGCTCATGCCTATAATCTCAGTACTTTAGGAGGCCGAGGTGGGTGGATCACCTGAGGTCAGGAGTTCGAGACCAGCCTGGCCGACAGGTGAAACCCTGTCTCTACTAAGAATACAAAATTAGCGAGGTATGGTGGCAGGTGCCCATAATCCCAGCTACTAGGGAGGCTGAGTTAGGAGAATCACTTAAGCCTGGGAGGCAGAGGTTGCAGTGAGCCAAGATCGTGCCACTGCACCCCAGCCTGAGTGACAGAGCAAGACTCCATCTCTAAGAAAAAAAGAAAGACCTGAACAGAAACATGTTTCATGTGATGGCAAATAGTGGTTCAGGACTATTCCTAGGTATAGGCATCCATTGGGTATCTTGGAATGCATCTCCCAGGGATAAGAATGACTGCCGTACTTGTTTCCTTTAGGTATTTATAACTTCAGTGAGCCAAGTATATGTTTAAAGGTTTAAAAACAACAACAACAACTATGGGCCAGGTGTGGTGGCTCACGCCTGTAATCCCAGCACTTTTGGATGCCAAGGCAGGAGGATCACTTGAGGCCAGGAGTTCAGGTCTGGCCAACATGACAAAATCCTGTCTCTACTAAAAATATGAAAGAATTAGCCAGGCATAGTGGTGCGCACATAATCCTAGCTACTTGGGAGGCTGAGGCATGAGAATCATTTGAACACAGGAGGTGGAGGTTGTAATGAGCCAAGATCGCACCACTGCACTCCAGCCTGGGTGACAGAGCAAGACTCCATCTCAAAAACAATTTTTTTTCCTCAATAGTTTTTATGTCAGTCACCTAGGTCTTGGTATCAACATTCTTTGAAACTAATTCTATTTTCTTTCTCTATACACATCATGGGGTAGGTCCAATGTTTTGCCCTGATGAGACCAGGTTAGCTCTCATGGTGAGCTAGTTTAACAAGAAAATATATAAAATCCAAAGCCAAACTCTGATTTAATTTCTTGCAATTCCCTTTGTTCTCTCCAGCTCAAGTTTGCTGTCATTTGTGGCTTATAGGTTCTCTGGCTGTAAAGTCAAACTGCAAATACTATACAGTTATGTATCACTTAATGATGAATTCTGAGAAAAGCATTGTTAGGCGATCTCGTCATTGTGCAAACATCATAGAGTGCATTTACACAAACCTGGATGGTATAGCCTCCTGCACACCTAGGCTATATGGTATAGCCTATTGCTTCTGTGCTGCAAACCTGTACAGCATGTTACTGTACTGAAATAATGTGCTGTATTTTACTAGTACATTATTTTTAGAAAAACGTAAAGCACTTAGTCAACATATACTGCTTTCTCCTTGTAAAAATCTGGTGAGGAAAGGCCACAACAAGCATTATTTAACCAAATATGTATACGTGTATGTGTGTGTGTATAAAAGAACTGTAACAATTTTTTTTTTTTTGAGACAGAGTCTTGCTCTGTCATCCCAGCTAGAGTGCAGTGGTGCAATCTTGGCTCACTGCAACCTCTGCCTTCTGGGTTCAAGTGATTCTTCTGCCTCAGCCTCCTTAGTAGCTGGGATTACAGATGTGTGCCATCATGCCCAGCTAATTTTTGTATTTTTGGTAGAGACGAGGTTTCACTATGTTGGCCAGGCTGGTCTCGAACTCCTGACCTTAGGTGATCCACCCACCTTGGCCTCCCAAAGTGCTGGTATAACAGGCGTGAGCCACCGTGCCCAGCCAATAATTCTTTACAAAACAAGGCAGTTGTGAAACAATGGTAAGTATTTGTGTAAGTAAACATTATTTAAGCATAGAAAAGCAGAGCAAAAATATGATATAAAAGATAAAAGATGGTACGTCTGTAAAGGTACTTACCATGAATGGGGCTTGCAGGACTGGAGATTGGTTTGGTTGGGTCAGTGAATGAATGATGAATGCATGTGAAGGTCTAAGACATTGCTGTACCCTACTGCAGACTTTTTATACACTGTACACTTAGGCTATACTAAATTTATAAAACAGAGTAACTGTGTTACAACATCACTAGGTGATAGGAATTTTTCAGTTCCATGATGATCTTACAGGAGCGCTATTATCTATGCAGTTTGTCATTGATTGCAATGTCCTTATACAGCACATGACTGTATATGGTAGAATGTCCATGGTTATGTAAAGCTCCTTTGTAAATGCAACCTTGATAACATCTTGATAATTATTCCGTAAAAGTGTGCCAAAAAGTGCTTTTTTGTTTCATACCTTTTGGAGAATGGAGGAAAATTTTTAAGGGTGACACTCTGTTGCTTAAATATATTATGTGGGCAAAAATTTTTAAAGGCATTAGCGCTTCTGAATCTGATGTTTCAGATGGATCATTAAAAGTATAGAAGACTCCTAGAGATTGGTATTTTTCTTTGATTTGCAGATAGCTTTGCAATTCCAAAGTCAATGATACGTTAGTGATGCCTTTGTAATACTTGTCAATCCCCAGGATTTTCCTGTCATCAGATATCTTTAACTTTACATTCTAAGTTCATTTTAAACTGGCCACAAGATAAAAGGAGCTCATAAATAAGTCATGAAGGTTTGATTTTTTTCCAGTGGACACTTTTCCTCAATCAGTCATTCAAATAGTCTTAGCAACATTTTTTAGTAGAACCCGGGTGCTTTTCAATTTATGAATGAGCTCTATGCCAGTGTATAAAAAGTTCTTTGGTCATTTATTTGGAATTCAGAATGCAGGAATAGTTACATTTTTAGTCTTACATACAACTGAATATTCAAGGTACCGTAGAAAGGTAATACAGTAAAATGAAAAGCAGTATAGAAGAAGGTGATTATAAATTTATAGTTCAGTGTTTCATACTTACACTTCTAGCTACAACAGCCCATGGATATAGACCTCTGTTAGTCTCAAGCATATGTGTAGCATATATTCAAACAAAAGTTTGAGTACATACTACATAATAAAAACAATAACCAACATTTCCTGAGAGCTTACCTTGACTTATGATGATATTTCAGTAAATCCATCATAAGTCAGAAATGCATTTAACTAGCTACTTGGGAGGCTAAAGTGGAATTATTACCTGAGTCCAAGGAGGTCAAGGGTACAGTGAGCTGTGATTGCACCACTGCATTCCAGCCTGGATGACAGAGTGAGACCCTGTCTCAAAAAAAACAAAAAACAAATAAAAAACCATACATTTAATACCCCAGTAAACCTACAATTTTCAATTTCAATAAAATCGAAAAATTGTTACGTGGGACCATTGTAAGTTGGAGGATGTCTGTACATTGTTTCCTTTGATCTTCACAATGCTGTGAGGTTGAAATTGAGGCACAAAGAGGCGAAATAACTTGCTCAAAGTCTCACACATGATAAAGGTGGAGCTGAGATTTGATTCCAGGCAGTCTGACTCCAGTTTTGTTTTTTTTTTGCCATGGAGTGTTTTTCGCTCTTGTTGCCTAGGCTGGAGTGCAGTGGTGTGATCTCGGCTCACTGCAACCTCTGCCTTACTGGTTCAAGTGATTGTCCTGCCTCAGTCTCCTGAGTAACTGGGATTACAGATGCCCGCCACCATGCCTGACTAATTTTATGTATTTTTAGTAGAGACGGGGTTTCTCCATATCGGCCAGGCTGATCTCGAACTCCTAATCTCAGGTGATCCTCCCGCATCAGCCTCCCAAAGTGCTGGGATTACAGGCATGAGCCACCATGCCCAGCCCAGAGTCTTTTCTTAACTACTAATAATTTACACTAGTTTTCCAGGAACTGTGCTAAATGCTTAAGATACAAAGATAAGCAAAACATTGTTCTGCTTCCAAGAAGCTTGTAAAGGTAGGATAAATGAACGAGAAATACTTGCACAGTGCGTAAGTAAAGTATAGTTGTAGAGATATGTATATGGTACAGTGAGAATGTAAACTGAGACATGTGAATCAGTCTGTGAAGTAAGAGGGCAGGGGGATTGCTCAGTTTTCCCAGAGGTGTCATCATTTGAGTCAATTCTAACTCCGAAATTCATTCTGCCTAACAATCAGGTAGTGGATTTTCATTTGCTCTTTGTTACAGTTGTGGAATACCCAAGAAGAGGCATTAGAGCGCTAAGTAAACTCTGGGACTGAAGCCAAGAGTCTGTGATACAAAGTGACCTTTCTTATCAAATTTATCCAAACCAGGCTTAAATTGATGTATCATCTAGGTCTTCTCATACTGGTAAAGAGACTCTGTGCCTCAGGGCCAGGTCCCGCAAAGATCATTAAGAAACGGATTAAAATTAGGGAGCAAGACAAGATGAGAGAAACTTTCTCTAGGTTCTCCCAGACCTCTCTGAGCCTATCAAACTGGGCTTCTAGAGCAGCTTAGACAAAATGATGTCCAGGGTATCTGAGTAGGTCTTTTAATTTTTATCCCTCTTGTAGCCATCTTTAGCTGCAGGTGCCTGTTAGAGTTATGGTCTTTGGAACTTAGGAACATTTTAAAATGAAGAATGACTGTTCATGATAACTGTGCTAATGAGTGGAAAGAAGCTTGCTTTTTTTCTTCTTTTAAGCTACAGTTAACTAGTAGATGTTAATTTTTTTTTTTTCTTAGAAGAAAAAGATTTAAAAAAAAATAGATCTAGCTTCTGGCTTGCTATCCAGTCTTGGAGGAGTCTAGGAAGTCTAGACAATGTCCTAGGAGCCAGAGCCAGCTCTGCAGTCATTCATGAATGAATTATGCATCATATGCAGCCTTTTAAATTCATACTTTGAGCAAATACCACTTTAAAGGGTTATAAATTACTTTAGGTTATTATCCTCTGGATTCATTTAACAGCACAGAAATGTTTGTCAAGCCTCTTTTATTTCTCATTTTTGTTATTATTGTATGCCTTTTCTCCCTCCCCACCCATACTTTCCTTATCTGTTTTGTATCAGTCTACCACACATTAACTTGATTGTGTTTTCTTATTAAAGCTGTATGACTAATGAAATAAAAATTAGTTCAGTCATTTCTAAGCATGAGAGAGAAAGGGAAAGAGAAAGAGGAGACAGAGAGAGAGCTGTGCAAAATAAAAACAAAAGTACATTCTAGGTTACAAGCTATCTTTTTAAATAAATAAAAGTGCATTCCAGGGAAACAGAGCAACCAATGCAAAGAAGGAAGGAAAAAGATGGTGCTTTTGGGAAACAAAAACAGAATGCAGTAGCCAGATCATGAAGTGTTCTGAATGCCGCACTGGAGATATTTGGACACTTTATCCTAAAAGCTATAGGGAACTATTGAAAGGTACAAAGTGAGAAAGTGGTATGATCAGATTTGGATTTTTAGAAAGATCACTCTAGCAACACTGTAAAGTGTGGATTAAGAAAGCGTGAAAATAGATAGTTATTGCAGTTAAGGAGAAAATCATGAGGTAGTCTTAGGAAAGGGGAGAGAGAAAAGGGAGTCGATATGGCAATTGACCTTTTGGCAATTGGTATGACAGAGTAGAATTCAGGTAATGCCATTCACTGAGATAGAGAACATAGGAGGAGAAGTAGATGGTTGGTTAAAGAAGTGTTGAGTTCTGTCTTGGACATTTTGAGTTTGAGGAATTCATGAGACAACTCAATATCTTTGTCTAGAGACAACTGGATATATGAATTTGGCAACCAGTGATGTGGGTAGAGTTAGAGATACAGTATTATTAGTATATAGGAGTTGGTTGATACATGGGGAATTCATGAGCTCACTCAAGGACAGTGTATATTTACTTGAAGAAAAAAAGAAAGCCAGGGACAGAGTGCTATTCTTATATTTAAGTTGTACGGAATAAAGTAAAAAGAGCCTCAGAAGGATGGGCCAGAGATCAGAAGGATGGGTCTCAGCCAGATCACTCTCATATCCAGCAAAGGACATGAAATACAAGGGTAAAGGAACAGGAAAGTGCTGGTATCGATGAGATAAGGTTGTAAAGAGACAGCTGTAAAAAATGTTTTCATGAGTAAGCGCACAATAAGTATTTGTCAAAAAACTAATCAATATGCAGTAAGGTTATTTGATTTTTTGGTAGTTTTTTGTTTTTGTTTTTCGAGATGGAGTCTTGCTGTGCTGCCCAGGCTAAAGTGCAATGGTGTGATCTCAGATCACTGCAACTTCCACCTCCTGGGTTCAAGCAATGCTCCTGTCTTAGCCTCCTAAGTAGTTGGGACTATAAATGTGCGCCACCACACCCAGCTAATTTTCTTATTTTTAATAGAAACAGGGTTTCACCATGTTGGACAGGCTGGTCTCGAACTCCTTACCTCAAGAGATCCACTTGCCTTGGCCTCCCAAAGTGCTGGGATTACAGGCATGAGCCACCACGCCCAGTCTGGGTTTTTAAAAAAAAATTTTTTAAAGAAGTCTGGGTGCAGTGGCTCACGCCTGTAATCCCAACACTTTGGGAGACCAAGGCGGGTGAATCACTTGAGCTCAGGAGTTCGAGACTAGCCTGGGCAACATAGCAAGATAATGTCGCTACAAAAAATACAAAAAAAAGGTAGCTGGGCGAGGTGGCACGTACCTGTGTTCCTAGCTACTCAGGAGGCTGAGGTGGTTGGATCAGTTGAGCCTCAGAGGTCTGAGGCTGCAGTGAGCCATGATCACGCCACTGGACTCCAGCCTGGGCGACAGAGGGAAACCCTGTGTTTAAAAAAAAAAAAAAAAAAAAAAGGAACCAAATTTGAATTCTTCTGTGACTGTGGGAGCCTTATTAGAAGAGGAGTTAAGGAAGAATCATTGACCTGTACTTCCTGGCATCTCTGACCCATATTAATGCTCACTGCAGCTATCTACCCTTTAAAGTTTGAAAGCCTTCCAGAAAATTGCCAACTTCACAGACATCATGTTGATCAGATTTTTAATCACAAAGCAGTGATTTCCAGTATAACCAATTGAAAAAATAAATGAGGCATATTAAACTCATTGTGTTGGATTATATTGATCAGTGAGATGTTTTGATAATACTTTTCAAGTTTCCGTGTAGATATATTATGTAGCACAATGTCAGAAATTAAGGAAGAAACTAGTTTCCCTGAATATAGGATTGGTAACGTTCTCTTTATTGGACAGCACGTAACATTAATACAAAGTGTTGTGGTCATAATTGCTAAGTGTTAATATGCTGTTATTAATATTATTATGCAATTATTTTCTTTGCAATATAGAAATACTTTTCATGGAATGTCTTTTCTATTACGGTTGGGCAAACAGCAAACTGAGAAATTCTGGAAGCAGCTTATTTGCTGCAGTGGAATTACTTTACCCATTTGGTGTTTTTTGTTGTTGTGGCGGTGGTGGTGGTGGTGACTATTTCTCTCTCCCTCCCACCTCTCTCTCCCTCCCCTCCTCCACGCCGACCCCTTTTTCTCTGGTAAAGTGCTATTTGGGATGGATTAAAGCTAATAGAGTTAATTGAATGGTAGCTCTTGTTCAAGATAATGTGGCTAATTCTGTGACCCCAGCTTGGTGTTGGTGTTGCTCCTCCTGCTCAGGCACTAGTAGTTCTTAAAAGTAGGAAGTAAGCCCTGGTGTAATGGCTCATGCCTGTATTCCCAGCACTTTGGGAGGCCAGGGTGGGAGGATCACTTGGGTCTAGGAGTTTGAGACCAACCTGGGCAACATAGTGAGACCTATTTCTACTACAAAAAAGAAAAAAAAAAAAAAAATTGGCCAAGCATGGTGGCACATAGCTGTAGTCACAGCTGCTTGGGAGGCTGAGGCCGGAGGATTGCTTAATCCCAGGAGGTTGAGGCTGCAGTGAGCTGTGATTGCATCACTGCACTCCAGCCTGGGTAACAGAGTAAGACCCTGTCTCTTAAAAAAAAAAGTAGGAAGTAAGACAGTTTCTAATCCACTCCTAAAATTGGAGCTCTACAACTGTATTAGCAACCTGTTATTGCATAAGAAATTGTCCTAGACTGGGCGTGGTGGTTCATGACTGTAATTCCAGCATTTTGGGAGGCTGAGGCAGAAGGATTGCTTGAGCTCAGGAGCCCGAGGCCAGCCTGGGCAACATAGTGAGATCTCATTTCTAAAGTAAACAAAACACACAAACATACATACACACACACACACACACACACATATTAGTGGACATGGTGGTGCCCGGGCAGCATAGTGAGATCTCATTTCTACCAAAAACAAGCAAACAAAACACACACACACATGCACACACACACACACACACACACTCACTCACTCTTTGGTGGACATGATGGTGCGTGCCTGTAGTCCCAGCTACCTGGGAAGCTGAGGTGGAAGGATTGCTTGAGTCTGGGAAGTTGAAACTGCAGTGAGTTGTGATCGTGCCACTGCACACCAGCCTGAGTGACAGAGCAAGACCCTGTCTCAAAAAAAAAAAGGAAGAAATTATGCTAAAACGTAGTTTAAAACAGCTAACATTTATTATATCATATAGTTTCTGAGGGACAGGATTCTAGAAATGGCTTAGCTGGGTAATTCTGGCTCTCTCTCATGAGATTGTGGTCCTCTAAAAGCTTGACTAGGCAGGGGATCCTCCTCTAAGCTCACCCCATCGCTGTAGGCAGTAGGCTCCAGTTCCTCCCTTAGTGAACCTCTTCTTAAGGTTCTCGTGACCTGGCAGCTGGCTTCCCACAGCACAACCAACGGGGAATCCACACTGTCTTGTATAGTCTGATCTCAGAAGTGGCATTCCATCACTTCTGCCTTATTCTTTCGGTTACAGATGGCTTCTGGTCCATTGTGAAAGGGGATTACACAGGAGTGAATATTAGGAGTAGGGCAACATTGGGGACATTCATATACAGGTTACCTCCTGTACATACTCACCATCTTACCCAGATTATATGATTGGCCTTAGGAAACCTGTGTCAAAACCGGTTCCAGCATCATCACTCGTTTTTGCAGTGTTAGACTTATTGCAAAGATCATGCCAACAGTTTATCTTGCTACCCAGTGTTAATTTTATTTCAGACCTCATTGCCTTTCTGTACCCACTGGCACTGTTCAAAGCCAGCATTATCCTCCCCTACATGTTTCATTAGCTTTGAGTCTAGTCTAGTGAATAGAGAGTTGCAGCCTCATTCCCTTCCTTCCCTGAAGACACTTGCTTCCTAGTAGATGTATATCAAGTATTCCAGCACTGTAGATCAGTAGTTTCTCCCTGTGTCACCAGCACCCAGCTACGTATTCTTATGATCTAGAGTATCCAATGCTTGCTGTATTCCAGTCCCAGTCCTTTCCATCTCCAGAGAAATGTGTCCTCCTACGCAGCTTTTGAATTGATGAGGAACACTCCTAGGATTGCTTTTTTTTTTCTTCAGGGTATGAAGGTTTAGTCCCTATTATGCTATGCACCATGATTTTTGTTGCCATTGGTAGCAGAAGTATTGGATATTTTAAATAAATGTCATTTTACAGCCAGAAAGATATTTTATGTTTCATTTCCAGCTTGTAATTTGTTCCCTTAATTTGAGGCAAATGTCTGTTAATATCACTTGGAAATTTAGTATCTATCATGGCAGTATCTTGTAGCTTTTTTTCTGTGATACTTTGTAATTAACTTGGGAAATTCCCACTGTGATACATTGATAGTATGTAAAAAACTTAATAGATTACTTTTTACTCCAGATTCAAGGATTGTATTCTCATGATACATAGAACACATTATAACATATAAAACATTTGAATAACGTGTCACTTAATGAAAGCCCTCTGGGTGTCTGAATTTTTTTATTTCTTTGGTCTAATTAACTTTGATCTTTTAAACAGAAGCTACTATTTGGTTGTGTTCTTTTCTAATTTCCAAGTATTCACTTAGGTGCAAATTCTTATGTTACTCATTTGTGATAGAAGTAATTGCAACAAACTCTGCAATTTATTAGGTATTCCCCTGTCAGCTTATACTGAACTAGGTTTTTCCCAAAACTCCTAGCATTTCTCATTAAATAGATACGTATCAAGTTGAATTTGATGTGACTAGTTTTTATTTTTTATTAATTTTTATTTATTTATTTATTTGATGCAGAGTCTTGCTCTGTTGCCCAGGCTGGAGTGCAATGGTACGATCTGGGCTCACTGCAACCTTTGCTTCCCAGGTTCAAGCAATTCTCTTGCCTCAGCCTCCAGGGTAGCTAGGACTACAGGAGGGTACCACCATACCTGGCTAATTTTTGTATTTTTAATAGAGACACAGTTTCGTCATGTTGGCCAGGCTGGTCTCAAACTCTTGACCTCAGGTGGTCTACCCACTTGAGCTTCCCAAAGTGCTGGGATTACAGGCATGAGCCACCATGCCCAAATTCGCAACTAGTTTTTAAATTTGAATCTCAAGTAATGTTGGGGCCAGGCACAGTAGCTCACACATGTAATCCCAGCAGGGTGCAGTGGCTCATGCCTGTAATCCCAGCACTTTGGGAGGCCAAGGCGGGTGGATCACCTGAGGTTGGGATTTCAAGACCAATCTAACCAACATGGTGAAATCCCATCTCTACTAAAATATAAAAAATTAGTTGGGCACGGTGGTGCATGCCTGTAATCCCAGCTACTTGGGAGGCTGAGGCAGGAGAACTGCTTGAACCCAGGAGGCAGGGGTTGCAGTGAGCCAAGAATGTGCCATTACACTCCAGCCTGGGCAACAAGAGCAAAACTCTGTCTCTAAATAAATAAATAAGTAAAATAAAGTAATATTGGGATTTTTCCAGTGCTCTGGAAATTGTGCTGCCTAGTTTACTGATCTTGTCTTATACTAGCTTCAAAGAGCCTGAGTCTTTTTTCTCCACCTGGAAAGGTTAATTAAAACTCTGCTAGTATAATAGTTCCACAGCTTGTCATAAAGAATATTGTGGTATATTCTTGTGCTAACTGTGGATCTGAATTAAGTTTTATAGTTTGTTTTTAATATATGTCTATCATCTGACAGGGTTATGATAGCTGGGGGAATAATATCTTTGATTTTCCTCACTGTGGGTATGTATAACCTCAAATGTGATGTTAATGTGGTTTTGCATTCAATTTCTGCCAAAGAAAAATAATGAATCGTAGAGTTGCTTGATCTGGTGAGTATTACCAAGCCTATTTATTTGCACGTGTAATCATTTATTCCCTAAAGCTAATCACATTTTACACACACTTTGTCAACTGTGCCCAGGAGCCTCCTCTGCCTAGCGAAACATAATTAATTTCCAACTGGCATAATGGGACACACAGCCTTCCAGTCTCCTCTAAATCTGCGTTATAGGGGTCATCCAAGAAAGACTCACCTTCCCACTCAGGTTTTCAGCAGTCACTAGGTCCATCTGTCAGAGGATATGACAGGGCAGATCCTGAGAGGAGAGTAACAGTTAAATGATTTTAATAAATGAATACTGCCAGGCTATAATTAGTATATGTCAATCCCTATTTATGAGATAACTTCAAATACCGTATGCATTGCCTAACAACAGGGATACATTCTGGGAAATACATCATTGTGTGAACATCATAGAGTGTACTTAACAAACCTAAACAGTCTGTTGTTCTGAGGCTACAAACTTGTAGAGCATGTTACTGTATTGAGTACTGTAGAGGGCAATTGCAACACAATGGTACATAATTGTGTATCTTAACATATACACCATCATCTGTGCAGTCTCAGTGATCAAAACATTGTTATGTGACACATGACTGTATTTGAAATACCTCCCTCTCTCTGCAGGAATGTGATAGAAGAATGTGCCATTTTCTCATTACGTTACCATGGTGGCATTATTTTTAGTGTATTCAGTTAGGTGGCTCTGATTTAAAATACTGATTAACTTCTCTGCCTCCAAACTAAAAACAATGTGATGTGTAATCTTGGCCTCATGTTTATGTGGCAGTCTTCTCTGGTATGGTAAGGCCATAGATAGCATGTATCCTCCCTAGATGATTTGGGGCTTGTTACTGCCTCCCAGCTGCGTGACAGCTAGAGGAGGAAAAGTGAGTATTTGAATTGTAGTGAAGGGATGGAATTGAGAATAACTAACTGGCTGGATATGGTGGTAATCCCAGCACTTTGGGAGGCCAAGGTGGGCAGATCACCTGAGGTCAGGAGTTCAAGACCAGCCTGGCCAACATGGCAAAACCTTGTCTCTACTAAAAATACAGAAAAAATCAGCCAGGTGTGGTGGCAGACTCCTGTAATCCCAGATACTCGGGAGGCTGAGGCAAGAGAATTGCTTGAACGTAGGTGGCGGAGGTTTCAGTGAGCCGAGATTGCACCACTGCACTCTAGCCTGGGTGACAGAAGGAGACTCCATCTCAAAAAAAAAAAAAAAAAAAGAGGGAAAATAACTAACTTAAGTTAATATCTTCAACCAGGCACAGTGGCTCACAACTGTAGTCCTAGCACTTTGAGAGGCCGAAACAGGAGGATTCCTTGAAGCCAGGAGTTTAAGAGCAACCTGGGCAACAAAGGGAAACCCTGTCTCTATAAAAAATTTTAAAATTAGCTGAGTACAGTGGCAAGTGCCATTAGTCCCAGCTACTGAGGAGGCTGAGGTGGGAGGATCCTTGGAGCCCAGGAGTTTAATACTGCAGTGAGCTATGATGGTACCACTGCACTCCAGCCTGGGTGAGAGTGAGACCCCGTCTCTTAAATCAACAAAAAAGAATGTCTTCATCTTCTGTGTTACATCTAGTTCTTCAAATCTGATACTCTTGAAAATAGGAGCTCTCTGCTGCCTTTGAGAGCTGTGGGAGATTTTGGGAACAGCTTCTTTAATAGTTGCCACAACCTCTGTTGTCTTATATTGGCCATTCACATTGATGCGTTCACATTGATGCGTTAGCTGTTGCAAGTCTACTAGGATCCCAAGAAGAGTTGATATTAAAAACAATTAAGGGGCCAGGCATGGTGGCTCACACCTGTAATCCCAGCACTTTGGGAGGCTGAGGCAGGCAGATCACCTGAGGTCAGGAGTTCAAGACCAGCCTGGCCAACATGGTGAAACCCCTTCTCTACAAAAATACAAAAATTATCCAGTTGTGGTGGTGCATATCTGTAATCCCAGCTACTTGGGAGGCTGAAGGGAGAGAATCACTTGAACCCAAGAGATGGAGGTTGCAGTGAGCCGAGATCATGCCATTGCACTCCAGCCTGGGTGAGAAAGTGAGAGTCCATCCCAGAAAAAATTTAAAAATTAAAAAAATAAAGATTTAAGGAAGTATAATTTCAAACATGAGAACATTCTGCTAACACCTGCAAGGCAGAAATGAAGTCTCATCTGACTTTCTTTTAGTAAAGGTTTAAGATTAGCAGTGAGAAAGCCATGCAACCACAGGCTTTTCAAGTTGTTAGAGTCTCGTTCCCGGGAATGTGTATGAAGTGGAAAAGAACCTGTTTGGCAATACTTTCAGTCACCTCCGTTAATCAGTCAGAAACATCATCTCATCTGACCACCTCTCTCTGTGTTGCGCTTGATCTACTTCAGCTGCCGCCTAACTACATGATTCATCGCATATCAGTCACTCCTAACTAAGGGCCTTTTCACCGCTGTTGATTTCCCTGGAGCTCCCTTTCTTCTCCTTCGTCTAGTTACTTTGTTTGTATCCCTCAGGACTCACTTAAACCTCACTCATATCAAAAAAGCTTTTCCTGCTTCACCACCTCTCCACCCTAAATTAGATCACATTTTTGTTACCCATTTCCAAAGCACTCTGTACTTTTTTTTCAGATCACTTAATTACATAGTCATCTCATTGTTAAATACGTAACTCTCTGCAAACACTCCATGAGCACTTGTATGAGAGAGTGTTGGGCTTGCCATTATTTCCATAGTGCCTGGCAGAGACTTAGTAAAAACCAGATTTTCAGGAAATAATGTTGAGTTAGTAAATATCAGATGTGAACGAAAGCCTAGCAAATGTACACATACATGTTGATGCCCACTCCTTCTCCAGCTCTCTGTAGCACCTTATGGCCTAGTATATTAGGCACATTTTGGGGTATCAGCCCCACTTTCAACAATTCCATCGTCTCCAGGATTTTCCCACTCCACTTCCCAAACATACGTGAGAACTCCTAAAAGTCACATTTGTAAATTTGAAATTCGAGTTAGAGATAGACCAGTATACTTAAGCATGAAACATTCCTCATTAGCTGTTTTAAAAATGAAAAGATACCACAAAATTGAGAATTATCATTTATGTCTCATAAGTTGCTTTTAAAAAAACTTTAAGAAAACCTTAATTAACTTGGTGACCAGAAAAAACAAAACAACAACAACAACAACAAAACACTTAGTGCTGCAGGATTTAACACACAACCTGACTTAATGGTTTCTCTGTGGTTCTCTTAAGAAACTTGCCAGGCGCAGTGGCTTATGTGTTTAATCCCAACACTTTGGGAGGCCAAGGTAGGAGGACTGCTTCAGCCCAGGAGGTCGAGACCAGCCTGGGCAACATAGTAAGAGACCCTGTCTTTACACACAAAAAAAAAATTTTGGAGGTGGGGGCAGAGTCTCACTCTGTTGCCCAGGCTGGAGTGCAGTAGCTTGATCTTGGCTCACTACAACCTCTGCCTCCTGAGTTCAAGCAATTATCGTGCCTCAGCCTCCCGAGTGGTGGGGATTACAGGTGCCCACGACCATGCCTTGCTAATTTTTGTATTTTTAGTAGAGATGGGGTTTCACCATGTTGGCCATGCTTATCTTGAACTCCTGACCTCATGTGATCCGCCTGCCTTGACTTCCCAATGTGCTGGGATTATAGGCACAAGTCACTGTGCCCAGACTAAAAAATTTTTTTAATTAGCTGGGCATGGTGGGAAATGCCTGTAGTCCCAGCTACTCTGGAGGCTGAGGCAGGAAGATCACTTGAGCCCAGGAGGCGGAGGTTGCGGTGAGCCGAGATCGTGCCATTGCACTCCAGCCTGGGTAAGAAGAGCAAAACTCCGTCTCAAAAAAAAAAAAAAAGAATATATATATATATGTGTATATATATGTATGTATATATATGTGTGTATATATATGTATGTGTATATATGTGTATATATATGTGTGTATATATATGTATGTGTATATATGTGTATATATATGTATGTATATATATGTATGTATATATGTGTGTATATATATACACACACACATATATAATTAAAAGTTTACATATATATATATTATACATACATATACACTTTTTCCATGATACCCAATGAGAATGAGCTTATCACTTATACAATGGCTTTTTGAATGGTCAGAATTAAAATGGATTATAAGATTAAGCCAGTCAAAGAAGGGATGGGTCATCATAAAAAAGGATATCAACTGGGATTTGAACTCTGGAGACTGAAGTATAATGTGTTACTAATTTTACAGATAGTGTCCTCAAAATTCAGGTTTTTAGTGTAGGCAGAAATTTGAGAATATGCAACTTAATAATTTAGCTCAGTTCATCCAGGTAAAAGCAGATATAACGCTAATTGTTTTATCATTCTAATATAATAGACCTCTGTTTCTCTCAGTTAAACTCTTCAGCTTTTGTGAAGCATAGCAAGACTTTTAATGATGGATTCCTTGAATATGGCCATTTTTCTAACTGTGGCACAATTGGTTTTTTTCATATCTTTTTTTTTTAACTTCTGCCTGTACACCAATGATTTTTTCATATATTGCATCTGTGAAATTGTTCCTATAGAAAACTTCAAGTAGTAACTATTTTTAACAACATTGCCTCCTGGTTATAAACTAGCAGTTTAACATATAATTGCCTGCCTAGGTTTTCTCTTTTTTCTTTTTATTAGGAATATATATGTATACTTATAGTTAGTCTCTAATCATGGGCTTGTTAAATCATTCATAGAAACAGTAAGATAGAATTTTTTCATGACTATAATCATGCCAATAACATACATCTATATAGAGTAATTTTAAAACCCTCTAGCCTATGTTGTGATCTTGGTGTTGTCCTATTATTTCTTCAAATCCCAGGTCCCTCTAGGCAGTAGCTATTATGCCTACTTCAAAGGTTATTATGAGACTCAAATGAGAGAGTGCATTAGAAACATTTTGTACATTATTATCCCTCAACCTATTAATTTGTGCTCCATACATAGTAACTTCAAGTCTTTTTTTTTTTTTTTTTTTTTTTTTTTTGAGACAGAGTTTCACTCTTGTTACCCAGGCTGGAGTGCAATGGCACGATCTCGGCTCACCGCAACCTCCGCCTCCTGAGTTCAGGCAATTTTCCTGCCTCAGCCTCCTGAATAGCTGGGATTACAGGCACGTGCCACCATGCCCAGCTAATTTTTTGTATTTTTAGTAGAGACGGGATTTCACCATGTTGACCAGGATGGTCTCGATCTCTTGACCTCGTGATCCACCCGCCTCAGCCTCCCAAAGTGCTGGAATTACAGGCGTGAGCCACAGCACCCAGCGGTAACTTCAAGTCTTATAGTTTATCCCTACTGCTTCTGTTTCTGTAAACTTTTGCAGAAGTTTGATTTTTACAGGGAAAGAGTGTTTATAATTCAACTTTCCATGCTCTAAGCATAGTTCCACTCTTGCCCATCTCTTTTATTTCTCTTCTTATAATTATGCAAAATGTGCATATGGAGAGTAAAAAGGGAAGGATTAAGAGAATTTCTTACTTGGAGTTTTTCTTTCCTTTCTCAATCTTATTTTTTGTTGTCTTTGTAGAATACAGAACAGAAGCAAATGTGGCCACAAACTTATTATTTGTAGCTTTTGTTCACTATTTATATTGTTACTATTATTATTAATAGCAGCCAGCATTTACTGAGCTCTTAGTATGTGCCAGGCATTCTACTACCATATTTCATTGAATATAAAACACAAACATTGGATTGCTACACCATTATTTTGTTAATCACTAAGAAAGAAAAAAATGCCGTTGAGCAAACCCATGACAAAAATGCTTTACACTAACAATGTTTAGTTAATATCTATTAAAATACCCCATTAGGACTGCACTTGGTGGTTCACACCTGTAATCCCCCTACTTTGGGAGGCTGAGGCAAGTGGATCACTTGAGGTGGGGAGTTCAAGACCAGCCTAGCCAAAATAGTGAAACCCCATCTCTACTAAAAACAAAAATTAGCCAGGCATGGTGGTGGACACCTGTAATCCCAGCTACTCAGGAGGCTGAGGCAGGAGAATCGCTGGAACCCGGGAGGCGGAGGTTGCAGTGAGCTGAGATTGCGCCACTGCATTCCAGCCTCCTGGGCAACAGAATAAATGATACTCCATCTCAAAAAAAAAAAAAAAAAAAAAAAAGAAACTCCATTAGGCTTAGATTTTTATTTTATGGCATACTTGTACATACATATAAACAAAACAAATAAATTAGTCTAAAATTTCTTCATACTCAGGATCCAACCCTTCTGAATTTTTTTTTACTCTGAATCATGCAAGTCTGTGTTTTTCCATACAATATTGTTCTCCAAGCCATCAGGAGCATTTGTGGTGCAGCATTTCTGAAAAGAACAATCCATTGTTAGTTGAGATTTTCTTCCAAGCCACTGACACTCATTCTGCAAGCTCCGATATACTTGTATGGTCAGTGAGAACAGTACCAACTGCTCCTTGGCCAATAGCAATTTTAAGAAGCATAGTGATTTCAGAGATATTAAAATGTAAAAAAAAAATAAAAGGAAATGCATCTTAGGGAAGATGAATTAGAACTACAATTATTCCTCGATTCTTATCTCCTAAAATTGGGGCTTTTATATGGTTTCACATCTATTATCTAACTTAACCCTCACAGTAATCTCAAAAGAGAGGTACTGCTTTTATACTGACTTTATAGATGAGGGAACCGAGGTTCAGAAAGGTTAAAAATTGCCCCGAAGTACACAGTTGGTACATGACCAAGATAAAAAACCAAACCCAAGTCTGCCTAACTGCAAATCTTATATTCTTGCCACTGTACCAGCTTCATTTATATTCCCCAAATAATGAACAACTTTGATATGGATGCAAGAAGAATCCTTTCCAGAGAGCCAAAGCAGGGAATAGATAGTGCTGCAAAAAGTATTTCCCAGGACCTACCAAGCTGGAATTTTAGTGAGTGAAGACTAAATGAAAGGACTCCTACAGATACCATCAGCTGAGTATGGATCCTTCAATTCACATTTCTAATTTAGATAAGTGGATCTGTGTTTTCATCTATAGTCTTATTTTCATAATTTGCTAAAGTGTGACTATAATGATTTTCAGACATCTACCCGGATTTGAACTTTATGAAAATTGAAGATAAGGTATTATTTTCTAAAATTAAGTGACAGAAGAAGGGGAACCTTACTGATAAGACTTTTTGGTTTTCACTTGAATGAATAAATGTACCTGCCATTTTTACCTAATTTATCCTTCCAGCATAGTTTCAGACTCTGGGGTACAAATTGTTTTGGCCTACGAAGTCTGACATTGCCTATCCTGCCAGCATGCTTCTTGACTGACTTACCCACTTTTTTGTTTGTTTTAGTCTTTTAGATATGAGCTGAATATTATTGAGAACTTTATATATAACTGGACTCAGGCAAAGGAGCAAATGGAGCTTCATAGCAGGGCCCACAGCTAATCATATCCTTGAAAGTTCAAGTGCAGCTTTAGGATTTTCTCCTCTGGGAATAATTATCAATTCTAATGAAGTATCACAATCTCTCCATAGGTATTTAAGAGTATAGACTGGAAAGTGTGTCATGTGCTTCCATTAGATGATTAATACAGAATGGGTAGGTGACTTTCTAAACGAGGCAGAGATTTAACCAGTCAGTCATAATTATTTATTGAGCACATGCAGTGTGGCCCAGCTTTGTGTGTAATGCAGACACAGTAAGCAATACAAGGCTGCTGGGCTTGGTGGCTCACACCTGTAATCCCAGCACTTTGGGAGGCCAAGGCGAGTGGATGACCTGAGCTCAGGAGTTTGAGAACAGCCTGGCCAACATGGCAAAACCCCATCTCTATTAAAAATACAAAAATTAGCCAGGCATGGTGGCGCATACCTGTAATCCCAGCTACTGGGGAGGCTGAGGCAGGAGAATCTCTTGAACCTGGGAGGTAGAGGTTGCAGTGAGCCGAGATTGTGCCACTGCACTCCAGCCTAGGCGACAGAACAAGACCCTGTCTCAAAACAAACAAAAAAACACACACAAGGCAAAGACTCTCACATAGATAGAAATATATAATGTGAGAAAGAGAAAACTATTTTCAAAAAATAAAGGACAGGCCGGGTGCGGGTGCAGTGGCTCATGCCTGTAATCCTAGCACTTTGGGAGACTGAGGCAGGCGGATCACCTGAGGTTAGGAGTTTGAGACCAGCCTGCCAACACGACGAAACCCCATCTCTACCAAAAATATAAAAATTAAATGAGTGTAATGGCTCATGCCTGTAGTCCCATTTACTTGGGAGGCTGGGACAGGAGAATCGCTTGAACCCAGGAGGCGGAATCTGCAGTGAGCTGAGATCACACCACCTCACTGGGTGAGAGAGCAAGGCTTCATATAAAAAAAATAAAGGCAATATAAAGCAAAGCATACTCTTCTGTTAGGTCTAGACCTTACCTACTGTAATAGTGCTGAAGAATCAAGAAAGTTTAATATGTTTTAGAAAAATCAGTAAGTAGGGTGTTTGCACAAGTAGATGAAGGGGAACAACATGCCAGGCAAGGAAAATGACATAAAGACGAGCCTAAATGCTTAGCATAAAACAAGTCTTCTTTTACAACCAAGTCTTGTCCAAACTGATGAAAGTTTCCTTTGGAATACATGTCTAAAATAGATTGGATTCTCCTTACTGTAGAAGGTCTAATGTTTATATTTTATTGTTATGAAAATTGGCCAGGTGTGGTTGCTCATGCCTGTAATCCCAGCACGTTGGGAGGCTGAGGCAGGCGGATCACCTGAGGTCAGGAGTTCAAGACCAGCCTGTCCAACATGGTGAAACCCCGCCTCTACTAAAAAATACAAAAATTAGCCAGGCATGGTGGCATGCTCCTGTAGTCACAGCTAGTTGGGATGCTGAGACATAAGAATTACTTGAACCCAGGAGGAGGAGGCTGCAGTGAGCCAAGACCACACCAGTACACTCCAGCCTGGGCAACAGAGCAAGAGTCTGTCTCAAAAAAAAAAAAAAAAGAAATTAAAAATAAATGAAAAAGATATTGACTTGGTTTCTAATTTTTCTTTTTTTCTTTTTTTGTGAGACAGGGTCTCACTCTGACCCAGGCTGGAGTGCAGTGGCATGATCATAGCTCACTGCAGTCTCGAATTCCTGGACTCAAGTGATCCTCTCAACCCCTGCCTCTCAAGTAGCTGGGACTATAGGCACACGCTCCCATGACCAGCTAATTTTTAATTTTTTGGAGAGTCAGTGTCTCACTATGCTGCCCAGGCTGTTCTAGAACTCCTGGCCTCAAGCAGTACTCCTACCTTCCCTCCAGAAGTGCTGGGACCACAGGCGTGAGCCACCATGCCTGGCCTTTATTTCTTCATTTTTATTTTTATTTATTCAGTTACTCACAATAATGAGGAGATAATCAACTATGGATCACTAAGCCCAAAGTAAATCCTGTATCTTAATTATTATTATTACTTCCTAACAGCTTTTCACATTGGTTACTGCTTTCCACAATTTGCCATATCTTTAGGAAAAATCAGCATATCAAGTCTGGTATAGGGGTCTTTAGGTGTTGAGTATATGAACAAGCTAAATTTCCAGCTCTCTTAAGATTGCTGATAAGCTGTCAGCAATGCTAGGACAAAAGGAGTGTGGGAATGTATTGTGTTAATATTTCATCTAGGCAGTAGATCCCAGAGTGCTCTTCGTTGGAGTTGCAGGAAAGCGAACTGACACTCAGGTGAGAGAAAATAGCAGGTTGCTTTCCTACTGCAATTAGTCCTTGGTTCTCATCTCCTAAAATTGGAGCTGTTATATTTTGTTCTAACAGACAATCTGTTTCCAAAACTCTTAGGATCTCATATGAAAAGAAGAATGTCCTTGAACTCTGAATAATGTTGGGCTTCTTAAATCTCAGAAGTATGTAACACAAGACTAGGGTTTTTTTAAGTTATTGAAAGCAGAAATTGGATATAATAAGATCTTCTGCTTGCTGAAGAGTTATCCTAAAGGAAAAATAGCTTGAAATTTTTAGCAATTTCATATGGAAACATTAACTTCCTAGATTAGTTGGAATATTAAATAGCAGTTATATTGTTTAGGAATACAAACTTTTGTTTTAAACTATTGAAAATAATAAGGTACTAAAAAAGGGAGGCAGGGCATGGGCTTTAACTGTGGTGCTGATGCTTCCTGTCTCAGGTTAAGTCAGAGGCTCGTGGTGTTTGTTTTATTATTATGTTTCATAACTTGTCTGTTATATGTATTATTATGTATTTGTCAGATACCTCACAATACAATTTTAAAGAGCCCATAATTTATATTTCAAAATTTTGTTTCTAGGGATCAATTCCTAAAATAATGATGAAAAATTAAGTTCAGAAAAAGTTTATCAGAGCAGTATTTATCATAGACAAAAATTGAAACAGCCTAGATGTCTAGTACCATTATTTTAAATCTTGTCTTTTTCAAGAAGGGATTTCAGGAAGCCATAAAAAGTACAGTCAGTGAGACAAAAGCAAAACTTGCTGACAAATTAAAGTTAAAGAGGAAAGTAAAAGAAAGCCTAACTTTCTTTTAAGAAAAGTTAAGTAAGGTTAGTATGAAAAGTGTGTCACAACGTCTCCTATTGTAGAAGTGGCCCACAAACTTGACTGTAAGCTTTCCAGTAACCAGAATAACAAGGAAAACATGATTCACGTTGCCTTTAAAATAAGAACATATCAACTGTTCTGCTACTGAGACCAGAGAGAAATTTCTCTCTACATTAACTGTGTGGGAAAGTTATTTCACTTTTCTCTGTCTATAAAATAGAATAATACTAGTACCTGTTATATAGCAGTGTGAGAATTATCAAAGATAAGTTCCTAGGACAGCACCTGGCTAGCATAAGCACTCAGATATGTTACTGATTAGCCAAAATGAATGGCATTCTCAAACTATACTTATAGAAATCAGTATCATGAAAGTAGATATTAAGAGATAAACATAGAGATATTCCTTGCCTTAGATAGGAAACCCTCCCAACAATAGGACAGAAGTGTTGTGAATTTTCTGGTGTTTTGTCTGTGTTTATTCAATACATATTTATTGAGCTCTTCCTTTATGCCAGGTTTTCTGTTCGATAATTACTGCCAGGGTACAGGTTATTAAGTTGGTGTTCTACCTCAAGCAACTCTAAGTAGTTTTAATCTTGAAGTCATTCTAATGTGTTCAATAATAAATAAAATTAATTGCTACATTTATTGAATCTGTTTTCCTTTTTTTTGAGGCAGGGTCTTACTCTGTCACCAAGACTAGAGTGCAGTGGCACGATGTTGACTCACTGCAACCTCTGCCTCTCAAGTTCAAGTGATTCTCTTGCCTCAGCCTCCCGAGCAGCTGGGATGACAGGCACCCACCACCACACCCAGCTAATTTTAGTATTTTCAGTAAAGACAGGGTTTTGCCATGTTGGCCAGGATGGTCTCGAACTCCTGGCCTCAAGTGGTCCTCCCACCTCGGCCTCCCAAAGTGCTGGGATTACAGGTGTGAGCCATCATGCCTGGCCCATTTATTGAATGTTAACTGGGCATCAAACCCTGTACTAATTTATTTACATATTATCCCATTTAATCCTTACAACAACATTTTGAGGTCACGAATATTATCTCCATTTTTTGGTGAGAAGGTTTTGAAGCCTTGGAATGGATAAGGCACTTCCTTGAAGCCACAGCCAGCAAGTATGGGTTCAGGCCAGAATTGTGAATTCCTGATTGTGAAGTCCATATTCTTTCACCTCAATGTATTACCTTCTGTGGAATGAAACCAGAACATATCAAACCCTGAAACCTTTTGTTCCAAATCTAAAATATTTTTCCCTGACACCTTCAGTCAAATATTTCCTGATTGCTATTATCTTGTAATAAATTCATGCATCAGTCTTATTATCTTCGTAGTTTTGGCTGTCAGGCTGGAGGATTAACCTTTTCCTGGTCTGACTGTTCTGATTTGTACTCATCATTTAGTCAGTTGATTTGATCACCAACCTGAAATTTTTTCTTAAAAACCATTTTAAAATGGAAGGAGGCCAGGTGCGGTGGCTCACGTCTGTAATCCTAGCACTTTGGGAGGCTGAGGCAGGTGGATCACCTGACGTCAGGAGTTTGAAACTAGCCTGGCCAACTTGGTGAAACTCCATCTTTACCAAAAATACAAAAAATTAGCCAGGCATGGTGGCTGGCGCCTGTAATCCCAGCCACTCAGGAGGCTGAAGCAGGAGAATTGCTTGAACCCTGGGAGGCAGAGGATGCAGTGGCCATCATGCCATTGCACTCCAGCCTGGGCAACAAGAGCGAAACTCCATCTCAAAAATAGGATAGGACAGGAATGTTTGGATTGGAAGTAGAAAGCTCTAGCAGTTGAGTTTGGTAATCTATAATCTTATGGACCAAGACTCTAATGATTTGTTTTGGCCCTTGCTGAGGGCAGTAAACTGTGTTGCCTCTGTTCCAAATTGTGAACCTTCTTCCCCAGTTTGCCAGCTAGTCAAAAGACAACCTTACTAGTGTTTGCAATAAAGATGCCTCTTCAAAGATCAAGAAAATTCAGGCTCCCTGCAGTCTGACCTGGGACTCTTTGGTGTCCCTTGTCAATTGCAGTAACAGATTTCAATTCAAACTATGAAATGTGTATGTCATGCTCACTGGGTAGGTTTATGGTGGACAACTTTGCCTGTAATCATTTTTCCTTTAGATAGGCATAACACAGTTATTCTGAGACTCCTTATAGTAGCGTCAGTGGCATGGTTAGGACCTCAAAAGCCACATACTATTAGATTCAAAAACACAGATGTGTTCAGCTCAGCAGCTTGAGATCACTATGCAACCTTGCATTGCACAGTTCAGGTACTAGAAAAAGCCTATCAAGAAATTTATCATTCTTTTAAAAAAAAATTTTTAATGGAGATGGGGTCTTTGATGCCAAAGCTGGTCTTGAACTCCTGGGCTCAAGCGATCCACCCATGTCAGCCTCCCTAAGTGCTATAATTATAGGCATGAGCCACTGCACCTAGCCCCCAAAATTTATCATTCTGAAAACTTGTATGAGGAGAGGATTTACTCTAGGGGATGGACAGAGTCTCTTGAAAGATAACTGTATGATAGAGAAGAACACTGAAGTTTACATTTATTGGATACATTAACCTCAAAAGTCCAAAAAATGAAGACCCACTTGCAGATACTGATTTCTTTTTCCTTTTACTATGTTTCTAACCTTACTTTTGGCCTTTGTTCATAATACATGTTTTCTTCCTTTCCTGGCTTCCCATCCTTAAGTCATTTCATCTAGATACATGCAGACCATCTGTCCTTCCAAAACAACGAGGGACAGGGGTGGGAACAAGAGGCACAGTGTGAACTGAAAGCCAGGAAAAACCTTGCAGTTTGTTGGCTCCTCTTGGCCTACCCTGCAGCCCCCTGGAGAACAACAGGGAAACAACAGCTTGTATCCATTTGAGAAAGTGGCATTGGCTGCCGAAGGGGAAATGTGAGGCTGTTAAGCTCTTCCTAGACACGGAAAAACAATGCAGATGGTGGGTGGTGTGCTGGAATGCACACATGCTGTGCCTCAGGATCAAACACAGTGGAGGTTTTTAATTTTCATTGAAGTAGAAATCAGAGGTTCCAACATTAGTGGAAAATAGGTTGGATAAAATAAAATATAAGCCAATAATTTGAATTGCTTCCAAATATGCAATTAGAACTTTTCTACATTATGATAATTTTGTAATAGCCTATGTCTTTCTTCAAAAGATCCTCCCATGACCTTGGGGATTGATTACATGCATATGGCACCCCAGGAGTGCACCCACAGGATTGTCCCAGCTTAAGATACCAGTTGAGTATCCGTTATCTAAAATGCTTGGGACCAGCAGCGTTTCAGATTTTTGGATTATTTCAGAGTTTGGAACATTTGTGTTACACTTACTGGTTGAGCATCACTAATCCAAAAATCCAAAATTCAGGCCAGGTGCTGTGGTACCTGTAATCCCAGCACTTTGGAGGCTCAAGGCTGGCAGATAGCTTGAGCTCAAGAGTTCAAGAACATCCCAGGCAACATAGGGAGACCCCCATCTCTATAAAATAATGCAAAAACTAGCCAGGCATGGTGGTACATGCCCATAGTCCCAGCTACTCATGAGGCTAAGGCAGGAAGATCACTTGAGCACAGGAGATCAAGGCTTCAGTGAGCTGTAATTGTGCCACTGTCATCCAGCCTGAGTGACAGTCCGAGACCCTGTCAAAAAAAAAAAAAAAAAAAAAAATCCAGAATGCTCCAATGAGCATTTCCCTTTTGCATGATCTTTGAGCATCATGTTGGTGCTCAAAAAGTTTTGGATTGCCGGACACAGAGGAGCGTGTCTGTAGTCCCAGCTACTCAGGAGGCTGAGGTGGGAGGATCACTTGAGCCCAGGAGTTCTGGGCTGTAGTGCACTAAGCTGATCAGGTGTCCACACTAAATTCAGCATCAATATGGTGACCTCCCAGGAGCAGGGGATCACCAGGTTGCCTAAGGAATGGTGAACCAATCCAGGTCAGAAACGGAGCAGGTCAAAACTCCCGTGCTGATCAGTAGTGGGACTGCGTCTGTGAATAGCCACTGCACTCCACCCTGGGCAACATAGTGAGATCCAATCTCTTAAAAAAAAAAAAAAAGTTTTGGATTTTGGGGCCGGGCGCAGTGGCTCACACCTATAATCCCGGCACTTTGGAAGGCCAAGACGGAGGGATCACCTGAGGTCAGGAGTTCGAGACCAGCCTGGCCAACATATAGTGAAACTCCATCTCTACTAAAAATACAAAAATTATCTGGGCATGGTGATCCATGCCTGTATTCCCAGCTACTTGGGAAGCTGATGCAGGAGAATTGCTTGAACCTAGGAGGCAGAGGTTATAGAGAGCCAAGATCGTGCCACCGCGCTCCAGCCTGGGTGACAGAAGGAGAGTCTGTCTCTCAGCAACAACAGAAAAAAAGTTTTGGATTTTGAAGCATTTCAGATTTGGGGTTTTGGGATTAGCGATGCTTAACCCTGCATACACTTGACCCCTACAGCCACATAATGTCTAGCTGTTGCCCTTGAAACTTTAACCCTAATGAAGGTCCTTGAGATACTACCTTCAAAGTTCCCTAGCCTTAGCATAGTAGGTCTTTAGTTAATAAAGTTTGAACAAATAAGACATTAGTTCAAGTCTGTTTCCATTAGCAGTTTTGTGTGTAAAGAAAAACAGCTTTCGGGCCGGGCGTGGTGGCTCATGCCTGTAATCCAAGCACTTTGGAGGCCAAGGTGGGTGGATCACCTGAGGTCGGGAGTTCAAGACCAGCCTGACCAACATGGTGAAACCCCGTCTTTAAAAAGAGAAAAAAGAAAAACAGCTCTCCATGGCTTCCTCCAGCCATGTTTAAGACCTTAGAAATAAGGCAGTCCTACCTCAGAAGAGCCTAAAAACCTAAAAGTAGATGTGCCACCCAAAATCAAATTACAGAGCTGAAGTAGTAAGCTTTGAAGTGGCCATACTACATGGACAAGCAGAAGTTGATGGTTTTTAAGTGCTTTCAGATTCCAATCACTTAAAAATAATCATAATAGAGCCCATTACCAAAAGACAAGTCTGAGTTTTCAAAGAACATTAGTAAAAAATGCTAATCTGAGCATTGGAATTGTTGCTTGGGCATCGAAATTGCACTGGAAATTGACCTTACTATCTGAAACAACAGAGGCGAGGCCTTGTGCCACACATTTTATAAGCCTTGAGCAAGCTGCAGCTGCTGCCAGTGTTACAAGAACGTTTTCAACCATGAATCCTTCTGGTGAGATAAGACTGAAAATTCTTCTAATTCCAACATATGGGATTGCCCCACAGCTGTGAAACCTTCCAGATAAGGACAGAATGAACACTCTTAAATCATTGAAGTCTGGCATGGAGAGCAGGGAGCACAGCCTTCTTTCACATGCCTTGAAGACGCCCATAGATGCACTTTTACCCAGGTATCATATTTCACTGAAAATCTGATTTAAACATTGCAAAAAGTATGCCTATTTAGAAATTTTTGTCAGTCCTCCACTTTGTTTCAGGATGGAAAATTGAGCCATTAATCAAACTTAACTTGAATCCTGAAAACTTCTGGTATTGTCAAAAATTAATCAGCTCTGTAGAATGATGGTGTGACAAACATGAAATATTGAGTGGTTGCGTTGAAAAAGAGGCTTTCACTTAATATTGATGATGTTCATTTCTTTGGACATAGTTTTGCTTCTCATTTAAATGTGACTAAGCCCCATGGCTGTATAAGTTTATTCAGAACAACACAGTGCTGTCCTACAGAAAGCAGATGTACTACTGCTCAGAAGTAGGAAATGGTGCGGTGTTGAGAGATAGTCTTTGGACCCAAATAGGGCTGAGTTCAAATCCCAGCTCTGTCACATGTAGCTGCATGTTACCTCAGTTTTCTCATCTGCAGAGTGGAACTAATAATAGCTACTCCATAGGCTGTTATACTGATTAAACAAGGCCAGGCACAGTGGCTCACACCTGTAATCCCAGCACTTTAGGAGGCCAGGGCAGACAGATTGCTTGAGTCCAGAAGTTCGAGACCAGCCTGGCAACATAGTGAGACCCCCATCTCTATTTTTTAGAAAAAGTAATTAAAACAAAGAACATGTGTGTGAGGTACCTGGCCCATAGTACATGCTCAGTAAATGGTCGCTGTTAAGCCAGGCATGGGACTCATGCCTGTAATCCCAGCACTTTGGAAGGCCGAGGCCAGTGGATCACCTGAGGTCAGGAGTTTGAGACCAGCCTGGCCAACATGGAGAAACCCCATCTCTCCTAAAATTACAAAAATTAGCCAAACATGGTGGTGTGCGCCTGTAATCTCAGCTACTCAGGAGGCTGAGACAGGAGAATCGCTTAAACCTGGGAGGCAGAGGTTGCAGTGAGCCAAGATGACGCCATTGCACTCCAGCCTGGGTGATGAGTGAAACTCTGTCTTAAAAAAGGAAAAAAAAAAAGGTCACTGTTATAGGTTGGTACAAAAGTAATTGTATTAAAATACAGTTCTATGTCTTGCTCACTGACACAGTCTCACCACTGAGGAAACAAATTTAGGTGTCTATCAACTTACAGAGCTAGCTGAAGAAATGAGAACTGAAAGAGAATTCACTCTTAACTTTCTTATTTCATGTCTTATATGTAAGTCCTACCTCTATCGATGTCCTAACATTTTATTGCTATTTTGGGGAAAACTTGAAAATATATTATTCTTCTTTAAAATTATACTCTCAAACCTTTATGAATTTTTTAGAAATAAATATTATCTTTAAAGCAAAATTAGGAATGCCTCTGTTTTCAAGATAATCAGGATAGCAGGACATTTTGGAATCTGGGTCTGTTTAGTAAATGTTATCAATCTGTACCATTAACCATAAACATCCAGAGGCTAGGAATACCTAACTTACTGGGAATGCAGCCCAGCAAGTCCCAGCCTCATTTTTCCTAGCTCTTACTCAAGATGACATTGCTCTGGTTGGACTGTCTCTGACAATAGTAAGTGGCAGATCTGGGATAAGAACCTAGATCTTCTGTTTCTTCGTTTTTCCATATCTTACTGAGAATTGTAGCTCAAAAATACAGTCCCAGTCATCAGCTATTTTCTGCCATCAAACACAGCTGATCATTTCCTGTTCCACGTCGAAATACTTTCCGTTGACCCCAGGAACACTCTTTCTGTTTCCCTCGCAGTTTGAACGCCATGACCCTGTGGATGGGAGAATTACTGAGAGGCAGTTTGGTGGCATGCTACTTGCCTACAGCGGGGTGCAGTCCAAGAAGCTGACCACCATGCAGAGGCAGCTCAAAAAGCACTTCAAAGAAGGAAAGGTAGGTAGCTTTGGCTGGAGGAAGAAAAGAAACCATGGGAATGTTTGGTTATTATGTAATATAAAGGTACTAACATAATGATGAGAATGTTTCATGAACCAACAATTACACCTAATTCATTTCTGGTACCTGAGGTCCAAAGGGAGAAAAGAAATAGGCAACAGGTGAGGAAGAGGAGAACATCCAGAATCACCCCAGGTTTTTTTTTTCAGGAAAAGGTGGCACAAACTGAGATTGGGAATTTTAAAAGAAAGACTGGTTTATATGGGAAAATAAAGAGTTCAGTCGTGGACATCTTAAATTTAAGATGCCTGTGGGCTAAAGTAGAGATGGTTGGCAGGCAGCTGCATATTCTCATTACCTCAGAGGTCTGAGATAGATTTGGGAATCATCAACACATTAGAATTACAACCATAAAAATAATTGCCCAAAGAGGATGTTTTGCAGAAAAGAACTGTGGGCCAAGGACAGAATCCAATGGGACACAAACCTTTAAGCAGCTCAGGAAGCAAATCTAGAAGAAATGATTAGAGAATACCTAAAGAAGCAGGCACAGTGGCTCATGCCCGTAATCCCAGCACTTTGGGAGGCCAAGGCGGGTGCATCACTTGAGGTCAGAAGTTCAAGACCAGCCTGGCCAACATGGTGAAATTCCATCTCTACTAAAAATACAAAAATTAGCAGGGCATGGTGGCATGCACCTGTAATTCCAGCTACTCGGAGGCTGAGGCATAAGAATCACTTGAAACCAGGAGGCAGAGATTACAGTGAGCAGAGATCACACCACTGTACTGCAGCCTGGGCAACAGACTCCATCTCAAAAAAAACAAAACAAACAAACAAAAAAAACAGAGAATACCTAAAGTATTCTTTAGAATAGAATAGAGTAGTGAAATCAAAGCCAAGGAAGTAGAGGGTTCAAGAACTGAGGGATCTAAGGTGTCACATATAACAGAGAGGATTCTGTAAGCTAAAGGTGGTTAACATCCATCGGTTTCGGTGAAATGGCAGTAATTGGTGACCTTTGAGAGGGGTGTTTCATTAGAGTGGTCTAGTTGGAAGACTTATTTGATTAAAAATACAGAAGCAGAGAAAGGAGAGAGGTGGAAGAAGAGGAGGCGCTGGAAAGTGGGAAATCACATAGGCAAATTCTGAGGCAATGTATTAGCCTACTTGGCTGCTGTAACAAAATACCACAGACTGGGGTGGCTTTAATAAGAGAAATTTATTTTCTCACACTCCTAGAGGCTACAAGTCTGTGATCAAGGTGCCAGCTGATTTGGTTTCTGATAAGAGCTCTCTTCCGGCCTTGCAGGTAGCTGACTTTTCAACAGGCTTTCCTCAGTGTGTGTGCATGCAGAGAGAGAGAAATCTCTTTGGTGTTTCTTCTTATAAGAATACTAACCCTCGCAGATTGGGGCCCCATCCTTGTGACCTCATTTAGTCTTGTTATTTCCCCTAAGGCCCCATCTCCAAATACAACCACATTGGGCATACTGGGGGTTAGGGAGGGCTTCAACATATGAATGGAGTGAGGGGTGAAGGGGAGTCACAAACATTCAGTTCATAACAGGCAGGAAAAACAAACCTGGCATGTGTGAAGAACTGAAAGAGGACTAGTTTGGATAGAGGGTACTGAGCAAAAGGGAGAATGGTCTGAGCTGAGCTCAGAGAGGGGTATGAGGACCAGAACATGCAGGACTTTGTAGGGATGGAAGGAGTTTGGAGTTGACGCAAAGTGCAATGGGACACCATTAAAGAATTGTGAGTAGTGAAATGACATGGTTATATCTACGTCTAAAGAGACAACCCTAGCTGTTTTATGGAAGATAGTTTGGAGAAGAGCAAGAATAGAAACAATAAGACTGATGATAAGGCTATTAGAATTTAGGAGGAGATGAGTTAGAGTTTTTTGAGCAGCCTTGAGGTTGAAGACCATGGATTTGTGGAATACTAGCAACACTGCTCTCTAGAGGTACCCTTCAACACCAGCTACACCTGGTGCAAGGAAAGAAAAGATGGTGGCTAGATGTGGTGGCTCATGCCTGTAATCCTAACACTTTGGAAGGTCAAGGCAGGCAGATCACCTGAGGTCAGGAGTTCAAGCCAGTCTGGCCAACATGGTGAAACCCTGTCTCTACTAAAAATACAAAAATTAGCCAGGCATGGTGGTGGGTGCCTATAATCCCAGCTACTTGGGAGGCTGAAGCAGGATAATCACTTCAACCCCGGAGGGTGGAGGTTGCAGTGAGCCAAGATTACTTTTCACTCCAGCCTGAGAGAAAGAACGCAACTCCAGCCTGAGAGAAAGAACAAAAAAAGAAAGAAAAGAAAAGATGGTAGGACTGAGTCAGCATCTGAGAGTGAGATGAACAAATGGAAGCAGATGAGTTAAAAGGTCAGGCCTCATAGGACATGATGGCTTATGCCTGTAATCCCAGCAATTTGGGAGGCCAATGCAGGAGGATCACTTGAGCCCAGAAGTTCAAAACCAGCCTGGGCAAAATGGTGAAACCCTGTCTCCACAAAAAATACAAAAATTAGCCAGGCATTGTGGCACATGCCTGTAGTCCCAGCTACTCAGGAGGCTGAGGTGGGAGGATCACTGGAGCCTGGGGAGGTTGAGGCTGCAGTTAGCTATGATCATGCTACTGCACTCCAGCCTGGGTGACTGAGTGAGATCTTGTCTTTAAAGAAAAAAAAAAAAATTGCCAGGTGCAGTGGCTCACGCCTGTAATCCTAGCACTTTAGGAGGCCGAGGTGGGTGGATCACCTGAGGTCAGGAGTTCAAGACCAGCCTGGCCATCATGGTGAAACCCTATCTTTTAAAAAAATAAAATAAAATAAATTCAGACCTCTAAGAGAACACACACAAAGCAGTGCTAGGGCTAGAACCCAGATCTTCTCATTCCCTGCCCAGTACTCTTCTCACTGGACAATGGCTACCATCTGGCCATGAGCAAGAATCTAACCTGGCACTAAAAATGTTCCATGAGAGACTGCCAAGTGTATTAGTCCATTCTCATGCTGCTAATAAAAATATGCCTGAGACTGGGTAATTTGTAAAGAAAAGAGGTTTGATGAACTCACAGTTCCACATGGCTGGGGAGGCCTCACAATCATGGCGGAAGGCAAAGGAGAAGAAAAGACACATCTTACATGGCAGCAGGCAAGAGAGAAAGCGTGGGCAGGGGAACTCCCCTTTATAAAACCATCAGATCTTGTAAGACTTATTCACTATCACAAGAAACAGCACAGGAAAGACCTACCCTCATGATCAATTACCTCCCACCAGGTCCCTTCCACACACATGGGAATTATGGGAGCTACAGTTTGAGATTTGGGTGGGGACACAGCCAAACCATATCACCAAGGTAATGGTGTGGTAGGCATGAAGATGGAAAGACTTGAGATCAAATTCTGCCTCAGAGGTTTCCTTATTGGCCTCATGAATAGAGAGGCTTATCCTAGATGCTCACTATAAGGGCCCTTCTAGCTTTAAAGATTCAATAATTGAAAATAAGATAGCAGATTCCTATTGCTTGTCCCAGTTTTCTTAGTTAGTCTTTGTGCAAGAAATCTTGCATGCATAGCATTGCCCCAACTTGGTGGAAAGCCCTCTTATCAGCTAGAATTTTTCCTCCTTGTCTTGGATATTGAAAAGTTGAAAGGACCTCTGAACTAGGCTATGGGCTGCAAATGAGGGCAGGCTGGGCTCTGAGAGGAAGTGTCAGCTTCTCTGAACTCAGTCCAGCCTTTTCCCACAGCAAATGTTCTCTTGGCTGTGGGGAAGACTCATCATTAATGGAAAGTGACAGAGAAAAAAACATTTATCTCCCATAGAGCACTTCTGCACTACCTGGTACTTAGCTCATATCTGTTGGAAATTATAATTTCAGAAAATTGATTATGAATGTATAGGTGGATTTTTTAGCCCCTGTGCTGGAAGATTATAGTGTTTGCATTCAGACATACTCCTTTATTTTGACCAGGCTTATTTTTAAAGATTGGTCCAGATATTGATTTGACTTTATCTATCATGATAGGTGAATTCATATTTCATTATGAATTTATACTTAAAAGCAATAAATTGGGCATTGGCAGCATCTCCCTTGAAGTAATAGGGTAATTGAGCATTGACAGGAGTTAACTTAGGATCTGAAGACCTTGCTAAAGAGCTCTGAAATGAAAGGACAAATTTTGACAGATGATGAAAATCCACAGTGTTAAATAACTTTTGGCCCAGAATTTCTAGACTGCGTTAGCAAAGAGATTAAGATTGATTATCCTCTCATGTTGATTAAATAGTTTGTGAATATAGCAATTAACTAAAGTGAGTGTTAATGAAGGGCCTTTGCTCATAAGGTTACCGGCCATCTCTCTAGGACCATTTCCTATAAAAAGGGAATCACAATCTGCCTTCTGATTGCTTCTTTTATTCCACTTTGGATTTGTTAACATGAAAATGTAAGTTTTCATTTGACTGACATTAATCAGTTTCTGTGTGAGATTCTGTATCAAGATATCAAACAAGACCTAAAGGATTGAAGGTCCTTTAGGTGGTATTAAATTTTTGCATATAAATTAATGACCATACAATGTTTCACAGCCATTTTTCTCTTTCTTTCTAACAGCCTTGTTAGATACTGTGCCTTTAAGAATATAGAGACAGAAAGAGAAATTAATGACCCATTCAGAGTCTGGTCTAAAATCCAAGGGTTCCTATTGCAGATCTTGCCTTTTCCATAAGAAAGTGCTTTTTCTCCTAATCATACTTTTCCTCTAAAGCAGTGCTTCTCTACAATAGGATCACTTGAGGAATTTTTAAGGAATGTGGTTGTTGGGGCCCTCTTCAAATCAATTAAATCAGAGGCTTAGTAGCTGAGGCCAGGCATCAGTGTTTTGGGGTTTTTTTTTTTTTTTTTTTAGTCCCTCCAGATTAGCTATACTGCATTATGTTTTGGGGTTTTTAAAACCCTCTGCATGAGAAATTCCAAAAGTGTTTCTTAAAGGGTGTTACAGTTTGGCTGTGTCCCCACCCAGATCTCATCTTGAATTGTAGTTCCCATAATCCCCATACGTCATGGGAGGAATAGGTAGGGGTAATTCAATCATGGGATAGTTTCCTTCATCCTGTTTTCATGACAGTGAGTTAGTTCTCACAAGATCTGATGGTTTTATAAGAGGCTTCTTCAACTTCACTGGACACTCATTCTTCTTCCTGCCACCATGTAAAGAAGGACATGTTTGCTTCCCCTTCTGCCATGATGGTAAATTTCCTGAGGTGCCCCTAGCCTTGCAGAACTGTGAGTCAATTAAACCTCTTTCCTTTATAAATTACCCAGTCTCAGGTATGTCTTTATTAACAGCATGAGAATGGACTAATACGAAGGGTCCCCAGGTAAATCTAATGTGCAGCTAGGCTTGTGAGCCACTGCCCTAGAGATGCAATGCGCCATCAGTGTCTCTAGCTGTTTTATCCCTAAATAATCGTTTGAAGAACTGGGGAACCTGCCATGCTTGACGAAAATTACTCTATAGATGCTCTGAACAACCACCATGTTTTTATTTTACAAAGAGTTTTCTGAGACTTCATAAATGTAATTCACAGTGGTGATCCTCTATGTTTATGAGTGCAGACACTACTAACTAATGATTTCTTAAGGATGAAATTGAAAATTATAATCAGTTCAACGACAGACATTGCTGTGTGCAAGACCCTAAGCCAGGTGCTGTGAAAAAGACCATCCCTTATCCTTACAACTATATATATTTCTTAAGTCTGTAATAGTCTAGTAAGAGAAAAATATGTATGCAAAGATCTCTATAATTCCATATTCACATTTATATTCAATATTTATTGAGCACCCACTATGTGCCAAGCACTCTTCTAAATACTGGGAATGCAATAGTGAGCACACCAGTGTCTGCCTCATAGAACTTAGCATTCCTAGTGGAAGGAAACAGATTTTAAACAAATATAAAGCAAGTCAACTCACTTAGCTTTGAGCTTCTTGAGAGCAGTGCCTTATTCACCTTTGCATGTCCTCTGTATAGTGGTAAATGCTTGTCAAATGCAATGATAAATGTGTTGAATGCTCTATTAAAGGTATGAGAGCTTTTTGGAGCACTAAGGAGGAAGATTCAAGCCAACTGAAGAGAACGAGTAAGATTTCTTGGAGGAAATACCAAACTTGGCCTTAAACGTGGAGTAGGATTTTGACAAACAGAAGTTATAAAGACATTTGCTTTTGCTAAGTGTTTCCTGTTGTAGCCCTATCCCCAACAGCCTTCTGTGTGTATCATTGCTTATTAATACTGCTACTAGCCATTAAGCAGTTAGTACTTATCAAACAGTTCTAATAAAACTATTAGGTGGTTAAGTTTCCATATTATCTGTAGATAATATGTGTAAGCTCTCCTTTTTCACTTATTCTTAGATATTTGAACCACTTTAGTCATCTGTGGAATACCAGATTCTAGAAACTGCTAGCTATAGCCCTTGAAAACTCGTTAACCCCACATATTAGGTGCCCACCAGTCACTATGTAGTATAACATGTGAAATGAGACCATAAAACTAAAAAGTCTAGAACTCTACATTTTTTTTTTTACTAATTAGCTTTGAAACCTGTACTTCTCCCAAAGGAGTACTAAGCTGTGAATTACTGTTAAGAGATTTAGTTTTATGAGTTTTCCCTCTATTATTTTCCTGTTTTTTTCGCCACAATGAGTTTCATTTACATCAACCTTTTTCCTATTCCCTGTCCCTTAAGATCCTACACATACCAGAGAAGAGAGCCTACTTCAGAGCTTAGTATAAATTCATTATCACTAGTTCTGTTAGTAATGAGCCTGCCAAATTACTAAGGACTCCTACCTACCACTTACTGCATACTTTTCATGTACTAGACATTTTACATATCTTGTCTGTCTACCTGCTTGGTAGATAGAATTATCATTTTTCAGATGAAAAATAGTCCTCTGAGCCTTAGTTAACCTGAGATCACACACTCTCTTAGGAAGGTGGCACCAGGATTCGAAGCCTTATTCTGTTTTTGTTTTTTCTGAAACAGAGTCTTACTCTGTCTCCCAGGCTAGAGTGCAGTGGTGTGATCTCGGCTCACTGCAACCTCCACCTCCCAAGTTCAAGTAATTCTCCTGCCTCAGCCTTCCGAGTAGTTTGGATTACAGGTGCCCACCACCGTACCCAGCTAATTTTTGTATTTTTAGTAGAGACAGGGTTTCACCATGTTGGCCAGACTGGTCTCAAACTACTGAGCTCGTGATCCACCTGCCTCAGCCTCCCAAAGTGCTGGGATTACAGGCGTGAGCCACCACACCTGAACTTCAAAGCCTTATTCTTATTCCAGAGTCCATAATCTTCTTACTAATCATCCTATTTGTTGCCACTCCTTATTCTACATGGTTTAAATAAGCACAAGTTTTTAGGGAAACAAAACCAGTGTTGCCAGGTTTCAGCCTAAGTTTCTTAGGAAGATAGCTAGAAAAGTAAGTTATGGAAGCAGATGGTGGAGGACTTTAAATCCCAGGCTAAGAAGTTTGGGGGTTTATCCAGTTGACAGTAGGAAATCACAAACATGTTGTAAGCAGGAGGGATGAAGATATGAAGAAAGTGATGTTTCCAAAAGATTAGATACTTGTAGAAATGTAAAGTAACAGAAATTGTATAATTTCACCTGTTGCCAGGCAGCAGTTGAAGAGAAGTCTGGGATTTGCAATAGGAAGATGCTTTATTAGAGCAAGACAAGCATAGTAATACCTCTGAAAGGTACTCAAGAAATAGGTAATACGGGCCACATGTAGGACAGGGTTCAGAAAGAATTGCTTTGTACCTGGTATAAAAATATTAAGTAAACTTGTTTTAAAACTAAGCAGGAGGGGCTAGCCGCCGTGGCTCATGCCTGTAATCCCAGCACTTTGGGAGGCTGAGGCAGGTGGATCATCTTAGGTCAGAAGTTCAAGACCAGCCTGGCCAACATGGTGAAACCCCATCTCTACTAAAAATACAAAAACTTACCTGGGCATGGTGGTAGGTGCCTGTAATCCCAGCTACTTGGGAGGCTAAGGCAGGTGAATTGCTTGAACCTGAGAGGAGGCAGAGGTTGCAGTGAGCCAAGATTGCACCATTGCACTTCAGCCTGGGCGACAGAGCATGTCTCCAAAAAAAAAAAAAAAAAAACTAAGGAGATTGAGTAGAGGATAGATGACAAGATTGGTGAGAGGCATGGGATATAAGGAAAGAAGGAGACATTTTTTCAGTGGGCCATAGACAGAACTTGGACAATGAGATTGGTTCCTGGTAGATGGATTTGGTACAACTGATTAAAAGGCAGGACAAGGGAACCATCCATTACAGTGTATTTGCACTCATCATGGCCTGTCAGCACTAGATATCTCGCTTTACAGCTGACTCCAAAGGAAGCTAAATTTTCCTTTTCTCATCTATAACTTTTTTTGAGGTATAATTTATATACTGTAAACTATCCATTTTAATTGTACAATCCAGTGATTTTTAATAAATTTGCAGTTATACAATTACCTACCACTGCCTTCCAGTTTTAGAACATTTCCATCACCCCAAAAAGATCCTTCCTGCTAGCTTTCAGTCAATCCTCATTTCTACCCTACGCCCAGGAAACTATAAAACGGCCTTCAGTCTCTATAGACTTGCCTTTTCTGGACATTTCATATAAATACAATAATATAATAATAAGGTAGTCTTTTGTGTCTAGCTTCTTTTACTTAACACAATATAATTTTTAAGTTTATGTAGATGCTTATAGTAATAATTTTTTTTCAGTTATAAGAGTTAAGAGATTAGTTTATTATTTTCTATTGCAGAAGAGTAAATAGTATTTTATTGTTTGGATACACTAAATTTTATTTATCCATTCACCAGTGGATGGACATTTGGATTGTTTCCAGTTTGGGGCTATCATGAATAATGCTGCTATGAACATTGCATACAAGTCCTCCTGCAGACCTGTGTTTTCATTTTTGTTGAAGATTCCTAGGAGTAAAATAGTTGGGTTGTATGGTAAATTTAATTTTTTGAGACATTGCTAAACTGTGTTCCCAAGCTGCTGAACCATTTCACATTTCCACGTGAATGTACAAGAGCTCCAGTTTCTCCATACCCTCATCAATACCTGTTGATGTCTGTCTTCTTTATTACAGTCATTCTAATAGGTGTATAGCAGCATATGATTGTGATTTTAATGCATTTTCCTAATGATGCTGAGCATAGTTTCATGTACTTATTAGCCATTCACTTGTCTTGTTTGATAAACTGTCTGTTCAAATCTTTTTTTAAATCAGATTGTTGGTCTTCCCATTTATTGAGTTATAGTAGTTCTTTATGTAATTCTAGATACAAGTCCTTTTTTGTTTTTATTTTTTGAGACAGAGTCTCCCTCTGTCGCCCAGGCTGGAGTGCAGTGGCGCGATCTCAGCTCATTGCCACCTCTGCCTCCCAGATTCAAGCAATTCTCCTGCCTCAGCCTCCTGAGTCGCTGGGATTACAGTCCCCCACCACCATAACTTGGCTAATTTTTGTATTTTTAGTAGAGATGGGATTTTACCATATTGGTCAGGCTGGTCTTAAATTCCTGACCTCAGGTGATCTGCCCACTTTGGCCTCCCAAAGTGTTGGGATTACAGGCATGAGCCACTGCGCCTGACCTGGATGTAATTCCTTTATCAAACATATGATTTTCAAGTATTTTCCCTAGCTTATGATTTATTTTCTCATTTTAAAGCACAAAATTTTTTAATTTTGATGAAATCTAACCAATCAGGTTTTTCTCTTTCATGGCTTGTGCTTTGGGTGTCGTCTAAGAACTCTTGCTTTACTCAACATCATGAAGATTTTCTCCTGTGTGATTTGTTTTTTTTGTTTTTGTTTTTGTTTTTGAGGCAGAGTTTTGCTGTTGCCCAGGCTGGAGTGCAATGGCATGATCTCAGCTCACTATAACCTCTGCCTCCTGGGTTCACGCAATTCGCAATTCTCATTCCTGAGCCTCCTGAGTAGCTGGGATTACCGGCGTGTGCCACCACGTCTGGCTAATTTTTGTACTTTTAGTAGAGATAGGGTTTCTCTGTGTTGGCCAGGCTGGTCTCGAACTTTTGGGCTCAAGTGATTTGCCCACCTCGGCCTCCCAAAGGGCTGGGATTACAGGCGTGAGCCACTGTGCTCAGCCTCTCCTGTATTTTCTTCTAAAAGTTTTATCCACTGCTTTTTGAGACAGAGTTTTGCTCAGCTGGAGTGCAATGGCGTGATCTTGGCTCACTGCAACCTTCACCTCCTGAGTTCAGCGATTCTCCTGTCTCAGCCTCCCAAGTAGCTGGAATTACAGGTGTGTACCACCACATCTGGCTAACTTTGTATTTTAAGTAAAGATGGGCTTTCACCCAGTTGGCCAGGCTGGTCTCAAACTCCTGACCTCAGGTGATCCACCCGTCTCGGTCTCCCAAAGTGCTGGGATTACAGGCGTGAGCCACCGCGCCTGGCCCTGCTTTTAGTTTTGAAAGACAATTCCATTTACTTGCTTAACAACTTCCTAATGTTAAATTTGTTTTTAAACAACCTAAAGAAGTATCTCTATTGTCTACAAACTATTATTAATCTTATCTTCTTTTTAGAGTCACCTAAAGCCCAGTTTTATATAAGTCCATCTTTCCAAAGGTAGATAGATAACCAGTTTGTTGAACAATTAGTCACAGAGTAACTGCTCTATTTTCCCCCCACAGTATGTCAAGAATATCCCTTTATTGCAAAGCCTAAGAGACAGTTTTTTTTCACAATTATGTCTGCAGTTCAAGTCACCTGCCAATAGATTGCTGCATATGCTGTAGCCTAGTTGTCCAAACAACTTAATTTGCAATAAACATATCCTTTCACTTTCCATTTTAACAGCCACAAAGCTTATGTTATAGTCTTACTCTAGCTTTTTTCTAATAGCCCTCTGGATTTTTACTACAGTAATTACCAAAAAAATAAGAATTTTGTGACTGACATCATCTTTTCTTTAAGGAGACCTATCTAAATTTTAAGCTCCCTAAAAATTAAGGCCTGTGTCCAGTGCAATTTTATTTCCCTCACTGTTCTTGGCATAATGCTAAGTGGTTAGTAAGTGCTCAATAAATTTTTTATTGTATCTTTGTGATAAAAGTATAGTGTTGTATATTTGGATTTAATAGTTATATAATGTGATTTGCAGCCCACTGTTTTTCTAAATCATCAAATGAATAGCCATTCAGTTTATATTGTTCTCTCTCTGTCCTCAGATAATTCTCAGCATAAGCACTCTGGTCTTAAGCTGTAATATTTGATGTTTCATAGTGTTTGTTAGAAACTAACAAACATTAGAAGTTGTTTATCATCACAGTGGGACACATTTCCTCTACCATGCTCTGTTTTAGGAATTTTATGTTAACCTTTTAGCCTCAAATACGCTTTCAATAACTTAGTCCCCTAACTCTCTAACTCCTACAGGATTTTATACCTTAATAAGAAAAGTAAAAGAGTTTTAGCATGTTGTGTGTATATGTGTGTTGTGTGTGGGAAAATATACATAACAAAATATACCATTTTAACCATTTTTAAGTGTACAGTTCAGTGACATTAAGTACTTTACATTGTTGTGCCACCATCAACACTGTCCATTTCCAGAACCCATTCATCTTCCCAAACTGGAAATCCTTACCATTAAACAATAGCTCCTCATTCTCCTTCTCCCCAGCTCCTGACAACACTATTTTTGACTACTCTCAGTACCTCATATAAGTTCAGTCATATAGCATTATCTTTTGTCCTTTTGTGGCTAGTTTATTTCACTTGGCATAATGTCTTCAAGGCCCATCATGCTGCAGATTGTGTCAGAATCTTCCTTTTAAAGGCTAAACAATATTCCATTGTGTGTATATGCTGTATTTTGTTTATCCATTCATCCATCGATAGACTATTGGATTGCTTCCACCTTTATGTGTCTTTTGATGGAGGGAAAAGGAAGATTAGTATCCATCCATAATCAATGATACTGTACAACCTATACTTCTAATCCTTTGGGATTCTCCTCTAAATGTCGATTCTAGCCAGTGCCTACATTAAATAGCATACTGTGGCATCCATGGTGAAACCTAACTCTGGATACTCTAAGGCAAAGCCAAGAGAGTGACCTCAAATTAGGGAAAAAGCATATAATATAGGCCTTCCAGTCCACTACCAAAAATTATGGTACATAGTAGGTACTCTATAAATGTTTGAATAAATGCTAAGTACAGACACACCACTCTTCATAATTGCCAAAAGTAGCCCAAATAGAATAAACAAATTGTGGTATTCACACACTGAAATACTTTATAGCAATAAAATTAATGGACTACAGATACACACAAAAACATGAACAAATCTTAAAGAGAGAAGCCATAGATAACAGAATGTCTACTGCATGATTCCGTTTATACTGTTCCACAACAGATAAAATTAAACAACTGTTTTTTTAAATATGCTGTTTACATATAAACATGCTATTTTTAAAAAAAGCAATAAAATGAATTCCCTAAAAGTCAGAATAGTGGTTTTTGTCAGTGGGGGTTGTGCAGGAGCTGGAGCTTATGATTAGGAAGGGACATGTTGGTGGGAGGGACAAAGCTTCTGGAATGCTGATGACAGTCTGTTCCTTGACCCAAATGAAGGTTCTATGGGTATTCACTTTGCAACAGTTCGATGATGAGTTTTACATTTATGCACCTTTCTACATAGTCATTGTATTCCACAATAAAGTTTTTTAAGTTCTGTGATTCTAAGGAAAAAAATTATAAAAGATTATGTGACATAATTATACAATCTTTTTTGCTGTGTTTTGTTTTTGAGATAGCATCTATCTCTGTCACCCAGGCTGGAGTGCTGTGACACAATCTCAGCTCCCTGCAACCTCTGCCTCCCAGACTCAAGCAATCTTCCCACCTCAGCCTCCCAAATAGCTGGGACTACAGGCACACGCCACCGCACTCAGCTAACTTTTTTTGTATTGTTTTAGAGACGAGGTTTTACCATGTTGCCCAGGCTGATGACTGAGTTCAAGTGATCCTCCTGCCTCAGCCTCCCAAAGTGGTGGGATTACAGGCATGAGTCACTGCACCCAGCCTTATACAGTCTTTTAGCTTTCAATTTGATGAGATAAGAAAGATACAGTTGACCCAGTTTGGAGAGTACCAGGAAAGAACTGTAGATTGTATTTAGATTTCCTTATTACTGAGTTCCTGATGTGAGTTCCTGGGCTCTGTAGTTTGAGGAAATGAAAAGTGTAAGAGGAGCAGCACTAAGTAGAAGCCAGTCTACATCTGCAGCCCAGTAAGTACCTGATGCTTCATTAAAAGGCATTAACATCAGTGTCTGGGACATCTAGGACATTGCCCAATGTTTCCCCTTCTTAGAAACTGCATTCATTTCCATCACAGCATGATGTGTGGGAAGCAGGGAAAAGGCAAATAGGATAAATCTTCCTCCCTATAAAGGAATTCCCAGTAGCCCCTATTTCTATAACTACTTTTTCTTGATCCATCATAGAAAGTAGAATTAGAGATCAGCAAATCTTTGAACAGTTTTTGAAAAAAATGTCTTCATTCACAGAATTTCATCAGATTAAAGTTAGGTGGCAAATTACTTTGTGAGTAGCTTTTAAATTGAGATAATATGTTGATTTTCAGCAGCTTTGAAGGTCGAAAAAAGGAAAAAAAAACAAGAAAAAAAAATAAATTGAGATAATGAACAGCTTCCTCATTACTTGGATTTTGCTAAATACTGACACCCTTCCCCAGGATATCACCGACTTTGGTGATTGTTTAATTAGCCTAAGCCTCAGAAAGCTTAGCTGGCCTGTGAGCAGACTATTAAACTGGAAGTCTTGACTCTGATTTTACTTTTTAAGATGTATAACAGATCAAGTAGCAATAGCTCAATTAGGAAGTGTCATAATAGATAGTGTGTCTAATTGGAGCACACAGTTAGAAATATTTTCATTAGGCCAGGTGAGGTGATTCACAGCTGTAATCCCAGCACTTTGGGAGGCTGAGGCGGGTGGATCACCTGAAGTCAGGAGTTCAAGAACAGCCTGGCCAACATGGTGAAACCCTGTTTCTACTAAAAATACAAAAATTAGCTGGCCCTGGTGGTGCACGCCTGTAATCCCAGCTACTCGGGAGTCTGAGGCAGGAGAATCACTTGAACTTGGGAGGTGGAGGTTGCAGTGAGCCCATTGCACTCCATCCTGGGTGACAAAAGTGAAACTGTCTCAAAAAATATATATTTTTTTATTAAGATATTCAGCCATCACTGTAAGCAGCTTTGTCAGATTTTACATGTAAGAGGGAAGCAATTAGCCAGTTTGCCTTTCTCAGAGTAAAAGTCAAGAGTTTCGTTCCCCTACTATTTATGAATTTGACATTCCTTGATTAATTTATTCAGTTTCTGTTCTAGACATGAGCATAAATTTCTGATTTGCAGACTATTTCTGAATCACTGCCTGTCCATATCGTGCTGCTTTTTATTACAGGTCCTGCCTTACCTTGCTGTCCCTCCTCTTTCAGGGTCTGACATTTCAGGAGGTGGAGAACTTCTTTACTTTCCTAAAGAACATTAATGATGTGGACACTGCATTGAGTTTTTACCATATGGCTGGAGCATCTCTTGATAAAGGTAATGAAACTCAAAAGTGTTTTCGAAGGTATGAACATTGGATCTGTAATCTCTTAGGTGACTGTCCCGGCCTTAACAGTAAAACTAAGTTTTTCTTGGTATGTGTTTTGATTTGTTGACATTGTATGAGCCTTGCATTTCACCCTGAGATGCCAAGCTCAGTGCATATATTTTCTTGTGCTAAGGCCGTAGTCTGGGCAGATGCCCATCTTTAAATGACTAACCTTGAAAATAAGCATCTAAGCTGAGGTACGGGGCATGAAACTGCAGAACTTCCCCCATCCAAGCCAGAGTCATTACATATACAATGTGAAGCTAAAGTCACTATACAATTTAAGTTATATCTTTGATGAGAAGGAATGTTTTAGTTTATTTCTTTTTATTAAGATTATTTTTTCAAGATAATATGACTGAGAATAGCACCCCTGCTCCTTTGGCCTACTTCACAGAAATTCAGTTATGGTTTGTACAAACAACGTGAAAAAACGGAAGAATTGAAAGCACAGTTTTTCCCCCTAACATTTTCTTATGAAAATTTTTAAACATTCAAAACAGTTGAAATAATTATTTAAATAACATCCATATATTCAGCTCAACTGACATTTTGCTATATTTGCTTGATTGTATGACTATGCATATCTTCGTCTCTCTAATCAATCTTATTTCTTGACATGGTCAAAGTAAGTTGCAAATTAAGTATACTTCACTCCCAAATACATCAGTATGAATTTTTTTTTTTTTTGAGATGGAGTCTTACCCTGTCGCCCAGGCTGGAGTTCAACGGCGCTATCTTGGCTCACTGCAACCTCTGCAGTGAGCCTCCCGGGTTCAAGTGATTCTCCTGCATCAGCCTCCCGAGTAACTGGGATTACAGGAGTGTGCTACCACACTCGGCTAATATTTTGTATCTTTTTTTTTTTTTTTTTTAATATTTTGTATCTTTAGTAGAGACTGGGTTTCACCATGTTGGACAAGCTGGTCTCAAACTTATGACCTCATGATCCACCCACCTCGGCCTCCCAAAGTGCTGGGATTATAGGCGTGAGCCACTGAGCCCAGCCCAGTATGAGTATTAACTAGAATTCAAGATTCATTTAAAGTTCCTTCATGCCCCTTCACAGTTTTTGCCCCCACTCACCAAGAGGCAACCTTTGTACTGCATATTTTTCCACTATAGATTAATTTTGCTTTTTCTAGAACTTCATACAATGGAATTATACAAATGTACACTCCTTCTAATGTTTCACTTAATGTTTTGAGATCTATCTCTGTTGTATGTCAGTAGTTTAATCCTTTTTTATGATGAATAGTAATCCTTGTACGAACATAGCCAGGCAGGTGGATCACCTGAGGTCAGGAGTTCAAGACCAGCCTGGCCAACATGGTGAAACCCCATCTCTACTAAAAATACAAAAAGTTAGCCAGGCATGGTGGCGCACGCCTGCAGTCCCAGCTACTAAGGAGGCTGAGGCAGAAGAATCGCTTGAACCTGGGAGATGGAGATTGCAGTGAGTCGAGATCATGCCACTGCACTCCAGACTGGGTAACAGAGCAAGACTCCGTCTCAGTCAATCCATCAATCAATCTATAAAATGAGTTAGGGAGTTTTTCCTTCTCTATTTTTAGAAGACATTTCTGTAAGATTAGTGTTGTTTCTTTCTGAGTTTTATTTGATAAAATTCATCAGTGAAACTATCTGGGCATGCCAATTTCTTTCTGAAAGGTTTTGATGATTTAAGTTTTTAAGTAAATATGTAAGGTTTATGTTTTATATGAATTTTAGGTTATATTTTTGAGGAATTTGCTCTTGTCTCTAAGTTATTGAATTTATTAACATGAAGTTGTTCATAATATTCCATTACTACCCTTTTGATGTCTGTAGAATCTGAAATCCCCTTTTACTCCTACTGTTGGCAAATTATGTCTTCTCTTTCATTTTTTAAAAAAATATTTCTTACTCAGTCTACCTAGGGTTTAACAATTTTGTTAATCTTTTCAAAGAACCAATTCTTGACTTTGTTAATTTTTTCTATGTTTTGTTGCCTATTGAGTTGATTTCTGCTCATACCTTTTTTACTTCCTTCTACTTATTTTCAGTATATATTGTTTTGTTTTTGTTTTTCTAAGCATCTTGAGATGGAACCTTACTTACCTTTTCTAAGGTAAGTTTGTGAAGCTGTAAATTTCCCTATAAACACTGCTTTATTGCTGGGCGTGATGGCTCACACCTGTAATCCCAAGCACTTTGGAAGGTGGGCAGATCACTTGAGGCCAAGAGTTCGAGACCAACCTGGCAAACATGGTGAAACCCCATCTCTTCTAAAAATACAAAAACTAGCCAGGCATGGTGGCACGCACCTGTAATCCCAGCTACTCGGGAGGCTGAGGCAGGAGACTTGCTCGAACCCAGGAGGCAGAGGTTATAGTGAGCTGAGATCACACCACTGTACTCCATCCTGGGAGGCAGAAGAAAGCTCTGTCTCAAAAAAAAAACAAAAACAAAAACAAAACATAACAAAAAAATTAAAAACACACACACTACTTTATCTACTTTTCACAATTTTGGTGTGTTGTATTTTTTACATCATCCTTTTCAAAATATTTTCTGATTTCTTAGGTAATCTCATGGACTATTTAAAAGTATGTTGTTTAACTTCCAAATATGTTGGTTTTGGCTGCATGTAGTGGCTCACACCTATAATCCCAACACTTTGGTAGGCCAAGGCAGGAGGATCATTTGAGGTCAGGAGTTCAAAACCAGCCTGGGCAAGGTAGCAAGACCTTGTCTCTACAAAAAATAAAAATAAATTCAAATTAAAATATTTTTGTTTTATTCTGGATATATTCTTGGTATTTATTTCTAATTTAGTCCCATTGTGGTCAGAGGACACACTCTATAAAATTTCAATTCTTTATATTGAGACTGTTTTATGGCCCAGTATATAGTTTGCTTTTTTTTTATATGAATGTTTCATATGTATTTAAAAGAATGTGTATTCTGCAGTTTGGGGTACAGTGTTACAAAGATGTCAATTAGGTCAAGATGTTTGATAGTGTTATTTAGCTCTTTTATGTCTTTTACTTTTTAGTATCTGTTTTTCCCTTTAATGTCAGTTTCTGCTTCATGAATTTTGAGTTCTGTTTTTAGGGGCTTACACACTTAAAATTATGCCTTCGTGATGAATTGGCCCTTTTTTGATCATGAAATGTTCCCCCTTTATTTTTAGTAATATGCCTTATCTTTAAATCTATTTTATCTCATATTAATAGTTAACCTAGTTTTTTTGTATTTTGCATGGTGTATATATATATATATATATATTTTTTTTTTTTGAGACAGTGTCTCACTCTGGAGTGAGTGCAGTGGCGCAATCTTGGCTCTTGAAATCGGCCTCCAGGGTTCAAGTCATCCTCCTGCCTCAGCCTCCCTAGTAGCTAGGATTACAGGCATGCGCCACCATACCTGGCTAATTTTCTGTATATTTAGTAGATATGGGGTTTCACTGTGTTGGTCAGGCTGGTCTCAAACTCATGATCTCAGGTGATCCGCTCACCTCGTCCTCCCAAAGTGCTGGGATTACAGGCGTGAGCCAATGCACCCAGCTTATTTTTCTATTCTTTTATGTTCAACTTATAGGTGTTTTTAAAGTGTAACTCTTCTAGGCAGCGTATAGTTGAGCCGAGTAACCATTTAGCATTTTGTATTTTAGAGGGTTCTCTAGAAATATAACTTTTCATGGCTTACTTAGAGTTAATATTGTACCACTCCAAGTGAAATGTAAGAACCTTGCAATCATATAGTTCCATTTACTACCGCCTCATCCTTTATGCTATAGTTGTCATTTACATTTCATCTGTATATATATTATTGTCTCATAATATTAGAGTTTTTGCTTTCAACAGTTTTTCTTTTTTAAGAAATTAAGATAAAGTCTTGTATATTTACCCACATATTTATAATTTTGAGTGCTTTTCATTTATTTTTAAATACCCAATGGTTTTTTAAGTGGTTTTTTTTTATTTTTTTATTTTTGTTCTTTGTTTGTGTTTCAAGGGGTTTTTTAGTGTGGAGGGGTGGTTTAGAGACAGAGTTCTTGCTGTGTCACCAAGGCTAGAGTGCAGTGGTATGATCATAGCTCACTGCAGCCTCAATCTCGAGGGCTCAAGGAATCCTCCCACCTCAGCCTCCCAAGTAGCTAGGACTAAGGAATGTGCTACCACACCCAGCTAATTATTTTATTTTCTGTAGAGACAGCTCTTGCTGTATTGCACATGCTGGTCTCACACTCCTGGCCTCAGTCTCCCAAAGTACTAGGATTACAGGTGTACACTACTGCACCCAGCTCAAGTTTTTATGTAGTATCACTTACCATCTATCTGAATAACTTCCTTTACCATTCATTCATTCATTCATTCATGAGACAGGCACCTCAGCTCAAAATGGCTCACTGCAGCCCAGGCTCAAGCAGTCCTCCCACCTCAGCCTCCTGGTTCGCTGGGACCACAGGCACATGCCACCATGCCTGGCTAATTTTTGTATTTTTTATAGACAGTTTCACCGTGTTGCCCAGGTTGGTCTTAAAACTCCTGGGCTCAAGCAGTCCACCTGTCTCAACCTCCCACAGTGGCTAGGATTACAGGAGTGAGTCACCACACTCAGCCCAACTTCCTTTAGCATTTCCTGTAGTGCAGATCTGCTAGTAATAAATTCTTTTAGTTTTGGGGTTATCTAAAAATGTATTTATTTCATTGTTGATGACCACAGTCTTTGATTTTTCAGTCTCTCCAAAGCACTAAGATTTTATTAATAGTTTTATATATATAGTTATATACACACACACACACACACACACACACATATATGTAATTTATTTGGGCCAAGTTTGAGGACTGCAACCCAGTAGCATAGATTCATGTTGCCCTGAATATACACTCCAATTAGCAGCAGTTTCAAGTGGGGTTCTTTGTTTTGTTTCTTGAGATGGAGTCTCACTCTGTCACCCAGGCTGGAGTGCAGTGGCGTGATCTCCGCTCACTGCAACCTACACCTCCCGGGTTCAAGCAGTTCTTCTGCTTTGGACTCCCTAGTAGCTGGGACTATAGGTGCACACTGCCATGCCCAGCTAATTTTTTGTATTTTAGTAGAGACGGGGTTTCACTGTGTTGTCCAGGCTGGTGTCGAACTCCTGAGCTCAAGAAGTCCACCCGCCTCAGCCTCCCAAAGTGTTGAGATTACAGGCATGAGCCACTGCGCCTGGCCCACAAGCGGGTTTTTAAAGGAAGAGCTAGTTTCTAATTTGTTTACCAAGAATTTACATTAAAATAACATAAGCTATTGATTGTGTATACATTGTTCTTTGTATCATAGATTCTGGGAAAATGAAACTAATGGGTAAGACAGCTAGTCAGGAACAAAATAGCTTTAAATAATTGTGCCTGGCCATGGAATGGGGAATGGGGTTGTGACTGAAGTCCCATACTCCTGTCTCTGGGCCTGATAAATTGCACACACCTTACCTACCTCAGGCTGTTCTGAGTATGTTTCTTTTCTCATTTCCCACTCCCCTTTTTTATCAGAAACCTTCCCATGGAAGCATTGATCAGTCTCAGCTTAGATGAGAATGATAGACATTCTTCATCCCTGGCACCGAGAAGGCTCATTCCCAGATTGTCCTGTCCTACTGGGGGCTGGGGGAGATATAGACACAGTCTTGCTTATTCAACATTTTTTATCAGATTCCTTAAGATCTTCTAGTACAAGATCATGGTTCTCATATATGGGATCTAAATAAAGTTGAACTCATAGAAAGTAGAATGATGGTTCCCAGGGGCTACAGGAGTGGGGGAAATGGGGAGTTATTTTGTTCAAAGGGTGCAAAGCTTGAGTTATGCAAGATGAAATAGTTCTAGAGAGCTAATTTATACTATAGTGACTATAATTAGTAATCCTACTGTACACTTGAAATTTGCTAAGAGAGTAGATCTTAAGTGTTCCTTGCTACTTACATTCACAAAAAGGTAACTATGTGAAGTGATGGAAATGTTTTGTTGTGTTTTTGTTTTTTTTTTTTGAGACAGGGTCTTGCTCTGTCACCCAGGCTGGAGTGCAACGGTGCGATCTCAGCTCACTGCAACCTTTGCCTTCCAGGTTTAAACAATTGTCCTGCCTCAGTCTCCTGAGTAGCTGGGACTACAGGCGTGTGCCATCACCCTGGCTAATTTTTTTATTTATAGTAGAGACGGGGTTTTGCCATGTTGGCCAAGCTGGTCTTTAACTCCTGACCTCGGGTGATCCACCTGCTTTGGTCTCCCAAAGTTCTGGGATTACAGGTGCAAGCCACTGCGCCCAACATTTTCTTAAATATTTTTTATCTGCAGTTGGTTGAATCCATGGGCATGGAACCCACACATATGAAGGACCAACTGGACTCATTTCATAGGGTTGTGAGACTAAATCTACATAAAGCACTTAACTTTGTGCCTGTCATGTGGTGAATGAATAGTAAATGTCAGCTGTTTCTGTTATGAAGGCAATAATTTAAAAAAAATTAGTGTTGCTCAAATATTTATTCAGCCAAAAGCATAGGTACTGTGCTGGGCACAGGGTTCCACCCTCAAGAAGCTCAGAGTCTAATGGGGGAGAAAGATAAGTGTAGAAGCAGTTCCAGTTGGGTGTGAAAAGTGCTAATTAGACACAAGAGGATCTAGGAGCTTAAAAGTGGGGGCCCTAATTCATACCAGTGGTCAGGAAAGAGTGAGGCCAGGGTAGAGACAGGAGTACTTTTTGTCTGGCTTCTGCTGTGAGTCTCAGCTGTCTTTATTTTTTCCTAAAAGGTTAGAACCTTCAGAAATTGGCATCTTTTAGGCCCTGGCACTGACTCTTCCTTGGCTATTTTAGAGCTTACAAACCAGTCTTTAGGCATAATTTAGCACAGAATTTCCCAAACAGCATTGTGAAGAACACTGTATACTGCAATATGTTGATGGTTCTGTGGATTTAAAAGGAAAAAAAAAGTATTCCATGGTTCATAAGTTTGGAAAATTCTGGAGTTATATAGAATTTCTTCCTGCAGCACTCCTGCCAACTTTTTAATATGCAAATGTGCATTATTAATCATCTCCAGAAGAGGGATATGGTTCCCAAATTTGATTTACTCCAGACTATCTTTTAATAACTTACGGAGTTAATGTTCCTCAGAATAATTTGAAAGATCAGGCAGGTGGCCACTGCAGATTTACCATATTAGAACATAGTCCAGTTCTTTTGCTTTTTTCATTTTTTCTGTTTGTCCCTCCTATCATTTGAAAAAAAACATCAAATTTCATTGAGGCTATTTCTTTAGTTCTGCATGACTCATGCTGAGAATAACAACCATCAGGTAATAATGAAGTGTTCTCCAAGGTTCTGACCATTTGAAGAAAGAATCTTTCTCCATAAAATATTGTGTGTCTCCACTGTCTCTCTGTTTAGCACTTAAGAAGAACTGGTTCTACTACTCATTCATACACATACTGGGCATAAAATTAGATCTATGACTCCTCAGTGGCTGTCTGATTGATTTAAATGGTCTGCTGAAGAAGGTAATGGAAAATTGAACATGACTCCTTTCCCAATGGCTTCCTATGATGAAAAAGTTGGAAATTATTTGAGCTGGAGCTCTAGAATGAACTTCAGCCTGTATAACAAAGAATATTTCCATTTCTGCCAGGAGAATAAAGGTTTCCAGGTACAAGAAAGCTCCACTGTAAAGCACCTGAGGAGAGTACAGATGCAATAAACCTGTGAGTCCAGTTATGTCCTCGGTGTACTTTGAACTATAAAATCAGAAAATAATCACACAAATATAGTCCATGATCTTCACTGTTCATGCCCCCACACAATTCTACTTAGATTGAAAATTATAATTTATGACATAGTTGGCCTTGATTCTTTGTAGTTATTCTATATGTGCAGTTTACCTTATTATCTGACAAAACAAGAGAATAAGTAATAAAATCTATGGCATAATTCCCACGTGTGCTTTCTGCAACCCCAAGTATTTTTTCTGAAGTTTCAGTCACATCATCAAATGGTCTCAGTTTCTTTTGTCTCTGGAGGGACAAGGATGTCATGGATGACCTCTGAGAACCTTTGTGGCTTTCCATTTCTTTTAGTCTAATACTTTGAATGAGTAAGGGAGTCTCAGTCTTGTATCACTTAGGCTCTGACTGGGTTGTCGGGGGAGTCAGAAATTACTGATGGAATAAGCAATTTCTAGCGCACAACAAACTTATATTCTGAACAACTGTCTTTGACAGGCAAGCTGCCACCCTCTCCTGAACCCTAAGAATCTGGTAGCACTGTCCTATCAAGGACTGTGGGGCCATCACACATCTGGAGCACTAATAGCAACTCTCATTTCATAGTAGTTTCTCTGTGCCAGGCACAATGCTAAGTGCTTTATGCTTGTTATCGCTTTTAATCTTTAAAACCTGAATTATCCTCATTCATCTTCATTTTATGGATGAGGAAAATATCAAATGAAGCCACTTGATCGTGGTTACTCAGCTAAGCAGTGGTGGAGCCAGGATTCAAGCTCAGGTCTCTCTAATTCCAAGTCTGTGTTCTTTCCACACCATCATGTTGCTTCTCATGATACTCCACAATTCTGTTAGAGTCTGAAAATCTTTGCTGAAGCACCATCCAGGGGGCACTGTGGCTTCACCATTTCGAACCATGCTTCACTGTAGCATTGGGAAGACAGGCTCTGGGGTATTTTTTCCTAGTTGCTTTAGGCTAAGAGTTGACCATTCTTAGGGTGAGAATGACGTCCTTTTGGTAAACTATGATGTTTTGGAGATAGTGCCCTTCTGTTGAATTTGAAATGTGACCTTTTTTCCCCCTACAGTTGTCTGTTCTGTTCAGGTGTAGGTTCTACAGCTCAGACACACTCTGACATCCATAGTCCTTACATGACAGTAACAGACTCTTGGAGTTGTCTAATCTAGCTTCTTGTCCTCCATAGGAATGCCTTAGGAGACACATCTGTGATTTTTACCTTTGGAACCATATTACTTTAACATCAAAATACAGGATATAGATACACCTTCTAATGACCAAGATGTTCCTCACCACCTCCACTCATTGGTATACCAGTGCTCTGTCACACTTTGAGATACTGTTCTAATATCTAGCATTCATTGAGAGTTAACTGTGTGCAAGAAATTGTGCTGAACATAAATTTTGGTTTTAAGTTCAAACCTGAATTTGAGTCCCTGTTATTCACTAGTTTTGTGACCTTGAACAAATTCCTTAAGTTCTCAAAGCCTCAGTTTCCAGATCTGTACAATGGTGATAGTAGAATACTTGTTTGAGAGTTATTGTGAAAATAAAAAGAGATAATACTATGTTAATATACTAGGTTGACATTAAAACTATACCAAGCTGCCTGCCAAGTATACCAGATAAGGCTTACTCTTTGTTCTCTGAGGAAGTGGAATCTACTGCTTTTTATTAGTCACTTTTGACATTTTTATTAGCTTAGAAGTTCTAAGTTCTTTAGCTTCTCCTAAGTTTCATCATTCATCGAAAAATTCTTGGTGTCACTACCTACAGAAGCCTTTATTATTTAAGTAAGTTCTCTAGGAATATGTAACCCCTATTGATAGATATCTCTAGTATCTTCAGCATTGGAGGGGGAATTCATTAGACTATAAACTCAAAGACTCGAACCACGTTTTCTACATCTTTGTGTCCTATTCAGAGCCTAGAACAATTCTTTATATAAACAGATGTTCATTCATGTTGTGTAAATGAATTAATTATAGACCTTGCCAGATCCTACAAAGGATGTTGAAATACTCTAGTAAGAGTGTAGTGTGAGGGGAAGAGTGTTAGGACTGTAGCACCTTCCCATGTCATTAATTTCCTTTGACTCCTTGAGCAGGTCACTTCTCTGACCCTCAGGTTGGAGTTACAGATATCTCTAAAGGTTCATGCAGATTTGAAATTTTATGATTATAACTAAATCACCTTCTTACTGAATTAAGTAATGTTTTCAGTGACATGTCATAGACTAAAGTTATATCCAAATCTATGGCCTCACAGAGACTATTAACCCAGCCTATCTATGTGAAATCTTTGCGAAAGTAAACTGACTTATAATTGTCAGATAGATTTGAAGTAAGAGCAAGACTTAAATTCCCAAAAGAAGTGTGACAGTTTTAATTTATTTTCTTGTTAGGAAATGTAAAACTTAATTAGACTTTGGCTGGTGCCACGTAAGATCTAATTTATGGAGTTTGGTATAGTAGGTAAAGCAGAATGACAGTTCTGTAAAAGGCATGTAAAGAATGAGTGCAGGCTGGGCACAGTGGCACAACCCTGTAATCCCAGCACTTTGGAAGGCCAAGGTGGGTGGATCACGAGGTCAGGAGTTTGAGACCAGCCTGGCCAACATGGTTAAAACTCCATCTCTACTAAAATATATATAAAAATTAGCTGGGCATGGTGGCGCCCACCTGTAATTCCAGCTACTTGGGAGGCTAAAACAGGAGAATTGCTTGAACCCGGGAAGCAGAGGTTGCAGCAAGCCAAGATTGTGCCACTCCACTCCTGCCTGGGAAACAGAGCAAGACTCCATCTCAAAAAACAAAAAAACAAAAATACAAAAATTAGCCTGGTGTGGTAGTGGGAAGCTGTAATCCCAGCCACTTGGAAGGCTGAGGTGGGAGAATCACTTGAACATGGGAAGCAGAGATTATAGCAAGCCAAGATCACGCCACTGTACTCCAGTCTGGGAGACAGAGCAAGACTCCGTCTCAAAAAAAAAAAAAAAAGATATTCCCAATCATAAATGCCTTCCCCACTGTCCCGTTTCTGTGATTCAGAGTGTGGGCACACCGTAGCTAGGTTCTCTGCTTAGGATCTTAACAAGGATGAAATCACAGTGTTGTTGGGCGAGGGGCCTTCATTTTCATCCAGAGTTCAGGGTCCTCTTCATAGTTCATTCATGCTGTTGGCAGAATTCAGGTCCTTTCAGTTGTAGGCCCAGGGTCCCCATTTTCTTGCTGGCTATTGGCCAGTCATTGATCTCACCAGGCCCCATCACAGCATGGCACTCACTTCTTCAGAGCCAGCAACAGAATCTCTCACCTCAGTCTGCTAAGATTAATTCTTTTTTTTTTTAAAGACAAGGTTTCACCATGTTGGTTAGGCTGGTCTTGAACTCCCGACCTCAGGTGATCCGCCTGCCTTGGCTCCAAAGTGCTTGGATTACAGGCGTGAGCCACCACGTCTGGCCTGATTAATTCTTATATATAATGTAGTCATGGGACTGACTAGCCCATCCCCTTTCCCATATACAGTAACCTCATCACAGAATTATCATAGTCACAGGTTCTGCCTTAGAATTCTGCCCACCACACCAGCCATCATTTTAGAAACCTACACCTTTGGTTTTATTCTTTGAGAGCTTCTAAAGATAAAGACATTTTAACTCATTTAAAAATTTTAGGGCAGGAAGAGAACTTAGAAATCATTTTGTTTAAACACTCTGTTTTTTGGTTTGTTTGTTTGGTTAGTTGGTTGGTTTTTTTCTTTTTGAGATGGAGTCTTGCTCTGTCTCCCAAGCTGGAGTACAGTGGCCTAATCTCAGCTCACTGCAACCTCCGCCTACTGGGTTCAAACAATTCTCCTATCTCAGCCTCCTGAGTAACTGGGATTACAGGCACGTGCCACCACACCCAGCTAATTTTTATATTTTTAGTAGAGACAGGGTTTCATCTTGTTGGCCAGGCTGGTCTCGAACTCCTGACCTCAGGTGATCCACCCGCCTCGGCCTCCCAAAGTGCTGGGATTACCAGGCCACCCTGCCTGGCCTACTTTATTGTTTTTAACATTCATGAGGAAAATGACTTGCTGAAATCACAGACCAGAAGTTCAGGTTCAGCAACTTTCATGCCAGGGTTCTCATTGGTACCCTGGCACCTACTGCTAGAAGGACCTAGAGAATTACATTGAGGACTCAGTATTTTTAAGTGATGGCAGAAATTGGGGCAAATTCACACATAGGGAAGGGCATCCCCTAAACAGCCAAGACATGGCAGGAAGGCAGGAATGTCACAAAGACATGTAAGGAAGAGATTACAAAAGGAAAAAAGCTCCTGTTTTATAAATTATTTTAAAATGTGTGGGAGGCAAGCTCTTGCACTTCAGTTCATCATTACATTTTGTAAAAAACATTTGTATGTGAAGAGGAGTGTCAGCCAGGATTCCATTCATTTAAGACAGAGTCATCAATTTTTAAAGTAAAATTATTCATGATGTAGGCAAGGAAGCTCAAATTCTGAAATAAACATTTGCTTTATGAGGCATTTTCTCCGCAGAGACCTGGTTTATTTTCCCAAATTTAAAGTCACTTAACAGTTCTAAAGATTGATTCTGGCTTATAATCACTTTGAATATATTATGATTTAGTAAAATTAGGTAATGCCATAAGGAGGAGGAGAGCTGCTTTAGGGATTCATGATTACCATCACAAAGAGAAGAGATGGAGGGTAGGATAAACTGTTAAAGCATCCACATAAATAGATAAGGAAAGACAAAATCAGCCAACATTACATCCCACTGAGAAAAAAATCAGAAAAGAATGGTTACTAGAATTACATCAATATTGGGAAAGTATAGAGGAGTATTTATTATAAACATTCCTTCTTTGGAGGTTTCAAGGTTTAATACCTTGAGAAGCCTGGGAAGATTTAATAAGACACTGTGGCTGGGCGCAGTGGCTCATGCCTATAATCCCAGCAGTTTGGGAGGCCAAGGTGGATGAAACGCTTGAGCCCAGGAGTTCACGACCAGCTTGGGCAACATGCTAAAACCCCATCTCTACAAAAAATAAAAAAATCAGCCAGGCATGGTGGTGTGAGCCTGTAGTCCTAGCTACTTCAGAGGCTGAGGCGGGAGGATCATTTGAGCCCAGGATGTTGAAGCTGCAGTGAGCCGTGTCCTCACCGCTGCACTCCAGCCTGGGCAACAGAGCAAGACCCTGTCTCAATTAAAAAAAAATTAATTAAAAATTTTTTAAAAATACAAAAACTAGCCAGGGGTGGTAATGCACACCTGTAGTCCCAGTTACTAGGAAGGCTGAGGTGGGAGGATCAGGAGCCCAGAAAGCAGAGGTTGCAGTGAGCCATGATTTTGCCACAGCACTCTAGCCTGAGCAACAGAGCCAAGACCCTGTCTCAAAAAAAAAAAAAAAAAGAAAAGGCACTTGTAGAGGTGACTATTTAGTCTTTAATTTCAACAAAGTGAATTTAAATGTATCAGTTGGTTTCAGTTTGGCCATCAGAGATTCAGACTCTGTTATAGCTGAACCCCATAGACCACCAAGGAAATAATTTTATAAAGAGAGGGGGAAAGGGTATCTTTCTTCTCAAGACTGAGGTAAGAATAAATAAGGAATTGGTTAAATAAATAAGTAAATTATAATCCATCTTGTCAGTGGAAAACTATGCAGTTGTTGAAGAAAGCTGCTCATGACCTGATCTGGGATTATTTCTAAGATATGTTGTTAAGTGAGTAAAGCAAAACAGTATTTAGTATTTCCCATCATCATTTTATGGGAAAAAGGAAGAAGCGAAGAGTAAATATTTGATTTTATATCTATAAAATATTTCTGGGGAAACTGGTGATACTGTCTCTGAATGACTGGGTGACTAGAGTACAAGGTTGGGAGAGAGACTTCACCCCTTTTGTACCATTCAAATTTTGAAACAGATGAATATATTAGCTAACCAAAAATATCTTTTTTTTTTTTTTTTTTGAGACAGGGTCTTGCTCTGTTACCTAAGTTGGAATGCAGTGGTGCAGTCGTGCCTCACTGCAGACTTGAACTCCTGGGCTCAAGTAATCCTCCTGCCTCAGTTTCCCAAGTAGCTAGGACTGCAGGAGTGCACCACCATGCCCAACTAATGTTTTTTAAAATTTTTTGTAGAGATGGGGTCTTTCTCTGTTTTGAGACCCACACCAGTCTCAAATTCTTGGCCTCCCAAAGCACTAGAATTATAAACGTGAGCCACCACACCTGTCCTAATTAAAAACAACTTTTAAAAATAAAGTTAAGAGAATGAATATTTAAACAGTGTGAGAGGGAAAAGCAAGTTAATATTGGATGGAGTCTCACTCTTTCGCCCAGGCTGGAGTGCAGTGGCGTGATCTCAGCTCACTGCAGCCTTTGCCTCCCGGGTTCAAGCAATTCTCCTGCCTTAGCCTCCTGAGTAGCTGGGATTACAGGTGTGTGCCACCATGCCTGACTAATTTTTGTATTTTTAGTAGAGACGGGGTTTTGCCATGTCGGCCAGGCTGGTCTCAAACTCCTGAGCTCAAGTGATCCGCCTGCCTTAGCCTCCCAAAGTGCTGGGATTACAGGCGTGAGCTACCACACTTGGCCTGTTTTAAAGGTTTTCTTGCAAGGAGACTTGACTAGTCCTCTGTAAGATCTCTCCTAATGTACTCACCCCCTGCACCTTCTGTTCCCTCTAATCAGGTCTTAGCATTCCTTCCTGCTTTTAATCGTATTCAAACAGAAACCCCCACCCCACATCACTCACTACCACACATGCGCAGTTGGTCTCTTTTCTCCTTTAGAATTCAAATCCAAAATGTACCTCCTACCAAATACACACTATTCCATCATAACCCATATGTATGTATTAATATGTCTGATATTTCTTCTATATATTTCTCCATCTTGTGTATGTGTGTGTATACACACACACACAGTCTCCTCCACTAAACTGTGATTAGGTGTGTCAGCTAAAATCATTGACTGCCTAATGGTGCTTGCAGAAATGCTAGTCCTTTGTGGAAAAGATGTGATGGGGATTTTTAATAAACCCAGATCCAATACTAGGCAATGGCAGTAAATCTTACTGCCAAGTCAGTTTGTACCAAATTAAGCATGTAAGCCCATTGAAGCCATCATCTGGGATGATGGTCCAAGACTCAGAAAACAAGTCTTCTCCATGGTGCGTCCTAGAAGTTAGGAGCCAGGACTAGCAGCATCACCTCTGGCAGGCAGGCAGCCTGAGTACATGGGGTGGGGTGGGGGTGGTCAACCTGCATAGGGCCTAAGAGCACAGTGGCGAACAAGGAATTGGTATCATAATCATTACCTGTAGACTGCATTTGCTCTTGGCTCCTTAAATTGCTAGTTCTCCTAAATGTTGTCCTTTCCCCTTCCCTCACCCAAGAACTAGGTGAAAATGTGCGTTTGTATTAACCAAAGATCGTGGAAGAAGATACAAAAAACAGGACATGTGCTGTTTAAGGAAACCTCCTCCCCCTTGTTCCGCCCAAACCCATCTAGGGATGCACTTAAGAAAACAAGACATCTGCATCACCACCAGCCTTTCCAGGGCTGAAGCAGAACCATCGCCCCTCACTTAACCTTGGCTGTCACCAGCCAGCTTTTGATTTTCTCCACTGCAGTCGGGTAAGGCAGGAATAGTCACATGGCCACACAGCTTAGAGACTGTCAGCCCAACTTGTACCACCTTTCCAAACACCTTTGCATTAGGAAGAGACAGGTAGCTCCTAACTGGGTCATGCTGCCTAAAGCTGTATCTGTGTGTCAGAGGCAGCTGTGGAGAAAAATTCCCAGAGCCCCCTGTGTTCCATGTGCTTTTCATTAGATTGCTGTTGAATATACTTTTTAAGTTGTCCCTAAAATTGTCAGTATGAGTTCCTAGGGAATACTCAGTGTCTTCCACTGTAGAGGGAGTCAGATCCGTGGTCAGCCTGTAATTAATGCTGCTGCCTCACAACTCCCAGTTATTCAGTTGTTCATCCCTGACCAAAAGTACTTGAGTATTTCCCATGTGACTTTTCTTTCATCTAAACCCTTTCTCCTTAGGGTGACAGACTGATGGAGGAATTGATGTTGTCCATATATGGAAGGGATCATGTGGACCCAGTGTGTATAGGGAAAGAGCACCAGCCAGAATTCGAGACCCAACTCTATTACTATCTAGCATTGTGACCCTGGGCAAATTATTTAACTTCTCTGGATTTCACATTTCCTCTGAGGTATCTTCCCATTCTAAGATTCTCTGATTCCAAATGGACATTTTGGCTCCATCACTCCAGAGCTCTTCTGTTTAACTATTGTGGTGAACAGATTTATGTAATGTAGTTTCTGATACTATATCACACAAACTCTGTGTTTCCCTCTACTGTTGAAATAGCCAGTCATGAATTATGCGGGAGAGTAAACTGGGGACCCGACACAACTCAGATTCTGCCTGGACTTTGCAAAAAGCCAGATGGTACCAGATTTTTGAGTGCCAGTTGAGTCCAATTCTGCGAATTCTCTCCCATCCCAATCTAATAAAAATCACCCAATCACACTTAAACCCATTGTTCAGGCAGCTGGGCCGGATTCATACAAAAATACATAGTAATTTGGAAAGCTAGGCCTTCACTGGAGTGCTTTCAAGCTCCCTATGGACATCTTTCAGATTGGGAACTGGAATCCCAACCATCAATCAGTTAGCATCATCAGATAGGGAGGCCAGAATTCCAGTACCAAGAACTGGTCTGCATAGAAAAGTCGAGATCTGGGGGGAAAACTTGTTCTGCTTGCTGTGATTTCATTATGACTTTGGATTCAGAGATATTAGAAGCAAATATGAATGAACCAACTCTCAAGACCAGCTGTCAAGCACTTACAATCTGCCAGCAGCCCACTCATCCCAGGTGCTCCTAGTTTGACAGCTCACCAGCTAGTTAAATGTTTGCTTCCTGCACTGCTCTGATTCTTACCCCAGGGGCCTGAGGATCTTGTACCATGAAAGGGGACCCCAGCTACACAGTTTGCTGGCTAACATCCCAGTGGTTTGGACTACAATAACTTAGCAGCTCTAGTTCTTCCTCTTGCCATAGGATGGACACCAGAGCCCTCTCCATGTGAGGTGGAACATAATCTATAACTTTCTGTGAAGAGATGGCATCTGTAATGAGGCATTCTTGCTGGAGGCCTCCAGAAGTCCCTATTCTACAACCACTTAATACCAGTGTAATGAGCCTCTCACTAGAAATTGTTAAGAGCTCTCACTGACATCCTTGAATATTATTTAGTTAATGGTTTGTTTACAGGAAAGGGCACCATCTTCATGGGGAGAAGATGAGTACTTGAAATATCAAGACAGTTGCGGAAGGCTGTGCCCTGAGAGAATGGAAGAACTGGGAAAGAGCAAAGGAAGTTAGAACCATGAGGGTGATGTGAAATGCAGAAAAAGGAATGGTTAACAGAAAGTGTTTGTGTTTATCTAATATAGAACAGGTTCTGATCCCCTTCTCAGGACACAGTTCTGTGGCGGCGAAGAGTAAAGCTGAAGGCAATCACAATTTGAGCGCTTCCAGTTCCTTCTGATCTCATTCTTTTTTCACTGAGTAATCTTTTGAGGTTAATCTTCTGAGGTGAATGGAGTTTCCTTAGTAGCTTTCCTACTGAGAAGTATAATGACCAGCTGTCATCATTGTAGTTCTCTTAACAGTTACTATTCTCATTGCAAATTGGCCTGATTTCTGTTCCTTCTGTGGGCAGGTTAGTTCGCAGGAAAAGTTCCTGAGCCAAATCAAGTATCTAGATTTTTTAGGCTAAATTTCTAAACTGTAGAGCTCTACAGTCTTGTAGATTTCCCAACACACATCTCATAAATATCTACCACAGTATCTTATACTTCAGTCTTTTAGTACCAAGGAATGTTAATTTCTTCTTCACCCTAACTCAGATCCTGGGAGAAAGGTGGTATGAACAGTGACCCAAAGCAGCAGAAGTGGAAACTGGCTCTAGGCGTAGCCCAGCTTGCAACCAATATACCTTTCTTCTACCCTCTGCCACATAAAATCTTCTGCTATTTCTGTATATTTCCACCCCATCCCCACACTCAGCTTCTAGAAGACACTAATAAATCCTCCTTTGTGCTAGTAAGCTGCCTCAGCAGTTATCTGGTGGCATCCCTCCACTTGAACATAAGAAAATTAAATCTAAAGAGATCAAGTGACTCCATCCAGGTCACACAGCATGTTGGTGGTGGAGCCAGAACTGGAGCCCGGGTCCTTCTCTCCAAGCATGTTTTCTACTGCATCACTTTGCTCCTCTGCATTGCTCTGGTGTCTGTATCTGCTGACGTTGGGGTCACTGTGGTGATATATTAGTCCATTCTCACATCGCTATAAAGAACAACCTGAGACTGGGTAATTTATAAAGAAAAGAGGCTTAATTGGCTCATAGTTCCATAGGCTGTACAGGAAGCAGGGCTGAGGAGGCCTCATGAAACTTACAATCCTCGTGGAAGGGAAAGAGGAAGGAGGCACATCTCATGACCAGAGCAGGAAGAAGACAGAGAGAGGGGAGGTGCCACATACTTAAACAACCAGATCTCGTGAGAACTCGCTTACTATCCTGAGAATTGTAAGGGGGAAATCTGCCCCCATGATCCAGTCATCTCCCACCAGGCCCCTCCTCCAACACTGGGGATTACAATATGTTTTTGTTTTTTGCTTTTTTGTTTTTTGAGACAGAGTCTCGCTTTGTCACCCAGGCTGGAGTGCAGTGGCACAATCTTGGCTCACTGCAACCTCCACCTCCCAAGTTCAAGCGATTCTCCTGCCTCAGCCTCCTGAGTAACTGGGACTATTTTTTATTTTATTTTAGTAGAGACAGAGTTTTGCCATGTTGGACAGGCTGGTCTCGAACTTCTGACCTCAGGTGATCCACCCGCCTCAGCCTCCCAAAGTGCTGGGATTACAGGTGTGAGCCGCCGTGCCTGGACTGGGCATTACAATTTGACATGAGATTTGGGTGGGGGCACAAATCTAAACCATATCAAGTGAATATATGGAGGTGAGAGAGACAAAGTGAAAGATCAGATGTGAAAAATAATGACAAAACGGGCTGGTAACAGGAACTGAAATTATAAGAATGCAATCAACAAAGAAGGCACACTGGTTCTAGTTTAAGTTCACTTGGTTTCTGGATGAATCTATTGTGATGATTATAGAGAGCTCTTCATTACCAGCATAAATGGAAATTAATCCTTTTCTTTCCCTCATATTTTACCTCACTTAAGAGTATGTCCAGAAGCAACAACATGATTTATAGGTGTAGCTAGATCAGGTTTGAGGATAAATGAGAGAGAAGGCAATGGAAATTCCTAGTCCTTCCTGTCTTGTCTTTCATGAGAACCCAATTCTAACATGATTGCTAGTGTTTAACAGTAAATGTCAGGGAAAGAGAAAACTGCAAGAGAAAAGTGATTTTTTTGCTGAGGTCTAAAAATACATATACTTTAAAAAAAAGATACGCATCCTGAACTATTGGCCATGTGTGGTAGCTCACACCTGTAATCCCAGCACTTTGGGAGGCCAAGGGCGGATCACCTGATGTCAGGAGTTTGAGACCAGGCTGGCCAACATGGTAAAACCCCGTCTCTACTAAAATAAAATAAAAAATAGACCCAGTTACTCAGGAGGCTGAGGCAGGAGAATTGCTTGAACCCCGGAGGCAGAGTTTGCAGTGAGCTGAGATTGCGCCACTATACTCCAGCCTGGTGGACAGAGTAAGACTCTCTTAAAAAAAAAAGAAGGAGGAAAGAAAGAAAGCTATGCTTCCTGAACTATTAAGACAAGGGCCAGTGCATATCCCAGTGGGCTCAGTTGGAAGAAGACTGGTGCAAAACCAGTAGGGAGGAGGCACAGAGCTGGGCAAGGAGCGCTCACTGTGCAGGCAGTTAGCTGTCAATCAGCCACCCAGGCACATGAAGCCTTAGTGTACTCACACCACAGACAAGCCTCCTTGTTCCCACCCCTTTTATATATTTCTATAAATATGTATGTACATATATAAAAATATACATGGCATAAAATGTGCCATTATAACCATTTTTAAATATACAAATCAGTGGAATTAAGTACATTAATTACCTTCACAATGTTGTACAACCATCACTATTTTCAAAATTTTTCCATCACCCCAGACAGAAATTCTGTATACATAAAGCACTAACTCCCCATTCTCCTCAGCCCATGGTAACCTCTAATCTACTTTCTGTCTATAAATTGAATATCAGGCACTTTTTTTTTTTGAGACAGTGTCTCACTTTGTTGAGCAGGCTGGAATGCAGTGGCATCATCTCGGCTCATTGAAACGTCTGCCTCCTGGGCTTAAGCCATCCTCTCACCTCAGCCTCCCAAGTAGCTGGGACTACAGGTGCGTGCCACCATGCTGGGTTAATTTTTTTTTTTTTTTTTTTTTGAGACAGGGTCTCACTCCATCGCCAGGCTGGAGGGCAGTGCTGTGATCCCAGCTCACTGCAACTTCCGTTTTCCAGTTTCAAGCAATTCTCCTGCCTCAGCCTCCCGAGTAGCTGGGACTACAGGCGCTCACCACCACGCCCGGCTAATTTTTTGTACTTTTAGTAGAGACGAGGTTTCACCATGTTGGCCAGGATGGTCTCGATCTCTTGACCTCGTGATCTGCCCACCTCTGCCTCCCAATTTTTTGTATTTTTTATAGAGACAGGGTTTTGCCATGTTTCCCAGGCTGGTCTTGAACTCCTGAGCTCAAGCAATCCACCCACCTAGGCCTCCCAAAGTGATGGGATTGCAGGTGTGAGCCACCGTGCCAGCCCTAAGCATTCTTTTTTTTTTTTTTTTTTTTTTAAAGATTGAATCTTGCTCTTGTCACCTAGGCTGTAGTGCAATGGTGTGATCTCAGGTCACTGCAACCTCTGCCTCCCGGATTCAGGTGATTCTCCTACCTGAGCCTCCCGAGTAGCTGGGATTACAGGCACCTGCCACCATGCCTGGCTAGTTTTTTGTATTTTTAGTAGAGATGGGGTTTCTATGTTGGCCAGGTTGGTCTCGAACTCCTGATCTCAGGTAATCCACCTGCCTCAGCCTCCCAAAGTGCTGGGATTACAGGTGTGAGCCACCACACCCGGCCAACTGAGGCATTCTTAATTAACTATATATACCTCTGAAAGTGTAGAAGCAGTAGAAAAGAACAGAACCTGAGGTGAAAAGGAGCGAGGTTATGGATAAAAACTAAATTATCATTTTCTTAAATGTGACTTAAATGCAGTTGAAAACTTGTTTTATGACTGAGCCGTTTTATCTCCCGAATCAGAGAAAGCAAAATGAAAGTCCCTCTGCTGTGCTAATGCACCTCTTTCTTTTTTCAGTGACCATGCAGCAGGTGGCCAGGACCGTGGCTAAAGTGGAGCTCTCAGACCACGTGTGTGATGTAGTGTTTGCGCTCTTTGACTGTGATGGTGAGTGGGGCCCTCTGGAGTCAGGAGGGGAAACAGCCTAGCTGCCTGTAGAGACCCTATGTATAAGGGAGCCTTGCAGACAGCATCAGTGTACCAACCCATCCTCTTCAAGCTACCTACCTTTTCCACATCAGCAGCTCAGCCCTCGCCATGCTGATATTGAGAAATCGAACCCCTGGCCCTGGCTTCTGTTTGCCATTTCTTCTTGTAATTCCAATTTGCCTATGGGCCCAAATTAATTTATGACCATAAGGATCTTAAAAATGGAAACAAAAATGTCAGCCTCAACTTGCTACTTAGTAGATACAGAGCACTTAAGTATCTGTGTCTTTAGAAAGACAGTACGGATCTCTCCACCTCTGAGGGCACATACCAGTCAGTCGTATTCCATCTCCATGGCATTCCAGCTCCACACAGTGGTCTGTTGTGTCTGTGGCCGCTCTGCTCTGTCATTTAGCCATTCAGGAGATCTGGTTCTGGTTCTACCTTGACATTATTTTTTAGGTGTAGTAGCTGATATACTAATAACAACATCAACAATGGATGCTTACATTTTTTTCAACGCATACGATGAGCGAGAAAGTTAATCTGCTATTTAATCTTCTGACCTAGGTATTGTTATTGACCACTTTTTACTGATGAGGAAACTGAGACTCAGAGAGGTTAAGTAAATTTCCTAAGGTCACAAAGATAATAGTATTTGGGAGGCTGAGACAGTCAGATCACCTGATGTCGGGAGTTCAAGACCAGCCTGGCCAACATGGTGAAACCCCATCTCTATTAAAAATAGAAAAATTAGCCAGGCACAGTGGTGTGTGCCTGTAATTCCAGCTACTCGGGAGGCTGAGGCAAGAGAATCACTTGAACCCAGGAGGCTCACTCTTATGGAGAACAGAGATTGTGCCACTGCACTCCAGTCTGGGCAACAGAGCAAGACTCCATCTCAAAAAAAAAAAAAGATAATAGTAGATGGCAAAACCAGGATTTGAACTAAAGCTGTACTGCCCCTCTGTTCTATTTAATGTATTACCAACCTCTCTTACCTTACAGCCAGTATTTGTTGTTCATCAGCCTCTAGAAAGCTGGGCTAATGGAATTCAAGAGCCTGCGCAAAAGCTCCAGTCTATGGAGCTTCCCTTCTGGTCCCAGCATAATGAATCACCTCGGGCTTTTTTATTCCTTAACTTGGTTCTGTGAGCTTTTTAAGGGTAGTTGCAGGTCCTTTTCACTTTCCTATCCCCCCATAGGACCTTGGATAGTACTTCACACATAATAGGTATTTATTAACTTGAATTATTTATATTAGTAAGTTGAACTTGAGTGCTTTAAATCTGTAGCTTTGGCTGGGCTGGTCTCTCATACCTGTAATCCCCGCACTAGGAGGCTAAGGCAGAAAGATTGCTTGAGCCCAGGAGTTTGAAACCAACCTGGGCAATATAGTGAGACCTCGTCTTTACAAAAAAATTTGTTTTAATTAGCCAGGCATGGTGGCACATGTCTGTAGTCCCAGCTACTCAGGAGGCTGAAGTAAGAGGATTGCTTGAGCCCAGCAGGTCAAGACTGCAGTGTGCCATGATCACGCCACTGCACTCCAGTCTGGGTGACAGAGTGAGACCCTGTCTCAAAAAATAAAATTAAATCAATAAAATAAATCTCTAGTCTATACCCATAAAATCAAGGTGGAACTCAAAGGAAGCTGTAGGGCTACTTTAAGGAGATGGCCTCACTCTCAGGTAGGGTGGGTTTACTCTCTACAGCTGCCCTGTCCACAGTATGATACTACCAAGGCACATGTGACTATTAGCTACATTTAAATTTAAATTAGCTAGTGGCTACTGTATTGAATAGCATAGATAGAAAACATTTCCCACATCCCAGAGAGTTCTAATGCACAGCACTGCTGGACATATATTAACTTTCTCCAGACTTTTGTTTTCACTCTGATCACTTCTAGGTGATTTAAATTTTTTCCAAAAAATATCTGTTTTTGTTATTTTTATAATTTTTGAAGCCAATATCCAAGAGCTGGTCTGTGAAGTAAATATGGGAATAAATGCAAGTAGCTTCTGAAGTCCCCCCATTTCCCTAGAAGTCCTGGGACGTGATGTTTGATTTTCTAGCTTTTCAGAAAGAGGCTCTGTCAATATCTACTTAAATCATCTTTGGAAAATTATTTAACATCTCAGGTTTATTTTCTTAATCTAGAAAGAAAAAAGTATACTTAATAAAAAGCCATTGTTATTTTTACCACTACAAGATCTTGGGTCAAAATGCCAGGCCAAGTGCAACGGCTCATGTCTATAATCTCAGCACTTTGGGAGACAGGCGCAGGCAGATCATCTGAGGTCAAGAGTTCGAGACCAGCCTGACCAACATGGTGAAACCCAGTCTCTACTAAAAAAGACAAAAATTAGCTGGGCGTGGTGGCGCAGGCCTGTAATCTCAGCTACTCAGGAGGCTGAGACAGGAGAATTACTTGAACCCAGGAAGCGGAGGTTGCAGTGAGCTGAGATCATACTGTTGCATTCCAGCCTGGGTAATAAGAGTGAGACTCAGTTTCCCAAAAAAAAAAAAAAAAAAAAGCCAAAGGAAAGCCCATAGAGTAGCTCACAACTATGATCCCAGCAATTTGGGAGGCTGAGATGGAAGGATCGCTTGAGGCCGGGAGTTCAAGACCAGCCTAGGCAACATAGTGAGATCTCGTCTCTACAAAAAATAAGTTTAGCTGGGCACAGTGGCTCACGCCTGTAATCCTAGCACTTTGGGAGGCCGAGGCAGGTGAATCATGAGGTCAGGGGTTCTAAACCAGCCTCACCAATGTGGTGAAACCCCATCTCTACTAAAAATACAAAAATTAGCCAGGCATGGTGGTGTGCGCCTGTAGTCCTAGCTACTTGAGAGGCTGAAACAGAAGAATCACTTGAACCCAGGAGGCGGAGGTTGCAGTAAGCCGAGACTGTGCCACTGCACTCCAGCCTGGGTGACAGAGCAAGACTCTGTCTCAAAAAAAAAAAAAAAGGGGGTTAGCCAGGGTGTGGTGGTGTGTGCCTGTAGTTCTAGCTACTGGAAAGCCGAGGTGGGAGGATCACTTGAGCCCAGGAGTTTGAGACTGTAGTGAGGTATGATCCTAGCACTACACTCCAGCCTGGGTAACACAGCAAGACGCCATCTCACACAGAAAAAAATGAACAACAAAATAAAGTACCAGGGGATGGAGAATTCGATTTTCAAATAGACTTCTTCATCACAGATTCAGAATTGAATTCACAAATCACACATGCATGCCAGTAACACGCAGTTATAGACCTGGTTCATAGTTAAGAAAATCCATTCATAGTGGTCATCTCTGTCCCTAGGGAAGAAGAGGCAACCCCATAGTAGTTTTAGTGAAGTGACCTCTTTTTTTTTTGAGACAGAGTTTTGCTCTTGTTGCCCAGGCTGGAGTGCAATGGCACAATCTCAGCTCACTGCAACCTTTGCCTCCTGGGGTCAAGCAATTCTCCTGCCTCAGCCTCTTGAGTAGCTGGGACTACAGGCAGGCACCACCACGCTCAGCTTATCTTTTAACTTTTTGTAGAGACAAGGTCTTACTATATTGCTCATGCTGCTCTTGAACTCCTGGGCTCAAATGATCCTCCCACCTCAACCTCCCAAAGTGCTGGGATTACAGGTGTGAGCCATTATGCCCAGGCTGGAGTGCAATGGCACAATCTCACCACAACCTTTGCCTCCTGGGGTCAAGCAATTCTCCTGCCTCAGCCTCCCAAGTAGCTAGGATTACAGGCAGCCACTACCACACCTGGTTAATTTTTCATATTTTTAGTAGAGACAAAGTTTCACCATGTTGGCCAAGCTGGCTGGTCTCGAACTCCTGACCACAAGGTTATCCACCTGCCTCAGCCTCCCAAAGTGCTGAGATTACAGGTGTGAGCCACCGCACCCAGCTTCAGCCTACATTCTTGCTAAGCCAAATTATTCATTACTTTTCAGCCAAGCAAGGCTATTTTTTAACTTTTTATTATATAGCAATATAATATACATATGGAAAAGTACAAATTTTTTTTTTTTTTGAGACAGAGTCTAACTCTGTCGCCCAGGCTGGAGTGCAGTGATGCAATCTCTGCTTACTGCAACCTCCGCCTCCCAGGTTCAAACAATTCTCATGCCTCAAATTTCTGAGTAGCTGGGATTGCAGGCACCCACCACCATGCCCAGCTAACTTTTTGTATTTTTAGTAGAGACAGGGTTTCACCATGTTGTCCAGGCTGGTCTCGAACTCCTGGCCTTAAGCGATCTGCCCACCTCAGCCTCCCAAAGTGCTGTGATTACAGGCATGAGCCACTTTGCTCAGCCTCTAAAGTACAAATATCTTAAGTGTACAGCTTGGTGAATTTTTTAAAAGCTGAACACATGTGTACAACCAGCATTATTTAGAAACATCACATTACCGGGACTAGAGAGCCCCACTTGGTAGCTCCAGTCACTTCCTTCCCCAAGGGTTACCACTTTTCTGACTTCTAGTAACACAGTTTTACCTGTCTTTGTACTTTATATAAATAAGCCAGGGGTTTTTTTCTTGTTGTGGTTTTGGGTTTTGTTGCTTTTTTGTTTTGCTGTGGGGTTTCCTGACTCTGATGCTGCCCATACTCTCTTCAGCCAGAAAACATGAGCCAGTTTAGGTTTTGGGTACTCCTGCTTTCCACTCTCTTCCCAAACCGATCATGAGTAGCAGTAGGTTTGTGGGTTTCCTGCTGTCTTACCACCACCAGTAATGAGTGTCATTCTTTTAATCAGCAGGCTCCTGGGTGTCTTGCATAGGGTGATTGCACCTCTGCTATTACAGTGGTTACTGTTCCGTGTGGCTTGGGTGATCTCTGCTTAAAACAGATCCTCTCCGAAGTCTCTTCCAGCCCTGAGATTCTGACACTGAAGAGGGTGGATTGGGAAAGCATGATTTGATTTTGGTTTTCAGCATGAAACTCCCTCCCCATGTCTCCATTGCAGCAGAGAGACTATTGATGCAGTCCCCTGACTCCCATACTCCAGGTGTGCTGCCCTCCAATCCATCCCCACACAGCCAGCCAGAAAATCCTATCCAAAACAGAAACCTGGCTACTTCTTACTCTCCTGCTTCCAGCTTTTTTCTGATGTTCCATTGCCTGGAAGAGAAAGTGCCAACCCTTTAGGAGCAATATAGACCCTTGGGGACCTGTCTCCTGCCCACCTCTCTTTTTTTTTTTTCCAGGAGACATGGTCTCACTCTGTCACCCAGGCTGGAGTGCAGTGGCCATCATAGCACACTGCAGCCTTGAACTCCTGGTGATTGCTGCAGTCACCGGGTAGTAATCAAGCAATCTTCTTGCCTTAGCCTCCCAGGTAGCTGGGACTACAGGTGTGCACCACCATGCCTAGTTTATTTGAAAAAAATTTTTAGAGACAAGGTCTCACTATGTTGTCTAGACTGGTCTTGAACTCTTGACCTCAAGAGATCCTCCTCCCTCAGCCTCCCAAGTAGCTGGGATAACAAGCACAAGCTACCACACCTGGCTCCCTGCCTGCCTCCTTAGTTCTCTTCCTATACCCCTGCCTCTTTCGTGTCCAGCTGTACCTAACTGCCTACTTGTCGTTCTCCGGCAGCCACACTGTCCTGCCTATACCCTTGCTTATGCTGCTTCTCCTTGGAATGCTTCCCACATCTCAGTCCCCTTTACTTGGCCAATTGCTAATCCTGTGAGAGTCCACTCAGGCATCACTTGCAGGAAGGCTTTACTATCTGTATTTGCACTACCCTCAGCCAGGGTGGGACATTCTTCCTCTGTGCCCCCATAGCATCCTCTGTTTACTCATTATAGCACTCACCACACTGTGATAATCATTTGTCTCTCCCACAACCTGGGAGTATTTCAAAGGACAAAGCACAAAGCTCATTGATCTCACTGTTGTAAACACTTGGCACAAGACCTGGCATATACTGTATTTTCATTCAACTTTTATCACACTACACTGGAGTGTCACTGGGTCGCAGTTGGAAATATCAAGAAAGGAACAAACTAATGAACTCTAAGACAAGAGAATTGAGTTTGGCTGTGAGAATGTCTGGGCTTTGGAATCCACTTTGTGTGGACAACGGAATTTTCTCAGTGGCTTTGTTCCAAGGCCTCCACTTACCCCTGTTGTGTTTGCCTCTTCCTCTAGGCAACGGCGAGCTGAGCAATAAGGAATTTGTCTCCATCATGAAGCAACGGCTGATGAGAGGCCTGGAAAAGCCCAAAGACATGGGTTTTACTCGCCTCATGCAGGCCATGTGGAAATGTGCACAGGAAACTGCCTGGGACTTCGCTTTACCCAAACAGTAACCCCTTACCACAAGAGGGGACCCCCTCTCCACCCCCAGTACCCCGGGCCCCCTCAGCAGACCTCGCCAGAGCCATTTGTGCTGCAGCTTCTGGCAGTAGTCTCCCTTCCTCCTGGGGATGACCTCAGGACTCTATCGGTTTCCCCTCTTTACCCTTCCCTGTCCCCGTGTTCTGCTGGGCTCTGATTCTGCCCAGTGATTATCCCCATAGGTTCTCAAAAACATGAACAAGTCTGAAAAGCTCAGACATTTGGCAGCCTCAGCAGCACTACCCATTCAGGCACCCTGTGGATAAAGAATGCAGGGAACCATCCACACACCTGCCAACCCTGGGAAGCATCCGGTTCCGGATTTATTTTAACAAGAACATTCGTTGCCTTCCCTCCTGCTGGTATTTTATAGCTACAGGTAGGGAAGATATCTGGCAGGGAGAAAGAAGTCCGTGATGATAAATGATGATGAGGATGACCTGGGCACCCTACGCTAGCGTGAGAAGCCTGCACCCCAGGAAGCATCTGTGTTAGTCCCTGGGATGGCGCTGAGGCCTGCTCTAGGCAGCGTGCTCAGTGGGAACACAGCAAGATTCAGAATTTAAAGTAGTTGCTTCATGGCTCTCTCCACTCCCTTTTTTTCCTCAGAGCCTCCCTAAGATGACTCCAGCGTGACCCTGTGCTTAGTGAGCAGCAGTGATTAAGTTCATGTTCCCTGCAAGTGCCATTTCCCCTCCGGGATGGGCCTTTGAAGCTGAGGCCTGGCTCAGAGCCTGTTTGCCCTCTGTTTTAAACACTTGTAAAATATCACTTTAATTATAACCGTTTGCAATAAACATCCCCAAAGTTCCCTGTATCCTTTATTTTAGGGTCCTCTAGGTCCTTTTCATTTTATATGGGTTTGAGATCTTGCTGGAAGCAGATCTGTTTTCTTTCTACCAGGGTCTGGTTCTTTCTAAGGAAAAGCTACTTTAGGCACAGACAGAAAGTGAGGGCTTTTGGAGGTTAGCGGTGGCACTGTCCCCACACAGGTTGGTTAGCATTTCATTCTGGGCCAAGGTGCACAGTCCTTGCTTGTTCATGCCCCATGATGCGGTGGAGTATGTGAGGAATCGTCTGGTATGTCGGACCTAAGTTTTGTGGAGTTTTTGTTTTTGCTTTTGTTTTGAGACAGAGTGTCACTCTGAAACCCAGGCTGGAGTGCAGTGGTGCAATCCCAGCTCACCACAACCTCCGCTTCCCAGGCTCAAGCCATCCTCCCAACTTGGCCTCCTGAGTGCACACCATAACACCTGGCTAATTTTTGTATTTTTTGTAGAGACAGTTTCGCCACATTGCCCTGAGCATTTCCCCATGTGGACCTAAGTTTTAAAAACCATAAAAACCAATGTTGTATGGTGGACCCAATTCTGCCATTAACTCACTCAGTGTGGTCTTGAGCAAGTCATTTCCCATGTGTTTCGTCATCTATAAAATGACAGCTAGGGATGGGCTAAATGAGCCCTGAGGTTTCTTCTAGGTCCAAAAGCCTCTGCTTGAGCTCTTCTCCAGAATGCCTGCAGCCCCCAGAACCTCTAGGTAATGCCTCCTGGCATGTCTCCTTGGCATGGCCAACATCATAGAACCACCACACCAGAAACTCAGCACTTCCTGTGAGGTGGCTGGCTGTGAATGTGTTAGTAGGGAGTGCTTGTCAGCCAGAGAAGAGCAGAGGCCTGGCTGTGCACCTGTGGCTCCACTAGGGAGGTACTTGGAGTACAGTGGCACAATCTCAACTCACTCACTGCCACCTCCGCCTCCTGAGTTCAAGAGATTCTCCTGCCTCAGCCTCCCAAAGTGCTGGGATTACAGATGTGAGCCACCACACCCAGCCACAGCCTCACTTTTAACATCCTTTCTGGGATATTAGATTATCTCTCTCAAAGAAGTTGGCCACTCTCCTACCTCATCTGTCTGCCACCTTTCCCCTCTTGGGGTATATCTGGTGTCAAAGCGAATGTTTTGCTCTGCTCATTGCTCCAGGCCTGGGGCATAAGCAAAATGTGAGCTTTTCTCAAGTTTGTCCCAGAATCCTAAAATCACTTTCCTTTGACCCTCCAGCCTGAAAGAGTAGTTTCATTCATAGCCTTGGTAGGACATTCATTTCCCTACAAGAGATCTGCTAATTGGCCTGGGTTTGCTAAAGCTGAAAGCCAGAGCACAGCAGGAGAGGGTCAAGATCTCATGTGCAACACCTTGAAACCCAGGGTCAAGGGTACCTATCACAGGTACATGGAATTCCAAATGAACTCCACCAGCTCCGTCCTCTGCCTGAGGAAGCAGAAGGTGGTCCAGGTGCTCAAGAAGACGCGACAGCCACACTTTGGTACAATAGGTTAAATGTGCAGGTGAGAGGTACAAGGTAAGTCACCCAGAAGAGGCCAGGGTCCCCCCGCTAAGGAAGAAGTCCTTGGGCAAGGTGACTTGTGAGCAGGCTGAGAGGATTTTAGTAGGCAGAGTTTTTGATGAGCTGGGAAGCATATAGGAACACACAGGGTGGATTTCTGCTTCACTTTTTATTCAAATTGTTTCTTCTAACCTAGATAGAATAAGCCTCCCCTCCTCCAAGACTCAGCTCATCCAGCACGGTGGTTCACATCTGTAATCCCAGTACTTTAGGAGGCTGAGGTGGAAGGACTGCTTGAGCCCAGGAGTTCAAGGCAACACAGTGAAACCCCATCTCTACAAAAAAATTACAAAAATTAGCTGGGTCTAGTGGCACACACCTGTAGTCCCAGCTAATCTGGGGGCTGAGGTGGGAGGATCACTTGAGCCTGGAGGCAGAGGCTGCAGTGAGCCGAAATCATGCCACTGTACCTGGGCAACAGAGTGAGACCCTGTCTCAAAAACAAAGAATGTGCATGCATGATCTTTAGGTGCCCCATCTAGTTTTAGCTCTGGTTAGAGTATATGCTCTATAACCCTGTTGGACTCTAAGGCAAAGGAGAGGTCCAGGCAATTATTGCACCCAGGCAAGGAAGCAAGGACAGCATCATGGGAGCCAGGAGCCAGGTCCCGTGGCTAGGGCATCTGACTGCAAGCCTCAGCACAGCCCAAGCAGGGTTATGTGCCCGCGCAAGAAACAGAACAGGAAGGAGAGTCTGGTTTAGCTTTCAGGCCTCAAGTGCCACCTGCTGGCAAGAAGGCTCATTGCAGGGACTCACTGGCCTGGAGCCATGGAAAGGGCGGCTACATGAGTCCAGCCTAGACCCAGCCCTACTCCAGAGAATAAGCCGTCCCAGGGACCTGAGTCACATGGAGTGGGTTGGAATGAACGTCCAGAGACGGATCGTAACAATAAAGAGTGACATTAGGGATCTGAATGTAACTGAGCAGAGGAAAAGAGATATTTATGCTCATGTATTGTTAGTTCTCTGTGTCCTAAGGATGGGAATTCTTCCTAGGAATTAAGAGGGTATATTTCTCTCTTCATTCTACAGCTCTATTTATCGCCTACCACAGACCCAAGCACTAAGCGAGGTTTTCAAGGAGTTTTCATTCTAGTAAGGCAAACAGAAAAGAAGCCATAAAGTGAAGTACAGGCTGCTACAAGAGCACTTAGAAGAGCAGGAGCCAGGTGCAGTGGCTCACACCTGTGACCCCAGCACTTTGGGAGGCCGAAGTGGGCAGATCACCTGAGGTCAGGAGTTCAAGACCAGCCTGAGCAACATAGTGAGACCCCCCCGTCTCTAAAAAAAAAAGCCAGGCATAGTGATGCGCACCTATAGTCCCAGCTACTCCAGAGGCTAAGGCAGGAAGACTGCTTGAGCCAAGAAGGTTGTGGCTTCAGTGAGCCAAGATTATACCACTGCACACCAACCTGGGTGACAGCAAGGCCCTGTCTCAAAGGCCATCTAATCCAGACTTGGAGTTCAAGGCAGGCTTTCAGAGGAAGTGGCTTGGTTTTATTTATTTAAAACGCTGAGGCATAGGAGTTACAAAGCGGGCAGGGGGAGTGTCCAGGCAGAGGCCAGTGTACAAACATCCAGAGGCCAGGAAAGCATGTTTAATTCTGTGAACTAGGGAGTATTCAGTATAGATTGAGAAGTGATTTTGTGACCCAAAAATTAATTAAGATGATGGTCATCCACAGACATAGATTAAAAATCCAGTTGGGCATATACATATATAAATAACAAAAAATGATGGAAATTTTAAAAATGCTTAGAACTGACTGAGCACAGTGACTCACACCTGTAATTCCAGCACTTTGGGAGGCCGAGATGGGCCGAGGCTGGTCAAGAGTTCAAGACCAGCTTGGCCAACATGGTGAGACCCTGTCTCTACTAAAAATACAAAAATTTTTAGTAGCTGGGTGTGGTGGCACGTGCCACCAGGTACTTGGGCATCTGAGGTACAAGAATCGCTTGAACTCAGGAGGTAGAATTTGCAGTGAGCCAAGATTGCACCACTGCACTCCAACCAAGATGACAGAGTGAGACTCTGTCTCAAAACAAAACCAAAAAACGCTAAGAACTAAATATGATTATGAAAATACAACTTTTAAAAACTTGTAGGACACAACTAAGGGAAACTTAAAGGCTTTTTAACAAACTTCCATACTTATTTACAGAAAATAGGCTGATAATAAGCTAAGCATCTACCTTGAGAAGTTGGAAAAAGAATGGAATAGATCACCTGAGGTCAGGAGTTCAAGAGCAGCCTGACCAAAATGGTGAAACACTGTCTCTACTAAAAGTACAGAAATTAGCCGGTCGTGGTGATGTTCACCTGTAGTCCCAGCTACTTGGGAGGCTGAGGCAAGAGAATCGCTTGAACTCGGGAGGTGGAGGTTGCAATGAGCTGAGATCAGGCCACCACATGCCAGCCTGAGTGACAGATACTGCATCAGTTTAAAAAGTAATAATACTATGAACTTTGTACCAATAAATGTGAAATGGATTGTTTCCTAGAAAATATAATTTATATATAAAAAAAGGAAACAAAATCTGAACAGACTATAATAAATTGAATCAGTAGTTAGAAATCTACTTACAACAAAAAGTACCAAACCCAGATGGCTTTATATGAGGGAGAAAAAAAAAAGAATCAGATTCTGTAGGGCCCTGTAATCCCCAATAAAGAGTTTGGGCTTTTATCTTAATGATAATTAGAAGCCGCTGAAGGGCTTTAAGCAGGAAAATGACATAATGAACTTTGATTTTTAAAATGATTGCTTTGCCTGCATCCAGGTTGGGGTGTGATTCAGGCCGGAGATTTATAACCAGTTTTAAAATGTTGAAAGTAGCCAGGCGCAGGGGCTCATGTCTGTAATCCCAGCACTTTGGGAGGCCGAGGCGGGCAGATCACCTGAGGTCAGAAGTTCGAAACCAGTCCACCAACACGGCAAAACCCCATCTCTACTAAAAATACAAAAATTAGCTGAGTGTGGTAGCGGGCACCTATAATCCCAACTACTTAGGAGGTTGAGACAGGAAAAATGCTTGAACTCAGAAGGCAGAGGTTGCAGTGAGCCAAGATCGCGCCACTGCACTTCAGCCTAGGCTACAGAGCGAGACTCTGACTCAAAAATAAAATAAAATAGGCCAGGTGCAGTGGTTTATGCCTGTAATTCCAGTGCTTTGAGAGGCCGAGGTAGGTGGATCAACTGAGGTTAGGAGTTTGAGACCAGCCTGGCCAACATGGTGAAACCTCGTCTCTAAAAAAATGAATTAATTAAATTTAATAAATAAAATGCTGAAAGTCTGGATTAGGGGAGTGCCTGCAGAGCTGGAAAAAAGGATTTAGTTGTTTAGGTCCGAGTGATTTGGACTGAGGGGCAGAGATAAGGTTAATAAATTGGAGGATGATGGAGAATGAATAATTTAGGATGAAACCCAGGTTTCTGGGTAACTGCATGTATGGTGGTGCTCTTCAGTGGGATTGGGAAACTGGGAGGAGAGTCAAGTTTAAGTAGAAGATGATGAGGCCATTTTTTGGCTTGTTGAGGTGCCAAGAGACATCCAGTGGAATTATCTGGTAGGTAGACAGGAGGGTCTGTGCCGAGGAAAGGGGTGTAGGGGGAGATATGGTTTGGGAATCTCCTAAAAAACCTGGGTTTTGGCCGGGTGCAGTGGCTCATGCCTGTAATCCCAGCACTTTGGGAAGCTGAGGTGGGTGGATCACCTGAGGTCAGGAGTTCGAGACCAGCCTGACCAACATGGTGAATACAAAAATTAGCTGGGTGTGGTGGCGGGTGCCTGTAATCCCAGCTACTCAGGAGGCTGAGGCAGGAGAATCCCTTGGACCCAGAAGGCGGAGGTTGCAGTGAACTGAGATTGTACCACTGCACTCCAGTCTGGGCAACAGAGCAAGACTGCCTCAAAAAAAGTCTCCAAACACCTGGGTTCCTTCAATTTCAAGGTCAACTGACCATGAACACATGAAATCTCCAGATCATTTTCACAACTGTAGAATACTAATACCAGCTTCATCTCTTCCCTCATGTGAAACTGGAAATAGAAATCATCAAAGTGAAAGGACTTCTAACCAAAAAGCCTATACTTGGTGGGATATCCGGGAGATAGACCAGATTCGGTACAGAGGGCTGTGGTTGGCCTGTGCCCATATCTCTCCAGTGTCCAGCCTCTGGCCCTCCCTAGGTATTGAGGGTTCCTTCTCCAGGGAGGCAGAGAGAGCAAGGGGCTAAAGTGGGGTTCCAGAGGTGCTGTGTGCTAATATTCATGTGTTCATTCAACAAATAATTTATTGAAGCTCAGTGAAAATCCAATTACCTGTCAGTTATTCACAGTCATCTTCAATATGAGGTTTAGCTTGTTTGTCTGTTTTTAAACAGGTAAACATTCACATTGTTCCAGAATCAAATAAAAAGGTGCAGGCTGGGTGCAGAGGCTCATGTCTGTAATCCCAGTACTTTGGGAGATCAAGGAGGGAGGAATGCTTGAGTTCAATACCAGCCTGAGCAACATGGCGAAACCCCATCTCTACTAAAAATACAAAAAAATAGCTGGATGTGGTGGCATGTGCCTTTGGTCCCAGCCACTTAGGAGGCTGAGGTGGGAGGATCACTTGAGTCTGGGGAGGTTGAGGCTTCAGTGAGCCCTGATTGTGCTACTGCACTTCAGCCTGGACAACAGAGTAAGATTCTGTCTCAAAAAAAGAAAAAAGGTGACTACATTGAAGTCTTATTCTCAGCCATCCCCACAGCTGCATGGTATTCCACTACATACCATAGTTTAGTCAATAAGGGTAGTTTATTGAGGGAGAGACTTTGGAGCCTGGAGTTATTTGAAAAAGAGGGCTTAGGGGCTCACATTTGGAGGCAGAAGGAGACACTGGGGAACCAGGGAGTAAAAGAGCAGAGGCCATGAATTGGGGCATATTCCACTGACTTGGCCATTCTTCCTGAAGCCTTAGGAAGGAATCTAGCCCACTGGCTTGCTCAGAGAAACTGTGGATAAAATATATGAAGAGAGAAAAACCTGTCTCTGGGATTCACTTATTCTATTCATTTAACAAATATGTATAATCCTCTATTAGGCATCAGGCCCTGTGCTCGGGCCATGGGGAACATAGGGGCAAGATCTCCATCTTGCTTTAGCTGGAGACAGAATGTAAATAAACTCACAAGCAAAGGGCAGTGAAAGCGGGAGTCCCTGGACGGTCTGGGCTTCAGTGCTATGGGGATTCAAAGCAGGGGGAGTTCCTGGAGAAGCCCCTTTCTTAGCCTCAGACCCTGGCTCAGATGTCACCTCCCACAGGAAACCTTCCCAGTGCTACACACATCAGTGACAACCCTGTTCTCTGAGCCACTTGAGTTTGCACACAGTCCCATTGTGCTTACCACAGTATCCTGGAATTCTTTTCCATCTATCTCCCTTACTAGACTGTGAGCTCCCTGATGTCAGGCCCTGTCCTTATTCATGGTGCATCTCTGAATCCCTAAATCTCGGCACAGTGCCTGGCTTTTAGTATAGACATATGACTATTAAATTCTCTCTCACACAGAGGAGACAGGGTTTAAGCTGAGCCCTAAAGAATAAATTAGATTTTGACAGATGGGAAAGAATTAAAGTAAACAGGCATATAGATAGGAGTAAGGTGAGATGTTATCTCAGTAAAGATGGGGAAGGTACAATGGGAAATAAAAGCATGTTAAAGGCAGACTGTAATTCCAGCACTTTAGGAAGCTGAGGCTGGTGGATCACAAGGTCAGGAGTTTGAGACCAGCCTGGCCAACATGGTGAAACCCCGTCTCTACTAAAAATACAAAATTAGCCGGGCATGGTGGCATGTGCCTGTAATCCCAGCTACTTGGGAGGCTGAAACAGGAGAATTGCTTGAACCCAGGAGGCAGAGGTTGCAGTGAACTGAGATCATGCCACTGCACTCCAGCCTGGGTGACAGAGCAAGACACCATCTCAAAAATAAATAAATAGAAAAATTAGCCAGGCATGGAGATGCATGCCTATAATCCCAGCTACTTGGAGGCTGAGACACAAGAATCGTTTGAACCTGGGAGGCAGAGGTTGCTGTAAACTGAGATCACACCCCTGCACTTCAGCCTGGGCAACGTAGCAAGACTCCGTCTCAAAAACAAAACAAAAGGAAACAGGGACTGCACTCAGCAGCAGAGGAGGGCAAGGAGAAGAATGCAAAAATAAGGCATAAAGGGCCCCTACCACAAGCACACTCAGCCCGTTTCTCCAGATCCTCACTGATCTAGACCCTGCCAACCAAGCCAAAGCACTGACCCACAATTTAAATAGGACTTTGTCATTTTATATGTACTACAGGAAGAGAGGAGGGCTCACACGCCAGGAGTTGGCCAATCACAACCCAGTTCCTTAACACAAGAAAACGACAGTTTCTTTTCCACTTGAGTGCCTTCTTCACAGACTGAAGCACAGTCACGCACCACATAACATTTTGGTCAACTACAGGCAGCATATATGACAGTCCCATAAGATTATAATGGAACTGAAAAATTCCTATTGCCTAGTGACATTCATAGCCATCATAACGTCATAGCACAATGCATTACCTTTTCTATGTTTAGATACGCAAATACTTCCCATTGCCTACAGTATTCAGTACAGTAATGTTCTGTATAGGTTTGTAACCCAGAAGCAATAGGCCATATCTTAAAGCCTACGTGTGTAGTAGGCTATGCCATCTTAGGTTTCTATAAGGACACTATGGGCCAGGAGCGGTGGCTCACGCCTGTAATCCCAGCACTTTGGGAGGCCGAGGCAGATGGATAACCTGAGGTCAGGAGTTCAAGACCAGCCTGGTCAACATGACAGGGTTTTTAGTAGAAACCCCGTCTCTACTAAAAAATACAAAAATTAGCTGGGCATACACCTGTAATCCCAGCTACTTGGGAGGCTGAGACAGAATTGCTTGAACCTGGGAGGCAGAGGTTACAGTGACCTGAGTTTGTGCCACTGCACTCCAGCCTGGGCAACACAGGGAGACTTCGTCTCAAAAAAAAAAGGACACTCTATGATGTTTGCACAGTGACGAAATCACCTAACAACACTTTTCTCAGAACATATCCCCGTCACTAAGTGACACATGACTGTACCTTATAGTCAGCTGGAGAAGGAGGCCTCATGATAGACAATGGAAAGGCAGACTTCATGATTCTTAGCAGGAGAGGGGAAGATGGAAATTGTCATGCTAGGTCAACAAACCTCAGAGAGGCTGTTTGAAAAGGGTCCCAGCATTATTCCATGAATTTGTACAGAACTTAAATTTCCCCAAGTGTAGGACTGTGTTATCAAGGAGGGTCTATAACAGGCCAGCATGGAGTCATAAGGGTTTGCATAGGAAAGGGAAAAATGGGAATAGAAAGGAAGGTTGGTTGTGAAAGAATTTTCCAAGAAGCATGTATAGCTGAGGAGGCCGTGGCCTTGCTTCTTTCTTATGTATGTATTTATTTATTGAGACAGGGTCTGGCTCTGTGCCCAGGCTAGAGTGCAGTGGGGCAACCATGGCTCCCTGCAGCTTCAACCTCCCAGGCTCATGATCCTCCTGGGTAGCTGGGATTACAGTTGCATGCCACCACACCTGGCTAATTTTTGAATTTTTTTTTTTTTAGATGGAGTCTCGCTCTGTTGCTCAGGCTGGAGTGCAGTGGCACGATCTCGGCTCACTGCAGCCTCTGACTCCTGGGTTCAAGCAATTCTTCTGCTTCAGCCTCCTGAGTAGCTGGGACTACAGGTGCACGCCACAACACCCGGCTAATTTTTGTATTTTTAGTAGAGACGGAGTTTCACCCTTTAGGCCAGGCTGGTATTGAACTCCTGACCTTGTGATCTGCCCACCATGGCCTTCCAAAGTGCTGGGATTACAGGCATGAGCCACCACGCCCAGCCACCTTTACTCTCTTGTATCCATTCCTGTTGGGTTTTCACTCCTACCACACACTAAATTTTATGTGTTTTATGGTCAGGCACAGTGACTCACACCTGTAATCCCAGCATTTTGGGAGGCTGAGGTGAGAGGATCACTTGAGCTCAGAAGTTTGAGACCAGCATAGGCAACATAGTGAGACCCTATCTCTAAAAAACTGAAAAATAAGAAATAAACTAGCCATGCGTGGTGGAGCACTCCTGTATTCCCAGCTATTCAGGAGGCTGAGGTGAGAGGAGCCCAAAAAGTAGAGGGTGTGGTGAGCCATAACCGTGCCACTGCACTCCAGTCTGGGTAACAGAGACCCTGTCTCAAAAAATAAAGCAGATAAAAGCAATTTTGTCAGTCACCACTGCCCTCCACACTGCCAAATCCGTTGGTCATTTCTCAGTCCTCACATTGCTTGGCCACTCCACAGGATATGACAAATTTGACCCCCTCCCTTCCTCTTTTTCTAAAATAAATTTTTGTAGAGATGAGGGTCTCATTATGTTGCCCAGGCTGGTGTTGAACTCTTGGGCTAAAGGGAGCCTCCCATCTCAGCCTTCCCAAGTGCTGGGATTACAGGCATGAGCCACCACACCTGGCCTACTCATTTCCTTACAACCTGCTTCTTCACATTCTCCTTTCCCGGATTTTCCTCCTCTTCCAGATTTTTACATGTTGGGATTTTGTGAGGCTCAGTAATCAGACTTCTGCTCTTCTCCATCTACACTCACTTCTTTGGTACACACATCACAGCTCACTGCAGCCTTGACCTCCTGTGCTCAATCGATCCTCCCACCTCAGCCTCCTAAGTTGCTGGGACTACAGGCATGTACTACCACACCCAGCTAATTTTTTTATTTTTTGTAGTGATGGGATCTCATTCCTTTGCCCACGCTGGGCTCAAACTCCTTGCCTCAAGTGATCCTCCCACCCCTGGCCTCCCAAAATGTTAGGATTACAGGAGTGAGCCACTGTGCCTGGCCCCAAAATTACATTTCTAGCTCCTTTTTGCCTAAACCCTACATATGTACAACATCCTAGTCTATATCTTTACTTGATTCTAAAAAGCATCACAAGCTTGACATGCCCTGCATCAGACACTTAATATTCCCCCACCAAACTGCTCCTTTTATAGTCTCTTCCATTTCCCTGTTTTAGTAAATGAAAATTCTCTTCATCAAGCCAAAAACATTGGAATCATTCTTGAATCCTCTTTCTCTCACATCCCACATCCATTGCGTCATTTTGTCTTCAAAATATATCCAGAATTTTACTACTACTCACCACCTCCGCCATCACCCTTATCCAAGTTACCATTAATTTTCACCTGTGTTATAATAGTAGCTTCCCGACTGTCATCTGGGTAGTAGCCTCTTACCAAATCCTGCCTGAAACGCCAAGCAATGTAAGGACTGACAGATGACTAGGGGATTTGGCAATGTGGAGGTCACTGGTAACCTTTACAAGATTGTGTTCACTGGAGTGGTAGTCCTCAAAGAACAGGATCCTGATAACACTGGATTCCACTCTCTAGTAGAATCTTTATGCTCCCTTGCCTTCTTGATCCTGTTATAACTCACCACGAAAATTCCCTTTTCAGAGACTTTGCGCTTGCTGTTCCTTTGGCCTGACTGCCCTTCCTCCAGACGGGCACATCTACCTGCTACTGCCTGAATTCTGGTACCTGTTAATGACAGCTTCTGAGAGATTTCTTTTATCAGGCTATTTAAAATAGCACCTCCCGGCCGGGCACGGTAGCTGTCGCCTGAAATCCCAGCACTTTGGGAGGCCGAGGCGGGCAGATCACCTGAGGTCAGGAGTTCGAGACTCTGACCGTCTCTACTAAAAAAAAAAAACAGCCGGCACTGTGGCAGTCACCTGTAATCCCAGCTACTCGGGAGGCTCAGGCAAGAGAATCGCTTGAACCCAGGAGTTGGAGGTTGCAGTCAGCCGAGATCGCGCCATTGCACTCTAGCCTGGGCAACAGGGCGGGACTCCATCTCAAAAAACAAACAAAAAACACCCCACTCTCTATCCCTGTGTTTTCCATCATTTTTCTTCATAGCTTGTATAGCACTATCTGAATATATCTGGAGGGCTCTCCACAGCCTACACACTGGAATGTAAGCGCTATGAGAGCAGGGGCTTTGTTTTGTTCACCACTGTATTCCCATCATATAACCATGCCTAACAGTGGGCACTCAATATCTGTTCAGGGAATTAAAAAACCTTCGTCTGAAACGTATATAGTTACTAGCAAGACCGTGCAAGCATACTCAACTCTAAGACCTTCGGAACATGAAATCTGGGCGTGCACCATTTTTGACACTTAAGCCAGCCGGCTCTTTCTTAGAAGACATACGGTAGCGCTTCCACCCTCGCTCAAATCTCAGGAAAGGAGGGGCGGAGGGTGGATGTCATCACTACGCGCCCGCCTGCCCGCGACGCACCGGCGGGTGGCGCAGCCCTTCGCTCGCCCGGCCTCCCCCTCCCTGGTTCCGCGCTCTGGTTCCGCCATGGAATCCAACAAGGATGAAGCCGAGCGCTGTATCAGCATCGCCCTCAAGGCCATCCAGAGCAACCAGCCCGACCGGGCGCTCCGCTTCCTGGAGAAGGCACAGCGGCTGTACCCGACGCCGCGAGTTCGCGGTGAGTGTGAGGTGCCGGAGAGACTGGGGACATTAGAACTGATGGGGCGAATACGGGAACGGACCGACGAGAGAGTCGGAGGAGGGGGAGGGGTGGCGAGGCGCGGCTACGCCTGCGCACTGAGGCGCGCGGTGGCTGCTGGGAGGCGTAGTCTTTCCTTCGCGCTCCTCTGCGGAATGTGGACAGCCTGGAGACTTGGGCGGCCGGCATTTCAGCTTTCGGGGTGCTCGCGGAACCCTCTGGGGTTTGAGGTCTCTGAGAACGGAACGCGCTAGCAGGCGGGGAGAAAGGAACTTACCTGGAAGTGAACTCGAACTACTTTTCCCAAGGGGCCGTTCGGTGGCCCAGGCTAGTCGCGGGCCTGGGAGATATTATAGTTCAGGAAAATAAACATAACTCCTCTGAGGGAGAGAATGGGCGCTAGACAGGGAGAGACTTCCGTCCTTCGCGGGCCCAGGAAAAGAGCCTTCACCCCCTCTCATGTCTCAGGCTGAGGGTCAGGGACCACCCTCCCAAAATGCGAGCCGGCCTTTGCACCCACTCCAGTCCGCCTCCTCGGACGGTGTGTCCTGAGGCCGGGCCCCTCACTCCTCCGGGTGAAGAGATAGGAGCGGGTGGCCTGGTGGGAAGTGCTGGCCTCAGCCGCCCCAGCCCTCCATCGCCCGGAGTTGTCCAGCTGCGGCCGGCCATGTGGATGCTGAGGCTGCTGAGCGGCCCTGGACTGGAGGCTCCCGAGCCAGGGAGGGAAGAGTGAGTCTGGCTTTACTACTGATCACCTCGCTTCCAGGAACCCTTTCTTTTTTTTTTAACCTAAGTTTTCCAAGGAGTTTTTCTTAATCCAAGCTGGAGGGGAGAAAGACACGGGGTGGTGCCTGTGATCACCACTTAGTAAACTGGGAGTGACAGGCACTCCGCAGGCCCGGGTCTCATCCTGACGGCTACCACGTGACCTTCCTGAGCTTGGGTTTCCTCTTCGGGAAGATTAGAGGGTTGGCGCAGATAATATGATTGGCAATAATACCCACAGGGCTTTGCAGTTTAGAAAGCTCCTTTGCCTGTGCCTTATCACTTGAGCCTGCCAGGCAGGGAGGCAGAGCAAAGATCATTATCTTTACCTTATGGGTGATGAAACATCTCTGAGGAAAGATATGCCCAAGATGACACAGCTAGGAAGTGGAAAGTTCTGTGACTCTGTAAATGTTTATGAAAGAAAAATGAAATTGAGGAGCAGCAGTCAGCCTCCTAACTGGCCCTGCCCCGCGATGAGATTGAGAAAGCGGGACACTGGTGGAAGAGGTAGCCTGGACTGCCCGAACTTTCCTCCATCCCGACTCTTGCAGATTGATCTTTGGCCTGTTTGCCTCCCCTTGGAGAGGGTTTCAAGCTGTATTTGCCAGGACACCTGAGGTAACCTGCTCAAGGAGCTTCCCTGTGAATTAAATCGTATTCTGTGGTGGGGTATGGACCCTCCAGCTGTCAGAATTCTGCCTGATTCTGATGCTGCTGTGGGTTCCCGAGGAGGCAGCCAAGAAAGGATGGGCCACAGGGCCTGTGGGGATCTTCCTGTCAGCAGGCTCCTGCAGCAGTTCAGGAGCATGGAGGAGTGTCCTCTCTAGGGCTCAGGCACTGGAATTTGCTCAAAGTCACCTGCCAACATATATGTCATATTTGTGCTTTTCTGGAAAGACTGTGAGACTGCATGCCTTAGGCATCTGTGTAAACTTTACTATCTGCAGCCCTCCACTGAGCTGACAGGGACCTGGGATAAGTTTAAGTCAGGGACAGGGAGAGATCTTACTTCAAAAATAAAGGGGAGGGCTACCCATTGTGCTCCCCACCTCCCCAGGGGGAGTGATACAGATATATTAGGTGATTGTCTTACTGCTTTGGGTTTGGGCCCATCCCAGATGCTCATTCAGTGCAGCAGACTTTTGTTGAAGATCATTTATGTTTTGTTTTGTTTTGTTTGCAAAGTCCTCTGCTTGGTGCTAGCAAGATTGGTAAAATGTGACCCCTCACCTCCAAAGAGCTTCTAATCTAGTGAAAGGGACAAACTTACAGAAACAAATATTACAAGGCAGAACTGTGATTAAACAAAAATTAAGCCCAGGGTTACATGCTGAGGACTTAGATGGGCATGAAAAAATCAGTCCTCATCATCCATAGGTTCACATGGCAGGGAGCGGGTGCGGAGGACAATCTCCTGGACGTTATAAGCAGTGTAGTGAGTGCTGTAGCAAGGGCATAAAAATAATGTTATCTCACAGTGAGGGAATGCTTTGGGGGCTACAGGGGTTAGCATTTGAACTGTGCTTTGGAGGAAGGTGTGAGACTTGAGGAAAGGCATACTGGGAGAAGACGGGAGCTGAAAGTTGTAGGGTTTGGGGGAGGAGATCAAAGTGTAGCAAGATTTAGAGGCAGTGGAGGTGGTAATTTGTATATAGAGAGGATTAAGTTTGGAAAATTAAATGGGGCCAGGTCATAGAAATCCTTCTCTACCAAGCCAAGATATTTTCACCCTATTCTGTGGTTAGTGAGGAAACCATTGAGGTTTTTGATAGCAGGAATAAGGTAAGAGCACTGTTGCTAAAAGAGAACAGCATGGAGGGTTAATAAGAGGGAAAAGACTCAAGGCAGGAAGCCAGTGGGAGAGAATTGCCTTAAGCAGGTTGGATATTCTGAGAGCCTGGAACAGGGCAGTATGGATAAGGCTAAGGTCCCTGGAAAGGAGGCACCCGGCCTGTGTAAGAGAGGTGTGGGAGGAGAGTCAGACGGGATGCTGGGGAATTAGAATGGAAGCCCCTGTGACCAGGAAGAAACCAGGCTGAAGAACTGGGATAGAAAGAGATGGGCAGAGTGGGAGGTGCCAGGGGGACACAGTCCAAAGGAGCTGTGAGCCTGGAACTCAGGAGGGCGCTCCAGGCTCCACACAAAAGTCTGATATCTATTCCCTGGAGATCACTGGAGTTGTGTGCGACTGAGGTCACTGTGGGAAAGTGCAGACCATGGAGAGAAGGTTGCTACAGGCACAATGGCAGCCAACACCTGCCCTGAGCCCACAGGCAAAGGCAGAGGAAGCAACAGAGTGAGATGGAGCAACAGAAGAGGCAGTCCCCGGGGAGGGCAGCAGCCAGGTAGCCATGGAGAGGTTTGGCAGCAGGTGGCCAGCAGCACTGTCAGATGCCATAGGCACCGCGTGGGAAAAGGACAAGTTGTAAGGTGAAAAGGGAAGGATCAAGAGCATGGGTGGAGGATGGTCTTGGATAGGTGGAAGGGCAGAGAAGGGAGAGTCAGGAGAGAGGGGAGGCTCAGAGCAACCATGAAAGGGCGAGGGACCTCACACTGTTGGCCTTCGCAGCAAAAGATGTGAGGGGACTTGAAACTCCTGCTGCAGGAGGTGGGACAGGGAGGCACTGAGTTAAACTGCAAAGTAGTATCTGGGCCCTAAGCCGGGAGGTCACAGGCTAGAGATGGTGGAGCCAGTCAGTCCCTTTCTGGGAGTTTCTATCCAGCAGCTGGAAGCCTGGTAGCCATTGGCTTTGGCTAAGGCTTCGTAACAAATGTGGAAGGTGCCAGGTTTCCCAGGGAGCTCATGAGAGCATTTGTAGGCCTCAGTTTCCCAAGCATACAAAGAGAGCATTGGCTGGGATATTCCTGAGGTTCCTTGCAGCTCAGGCTGCCAGACGTTCTGTGAAATGGCTGGCTCCGGGGTCCAGGCTAAGTCAGGAAGGCCAAGCTGGGAAGGCCAGCCCACAGGAAAAGGGAGAATGGATTGCTGAGGGATTCTGCATTCAAAGTCCAGGAATGAGAGATGTTCTGGTGCTGGTGAGGTCCAGGGTGGGGTCGTTCCCTTCAAGTCAGTCAACCTTCATGAGCCCCACTGTGTACTCAGCCCCTTCCATTCACTATTTCACAGAATCTTCTTATGAGAGCAGAACTCCTATGAGAGCAGGGGTCGGGATTGTGTCTCCACTAAGGAACTAGATAACCTGGCAAGGCTACATGGCTAGCCGGCAAAGACCCAGAACTGTCCATCTCCAATCCCAGGCCCTTTCCTTACTCACTGTGAGCACCGTAGGTACATAGAGCCCAGAAAGTCAGCTACTCACCTACTAGCAAAGTCGCAGAGACAACACTGTATATTTGCTGGGCATTGGGCTGAGTTTTTGGCCAGCATTCACTCATTTCCTCTTTTAGCCTGTATGAGGGAGATAGAATTTTGCACAGATAAGCTAACTTACCTTGTCCAAGAGGACCCTTCTAGCGAGTGGCAGAGCTAGGTTTGAACCCATCAGGCAGTCTTGCCTTTTTCCTTTATTTTTTTTTTTTGGAGACAGGGTCTCACTCTGTTGCTCAGGCTGGAGTGCAGTAGTGCAGTCACAACTCACTGCAGCCTCAACCTCTTGGGCCCAAGTGATCCTCCCACCTTAGCCTCCCAAATAGCTGGGAGGCATGTGCCACCACACCTGGCTAATTTTTTTTTTTTTTTTTTTTTTTTTTTTTTTTTTGTAGAGACAGGGTCTTCCTATGTTGCCCAGGCTGGTCTCGAACTCCTGGACTCAGTCCATCCTCCTGCCTCAGCCTCCCAAAGTGCTGAGATTGCAGGTGTGAACCACTGTGCCCGGGCAAGTCTAAATCTCTAGTCTGGGTTTGGTGGCTTTGGCCATAGAAATCCTCTTAGCTCTACCTCAGCGCCTCTCCATCCCAGCTCTGTTCTCGTCTACTGATTTCCCTTCCTTTTCCAGGTCTGCTAGCTTTACTGAGAAGGTACAGAACCAAAGTAACATTAAGCTATTCTGTCTCCTTTTGTGACATTGCCTGTCAGCCTCTGTGCCATGAGGAATGTAAGCATGAAGCTGTCACATCCCCCAGACCACAAGAGAGACCTGCAAGCAGAAGGCTTCCATGTGACCCAGAGCACCTCCATTCTCCTTTGGGCTCTCTTTCTGTACTATAGGGAAATTAGAGTGGCTGATTCCCTGTAACTGCCCTGAAAAGCTTCCAGAATCTTCCCTGAGAGGTACTAGAGAGACCCTGTCCCATCTCCTGGCTGGTGCTCCTGCTCATCTCTGGCAGTTGAATAACTGGTTATTTTACCCTTAGGATCTGTCAGGCTCAGCCTGGAGCTTCCAGAGGAACCGAAATAAACAGCTTTTTGAAAAGTCCTAGGAAACCAGCATACTGTCTCCTCCTCCGCCCCATCTTGACCAGTGTCTCTTCACCTGTTGGTTTCTCTTGCCATTCCCTTGGTAACTGGCATGGACCTGGTATCTGAGATGGCCTGAAATCTCATGGTTGCTACTGGGTCCAGAGCCTGCTGAGCGCTGAGCCTTTGCCTTCCTGAGCCTCGGAGCTCCCCCGCTACCCAGCCCTCCTCCTCCCCACCCCTACTACAGGTCTCCTCACCTCCCTGGCCAGCCCATTTCCGTGGCCAGACACTTCATCAGGCTTGAACCTTTACCCGCTGTCACTCTCTGCACCAGGTGCTTACACACATTACCTCATTTCATCCTCCACCACCATTTTGAGGAAACCAGGTTCAGAGAGATTGCATAGATCAGCCAGGGTCACACTGCTAGGAATGGCAGAGCTGAGATTTTAATCTGGGTCTTTCTGAATTTAATGCCTCTTCTATGCTTTTGCTTGGATCCCTGTGCCTGATTCCCACCCCCACCACATTAGACATGTGTGGCCCTGGATAGCAGCATAGTTAAGAGCATGGACCCTGGAGCTGGACATCCTGGGATTCAAAGGCGCCTCTGTCTCCTAAGCAGCTGTGTGGTCATGGCAGCAGTCTGCCACAGTGCCCTCTTCCTGCAGTGGGGTGGAGTAGGTAATAAGACCTACCTTCTAAGGCTCCTGTGGCAATTAAATGAGCTAATACATGCAGATCACTGTGAAAGTGCCCACCTGACACACAGCACTGGGTAATGGAAATGATTGTTGCTATTGCTCCTCCATAAGCACCCTCTCGGGGTTGGATACGGGAGCCCGTCACCTCCCTTATTCAGAGCAACTCCGGCTGTAAGCTTCTGTGTTTGGATTTCCCAACTGAAGATAGCGAGATCACGCAAGCTTACAGTCAAACAGCAGCAGCCCAGGGAACAGTGCTCCACTGGAGCCCCATACTCTGTTCCCAGTGAGACTGGCTCTCAGCCTCTTGGGTCAGACCCCAGTGCATTGCAGTGATGGGTGTGGCACCCAGCACAGTGTCTTCAGGCCAGCAGGCACCTGATGTATTTGAAGGAAGCGGAGAGCTGTTCTGGGATGTGCTGCCATACCGCCTCAGCACAGAGGGATGCTGGGTCCTTGCAGTGATCCAGATGCCTGTTTTCCCAGCTTGTCAGAGGCTTTAGGATTTTACTATCCAGTGCACTGGGGCCTAGGCCTGACTGGGGTTTCTGAGAACTGGTTATGTGCCTGGAATACATGGACACGGGGATCTGCTGCCAGAGACTTGGGCCCTTCCTCATTGAATCTGCTGGAACCACAGGCTTAGTTTTAAATAACCGTGCTGCTGCCTGAGGGTGACAGTTAATGTCCTATATAGACTCCAAACATTGAAGAGGACATTTGACATGGCCAACCACTTGAAAAATGTAAAAAATAGCAAGTAGTGAGCACAGCAGATACTTCTTTTGGTCTCATACCATCCCTGTCCCCCTTGGGCAAACTCATTTCTCCCATTCCTCTTTACAGCTAAGCAAAGGCCTCCAGGAAGCCTTCCTGACTGATCCCACCTGAAACAGATGGTCCTGCTATGCAAGGTCCCCTGTGCAGGGTACTTTGCCCATCTTGGCACTCCACATGCCAAGTCTATTGAACTCACTACTTTGAGATCTTAAAAATCTGTCATTCAGGTAGGCTTGCATATGAAAGAAAAAAAAATCTGAAAGGTTGACCAGGCACAGTGGCTCACTCCTGTAATCCCAGCACTTTGGGAGGCCGAGGCGGGCAGATTACCAGAGGTCAGGAGTTCAAGACCAGCCTGGCTAACATGGTGAAACCCTATCTCTACTAAAAATACAAAATTAGCTGGGTGTGGTGGCATGCGCCTGTAATTCCTGACTATTCAGGAGGCTGAGGCAGGAGAATTGCTTGAACCTAGGAGGCGTAGGTTGCAGTGAGCTATCACCCCATTGCACTCCAGCCTGGGCAAAAAGAACTAAACTCTGTCTCAAAAAAAAAAAAAAAAAAAATCTGAAGGGTTATGCCTTGGTTTTTGTTTTTTGAGATGGAGTTTCTCTCGTTACCCAGGCTGGAACGCAATGGCGTGATCTCCACTCACTGCAACCTCCGCCTCCCAGGTTCAAGCGATTCTCCTGCCTTAGCCTCCCAAGTAGCTGGGATTACAGGCATGTGCCACTACACCCCACTAATTTTGTATTTTTAGTAGAGATGGGGTTTTACTATGTTGGCCAGGCTGGTTTCAAAATCCTGACCTCAGGTGATCCATCCGCCTCAGCTTCGCAAAATGCTGGGATTACAGGAGCAAGCCACTGATACTGATTTAATATTAAAACAGTTTTAGACCTGGCATGGTGGTTCATGCCTGTAATCCCAGAACTTTGGAAGGCTGAGGGTGTGTGGATCACTTGAGCTTCGGAGTTCAAGAGCAGCCTGGGCAACATAGTAAGACCTTGTCTCTACCAAAAAAAAAAAAAATACATAAAAATTAACCAGGCATGGTGACACAGGCCTATAGTCTCATCTACTTTGGAGGCTGAGGTAGGAAGATTTGAGCCAGGGAGGTAGAAGTTGCAGTGAACCGTGATAGCTCCACTGCACTCCAACTTGGGCGACAGGGCAAGATGTCTCAAAACAAAACGAAACAAAATCTTTTTAAAACCAATGGTGGCCGGTCGCGGTGCCTCATGCCTGTAATCCCAGCACTTTGGGAGACCGAGGCGGGAGGATCACGAGGTCAGAAGTTCAAGATCAGACTGGCCAACAAGCTGAAACCCCGTCTCTACTAAAATATACAAAAATTAGCTGAACATGGTGGCTCGTGCCTGTAATCGCAGCTACTTGGGAGGCTGAGAGGGGGGAATTGCTTGAACCAGGGCCCAGGAGGCAGAGGTTGCAGTGAGCCGATATCACGCCACTGCACTCTAGCCTGGGCTACAGAGCGAGACTGCATCTAAAAAAAAGAAAAAAAAATGGTAAAAATAGGAAATAGTGCAGTAGACTGAATATTTTACTTACTCAAAATGTGGTACAGTGCAAACGTATTTGCAGATTCGAATGAGTTCAGTAGAAAAAAATAGATTCATAAGTTGGATTCATAAAAGAAAAGCAGAGTAAAACCAAATACATTGAAAGAAATAGCAATTAAAGTAGTATTAAATGAATTCCAGCAGGGCACAGTGGCTCATACCTGTAATCTCAGCACTTTGAGAAGCTGAGGCGGGCAGATCACTTGAGATCAGGCGTTCAAGACCAGCCTGGCCAACATGGTGAAACCCTGTCTCTACTAAAAATACAAAAATTAGGCCGGGCACAGTGGCTCACACCTATAATCCCAGCACTTCGGGAGCTGAGGTGGGTGGATTGCTTGAGGTCAGGAGTTGGAGACCAGCCTGGCCAATGTGGTAAAACCCCATCTCTACTAAAATATAAAAATTAGCTGGGCATGGTGGTGGGTGCCTGTAATCCCAGCTGCAAGGGAGGCTGAAGCAGGATAATTGCTTGAACCCAGGAGGCGGAGGTTGCAGTGAGCCAAGATCATGCCACTGCACTCCAGCCTGGGTGACAGAGCAAGACTCTGTGTCAAAAAAAAAAAAAATTAGCTAGGCGTGGTGAGCGCCTGTAATCCCAGCTACTTGGGAGGCTGAGACAGGAGAATCACTTGAACCTGGGAGGCAGAGGTTGCAGTGAGCTGAGATTGCACCACTGCACTCCAGCCTGGGCAACAAAGTGAGATCATTCTCAAACAAAGAAATAAAAAGTGTACTCTAAATAAAGTAATACAGGGTTTATTAATAAAACCAAATGTGCTTTTTGAAGACTATCAGAATATCAGAATTCTGCCTAAGTTTAGCTGGAGTACAGTGGCAGCACAGTCTTGTTCACTGCTACTTCCACCTCCCAGGGTCAAGCAGTTCTCATGCCTCAGCCTCTCGAGTTTCTCCAGTAGCTGAGATTACAGTCACCCAAAATCATGCCCAGCTAATTTTTTTTTTTAAGTAGAGATGGGGTTTCACCATGTTGGCCAGGCTGGTCTCAAACTGCTGACCTGAGGTGATCCGCCCACCTTGACATCCCAAAGTGCTGTGATTACAGGCGTGAACCACCACGCCCGGCCTATCCTGCCTACTCTTAAGGACTGTGACTTTCAAGAGAGCAGATGGCTGTCCCCCCAGCACCCACAGGCCCAATCAGGGCAGGAGCTGGTGGCTTTGCTGGGAGGGGAAGCGGGTAGGAAGCAGGGCCGCTCATCGAGGCATGCAGCCTGCTGGAGCAGGAGCCCTGAATGGTTTCCTTGCCTTGCACAGCCCTGATTGAGTCCCTCAGCCAGAAACCACAGACTGCCAGTGACCAACCCCAACCCACAGACGCAACCCATGCCACCCACAGGAAAGCAGGTGGGACCGATGCCCCCTCGGCCAACGGTGAAGCTGGAGGAGGAGAGAGCACCAAAGGCTACACTGCAGAACAAGTTGCAGCTGTGAAAAGGTAGACAGCTGGGCCGGGTGGGCAGGGGCCGGAGCCTGGGGGACTGGGGACGTCTAGAGGCTTCCCGCAGCACGTCCTCCACCTCCCATCTGCCTGTGGGCTGCACCAGGCCGTGGGAGGGTCTTGGAGGATGGAGAAGGTCCAAGTGCTCAGGCTCACCAGAACCTCTCCTTATTACCCTCAAGGCCCAGGAATACAGTGTGGGAACCAGGGCTCCACTATCCTTCCCACCAAGATGACCCACAGCAGAGGTGGAAAAGCTGACACTGCCAGCTTCCTCTGCCACTGGCCAGGCAGGCCCCAGGCCTCTTTACACAGCTGTGTTTGTCAACAGAGATGGAGCCTGGTCTCCCCCTCCAGATTCTACCCCAATCCATACCCCAGCACCCAACAAAGACCCTTTTAGATCAGAGCCTGTGTAGGGTAGAATGGAAACCAGAGGCAGAGTTATCACCCCCAGGCTGTGGGCAGGCCCCACGTGGAGCAGCTTACTACCAGGCCAGAGACCACCCAGCCAAGGCTTCTCAGGCTCAGACGTTCCCAGCTCTCATTTCTCCCCAGGCCTCCCAGCAGCTGGCCTTGGGCATCCCCCAGGGTCATGCCCACAGCTCCTGGCAAGCTTCAGGATGGGGACTGCTTGTGTGAGACTGAGCATGACTGCTGTTTCCTGTAATAGTATAGGCCAGATCTGCACTTCTCTGACCCGGCCAGGCCTACTGTAGGCAAAAGAAACTGATGCATGTGGGATTGGGAAGGCCTAGAAACACCCAAAAACTGGAGGGTCTCCAGGGGCATAGAGAGGAAGAATTGATGAAAAAGAACCAGGGTCTCTTTAGGCCCTGTGCCTGGGGTGAACAGTCACCTGCCATTTCTGGCTTTCATGTTACCCACTCAAGACTCAGATTAGGGCAGGCAGGGTAGCTCATGCCTGTCATCCCAGCACTCTGGGGGGCCGAGGCAGGAGGATTCCTTGAACCCAGGAATTTAGAGACCAGATTGGGCAATTAGAAGACCCTGTTCCTATCTTTAAATATCTAAAATTTTAAAAACTAAAAAAAAAAAAAAAAGACTTATTGCCAGGAGAGTCAGTTGGCTGATCTTGGGACATTGCCCTGGGTGATGGACACCAACAGTCCTCCTGACCCCCTCCCATGGGGAAGCTGTTAGCAGAACAAGGGAAGGTAGATACTGGCCTGGCGAACCCAGCAGCTGCCCCTCCTAAATCCAGGAATCCAGACAGTGCTCCTGCTGTTTCCTGTGGGCCTTCCCAGCTCTGCATCACATTTGACACCCACTGTGACTTCTGTGTCCCTGAGGTCACACAGCTGACCCAAGGAGCTGTAAGCCTTGCCCAGTTGTTCCCCCAGCCTGCTCAGAGCTGTGTGCCCCACATGGCCTATCCCTCGCTCACCTCACACAGACCCATGTGGAGCACCCCCCCACCATGCTCTCCTCCCTCCCCAGGGTCAAGCAATGTAAAGATTACTATGAGATCCTGGGAGTGAGCAGAGGGGCCTCGGATGAGGACCTGAAGAAGGCATACCGCAAACTGGCCCTTAAATTCCACCCAGACAAGAACCATGCGCCTGGTGCCACTGAAGCTTTCAAAGGTAAGCCGGCCCTGGTGTCCTAGCATTTTGGTGTGTTTATCTCCTGTTCTTGGCAGGGAGTAAGGGGCTGTGACAACTTTCCCAGGAAGTGGGGGACAGGAGGAAGTGGCCTCAGGCACAACTTGCCCAGGCTTGGGAGCTGCTTCCTGGGATAAAGGTTCTAGTAGCCACCAATAGCTATGTAGAGTTTGTCAGAGCTCAAATGGCGCCACTCCTGCCCCCAGTCCCTCTGCGGTTCCTGGGGTTACAGGAGTGGAGCTAAGGCGAAAAAGTTCTAGTAGCTTCTCCAAGGATTTTCAGTGATTGAGTGAATTACTGTGTGCACTCCACCCTGTCTTGGAGTCTCATAGCTGCCCACTTTACACAGGTAACCATTTCCCTGCTGAGGGGCAGGGTAGCCTCAGGTCAGGGGCCTCAGGCCTGGTGGCTGCCTCAGTACCAGCAGCCACAGCCAGCTCCCCTGCCATACCCATATACCTGGGGCCTGCAGTGGGGATGTGGCAGTCACTGGCCTCAGGGCCCACTGGCTCTGGGATGGGTGCTTCATTTCTGGCTGAAATGCTAAACTGCCCTTTATTCATTACTTTTTTTTTTTTTTTTGAGACAGAATCTTGCTCTGTTGCCAAGGCTGGAGTATAGTGGTGGGATCTCAGCTCATTCCAAACTCTGCCTCCTGGTTTCAAGCAATTATCCTGCCTCAGCCTCCCAAGTAGCTGAGACTACAGGCGTGCACCACATCTGGCTAATTTTTTTGTATTTTTTGTAGAGAACAGGGTTTCACCATGTTGATCAGGCTGGTCTTGAACTCCTGACCTCAAATGCTCCTCCCACCTCAGCCTCCCAAAGTGCTGGGATTACAGGCGTGAGCCACCATGCCTGGCCTTTTCATTACATTTTCATTTAACCTGTCAGGCACAAATGTGTACTGACTCTGTGCACTGCAATTTCTCATTGCCCCAAATATCACTGTCTTCTCATTCTCACCATATCCTTCCTTCTCTCATTCCCGCTTCATCCATCTCCTTGGGAAATAGCATGGTGACTAGCCCCCCCAGCCTGGGTGGGGTGTGTGCTGTGCTGTGCCCACGACCATAGCCAGCTGGAGAGCCTGTGGCAGAGCAGACCCCGAGACTTAGTGTGCTGTGTCCCAGGGGCCCCCGAGGAGTAGGAGAGTGAAAGTGGGGGTACCGCAAGGTAGCCCTGGTGAATGTTTCTCCAGCCCCAACCTCTGCCTGCAGCCTGCTTTGACTGTACCGAGAGGCCAACTCTGGTCTTGAGGTCTGGTCAGAATAGGTGAAGGAGAGGATTCCGTCCTCCTTATTCCCAGGGATTTCAGGATGTGAATCAGATGTGGCTTGGATCCACTCCTCAGAGAGAGAGGCAGCTTGAGGAGAGGGAATGAGAGACTGAGGAGGTCAGAGCTGGGGGTCCTTCAGGACACAGTCTTCCCGGCCAAGGAGCTCTGGTGGGAGGCTCCAGGACCAGGTAGGAAACGGCAGCTGGGGCCTGGACTTCAGGGAGTAGGGCCTCACACCTGCCACATCACCAGAGTGGAGGAGTCTCCATAGAGCCCCGGGATTTGGCCCTTCCCCACAGTTCCTGCTGCCTTCCAGTTCACAATAAGGATATTGTGTGTCTGTCTGGCCTGCATGTCAGACTATGACATCAGGTGTACAGAACCTTCAGAAAGGGACGCCCATTCCACTGGACACCTCAAGTCAGGAATGAGGAAAGAGGTTTTGGTGGTTTTTATAAAGTCAGAGAGAGATCTTGAAGCAAGAGACAGCTGGCCTTTGTTTGACTCCCGGCTCTATAACGTCAAAGCTGTGTGAGCATAGGCAGTGACTTCTCTTCTGAGCCTGTTTTCTCATTGGTGAAATGGAGATAGGGTGGCTCTTAAAGGTAAATGAGTTGACTGGATGCGGTGGCCTATGTCTGTAATCCCAGCACTTTGGGAGGCCGAAGTGAGAGGATCCCTTGAGCCCCAGGAGTTCCAGACCAGCCTGGGCAGCATGACAAGACCTTGTCTCTACAAAAAATACAAAAATTAGCTGGGAGTGGTGGTGCACGCCTTTGTTCCCAGCTACTCAGGAGGCTGAGGTGGGAGGGTCGCTTGAGCAAAGGAAGTTGAGACTGCAGTGAGCCGTGATTGCTCCACTGCACTCAGGCTGGGTGACAGAGTGAGGCCCTGCCTCAAAAAATAAAATTAAAAAACAGAGAAAGAAGTAAATGAGGCAACGCCCCTAGGGGGCCTGGCACATGGACGAATGCCTTGAGGAGAGCAAGGAGCCTGTGTTACCCTCCATCCAGCCAGGCTGCCCAGATCCATGGAGGGAGCTTCCTGAGTGCCCCTCCCCACACTGGCCAAGCTTCCTGCCAGCCCCAAGGACTTCTGCTCCCTAAAGTACTGCTTGAGTACCTGAAAAAAGTGAGCACTAGGCTGCCATAGGCGCCTCCACCCACACCCAGCATCCTCAGACCTGAACTTCCCCCTCCTCTCCAGCCATCGGCACAGCATATGCGGTACTCAGCAACCCGGAGAAGAGGAAGCAGTATGACCAGTTCGGCGATGACAAGAGCCAGGCGGCCAGGCACGGCCACGGGCACGGGGACTTCCACCGCGGCTTTGAGGCTGACATCTCCCCAGAAGACCTCTTCAACATGTTCTTTGGCGGCGGCTTCCCTTCTAGTAAGTTCCCCACCCTCCCCACAGCCAGGTATCCCTGGGGTGACGGGAATGGCATGCCAGCCTCTCCCTTTCCCGACAGCCCCGGCTCCTGACTCAGCCCCTCTGACCCCCAGGTAACGTCCACGTCTACAGCAACGGCCGCATGCGCTATACCTACCAGCAAAGGCAGGACCGCAGGGAGAACCAGGGTGATGTGAGTGAGAAAGGCATCGGGGACAGCTTGGGGAGGGCACCAAATCCACCCCAGGGAGGGGAAATGGAGCAGAGTTTCCTCCCACACTGTCCATTCTGGGACCCACAGAGTTGCCACAACTCTCAGCCAAGGAGCCCTCTGGGCCTCACTTGCCATTCTGCTGCGTGACACCAGGGGGTGCCACATGAGGGTGCCGTGCTCCACATTACCCACAGGAGCGCAGTTTTGCTGGCCTGGCCTGGCTGGGGAGTGGAATGCCTGCAGCCAGTTTTGAGTGTGAGGCTCCCATGCAGCCTGCTCTCTGGTACGGCCAAAGTGACATCTTCTAAGCAATGGAAAGTTACACTTTGTGAGATAATTTTATTTTTAATTTTTTTCTTGGGTCTCAACTATTTTCTCTCAACTTTGTGAGAGAATTTTTTTTTTTTAAGATGTCCCGCTCTGTCACCCAAGCTGGAGTGCAGTGGTGCGATCTTGGCTCACTGCAACCTCTGCCTCCTGGGTTCAAGCTATTCTCCTGCCTCAGCCTCCCAAGTAGCTGGGATTACACATGCGTGCCACCACGCCCAGCTAATTTTGTATTTTTAGTCAAGACGGGGTTTCGCCATGTTGGCCAGGCTGGTCTCGAACCCCTAACTTCAGGTGATCCACCTGCCTCGGCCTCCCAAAGTGCTGGGATTATAGGCATGAGCCATGGCCAGTGAGAGAATTTTAAAGGATGATAGCATAGGTGCCGACTCATCTTGCTAAAAGGCCAAAAGATGCTTTTAAAAAGTATTTATAAAATTTTGGGAGGCCGAGGTGGGCGGATCACCTGAGGTCAGGAGTTTGAGACCAGCCTGGCCAACATGGTGAAACCCCATCTCTACTAAAAATACAAAAAGTAGTCGGGCATGGTGGCACCTGCCTGTAATCCCAGCTACTTGGGAAGCTGAGTCATGAGAATCACTTGGACCCAGGAGGCAGAGGTTGCAGTGAGCCAAGATTGTGCCACTGCACTCCAGCATGGGCCACAGAGTGAGACTCCATCTCAAAAAAAAGATATTTATAAAAATTATAACTAGACAATGCTTCAAACACATTTTGTATGCCACAGATCAAAGAACAGCTAGCTAGCTAAAATTAAAATATTGTGGACAATTGCAGAGCATTTTAAATTCTGGCAGGCAGAAAGGGTTTCCTTTTGCTCTGACAATGTTTATTCAATTTTTTTTTTTTCCCTGACAGAGTCTCACTCTGTTACCCCGGCCAGAGAGCAGTGGCACAGTCTTAGCCCACTGCAACCTCTGCCTCCCGGGTTCAAGCGATTCTCCTGCCTCAGCCTCCTGAGCAGCTGGGACTACAAGCATACACCACCACACCCAGCTAATTTTTGTATTTTTAGTAGAGATGGGGTTTCACCATGTTGGCCAGGCTGATCTCAAACTCCTGACCTTGTGATCTGTCCACCTCGGGCTCGCAAATGCCAGGATTACAAGCATGAGCCACTGCACCTGGTCTTTTTTTTGTTTTGTTTTTTTAGACAGGGTCTCGCTCTGTCACACTGGCTGGAGTGCAAGAGCCTTCCCTCCCAGGCAAAGCTCCCACCTCAGACTCCCAAGTAGCTGGGACCACAGGCCCATGCCACTACACCCAGCTAATTTTTTCTGGAGATAGGGACTTACGTTGTTGTTTGAGCCCTGGCTGGTCTCAAACTCTTGGGCTCAAGTGGTCCTTCTGCCTCAGCCTCCCACAGTGATGGGATTATAGGCATGAGCCATTGCCACTGGTCAAATTTTTTTTTATTTTGTATTTAACAACAGAGGAGTTTTTGGCCGGGTGTGGTGGCTCATGCCTGTAATCCCAGAACTTTGGGAGGCCGAGGTGGGCAGATCACAAGGTCAAGAGATCGACACCATCCTGGCCAACATAGTGAAACCCCGTCTCTACTAAAATACAAAAAGTAGCTGGTTGTAGTGGCCCATGCCTGTAGTCCCAGCTACTCAGGGGGCTGAGGCAGAAGAATTGCTTGAACCCAGGAGGCAGAAGTTGCAGCGAGCTGAGATCACGCCATTGCACTCCAGCCTGGCACCTGGAGACAGAGCAAGACTCTGTCTCAAAAAAAATAAATAAATAAAAATAAAATAAATAAAAAATAACTGAAGAGTTTTTAACAGTGGATGAATTTGTTAATTTTTATTTCTAATTCTTGTATGTTTGTTTGCTTTTTCTGCAAACTAAGACAGTGCTATTTCTAATTTTCATTGGTAAATTTTATTTTAATTATTATTTTTTGTAGAGTTGGGGTTCTATGTTGGCCAGACTGGTCTTGAACTCCTGGCCTCACGTGGTCCTCTCCCGTTGGTCTCCCATAGTGTTGGGATTGCAGGCATGAGACAGTGCACTGGCCATATGTTTAAATTGGTAATATATTTGTGTGGTTCAAATTTGAAAAAGGTATATATACTGCATGTCTCCTTCCAGCCCAGCCTGCCATTCTCCTGGAGGAAGCAACTTTTGGTGATTTTTTTTTTTTTTTTTTGGCATTCTCTCAAAGTAAATGCAGACACCTCACTTCTTCCTGTATTTTACACCAGTTGCTGCTTTGTTTTTATCTGGGAAAGCTGGCAGGTGAAGGAACATCTGTATTTTGGGGCCTCGTGGAGGGAATGGCAGAGTGGTGTCATGCCTCCCCAGGCTCACTGTTCTAGGGGAGCTGGTGGTGATTATGGCTGATGCCACACCCAACTCAGATCCAGTGGATTGACGTTGGCTCTTCCCTCCAGGGCGGGCTAGGGGTGTTTGTGCAGCTGATGCCCATCCTCATCCTGATCCTCGTGTCAGCTCTCAGCCAGCTCATGGTCTCCAGTCCACCCTACAGTCTGAGCCCAAGACCGTGAGTACAGGGGCGAGGCTGGGCAGACCAGGGGCTTTGGATTCTCAACCCCATCAGGGGCCTTCCTTACTGTCCTGATCCAGCCAGTGCGCGATCATAATGCAGAAACCTGGCTTCAAATCAAGAAAATATACTTTCTCTATTGAACTAGAACTCTTAAGCTTTCTAGGATTATGGTCCCCTAAGAAAATGCAGCGAGAGCTACGGACCTTTTCCATAGAACAGTGCACACGTGCGCACACACACAAATACACACGCGTGATACACATGCCTGCACACACACATATGTATATACACATACTGTACACACGGAATTTTGCATATGATTTCAGCGGCTTTGTGACTCCTTCCTGCCCATCTCCCCTGCTAACCCTGACAAAGAACCTCTGTTCCTCTGTTCTGATTGGGCTCCCTGAGGCTATGGGAAGAACAGGACACTAGAGTCAGACAGAGCAAGCGCAGCTTAGAATCCCAGCTTCTCCACTAAGAAGCTGTGTGACCCTAAATAAGTTATGTAACCTTGGTGTCCTCATCTATAAAATGAGAATTATAACATCCACCTGCTGTGGAAATTAATGAGTAATGCATATAAAATGGCCCAATAGAAATGCTCAACAATATTTGTTCAATGAATGCTTGGTCTCGACTGCCAGGAGTGAACTCGAGGATGTTTCGTGACCCGTTAGGGTGTCAGCTCCCCTCATTGATGTCCAACACTTGGCCCAAGATCAGCTACACATTGGGTGCTCAGCTTCACTGGGTGGAGCCCCCCTCCCCACAGGCAGCCACCTCTGGCTGGGAGCTGGCAGGACCCTTCTCAGTCAGCAGGGGGCAGACTCGGTCCACAGGACCCTGGCCTCCAGCTCAGGCTCTCTGTGGCCAGATACCAGCCCTTTTCCTTGCAGCTGGAGAAATTCGAGGAGCAGAGGGCTAGGGCAGGGGCTGTTGTCCCCAAAGCACTGATCCTGTCTGGGTGTCGAGGCTCTTCCCACAGCCGGCAGAGCCTGCAACTGGAGCTGGGAAGATACAGCTCCTTGGGGCCCTTCCTGTCATTTTGTTCCTAAGCCTCTTAATTCTACACTGGGAACTCCTAGATAGTCAGGCAAGCCCTCAACAACAATTGGCTTAGGGGATGAATGGAGAAATGGAGGCACTGAAGTAGAGCCCAGACTCCCTCCCAGGTCTTCTCCTTAAAGGCCCCAGGTCAACAGTGTGGTAAGCAGGGAGTGTAAGGGCAGAGCGCCCCTCAGTCTGGGCCACGTGTGTGGAGGGCGGAGGGATGCTGCCCTTTCCTCAGACCCTCCTTTAGGGGAGTGTGCAAGTCCCTCTCTGGTTTGGGAGGGAACCAACTACTCCTATGGCCTGTGCAGCACCTCGTGTCATGGGGCCCATCACCCCTAGAGTGCTCTGGGCATGGGGACCTGCACCCACTTTGAACCTGGTATATTTCTGGCCAGGTCCGTGGGCCACATCCACAGGCGAGTCACTGACCACCTGAGTGTCGTCTACTATGTGGGAGACACTTTCTCCGAGGAGTACACAGGCTCCAGCCTCAAAACAGTGGAGCGGAATGTGGAAGATGATTATATCGCCAACCTCCGGAACAACTGCTGGAAGGAGAAGCAGCAGAGTGAGTGTGGGGGAGGGCGGGGCTGTATCTGGGAGGTGACTGGGGACAAAGCTGGAAAGCAGGGGAAGGAGAGAGCCCTGCTAACCTCGAGCTCTGAGGGTCTGGCCCTGGCACTGCCCTGCACCAGCCACCTCCCAGCCAAAAGCTGGTCTCCACTCCTGTGTTTTTCGGGGCTGGGAGCCAGGGGCCACCTGGTGGTTGCCTGAGGTTCCCGTGAATCACTGCCATCAGCCCGTCATGGAGGCTGCCAGAGGGGAGTGTGTAGAGACAGACTGGAGCAGATGGATCCCTGGCCACCCCCGACTGTGCTCCTGGATCTGTCTGTGGGACCCTGGGGAGGCCTGACCAGGATGACAGGGTCTCACATTGGGTGGCCTCACTGCATTCTAGAGAAAGGTGCCTCTGTCACCCTCTCCCACATAAGGACTGTAGTCTCTGCTCCTCCAGGGTCTCCCTAATGGGAGGCCAGCCCTGCCCAAGCCCTGGGCATGTACCAGCCTTCCTCCACCTCCACAGCCCTCACAGGCTTCCTCACAGGCTTAGGGAGGCACTGGGTGTGCGCTAATCCTGTCCCATTGCTTTGCAGAGGAAGGCTTGCTGTACCGGGCTCGCTACTTTGGCGACACAGATATGTACCACAAAGCACAGAAGATGGGCACCCCCAGCTGCAGCCGACTGTCAGAGGTGCAGGCCTCCCTGCATGGATAGTCCTGGGCCAGCCACGCCACCGAGGTCCAAGTATGAGCCAGGGCTGCCTCCACCCTGTAACTCCTGGCAGCTTTGGCCCTGGTCATGAGGCAGAGGAGGGAGGGGGGGAAAGGGAGGAAGCCTGGTGACTGTGGCAAAGACTCCTGGGGCCTGCTGGGAAACCAAGGTCGGTTTCCGCCCTCTAGCAATGCTCTCCACCCCACTCCTCCACTCTGCTCCTTGGCTCCAGGGGTGTGGGGGACCCCAGAGCCAGGCAGAGTGGGAACCCAAAGCTGTTGCTGAGGGCCACCGAGGGCCTCTCGGTCCACTCCAGCCATCAGTCACCTGGCTCTTTCTCCAGCACAGCAGACTACTGTCTGTGCCCTGGTATTTAGGCCACCACATATTGTGGGGCCCAAGAGAGCCCCATACGCACACTGCCTGCCTGATACTAGAAGAACTATGCGGGAACAGGTAGGCCAAGAGCCCTCCTCTTCCTCCATCCCTCCAGCCAGGAGGAAATGGAGCAAGATGAACGGGCAGTCACGAGGTGGGTGGGAGCTGGCAGTCTTGGTGGCAGGAGGGGCCACGGGCCCTGACCACCCCCTCTAGTGGGATCTGAGGCACTCTCTCAAATGCCACCACACCTGGCAGCCTGGAAGCCACAGGCATCCGGCCCTGCCCAGGCATCTCGCCTGTGGTCTGAGGAAGGGAACAGAAGGTCACGAGTTCAGGGTCAGATGCAGCCGCTCAGCACAGGAGGGGTGGAGGAGAAATGAGAGTTGCTGGTAGCAGGCTCCCACCTCCCTATGAGTAGGGGTGCTGGGCTCTGTTCCCAGCATTTGCCACAGGAGGCCATTTGGGCCAAGCCCAGAGGAGTGTGGGCAGAAGCGCTAAAGGTTCTTCTCCGTGTGGGTGCCCTGCCCACCCACTCCTTTGCCTATGTCCTCCCGGCCTAGATCGGAGGCCAACTCTGCCTGGAGGCCATTTGTGCCTCTGTGCCCCTGCGGGAGCGCAGACCACAGGTGGGATGGGTGGGGGTTGAGCAGGCAGCACGGTGCCCCAGCGCAGTGGCGAGGGGAGCTATTTGTGTGGCTTAAGCTAGAGGAGCTGGTGCCATGTGACTGCCGAGCTAACTGTTGCCACTCTCCTCCCCAGACTATGAAATCCTTGGAGAATTTTTGGTGACATGCACTGAGCCAAGGTGATGGACTGTATATTTAAGGAAAGACATACAAAGAAACAAAATTAAAATGGAATTGGAGGCTGAATGCTACACAGCTGCCCTCTCTCTCACCCAGTAAATGCAGAAAGCTCTTAGGACAGACAGAAAACCTGCCATGGGGCTGCTTCCCTCCCTCCCAGGGCTGGTGGAGGCTCCGCAGTAGCCCTCTCCTAGGATACGGAAACCATGGCAACGAAAGTAGAATGTAAAACTTGCAGCAGATATCAGTGGGAAGGGCTGGGGGAGGGGCGCCCAGCTGCCTTTCCTCTCTCCCAGGAGCCACCACCAGCCACCTCAGAAGCCAGAGGTACCGGCCAAGGATAGAGAGGAGGAAGAAAGAGAACTCTCCATAGAATGTAATTTATAGATGCGTGTATATGTATATATATCTATTTATATGTAAATAGACATATATGAAGATATATATATATAGTCTACTTTTTTAGTATATGTGCTGCCGAAGCGAGCACAGAAATGAGGCCTGTTGGGGAAAGGCACCCCCAGCTATAGCTGGCAGCGTGAGAGTCGCGTCAGAGCTTTTCACGGCCCCCCAAAACCCCAGCCTGGTTTTGATGGCAGCAGTAATTATGATAGTGTGAACCCGAAAAGGCCTCAGGATTTTGGTTAAGCTGGAGAGGAGCAGGCCGTAGAGGGAGGGGCCAGGTCAGTATTGAGTCACGGTAGAGGTCCACAGTAGAGGACCTGCTCAGGTGGGACCACCCCTCCCCTCTAAGCTCTGGTGGGCTCTTTGTCCTGGTACCCAGGAGCCCTCCAGCCCCCTGCCCACAGAAGGGAAGGCCTGCAGAGGGGACCAGGATCTACCTAACCACTTCCCCACCCCTAAGTCCCTCAGTGGGCTTTGCCTTATAGGTGCCACAGGGCACAGCTCCATCATTGCCACTGGTTTTTCCTAAGTCACTCACCAAGAACTTCAGAAGCCTCTTCCTCCAAGTCAGCCAGTGGCGCCAGGACCCCAGGGCAGCCTCTTCGACTCCTGAAGAACAGTCAGTGCCTGTGGGCACCTCTGTCTTCACCCACCGTGGATGTGACCACCAGGCCTCCTCTTGCACCTTGGACAAAGGATACACCTGAACCAGGATAGTTTTCTTCTCTTCACCTTCAAATGAGGATTTTGCTGAAAACAGCACTTGCTGCCAGGGGAAGGAGGGAAGTTTGATTGATTCCCACAGTTTCTACTGGGCCTTCTGGAATGACCATGTTTTCCTGAGTTTTCCTGTGGCGGTGGGGGTGTCGAGCCCGCTGCCTTCCAAAGCCTTACTTCCCCAAGCTGCCAGCCAGGAGGCGATAACCTCCCTCCCAGAGTTTCTCTTGGCTCTTTTTTTAAGTCCCCCAACAAATAGGATTCTTGCTGGGAAAGGAAGTTTGGTAAGGAAATGTCAAATCTGGTTTTTAAACAAGTCCCACCCTGCAACGAAGCGGCCACCTCAGCCCAGAGAGAGATGATAAGAACTGATGTGGCCAGAGTGCCCACCCACGGTGGCCCCGGTGCTCTGTCCCCAACGCCCCGACCATCTGGTCTTGGTAATGTCCCTAGACGGGCTGAGCCATGTGCAATAAGAACATAGATCCTAAAGGATCCCCCGGAAGCTGTATTTCTTGAATTAGAATTCTGAAATTGTACATCTATAAATATATGTTTATTATGTGACTGGTGGTGGTGGGTCTGCATTGAGCGGGGAAGCATAAGGGAGCGGGGGTGGGAGCACAAGCCCCTGCTGCTACAGACACTGTCCAGCTCGTGCCACAAGGAGATCTTGATGAGGAGCCTGAATTTCCCCCGACCCCTGGCCCCAACTGACAGCCACTTAAGTCACCTGCTGTTCCAGAACTAACTCTGTCCAGGCAGAGGGGTGCTCAGGTGGCTGAGGGGATGCAGGACCTGAGCAGGCTGGGTCCCTGGGGTTCCCAACGCCAGTCCTGGGTGGGCATCTGGCCACAACTATCACCCTCTGCTTTCTCCCCTCCCACATGCCCCCATGCTCTCAGGCCTGCCTTGTGCCCACAGGGCATTTGGAATCTCCCGGCTCCAGCCTGGAACTCAAGCCCACTTGGGAGCCAGAGCCTTGGGAAAGCGTCACGAGTTTGTTTCCATCTCTCGCTACAGAGTCCTCCCCACCACCGCCCCTGCAGCCCGCCCTCCTCTCCAGGAGGTTGGAAAGTTAAAAATGTGGCTGCCCGAGTCGGATTCGGCTCCTGTGAATGGAGCGGCAGGTCTGCCCAGGCCTCCCAGAGACAGGGCCCGGCAGCCCTGACTGGCCGACCGAGGCCCCTCCCGCGGCTGCGCCAGCCAAAGACAGGCGGGCTGCCCGGTGGTGCCACTGCACCCCGGGAGCTCATTGGCTGCCCTGCCCGGGGTCACCACAGCCTGCCCTAGTGTGCAAGCCGCCACTTGTTAGCTGCGGCTGGCAGAGGCATTGTGGGCGCACTCCATTCACCCACCTCATCCCCCTGCCCTCCCTGTGCCGCTTGGCCACAAGCCAGAAGAGGTGGGACACACTCTCTGCAGGAAAAAAGAGGCTTTGGCAAGTGTCCCCCACCCACTGTCAGGTGGTGGAACGCGCCACTACTCCATCCCAGCTCCCCAGCTCTGCCAGCTTATCGCTTTGTCCCCCGCTGCTCCCAGGTCCAGAAAAGAAAACTGCTCCAGGAACAAGGAGCACACACCCAACCTGACTGTAACCTCATCCCCACCCCAAGTTGCCCAGACAAAGTCACCTGGCGTCTGGAGCAGGCACACAGCAGTGCCAAGAATCAGGTAAATAGACCGTTGACATGAGTCAGAAGCAACCCAGAGTCCCTACCAGACATCACGCCATGTGACATGAGTAAGTCAGCCCATTTCCCAGAGCAGGAAACAGGCTTGGGGGAGGAAAGGGACACCCAGGGGCTTGAAGAAACCATGTATGTGTCTGGGGTCCCTGAAGTAAAGTGGTCATTCTGCAAACAGTTGCTGAGCCCAAATTTGCTGCACTCAGTGAAATCAAACCTGCTGGTGTCAGGTAGAGTGGGCAGAAGACCCGAGTCCAGGAGGGTGGACAGGGATGTCACATTGAGGGTGGTGGCACTTCATCTGATGGGCTTGGCCTAGGGAGCAGCTGCCCATTCGAGTAGGCGTCTCTCCTGGCAGTGACACAGACATCCACCTGGCTGCACCAGGAAACGTCATCCCCAGGATGCAGCATCAGGGGCTGGGGCTGGATCTTTGCCATTTACTGACTAGGTGACCTTGGGTGTTGCTGAAGGAGTTCAGGAAATGCCACCCCAAAATCTGCCATTTTGGTGTGCATCATACTTCAGACCGGGGCACCTGAGCAATAGCAAGTGCAGGAAGGCAGGAAGGGTTTTTCATTTTATTTATTTTTTTTGAGACGGAGTTTTGCTTTTGTTGCCCAGGTTGGAGTGCAATGGCATGATCTCAGCTCACTGCAAACTCTGCCTCCCGGGATCAAGCGATTCTCCTGCCTTAGTCTCCCAAGTAGCTGGGATTACAGGGATACGCCACCACGCCCGGCTAATTTTTATTTTTTTTTATTTTTAGTAGAGATGGGGTTTCTCTATGTTGGTCAGCTGGTCTCAAACTCCCGACCCCAGGTGATCCACCTGCCTTGGCCTCCCGAAGTGCTGGGATTACAGGCGTGAGCCACCACCCCCAGCCATAGGAAGGGCTTTCTCTGAAGTTCCCTCATCTGCCTAAGTTGTCCTGAACCCCGTCTGGGGCATCTTATCTACCAGGGAAGATTAACTCATTGACAATTACCTATTATTCTTGGGGCTGCTCAGACAACTTTTATGACCTCAGAGACTTTATCTGCATAAGGAGACAACCTTTGCTCACCATACAGTACCTCCCCTCACCCTCCCAAACTTGTGTTGCCACTACCCACCAGAAGCCCCCAGCCCCTTTTCTTTTAAGGTACAAAGGTTATCCTGGACCCCAGTTCCTTTTCTGTAGTTCAAGATGTGATCCTTCTTGGAGCCTCATACTTCATGGGGTCCCGTGCCTAAGTACATAATTAAATATTATTTTTCTCCTGTTAACCACTTTATCTGTCCATTTAATTCCTAGCACAGCAAAAGAACCTGGAAGGGTGGAGGGAGCCAGTCTTTGCTCTCCTGTGTTATTTGACCACCCTCTGCCTCAGTGTCTTCATCTGCAAAATGGGAGTGATAGAAACACCTCCCTCATAGGGAGGTTGTGAGGCGTAAACAGGTTGCCACATATAAAGCACTTAGGACAGTGCCTGGTACATGGTGAGTGCTATTTGGGTGTTTCTTGTTTGTTCTTAGTGGACAAAGATTAGTTGAGCACTGACAGTGTCAAGTCCCATTCCAGGCAGTGAAAGCTCTAAGGTGACAGAGACGTGGACTGCCCTTGAGTAGAAACCCTGGGAGTGGGGCAGGTGTGAGGGCTCTAGCCAGGGACTCTTGATAGAGGAACTAGCATTGGTGAAGGATGTGGGTGTAGGCAGCACTGGGGTGGGGGTGGAACGGGTGCTCCAGGGCGAGCAGAGGCCCTCAGGCTGGAGAGTGCAGAAATGAGTGCTAGGTAGGCAATGCCCAGGCGAGGCTCTCAGTCTATACCTGTCATCGTGCCAGGCCCACCCAGTGGGCAGAGAACTTTCCCAGGAATGAATGAGAGACCCTGAGCGGAGCGCTATTGGCTGCACCTGTCCACTCAGTAATTCACCCAGCAAGTGTTTTTGAGCCTTTCTTGGTGGGCTGCCTGCCCTCAGGGAGGCTGCAACTAACTAACTCTATAAGCTGAGAGAATGCCATGCAGGGGAGGGGGTAACAGGGCAGACAGGACTGTCACTCCCACCCCAGACCCATATAAGGAGATGTTTCCCCAGGACAGGGCCCGGAACTCCTGTCACTTTCACAGCCACTTGGGCATGAAATAAAGGTACAGGGCTCAGCAGGACAAGGGGGCAGGAGGGCAGGTGCTCTCTAGGACTGCACGGCCAGTCTGCCCAGAGCCCAGGAATTGGGCTTTGCTTGAGGAGGAGGAGGAGAGGACCTGCCAAATCTTGTCCACCTTCCCCACCCTCCTGCCAAGTTGGTCTAAACAAAGCCCCTAGGGAGGGAGGGCAGGGCTGCTCCCAGACTGGCTAGATTTTTCCGGGGGGAGGCAGAGCCTCCACTGGAGCCTGTGCTGTCAAGGCAGGGGTCAGGTCAGGGCCTGCAGGGACTCTGTCTGGCAATCCCACTACCTCGACTGGATTATTCTTATTTGTCAGAGGGACTCAGATGAGGAGGCCCGAGAGACAGGTGCCTGGCAGCGTGGGCGCATGCAGTGGGCTCCTTCAGGTGGGGAAGGTGGGGCCAGAGGGAGGGGGGCACTTGGGCAGGCCCGGGCCTCATTCCATCACACCGACAGCCCAGAACCTCCCCTGCCCAGTCAGCCCTGGTACACTCCTTCTCCTGGCCCTAGGTCGCCTGCAGGGCCCTCCCAGCCTGACTCTGGCCCTTTAAGGCCTCTTACATCCTGTTCTGGAGGTATTTACATATTTGTGTAGTTCTTTTTTTTTTTTTTTTAAGATGGAGTCTTGCTTTGTTGCACAGGCTGGAGTGCAATGGTGCAATCTTGGCTTACTGCAACCTCCGCCTCCCAGGTTCAAGCGATTCTCCTGCCTCAGCCTCCCGAGTAGCTTGGACTACAGGCACCCACCACCACGCCCGGCTAATTTTGTGTGTGTGTGTGTGTGTGTGTGTGTGTGTGTGTGTTTAGTAGAGACGGAGTTTCACTGTGTTAGCCAGGATGGTCTCTATCTCCTGACCTTGTGATTTGCACACCTCAGCCTCCCAAAGTGCTGGGACTGCGCCTGGCCTATATTCATGTAGTTCTTAGGTAAAGGCTTCCCCTCTGGAGAAGAGGTTCAGGGCTGTGGCCCCAGGGCCTGGGCACCACATCCTGGGGTCTTCATGGCAGGCTGAGGGAAGGAAAGGCCTGTCAGCACTGAGGCATTGTCCCCCTGCTGTGTCCCCAGCCTCGCCTACTCCTCTGCCCAGGGTCACCCTAGGGGGCTGCTTTGCAGCCATAAACCCACACACTGGCTGGGGGATGCTTCTCCCAGATCTTAGAGGGCTCAGACCCAGGGCATCAGCCACGATGTGTGCCCAGCTGGACAGTGGGTGAAGTCCAACAGTCTCATGGGGCTGGGGTGAGCACTGGGTGGTGGCTTTTTCCTTTTCCTGCCTCCTGGGGGAAGCAGAGTCCTGATGAAAAGTCCCCATGTCTCCTCTCCTGGTGGGAGGACAAATATACCAAGGGCCAAAATGAGAATCACAGTGGTCATTTGAGGGGAGCACCAACTCCTGTCCGAAGAGGTCACCACCACAAGGGGTAGAGGAGGAGGCTGTCTTCAGCGCTCAGGCCTGTGACAGACAGCACCAGCCACTCCTGGAGTCAGACCCAGTTCTGTCCCCAGCCACCCCAGTGCTGCCCTGGCCACAAGCCCTGGGGTCACCTCTGGCAGACTCTGCCACCTGCTGGCTGCCAGCCCATGGCCTGGGTGCAGAAGGTGGCATCCTGGGCCCTAATTTTGCTTCCAGCCACATGTCAAACAAGCCAGCTACCACCACTGCAGGTGTCACACGGGCAGCAAGTGTGTCCATGGCATTCAGGCTGTGAGTGACAGGCCTTGCAAGGCCACTGTAGGTGCTCAGATCTTCTGCTCTGTGGATATCTTTGGTCCTCAGTCTCTCTCTGGTCCCATCTTGGCACAGAAGCAGTGAGCACAAAGCCCAGAGATTGGACTTCCAGCCTCAGCCATGGACACGCTAGGCCAGGACACACTTTTCATTTGTATTATTTACTTATCAACTCTTATTATAGGCTGGGTGTGGTGGCTCATGCCTGTAATCCCAGCACTTTGGGAGGCTGAGGCAGGCAGATCACCTGAGGTCAAGAGTTCGAGACCAGCCTGACCAACATGGTGCAAGGTGTCTCTACTAAAAATACAAAATTAGCCGGGCATGGTGGTGCATGCCTCTAATCCCAGCTACTCGGGAGGCTGAGGCAGAAGAATCACTTGAACCCTGGAGGCGGAGGTTGCAGTGAGCCAAGATTGCACCATTGCACTCCAGCCTGGGTGATATAAGCAAAACTCCGTCTCAAAAAAACAACAACAAAAAATATAATTATCATCATCATCCCACAGACCTCACTGGTTCAGTCACTAAGGATGTCAGCCTGTCAGCCACTACTAAGTTTATAGGTGTCAGTGCTGCTAGCCTGACCCAGATCAACTTTGTACAAACGCCCCATGGAGGTGGGGGGGCTGGGATCCCTCATGGGGGATGGGGTCCCTGCCAGACCCAGCTTTGCCCCAGGATCCCAAGCCCAGGCCTCTGCTTTCAGGACTCTGGGCCCAACATCTGCCCACTCCCTGCCAGCTCAGAGTTCACGCTATGGGGTGGGACTGGAGCCTGGAGGATCGAGTTTCATGCCCTACAGCTGCCCATATTATTAGCTCTGGAGTGGGGCAGCCTGGGCTGTAACACAATTCAAGGAACTGTTGACTTGTCTCAAGTTTCCAGCCCAGCAGCTGGGAGGGACGCAGGGAGTGGGGAGCAGGGGCCTCTGACTCCTCCCAACCCCCAGTGCCTGTTGTGAGAGCTAGAGAAGACTGCAAGACGACTGAGTCCCTCCAGGTGCCGCTGATGTCAGTGTGGGCACTGGGGACTCTCGAGGCCCTTGGGCGACACCTGCCAGCTGCCCAGCTGCTGCCTCCTCCCATACCTGTTTGTGCAATCCCAGCCGCCTCCTCCTCCCACTGCCCCTGGACAGAAGGTGATGGGAAATGGGTGACCCTACTCCTCAGCCAGGAAAAAGGACACCCCAGACCCCCAGCAGGAGAAGGAAATTTCCCCTCTTCTCCACCTCCCTCGTCAGCTCCTGCCTCCTCTTTCTGTGGCAGGTGTCTGCAGGTGCCAGCACACCCCAGAGTAAGCCAGGGAAAACCTGGGCCTGGGCCAGAGCCCCAGACTATGGCTCCGGGAAAGGACTTGGGCTCCTGGCCAGGCGCACCCACAGTGGGGATCAGGGCCAGGTGTCCTAAGACCCCTGAGCCCCTTCCTTGTCTGCCAGTGGGAGTCACACTGTCCTGCAGGCTCTTGGGGACTAAGAGAAGTATGTTGACGTCCTTCACACGCCTGGAAGTGCCCACAGGGTTAGCCGTTGCATAGAAGGTTTTGGCCCTGTCCCTTCCCTGAGAACGGACAGTGGACCTGTGGCCCCAGTGCACTCTGCATAACAGACCTCCCTGTCAGCAGAAACCGGCGATGAAGGACTGGAAGATTTCAGCACTGAATGGACTGTACCAGAACATGCTGGGCCTGGGGTCTAATTACCTGGCTGCCTGGAGAAGGCAACAAGGACAACATGCTTGTCCTGAAGGCATAAATCACAGCATTAGAGTGGCAGGCTGCGAAGACAACTTCTCAGACTGTGTCCGCAGAGCCCTGGGCCCCCAGGGGTACGGGTGAGTGTGGGGGGCGCCCGGGGCTCCAGTCACCCATCTCAGTCACCTGCTGTTGTCTGGTCTCTTTAGTGCAGGTGGAATTGTGACCGAAGAAGGGGTTCCACGGCTAAACTAAATATTTAAAAACCAGACACCTAATCTAACTCCACGATGTTACCATTGAGGAAATCAAGGCCCAGGAAAGAGAAGTGATTTGTCAAGGTCGCCCAGCGGTGTCGGAGCTGCTGCCTGGGACACAGACTGGCCCCACCCCAACCCCGGGCTGTGGAAAAAGAGCCAACACCAGGCTATGAGGACAAAGGTGGACCAGGGGTGGGGTCTGGGCCTCAGCCATAGCACCCCTGACCTAACCCCAGAGGGCAGGCCTCAGGGCCAGGAGCTGGGTTGTCCCTGAAGGCAGCCCTAGATGCTGATCTAGGAGGACTGCAGAGTCCTCTGTCCACTTCTCTGAGCAGCCGAGAGCTCTGCAGGTTGTCACCCTGGTGAGGCCTCTCCAAGAAACCAACAAGCCCTGCCAGCCTGCCAGTTAGCCATCCGCCACACTCTCCAATTCCTCCTTGCAAGTACCCGACAGTTCGCAGACCTGGGGCCAAGCTTCCCTGAGGCACAGCCTGAGCACCCATCATTATTTCTTGTTGTTCCTGAGTGCCTCCCTGGTCCCTGCCCTAGGTGGAAAGCTGCCTTCCTCCCCCAGCCCCAGCCTCTGCTAGCCTGTCCACTCAGCCCCGTGTTGACAGGCCCCTATCCTTCCTGGCAGAGGTGGCTCACGAGTCTTCCAACCAGCCTCAGCCTCTTGGTTCTCACACAGCCTAGTACTGAGTACCAGCTTGGCTGGCGAGACCCCCACCCAGGTGGCACTGAAGGCAATGAGAGGCAGACACCCAGACAGAACAGCAAAGTGGGTCTATCCAGGGGGCCAGCAGCCTACGGAGCTGAGAGCCTCAGGGGCTGCCAGCATTCCAGGCTGAAGGCCCGGAGCAGAGTCTGATCCACGTAGTTATTCTCTCTGCACAGGTGATTATTATTAACAAACAGGTGTTCTGTATTTTCTCATAACTCAAAAATATTCCGAGTAGGCAGCTGTTTCCCACTTACCACTGACTACAGGCAAAGTAAAAGGTGTTCTCCACGAGGGAGCCCCGGGGCAGGGGCAGATAGCAAAGAATTGTTTTAACTGGTGTCCGATATTTATACATTGTTTTACCACTTTGGAATGCCCCCAGTGGTTTTCCACTTGGGGAGGGGGCCGGCTAGGTTTTCCTTGCCATCGTTCTTCCTAGCAAACAATATATTCTATCATCACTCAGCATTCATCGATGTTCATAAACTCGATATTTCTCAACAGCCCAACTCAGTCTCTCCCCAGTCAAGGCGGACCTCAGACAGCGAGCCAGGCAGGGCTGGGGCCTGCGGCCCTGACTAGGCAAGACTCCATCAGGAAACCACAACCAGCTCCCCACACCTGCACTCTGGCTAGGATACACCTTGTGACACAGCACCAGGGTGGTCAGCCATCCTGACTTGCCCAGGACTCTCCTGGTGAGCACTGAAAGTCCCCAGAAACCCCTCAGATCTGGACATACTGGGACAGCTGGGCACTCCATGGGGACACACATCCCCAGGGTCATCACACCATCCCTGCCCCACTGAACTGGGCCTTTTTTCTTTCCATAACCCTGGCTGTTCTCTCACAAAGCTAACGAGTGGGACCACCGGCAGTCCCCTCAGACTGGGCTGAGGCCGGCCACAGCCCCACAGTATGGTCTGAGGCCTGCTGAGGTCTGCTGAGGAGGTGAGCAGAGGCTCCATAGCCCCTCAGAGGCCTGGGCCTGCCTAGGCCCTGTGAGGTGGAGAATGGAGGAACCCAGAAAGGCCCCAGGATCCATCCCACCCCTTCATGGTTCCCAGGATGGGGCAGGCCATTCTGAGGTGGTCCTGGGAAGGCAACCCCAGCACGGGAGCCAGGCCTGCCCGGGGCCCACCGAGGCTGCCTCTACCTGTCTGGGCTTGAGGTGAGTCACTTCCTCCCTCAGCTGGTATGTGGCGGGGAGGGGAGGGTCGGGGAGGGGACAGCATCTAAAAATAGCAGGGCCTACACTGGTGAAAGATGCCCAAAGAGCTGCTTTTTGGGCCAGGGAGGAGCCGGCTTCCCATGAAACTGACCAGCTGCGGCCCCCACCAGGTCTTGGGATTAGGCCAGGGATGGAGATGGCCAAGACCTCCCCTACCCCCACTTCCCAGGCTCAGAGGCCCCTTGAAGGCTGAGACTCAGGAGCAGCGCCAGGTGGGGTAGGAGCTTGGAGAGAGGAAGCCTCCAGCAGACGGTACATGTTCATTTCCCTGTGTGCACACACAGAGATGCACGCAGAGACACACAGAGACATATAGAGAGACACACAGAGAGAGACACACAAGACATACAGAGACACGCACACAGACACATGCAGAGAGACACGCACACAGGACACAGGCACACGCCCTCGCCCAGCCCGGCTTCATGAGTCATCTCCCTCATACCAGGACTCATCTCCCTGGTCAGCAGGTAGATTGAAGACCCACTGTGTGCTTGAGCCATACCCTGGAAGACAAGGAAGCCATGCTCATGATCGTCCCTGGCCTGGGGTACTCAACATCGTAAGAGGCCACTCAGGTAAGAGCAGAGCACCCAGGGCAAAAGCAAGATGCAGGCAGGGGGTGTGTGGCGGATGAGCGGGAGTCCCAAAGATCTGGTTTCAAATCCTGGAACTCCCCCTTTCTGGCCATGTGACCAGAGACAAGCTATTTGACCTCTCCTGCCTCTGCTTCTGTCTATATAATGGATGCCATGTGAGGCCCTCATCATATGTCAAATACAATAATGCATATAAAGTCCCCAAGCAGGCCGGGCGCGGTGGCTCACACCTGTAATCCCAGAACTTTGGGAGGCCGAGGCGGGTGGATCACCTTAGGTTGGGAGTTCAAGACCAGCCTGGCCAACATGGAGAAACCCTGTCTCTACTGAAAATACAAAAATTACCCGGGCATGATGACACATGCCTGTAATCTCAGCTACTTGGGAGGCTGAGGCAGGGGAATGGCTGAAACCTGGGAGGCAGAGGTTGTGATTAGCTGAGATCATGTCATGGCACTCCAGCCTGGGCAAGAAGAGCAAAGCTTCATCTCAAAAATAAATAAATAAATAAAGTCCCCAAGCAAACAGAGCTCTTGCCATCAAAGCTTATGGTATCAGGCTGGAAACCTTGGGGGTGGGGGTTCTGTGAAGATGTTGGTAGATCTTTCTATCCCAAGGACTTACTGTGACATTCTACCTGATAGGGAAAGGGGGAGGGGCGGCGGGGGAGAGCCACTGCCGCTTCCCACAGCACCTGCCACTACTGTGAACACTTGATATCGTTCTCATTTTCCCTTAGCCTTACAACAGCTTTACAAAGTAGGCATCAGGATCCCCATTTCACATGTGGAAAAATGGAGGCCCAGTGACTTCAATCACCGGCCCAAGGTCATGCCCCTGGCTGGGGGCAGAAGCCAGATTGGGGCCCAGACCTAAGTATGAATGTCCCGTGCACTGTGGGATGAGGCGGGGTCTGTCATGCTGGGTTGGCTGAGGGTGCAGGGGTCTCTAACTCTTTCAGGAGGAGCCCCTGGGACCCCCTGCCTGGGGTGACTGTGGAATATGCTGAGCCTCTTTGGCTGGTGCTCTGATGCTACCCTACTCTGGTCCTTTCAACTGTGTGGTCCCACCTCCCCCACCCGGAGCCCCCATCAGCCCTCAGACCCCTCCCAGAAACACAGACCAGCTCCACTCCCTCTGGGAGTTACCACCTTCACTTCCAACTTCAGCTCGGTGAGGGAGTTACCTGGACCTCCGAGTGATAGAAAAGACAGCTGGATCAGAGAGGTCAGGAACCTGCTCGCAGAGCTGGGGAAGCAGAGGCCAGACAGAGCCCTGGCTGCCCAGACTCCCTAGCTGCCAATCTGGATCCCACACCCTGGCTGTCGGGTGGGGGTGGGGACTTCTCTGCTCCCCCTGCTCCTCAGGCTTCCCAGAGCCATCGCTGTTTGTACGGGTGGGGTTGCACGCAAAGTGCAAGCCTTGCATCAGCCAGCCAGGCCCCACTCTAGTAAGAGCTGCTTTCTGCCTCTCTGGGCCTTCCCCACCGTTATCTGACTCATCCCCTGTCAGTCCCAGGAGACTGGAGAAAGACCAGGACTCTCATCCCTATTGCACAGATGGAGGGACTGAGAGAGGAAGTGACTTACTCCAGTGACTCAGGGCCAGACCTGGCAGCAACCCAGGCTGAACAGGCCACAGGTGTAGCCGGCATGGGCTGGGGAACGTTCCTGGGTGCCACACAGCCAGACAAGCAGTTTTTAATGCCTCACAGTAGGCACAAATATCAACCGATGTGTGTCAAATGAATGAAAGAACGCTGCGGGGCCTGGGTGAAAGATGAGGGGTGATATTGAGGAAAAAAATGAATATGATACAGGGAAGGAAAAAACCCCGGAAACCCAGACATGCCCCAGTTGCAGCCTCTGAGCCCAGCTGGCTTTGTAGCTCCCAGTTCTCTCATCTGTAAGAATCCTCATGGCTGTCACTTACTGGGTGAGTGCTAGTGACTGGGACTTAACACTTGTAGCCTTTTTTGTTTTTGTTTTTCTTTTATTTTTGGAAACAGGGTCTTGCTCTGTCGCCCAGGCTGGAGTGGAGTGGCATGATCTTGGCTCACTGCAGCCTTGACCTCCTGGGCTCAAGAGATCCTCCCACCTCGGCCTCCCAAAGTGCTGGTATTACAGGAGTGAGCCACCACACCCGCCCCTATAGCCTCTATCTTATTTCATCCTGACAACAACCCAGTGATGCTATCATCCTCCCCATTTAACAGATGAGTTATCTGAAGCTCAGAGAGGTTACTCAGTTCTTGTTCCAACCCGCACGGGACCACACTCCAGGGGCTGACTTGCAGCTGCTCTCCGAACCCGGCAGGGCAGATGTGCCCCTGCGCGTGCGATGCCCACGTGGGGCAGCCCAGGTGTGTCTGCGGGTTGGCACCAGCTCCTCGTGTCTGTCAGAGCAGTGCGGAGGTGGTGCAACAGGAGCGGAACCCAACGCCCGTGGCCGGGGGAGATAATGAGCCAGGGCTCCTGGGCCGCAGGGGGCTTGGGCACGCGGGCCCACCCCTGGGAAGCTGGGGGCGGGGCTAATGTTGGGGGCCGGGCCCGCCGGCCCCGGGCTCCCACCCCGACGGCCCGGGGCGCGTTGCCAGAGATTGCCCCATACGGCTGCATCCGCTTTCGCAGTCCTGCACGTTGCGCGCACAGCGTGCCGGCCTGAGCTGGGTCGCTTGTCCCCGGTCCCCCGGTCCCCCGCCCGCGGCCCCCGGCCCGGCTGCCTTCCCGCCCTCTCCCCTGGCTGAGACCCGGGCCAGACGGAATCCCCAGCGGCCCATTACCCCGCCGGGCTCGTCCCAGACACCTTTGATGGCTGCCCTTTGCTCCGTCTGGTCTGAGCGGACAAACGAGGGAAATTGAGTAAGCCAGCTCTGCAAGACAGGAAACTCCTGGCCGCTTTGTTACTCATGATTTTCAGCAACTTGAGGAGTTGGGGGCAGGGGAGGGGAGTCCTAGGGGAATTTCTGGAGTTCAAGGAGATTGGGAGCGCCCTTGGGGCAGGTCTACCTCCCAGGCTAGGTACTGTAATTGTCACTAGTAATAATAGCTCCACAAATTCGTGTTAACATGCATTTTCAAGAATGCAATTTATTTAATTTTCAAGCCTTCAGTCCCAGCTACTTGGGAGGCTGAGGCCAGAGGACCCCTTGAGCCCAGGAGATCAAGGCTGCAGTGAGCTAAGATCTTGCCACTGCACTCCAGCCTGGGTGACATAGCAAGACTGGTCTCAAAAAAAAAAAAAAAAAAAGCATTTTCTCACTCATCTGCTTTGAGTGACTGCCAGAAAGAATTCCCAAGTGAAAGGGGGCAGGTTTAGAGCTGGAGCTGAAGGCTGGCATTTGGGGCTTGAGGTTCTGCATCTGGCCTTGGTTTGCCGTTTCACTTGGGCAAATCTCTTGGGCTACGTTTCTGTGGGGAATCAATAATAAGGCAACCTGTCTGGCTCTAAGACTCGGAGGCATGGGGCAGGCTTTGAATTCTCAGCAAGCAGGAGAAAGAGCCTTTCATTTGAAGCAGACATTTCCTCTTGAACATTAATATTCTGGGCTTTTCCAGGCTGGAGCCTCAGAACTGCTGTTTCAAAACTAAGTGACATGAGTAGCCCCCTGTTGCTTACAGAATCAAGTCCAAATTTCTTGGCTTGACATTTGGGGCTTTCTCACATTGATTCTGCCCTGCCAGTACACTGGCTTCCCCCAACTACACCCCTACACTGTAATTAGGAAGAGCATCAGACTTCCCCACACACCCCACACAATGTTCAGACTTCTATGCCCTCGCTTATGCTGTTCCCTCTGCCCAGAAGGCTTTTCCCTACACTCTTCAAATGATTGGCTCCTTCTCATATTGATCCCCACATAAATGTTACTTGAGTAGAGGTCCTGTAGAGGTCCCCTCTCAGAGCTCCCTGTTTTTTCTCTTTAGCTCTTACTGCAGTTCAGAATTTGAAGTTTCTTTCTCAACTGGGCTGAAACGTCAGTGAGGGAGAGATCAGGTCTGTTTTCCTCATCTCTGCATACCCAGGACTTAACAGGGTTCCTGGCACATACTAAAAGATCAATACATGTATATGGAAAGGGGCTGGGCACGGTGGCTCATGCCTGTAATTCCAGCACTTTGGGAGGCCAAAGTGGGCAGATCACGAGGTCAGGAGATCAAGACCACCCTGGCCAACATGGTGAAACCCTGTCTCTACTAAAATACAATTTTAGCCAGTCGTAGTGGTGCAGTCTTGTAGTCCCAGCTACTTAGGAGGCTGAGGCAGGAGACTTGCTTGAACCCAGGCGGCGGAGGTTGCAGTGAGCTAAGATCGTGCCACTGCACTCTAGCTTGGTGACAGAGCAAGACTCTGTCTCAAAAATAAATAAATAAATAAAATAATAATGACGATAACAATAAAATAAATAAATAAATAATTTGGGTGCAGTGGCTCATGCCTGTAATCCCAGAACTTTGGGGGCCAAGGCAGGGGGAGCACTTGAGTTCACTGGCCAACATGGCAAAAACCCACCTCTACTGAAAATATATAAATTAGCCAAGTGGTGGCACATGCCTGTAATCTCAGCTACTCAGAATGCTGAGACAGAATTGCTTAAACCTGGGAGGCAGAGGTTGCAGTGAGCAAAGATCACACCATTGCACTCCAACAAGAACGAGACTCTGACTCAAAAAATAAATAAATAAATATGGAAAGGAAGAAAGAATGAATGATTAGCAAAAACATGGGAACATTTTCTAAAAAGATGGGGGGATGTGCATGTATATAAATACATAGGTATGTCTGCAAACATAAGAAAAAACCAACCTAATTCCCCCCACCCCCAAAAAGGAAGATGCAGATTTCTGCATGGTTTATTGTACATTCAAGCCCTGCTTAAAGATTATCTCCTCTGTCGGTCTCTGGTCCTGCCCATCTGAGCATGCTGAGAGGCACCCTGAAGCCAGGCCTGATGTTCCTTTCTGAGTCTAGCCCTGATGCTCCTGCCTGAGGCCAGGGAGAGGGACAGATGGCAGCAGCCCTTCTGGTACCTGGGTTTGTCCACTGGTGCAGGTGAAAGCAGAGCTGATAAGGACAATGACAGTGCTGGACGGACACCAGGCCACCATCTCCACCCACCACATGCCATCCCTGCAGGTGGCCTTGGGCTATCAGCAGAGCTTCAATGTGACAGGAAGCCTCGCCTCCTGCAAGGCTGGGTCCAGCTGGCTCACTTCCGGGTTCAGGACAGAGTCTCGGGTGTGGGAGGCACACCAAGGAGCTTTTCACTGCCCTCGGGGTACCTAGGAGTCAAGAAGGGTCAGAGGCAACCTTTTTTTGGTTTTTGTTTCTTGAGATGGAGTCTTGCTCTGTTGCCCAGGATGGAGTCCAATGCCTTCATCTCTGCTTACTGCAGCCTCCACCTTCTAGGCTTAAGCGATTCTCCCACCTCAGCTTCCCAAGTAGCTGGGATTAGAGGCATGCACCACCATGCCTGGCTAACTTTTGTATTTTTAGTAGAGATAGGATTTCAGGCCAACCAGGTTGGCCAGGTTGGTCTCAAACTCCTGACCTCAGATGATCTGCCCACTTTGGCCTCCCAAAGTGCTGGGATTACAGGGGTGAGCTACTGCTCCTGGCCCGCCAGGGACAACCTTGTGTGAACAAAAGGCCTCTTGCCCAGTCTGTGTCACACAGCAGCTCCCGTGAGGCCTGGAACAACACAGTTCAGACCAACTGGGCCAGAGGAGAGGAAGGAAGAGTGGCAGAGGGCTCAGGGTCGGATGTCTGAGTTCTGTTCCCATGGGTGCCTCTCATTATGCTGGTTAGGAAGCAGAAGAGACTGCAGTCTTTTGCCCTCATCTGAACTAACCCATCTCACCCTGGTTTCTCTTCCCCTAACTGTCTTCCAACCTGTCTCCCCACTTGGAAAATCGGGGGGTGGGGCAGGGGTGGGCCCTCCATTCTGGAATCACCCAGTTTCCGGTGATTTCAGGTCCACACCCACCAGCTGTGTGACACTGGACAACTGGCTTTGTTCCTGCTGTGCCTCGGTTTCTCCAGAAAATTAGTTAATGGGTAGAAAGCGTTTAGAAGAGATCCTCATATACACTGTGTCTGTTTCCTGTAATGTCATCTACTATCTGTATGGCTAGGAAAATAGTAACTCCCTCATCCGCTGTGCTGAGGATTCCGTTAGATCATGCATGTAAAGTGCTTGGTGTAAGCACACTCAGTGTTCAGTGTTTACTCGTCTTACTAAAGATAACAAAATGAGGCTACAGATCTCGGACCCTGAAAAGCTGAGGGATTAGCACAGTGGCTGCTGGGGGCTTCCTGGGAATGGAGCGCAGGCCTTCTGTGTCCCCATTGGTCCGATGATGTGACCGAGCGTTGTGTTGCTGAACTGTCTGGTTAGTCAACTGCCTGCTCCCTCAAACACATTTAAACCAGTTCCTTCTGGACTGGCTTTCCCAACATACTATCCTGGCACTGTCACAGGCCTAGAGCACTGGGTAAAGTGTCAGACCTGCTGCAAAATACAGTTGGAACTTTATCTGACCCTTGGCTCCTGTCCCAAGCAGAAATACATTGGCAGGAACTTGCAGCCCAGCTAAAGCAAGCCTGGGAGCTGGAGGAGGAAGGCGGTCTGGAATCGCCAACCACACTTCCCCGCAACGCCCTCCATCCTTGTTGGCCCCCCTTTTTATTTGTACAGTGTTACTAATTAATGCCATTCCTAGTTATGAAGCGGTTTTACAAACCTAGGGCTTAATCCCGAGGCCTGGATTTGTAGAGAAGGGAGGGAAAGACAGGAAAGAGGACCATTCCTCAAAAACTCAGGGAAATACACTGCAGAGACTTCCTCTTTCTTCCCTCAGTGTCATTTGGAGGCAACTTTCTGGAGACCAGGACAATCTTTTGCACAGTGGTGCTGTCTGGAACTCCCCCAAAAGAGCCCATGACAATGGCCGCGGGAAGCCATGCCAGATTGGAACTTGGCCAACTATGGAGGGGGGAAGTTCTCAGCCTCGGTGTCTCCACCCCAAACCAAGGCCAAGCACGAGGGCAAACCTCCTTTCCCTCCCTGCTCCCTTTGGCAACTCCTGCAGGGAGGTCCCAGGCAAGTCTAGGAGGTCTCAGGCCAGTCTTAACAGGTCTTCCTGCAGGTACTCCTGGAAGGCCATTGTCTTAGATTAAAAGGAATTCCAGAGACACCCCACCCCAAGCACACATTTGAGCATTCAAAAGAGCTTGTGAGTGAAAGGAAATGAAGGAAAAGAAACACTGTGGCATGGCCGGAAAGAGTTTTACATGTTGAGTTGCATTTTTTTTTTTTTTTTTTTGAGACAGAGTCTTGTTCTGTTACCCAGGCTAGAGTGCAGTGGCGTGATCTCAGTTTACTGCAACCTCCGCCTCCTAGGTTCAAGCGATTCTCTTTCCTCAGCCTCCTGAGTAGCTGGAATTGCAAGCATGCACCATCATGACCAGCTAAGTTTTGCATTTTTAGTGGAGACGAGGTTTCGCATGTCAGCCAGGCTGGTCTCGAACTCCCGACCTCAGGCGATCCACCGGCCTTGGCCTTCTAAAGTGCTGGGATTACAGGCATGAGTCACTGCACCTGGCCACATTGCATTTTCTTTTTTCTTTTTTTTTCCCTCTTTGCTTCTAGGCCTATAACTAGAACGTTTTCTTTTTTCTTTTTTCTTTCTTTTTTTTTAAAGACAGGGTCTCACTGTGATACCAGGCTGGAGTACTGTGGTGTGATCAGAGCTCACTGCAGGCTTAAGCGATCCTCCTGCCTCAGCCTCCCTAGTAGGGGAGACTACAGGCATGTGCCACCATGCCCAGCTTATTTATTTATTTACTGAGACAGGGTCTTGGTCTGTCACCCAGGCTGCAGTGCAGTGGCACAGTCTTGGCTCACAGCAACCTCACTTCCCGGGCTCAAGTGATCCTCCCACTTCAGCCTCCCAAGCAGATGGGATTATAGGCCCTCACCACTAAGCTCAGTTAATTTTTAAATCTTTTGTAGAGATGGGATCTCCCTATATTGCCCAAGCTGGTCACAAACTCCTGAGCTCGAGTGATCCTCCTGCCGTGGCCTTCCAAAGTGCTGGATTACATATGTGAACCACTGTACCTGGCCCTAAATTGCATTTCTTGAAGCTTCAAAATTCCCATAGCACAGGTAATATTGTCAAGACTTTAAGCTTGGCTGGGCGTGGTGGCTCACGCCTGTAATCCCAGCAATTTGGGAAGCTGGGGCGCATGGGTCACAAGGTCAGGAGATTGAGACCATCCTGGCCAACATGGTGAAACCCGATCTCTACTAAAAATCCATAAAAAAGTTAGCTGGGTGTGGTGGTGCACGCCTGTAGTCCCAGCTACTCCTGAGACGGAGGCAGGAGAATCTCTTGAATCCAGTAGGCAGAGCTTTCAGTGAGCCAAGATCACAGCACTGCACTCTAGCCTGGGTGACAGATCAAGACTCTGCCTCAAAAAAAAAAAAAAAAAAAAAAAAACCACCTTAAGTTTTACAGATTTGGAATTCATTATGTTCAAAATGTTTAAAAAACCAGCCTGGTCAAATTTGAGTATAAACTGGATATGAGATGATACTATGGAACCATTGTTAGTTTTCTCACGTGAGAATGGCAATGTGATTAAGCAGAGCAGCCTATTCCGGGGAAATTCATGCTCAAGTATGTGACTTCTCAAATGGCTCACCAGGAAAACTTTATAGACATCAAGCAAATGTAGTAAAAACTTAACCAGGTCGGGGCACAGTGGCTCATGCCTGTAATCTCAGCACTTTGGGAGGCCAAGGAGGGTGGATCACCTGAGGTCGGGAGTTCAAGACCAGCCTGACCAACATGGAGAAACTCCGTATTTACTAAAAATACAAAATTACCCAGTTGTGGTGGTGCATGCCTGTAATCCTAGCTACTTGGGAGGCTGAGGCAGGAGAATCGTTTGAACCTGGGAGGCGGAGGTTATGGTGAGCCGAGATCACGCCATTGCACTTCAGCCTAGGTGACAAGAGCGAAACTCTGTCCAAAAAAAAGGAAAAGAAAAAAACCTTAACCATCATTAAATCTACATGGAGGAGGCTGGGCACGGTGGCTCTGCCTGTAATCCCAGCACTTTGGGAGGCTGAGGCAGGCAGACCACTTGAGGTCAGGAGTTCGAGAGTAGCCTGGCCAACCTGGTGAAACCCCATCTCTACTGAAAATACAAAAAAATTAGTTGGGCGTGCTGGTGCTCGCCTGTAATCCCAACTACTCAGGAGACTGAGGCAGGAGAATCATTTGAACCTGAGAGGTGGAGGTTGCAGTGAGCTGAGATCGAGCCACTGCAGTCTAGCCTGGGCGACAGAGCCAGACTCCGTCTCAAAAAAAAAAAAAAAAAGAAAAAATGTACAAGGCAGGTAGCTATTTTTACAAAGTTTATTAAGTACTTGTCTGGAAATAATGCTGATCATTGAAAAATCCTTTAGTTCAAGGCCGGGAGAGGACTCATCTTGGAAACTGGGAGATTTCTACCCTTTCAACTGCTTGGTATCAGATTTAAACACAAATTAAGAAGCACATTTTGAAGCTCTACTATGAGCAAAGCCCTGAAACTTCACAAAATGTGTTTTCCCCTGTCTATAATCTGATAGCGAGTACACGGTCGATACTTTTTTTTTTCACTGTGGTTGCTACAAGTTGAATAGTGTTCCCTCAAAACTCGTATGTTGAAGTCCTAATCTCCAGTACCTCAGAATATGACCTGATTTGGAAATATTTAGACAGGGTCATTACAGATGGCATTACATTAAAATGAAGTCAGTAGGGTAGACCTTAACCCAGTGTAACCAGTGGCCAGGAAGCCTCCAGAGCCAGGCCAAAGACAGCTTCTCCCTCCCAGCCCTGGGAAGGAACCAATCCTGCTGACACCTTGACCTTGGACCTCTAGCCTCCAGAGCTGCAAGACAACACATTTCTGCTAGTTAAGCCTCCCAGTTTGCAGTGATTTGTTACATCAGCCCTAGCAAATCAATACAACGGTATAATAACGTATACATAAAATATACATTTTAATCATTCTTTTTTTTTTTAAGATGGAATTTTGCTCTGTCACCAGGCTGGAGTGCAGTGGCGTGATCTCAGCTCACTGCAACCTCCGCCTCCCAGGTTCAAGTGATTCTCCTGCCTCAGCCTCTGCAGTAGGCACCTGCCACCACATCCAGCTAATTTTTCTTTTTCTTTTTCTTTTTTTTTTTTGAGACAGAGTCTTACTCTGTCGCCCAGGCTGGAGTTCACTGGCATGATCTTGGCTCACTGCAACCTCCGCCTTCTGGGTTCAAGCAATTCTCCTGCCTCAGCCTCCTGAGTAGCTGGGATTACAGGCACTCACCACCACACCTGGCTAATTTTTGTATTTTTTGGTAGAGACGGGGTTTCACCATATTGGTCAGGCTGGTCTCAAACTCCTGACTTTGTGATCCGCCTTGGCCTACCAAAGTGCTGGGATTACAGACGTGAGCCACCGCGCCCAGCCTAATTTTTTGTATTTTTAGTAGAGACGGGGTTTCACTGTGTTAGCCAGGATGGTCTTGATCTCCTGACCTCGTGATCTGCCCACCTCGGCCTCCCAAAGTGCTGGGATTACAGGCGTGAGCCACCATGCCTGGCATTTTAACCATTCTTAAAGTGTATAGTTTCCTGACAGGCATTCACATTGTTGTGACATCATTTTTTTTTTCTCTTTTTCATTGGAGCAAAATCCAGGACTGTGGGAAGCTTAGAAGCCCTAGTTCCAGCTCTGCTTCTGCTGAGCCCAGTAACCTGTTTCATGTGTGCAAGGAGGAGACAGGGTGATGACTTCCTGCACCAAGGCAGTCACTGCCCATGTGTGGAGAACCTGTCATAGCAATCATAACTCGCAACTTACCAAGTGACTACAGTACTCCATGACCATGCTAAGGGCTTTACATGGCTTATCTCTTTGAATAACCACAGTAGCTTTATCAGAGAGGTATTATTAGTCCCATTTTACAGATGGGGAAATTGAGTCTCAAAGAGGTTAATTGATATGCTCACTTTTGGCAGGGGTTTGAATGCCTAATTAAGGATCTTAATTAAACTGCTAAACTGCCTTCTAGATCTTTTGGCACACAGGCCAGAAGAGAATAAAAAGCACAAAGTATTGATCAGATTCAAACAGTTTGTGTTTGCACCCAATAAACCAACTGCCTTAAAGCCCAACTGCTCATGTTGCCTGGCCGGCCCCTCTGTCCCTTGCCCCAGAGTTCCAGAGAGGGACTCTGAAGAGTCCAAGAATTCCAGATTCAAACCTGGCTTTCCAGGTTTTTCTGAAGCTATATTCAGGAAGTTGGAAGATAAAACTTATTTTATATGACAGATGACTTTTTTCTTTCTTTTTTTTGAGACAGAGTTTTGCTCTTGTTGCCCAGCCTGGAGTGCAATGGCATGATCTCACTGCAACCTCCACCTCCCAGGTTCAAATGATTCTCCTGCCTCAGCCTCCCAAGTAGCTGGGATTACAGGCATGCGCCACCACACCTGGCTAATTTTGTACTTTTAGTAGAGATGGGGTTTCACCATGTTTGTCAGGCTCTTCTCAAACTCCCAACCTCAGGTGATCCTCCCGCCTTGGCCTCCCAAAGTACTGGGATTACAGGTGTGAGCCACGGCACCCGGCCATGACAGCTGATTAAGCTTGGTGTATACATTTTGAATATGTTGACACCTGGCGTGTGGTTCTCCATTTGTACTCTCACATGGGATCCCAATGATTAGGGGCAACCCATTTACCATGGTGCTCTGGAGCCAACAGCTCTCCAGTGGCTCCCAGTGGTGGCCAGAACTTGAAAGTCTCTGCATGCAGGAAAAGGGGAAAGCCACAGCTGCTCAGACCAGGACAGGATCTGCCTACAGATTTCCACCAACAGCAGGAAGTAAGGTGGTGCTGCTTAGGGTGAAGCTCCTCCAGGCACTGGCTCTCCAGCATGACCTGACTTGGTGCTCCACCCACACCAGCACCTGCTCCTCAGGGACAGCCGGGGTGCTCTCCCGCTCAGCCCAGACTTTTCTCAATCCTCAAACCATATTTATGTTCTTTCCTTTCTGCATCCATCTCTCTGTTTCCCAGAATAGAAAAGACTGGAGCGAGGCGCGGTGGCTCACACCCATAATCCCAGCACTTTGGGAAGCCGAGGTGGGTGGATCTCCTGAGGTCAGGAGCTCGAGACCAGCCTGGCCAACACGGTGAAACCCTGTCTCTACTAAAAATACAAATATTAGCCAGGTGTGGTGGCATGTGCCTATAAGCCCACCTACTCGGGAGGCTGATGCAAGGGAATCGCTTGAACTCAGGAGGCAGAGGTTGCAGTAAGCTGAGATTGAGCCACTACATTCCAGGCTGGGCGAGAAGAGCAAGACTCAACTCAAAAAAAAAAAAAAGAAAGAAAAGACTGGAGCAGGTTTGCTGGCCAAGAAGGAAAGACCAGGTTGAAGACACAGAGCGCTGCTGATGTCAGGGGGAGGGCGGAGGAGGGTGAGCAAAAGGCAGAGCGAAAGGGGACCCTTCCTCTGAGGCGGTCATTATGCCCATTTTGCTGGTGAGAACTGGGTAGCAGACAGGTGACATCCCAGGATCAGGGTCAGGCAGCCAGGACTCTGTGAACATGAGATGAGGCTGACAGCTGGCCTGGGAGAGGAAAACCACCGGCCAGATTCCAGAGAGGCTCCAACAATACTCACCCCACCCACAAGGCTCCTGCTGATTCAGCACTTCCTGGGTGCCTGCTCTCTGTCCAAACCACAGACTGTACAGAAAAGCCCATATAGAAAGCCCTTAGAGAGGCTATGGATAATTATCTTCTATAGGTCACCATTATCCCCATTCTACAATGAGGCCTCTGATGCACAGAGAGGTGAAGTCCATGGCCCAAGGTCACACAGTAGCAAGTGAGAGATCCCCAGCCTGGGTTGGAGGGAAAAGCGTGTGCTGGCCTGGTTCACAGTGTGTGCCTCCACCGTGAGCACACACACTACATTGAGAAAAACCCACAGAGAACATGTGTGTCGTGCGGGATGGAGGGCCTGGTTCCCGGCAGCGGGGAACAGCTGTGCTGGCAGGATCGGGTGAGAATGTGTGTGAGCAGGGCTCTGACAGCGGCAAACAGCACGTGGGAGTGTGTTGACGGCAGGGTGTGGGTAGCAGTGCCATCACCATGTGTCTTTCTTCTGGCAGCAGAATGTTCTGGTCTGTGTTGATAAACAACAGTTTGGGCAATCGAGAGGCTGGGAGAGAAGCAGAAGGGAAGCGGGAGGCACTGGGGGCATTGAAGGTGAGAGTGGGAGGTGTGCCCAGGGGTGACGGTGGCCCCAACCTGTAGCTTCCAGAACGAGGAGGGCAGCAGGGTGGTGAGCAGGCTGTTGTTTTCTCAGCTGACCTCACTGGGTGCACACATCTGGGTGTGGAGCACTCTGCAAACCACCTGATGCCATAAACATGAAAACAGGAGAGGGGACACGCTGTGAGGAAGAGAGTGTTCTTCCTGAAAGCTGGCTGCATGGATGACTGCGTAATCAACAGCTGAGGCCAGTGCAAACATGGTGTGATTCCCGTGGCAGGCGGATTCCTCAAAAGTCACCTTCTTGGAAAAGGTGGCAGCCAGGAGCCCATCGCGTCTCCGGACTGTAATGAGAGCCCCAGTGTCCTGCACTCGCCTCCCGGCAGACACAGTGCAAGCTTGCAAGGGCATCTGTACCTGGGAGTCACCCCACCTGAGACTTCCTGGGACTTGGTCCCCAAACCTCATTCCCCCAGCAGGATCTCCCAGAATGCCCCTTCCTGCTGCTTCCTCTCCATTAACTGAACTCTATGCTACCTCCAAGACCCTCTGTATTTCTCACCTCCTCTTGGAAGCCCTCCAGACCGCCTTGGAAGGGCCTCAAAACTGTGTTGTTCAGAACTCCAGCTGCTCTTGTTGTCAGGATACACCCCCCCACATAAACCTCACCATGTGCATGCTGCCTAAACATCTGCTCTGTGCAGGACATCGGACTGGGCACAACAGGGAGATACGAAGACCCCTGGAGACCTAGTAGCTGCTCTCAAAGACGTTACAGCTGGGTTGGGGTCCACAGAGGGCAAAAACACCAATGAGTGTGTGCTAAGGGTTGAGTGAGGGCTACATGAATGTGGTGGGGTGTCAGCGAGGAGGGAGATCACTCCTGGTTTGGAAGGAGGGATCCAGTTAACACAGGAGCAAGAGAGCGCCCCGCCCAGTTAGTTTAAGCTCTTTGAGTTCAAGGTCCTTCTGAAGCCAGCACACGGTATCTGCTAAGCCGATGCCTGTGGTTCATGACTCAGTCTCCTGACCACGCTCTGAAATCTTTGTTCGGGACCTGGAGGCTCTTCTTGGCCTCCCTCCCTCTGTGGAGCTGGAGGAAGCAAAGTTTGCCGGAGCCAGGCTGATGGAGGAGGCTGGCCTCGCTCTTTCCTGTCTGCTGGCAGCAGCTCCTGCCTTCCTGTCAAGGGCCTGTTCCTCCCCAGGGCTGGTTATTTGTTCCCGGCCCAGTGCCATGTCCCAGCCCTTTTTGTCCACCAGAGTTTGCAGCTCCTGCTTACCCCAAAGGCCAAGGGCAGAGAGAAACACCTTAGACTGAGGATCCTGCCAGGATAATCACAGACACCTCCCCCAGGAAGGGCCAGGGGCTCTCTCTCATCTTCCTTGGCTAGCAGACAGATCTCTTGGAGAAGTCTGGCAAAACCATGCCCCAAGCTTCTCCTCACGAGGTCCTGTCAGAAGACAGCCTGGCCTCCCCTCATCTTTGGCCTTCATACATATATATAAAGTGATCCACCGGCCTCAGACTCCCAAAGTGCTGGGATTACAGGCATGAGTTACCACACTTGGCCTGGCCTTCATATTTCATTTATATTTTTATGTTCTGGGACAGGGTCTCATTCTGTTACCCAGGTTGAAGTGCAGTGGCATGATCATGGCACTCTGCAGCCTCGACCTCCCAGGCTCCAGCAATCCTCCCACCTCAGTCTCCCAAATAGCTGGGACTACAGGCACATGCCACCACACCTGGAGAATTTTTGTATTTTTTGTAGAGATGGGGTTTCGCCATGTTGTCCAGGCTGGTCTGGAACTCCTGGCCTCAGTTGATCTGCCTGCCTTGGCCTCCCAAAGTGCTGGGATTATAGGCTGAGCCACCATATGTGGCCAGCTTTCATATTTTAACAGGACCAATTTTACCACCTCACAGAGTGGCTGGATACCCTGTTTTCATTTGAACAATGTCAGGCCCTCACCCCAAAGCATTTTAGCCACCAGTCTGTCAAGGTGATCAAAGTAGCACTAGGAGCCCTAGCTTCGGGAGGTATTTATAAAAGTAGCATTTGTATATACTTAAAAATGGTTAAAATGATAAATTTTATGCTATGAATATTTTACCACAAAAAATTTGGGGGGGCCAGGTGCAGTGGCTCATACCTATAATCCCAACACTTTGGGAGGCTGAAGCAGGCAAATCACCTGAGGTTGGGAGTTCGAGACCAGCCTGGTTGATATGGTGAAATCCTGCCTCTACTAAGAGTACAAAAATCAGCCAGGCGTGGTGGCAGGCACCTGTAATCCCAGCTATGCAGGAGAATCACATGAACTCAGGAGGTGGAGGTTGCAGTGAGCCGAGATTGCGCCACACTGCACTCCAGCCTGTACAAGAAGAGTGAGACTCTGTCTCAGAAAAAAAAAACATTTTTTTTTGGAAGGATGTGCTCCAAAAACAACAATGCTGTGTTTCCAGATGATAGAATTCGGGGTATTTTACTTTTACTTTCTTTTTTTTTTTTTTTTGAGACCAAGTCTCACTCTGTCACCCAGGCTGGAGTGCAGTGGTTCTATCTCAGCTCACTGCAACCTCTGCCTCCTGGGTTCAAGCAATTCTTCTGCCTCAGCCTCCTGAGTAGCTGGGATTACAGGCGCCCGCCACTGCACCCGGCTAATTTTTGTATTTTTAGTAGAGATGGGGTTTCACCGTATTGACCAGGCTGGTCTCGAACTCCTGACCTTGTGATCCGCCTGCCTCGGCCTCCCTAAGTGCTGGGATTACAGGTTTTAGCCACCACGCCCGGCCTACTTTCATTTTTATAATTTTTAAATATTATTAATTTTTTAAAAACAATTAGGACTATATTATTTGTTATAATCAGAAAGGAAAATGCCAGACTGGGCACAATGGTGGCGGGCACCTGTAATCCCAGCTACTTGGGAGGCTGACACAGGAGAATCGTTTAAACCCAGGAGGCAGAGGTTGCAGTGAGCTGAGATGGTGCCACTGTACTCCAGCCTGGGTGACAGAACAAGACTCCATCTCAAAAGAAATAAAGAAGAAAAAAGAAAGGAAAATTACCTTTCTATTTTGAGAAATAAATGCTTTGACTTTTAAACAAACAAACAAACAAAAACCCACAACAATTCAGCCCCCAGAGCAGCAACAACTGAAGTCAGCATCTAGCTACCGTCTTAGCTCAGAACACCTTGAAAAAGTCCCCTCGAGAATATTGAAGAAATGCAGGTTTCTCAGCCCAGTTCACTTGGCCTAGCAGCCTGCAGCGATTCTGAGGCTAGGTAGGTCTTGGAATCCCAGCCTTGGAAACCTAGGGGCAGAGCTGCCAGAGGAGAGGGCAAGGGAAGCTCTAGCTCCTCCAAACTGCTTCTGCACCCTGCTCCCCAGCCACGTGCATCTGTGGCTGTTGTCAACCACTCCCTCTTAGGGCCAGGAACCAAGACAAGGTTTGTCCCTGTGCCTTTAAGTTGGAGCCTTCTTGCTTAATAGATGCTTTGGGGAGGCTGGGCACAGCGGCTCACACCAACCCAGCACTTGGAGGGCTGAGGCTGTTCTGTTCACCTCAGGTTGGGAGTTTGAGGCCAGCCTGACCAACATGGAGAAACCCTGTCTCTACTAAAAATACAAAATTAGGCGGGCATGGTGGCGCATGCCTGTGATCCCAGCTACTCAGGAAGCTGAGGCAGGAGAATCGCTTGAACCTGGGGGTGGAGGTTGCAGTGAGCCATTTCACTCCAGCCTTGGCAACAAGAGCGAAACTACGTCTCAAAATAAATAAATAAATAAAAATAATAGATGCTTTGGGGAAATGGGAAATGGCAAGGGTAGCCACCTTGATGGCAGGGTGCACCAGTCTTTGGGGCTGGAGCAGGCCTCTGTAGGTCATTCAGTCCATTCCCCTGCCTCCAGGCAGCACTGGCATCATCCCAGCTTGCAAGTCTTTATCTTGTTTTGAGCATTTCAGAAGCCAGGCTCTCCGCACCCTTCCTCGGACACTCATTCTGATGTCTGAACATTTTTTTTTTTAATTTAAAATACTTCCTGGCAACTTTCATTTAAATGTCTGAACATTTCTGATGTCTAAACATTTCTTGCCAGGAAGTTCTGCTTCGTGTCTAATCTAAACTGCTGATGCTATGAGTTGCCACCTGCGGCTCTTGTGGTCTGGCAGGAGACAGGAAAGTGCTGCCTGCTTCTTGCCTTCACCTAGGTCTGGAGCCATCAAAGCCTTGAATGTTTAAAATCTTAACTTGCGCCGGGCGCAGTGGCTCATGCCTGTAATCCCAGCACTTTGGGAGGCCGAGGCAGGTGGATCACCTGAGGTCAGGAGTTCCAGACTAGCCTGACCAACATGGTGAAACCACGTCTCTACTAAAAACTACAAAATTAGCTGGGCCTGGTGGTGCATTTCTGTAATCCCAGGTACTCGGGAGGCTGAGGCAGGAGAATTACTTGAACCTGGGAGGCAGAGGTTGCGGTGAACCAAGATTGTGCCATTGCACTCCAGCCTGAGCGACAAGAGCAAAACTCTGTCTTGAAAAAAACAAAACAAAACTTAACTTGCTGTGTGATCCCAGGTAAGGCACGACTATCCTTTTAGCCTTAGTTTCCTTGTCTGTAAAATGAAGCCACTGATGTGCATAGTGTGGGAATTGAGAGGATCTGATGAAACCATGGATTCGTGGACAAAGCACAAAACTCGCTGCTAACCTGAGGCTATTATTATTCATAAATAATCACCACCCTCTGCCTGAACCATTGCATAAGACAGTTTCCAATGCGGTGCTATGCAAGATAATTTTAGGTGATACAAGAACAAATATTTTAATTAAAATTTAATGTGGCTGGGTGTGGTGGCTCACGCCTGTAATCCCAATGCTTTGGGAGGCTGAAGTGGGCGGATCACTTGAAGTCAAGAATTCAAGACCAGCCTGGTCAACATGGTGAAACCCCATCTCTACTAAAAATATAAAAATTAGCCAGGGCCAGGTGCAGTGGCTCATGCCTATAATCCCAGCACTTTGGAAGGCCTAGGTAGGTAATTCATTTGAGGTCAGGAGCTCGAGACCAGCCTGTCTAACAAGTGAAACCCCGTCTCCACTACAAAAAAAAAAAAAAAAAATTAACTGGGCGTGGTGGTACGTACCTATAATCCTAGCTACTGGGGAGCTTGAGGCAGGATAATTATTTGAACCTGATGGGGCCTGAGGAAGGAGTGGTGGCGGAGGTTGCACTACTGCACTCCAGCCTGGGTGACAGAGTGAGACTCCATCCCCGTCTTCCCCGAAAAAAGCAACTTAACATTGTTGTGGTGTTTTGTTTTGTTTTGAGACAGAGTCTCACTCTGTCGCCCGGTCTGGAGTGCAATGGCACGATCTCGGCTCACCGCAACCTCCACCACCCAGTTCAAGTGATTCTCCTGCCTCAGCCTCCCAAGTAGCTGGGACTACAGGTTTGCGCCACCACGCCCAGCTAATTTTGCATTTTTAGTAGAGACAAGGTTTCACCATATTCTCAATCTCTTGACTTCATGATCCGCCCACCTTGGTCTCTCAAAGTGCTGAGATTACAGGCGTTAGCCACCACGCCCGGCCAATATTGTTTTAAAGACAAAATACTGAGTTCGTAGCCCTCCAGGTAGCTCTGAGGCTGGGACAGGAATCATGGTGGCTTGAGAAACGCAGGCAGAGTGGGGACAACAGAGTGAAAAAACGGGAGGCTGCTTCCCAAGAGTGGGTAAGAGAGGCTGAGTCGGGGCTGAGATGAGAGGTGAGGACCCCAGAGGAAGCGAGGAGACCGCAGGGCAGTGTGGAGCAGACCTGGGGAGTGGCCGAGCAGATGCAGCCCTCTCTGGGTTCTGGAACAGTCTGTGTCCTGTGGAGCTGTGCTATCTCCAGTTGCAGCAAAGCCGCTGGGCAGTGCTGGGCTTCCTGTTCACATTCATGGTCCCCCAGGTTCAGCGCCCCCTCTACACTTACTCTCCCATGTTGGGGGGATTGGACAACTTTAACCCCACCTTGAATCCCCCCACTGCTGTCACCCATTGGTGGTCTGTCAGCCCATGCTGAGCAGCTCAGCCAGTGACAGGAAACTCATGACTTCCCAGAGTCCCTCCTCCACTCTCAGTGTGGGCCTGGGCAAAGAGGCCTGGAAGACCATGTTCTCAGAGATGCCCTGTGTGCCAGGACCCTTGCTGCGCCCCAGGAACACAGGTGATGAAGGGGACGCCTGCTTAAGCAGCTCACAGCTGAACCAGGGAGACCCAAGGGGACTGAGCGAGTTCCTCATGCAACCCTGGTTATGATGGAGCCGTATGTAACCCTCAGCGAGGCTAGGGGAAATGGTCACCTCTGCCTCCCAGGATCAGGCACTGCCATTGGAGTTTGTGCACCAGGAAGAAGCTCCAGGTCCCTCATTTACCTTCCAGAGCCCAGTCCCAGCACTGAGCATCGTAATGCTTTCCCTCCAGCCAGGGTTTCTCAAACCCTGAGGTCTAAGAGGCTTCTCTGAAGTCCTAGAGCTCTCTATGAGAGTTTTAAATGTTTGTGTCTTCATTTTGGAAGTCTTTTAAAGAACTAATATAAACAAGGCTGGGCGCAGTGGCTCACGCCTATAATCCCAGCACTTTGGGAGGCCGAGGCAGGTGGATCACGAGGTCCAGAGATCGAGACCATCCTGGTCAACATGGTGAAACCCTGTCTCTACTAAAAATACAAAAATTAGCTGGGCATGGCGGCGTGAGCCTGTAGTCCCAGCTACTTGGGAGGCTGAGGCAGGAGAATTGCTTGAACCCAGGAGGCGGAGGTTGCGGTGAGCCGAGATCGCGCCACTGCACTCCAGCCTGGGTAACAAGAGCGAAACTGTCTCAAAAAAAAAAAGAATTAATATAAACATACTCCACATCATCTGGATGCTTGGCTTATAGTCGATTATGTGATCACAGAATTTTAGTGTCTACATTTGCACTGATGTTTATGAGAAGTAGTTAACTTGTTTTTTAAAAACTGAAGCAGAAGCGACATACAGAAGAACACATGCATCTTAAGTTAGAGCTGGATAAATTTTCTTTTTCGTTTTTTCTTTTTGAGATGGAGTCTCAGTCTCACTCTGTTGCCCAGGCTGGAGTGCAGTGGTGTGATCTCAACTCACTGCAACCTCTGCTTCCTGGGTTAAAGTGATTCTCCTGCCTCAGCCTCCAGAGTGGCTGGGATTACAGGTGCCCACCACCACGCCTGGCTAATTTTTGTATTTTTAGTGGAGATGGGGTTTCACCATGTTGGCCAAGCTGGTCTCCAACCCCTGACCTCAAGTGATCCTTCCACCTCAGCCTCCCAAAGTTCTGGGATTACAGGTGTGAACCACTATGGTAAGCAAAAGCTGGATGAATTTTCACAAAGAGAATGCACCTGCAAAACCAACACTTGGTGGGAGAAACAGAAGTTATTGCCCCCACAGTCCCTTCTCCTGGCAACCTTCCAGTCACCACACTCCACAAAGGTAACCACTTTCCTGACCATAGATCAGTTTTGCCTGGTTTTGAACTTCATGTAAGTGGGTCGAATAGAATGACTCTCAGTGTTGGGCCTCATTCTCTCAACATTACACCTGTGGGATTCATCCATGCAGTTATATGTAGTATACCTGACAGTGTTAATGTTTTTTTTTTTTTTTTTGGAGATGGAATCTTGCTCTGTTGCCCAGGCTGGAGTGCAGTGGCATGATCTCAACTCACTGCAATCTCTGCCTCCTGGGCAAGTGATTCTCCTGTCTCAGCCTCCCAAGTAGCTGGGATTACAGAAGCCCACCAACCACGCCCGGCTAATTTTTGTATTCTTAGTACAGATGGGGTTTCACCATGTTGGCCAGGCTGGTCTCAAACTTCTGATCTCAAGTGATCTGCCTGCCTCAGCCTCCCAAAATGCTGGTATTACAGGCACATGCCACCACGCCCAGCTAATTTTTTTTTTTTTTTGGCATTTTTAGTAGAGGCAGGGTTTCGCCATGTTGGCCAGGCTTGTCTCGAACTCCTGACCTCAGGTGATCTGCCCACTGCAGCCTCCCAAAGTGCTGGGATTACAGGCATGAGCCACCATGCCCTTGCCTTGCCTTGTTTTTTTGAGATGGATTCTAGTTCCGTTGCCCAGGCTGGAGTGCAGTGGCGCGATCTCCACTCACTGCAACCTCTGCCTCCTGGGTTCAAGTGATTCTCCTGCTATAGCCTCCCAAGTAGCTCGGATTACAGGCACCCACCACCACGCCCAGCTAATTTTTGTATTTTTAGTAGAGATGGGGTTTCACTGTGTTGGCCAGGCTGGTCTCAAACTCCTGACCTCGTGATCTGCCGGCCTTGGCCTCCCAAAGTGCTGAGATGACAAGCGTGAGCCACTGCGCCCGGCCTTTTTTTTTTTTTTTTTTTTTTTCCTGAGACAGAGTCTGTGTCTGTCACCCAGGCTGGAGTGCAGCAGTGTGATCTCAGCTCACTGCAACCTCGGCCTAACAGTTCAAGTGATTCTCGTGTGTCGGCTTCCTGGGTAGCTGGGACTACAGGTGTGCACCAACACGCCTGGCTAATTTTTGGATTTTTAGTAGAGATGGGGTTTTACCATATTAATCAAGCTGGTCTTGAACTCCTGACCTCAGGAGATCTGCCTACCTGAGCCTCCCAAAGTGATCAGATTACAGACGTGAGCCACTGGGTTGAGCCAGACTGGGTTCAATTCTAATCCAGTGCTTCTCAAAGTGGGGTCCTGAAAAAAGTTCTTGAGGCTCCGTAAATCTGCCAGTTAAGAGAAAAGTGTATGTGGTTGTCTGCTGATTCAGAAGGGGGCTGAGCCAGGCGTGGTGGCGTGCACCTGTAGTCCCAGCACTTTGGGAGACTGAGGCAGGTGGATCATGAGGACAAGAAATTGAGACCATCCGGGTCAACATGGTGAAATCCTGTATCTACTAAAAATACAAAAATTAGCCAGGTGTGGTGGCGTGCACCTGTAGTCCCAGCTACTCGGGAGCCTGAGGCAGGAGAATCACTTGAACCTGAGAGGTAGAGGTTGCAGTGAGCTGAGATCATGCCACTGCACTCCAGTCTGGATGACAGAGCGAGACTCTGTGTCACACACACACACACACACACACACACACACAAAGGTGGGGGCTGAAAGCACTCAACCATGGAGCACACAGCACTGTCTTTGGCATTCACTTTGCAGCCTGGGTCTTGCCTGAAGTTCCAGTCCACACTCCTAGACTTGTTCCTATGCGGCACTCTCAGGCATGCCCCTAGGCTTTGCTCCCTCTACCTGGGATGGTGTCCCCTTGCGTAGCTGCCTAGCAAACGCCTCTGCATCTTGTGTTGGGGCTGCCTCCTCTGTGAGGCCTTCCCTGACTTCCCTGGGTTGACTCAGCACCCCTGCTTCTGTGTTCCCCTGTGCTTTGTCCACATCACCCCTGCAGCATTTCTCACAGCATGTGGTCCCTGTAGGTCCATCTCCCCATTAGACTGTGGGCTTCTGGAGGCCACAAGCGTGGGGCAACACTGGACTCCCTCCCAGAGTGACTGAGGAGGGAGTCAGACACATCTCCACCCAGGGCTATCAGATGGCAGGGGCAGCGTTCCGACCCCAACTCACCTGCCTCGTTCAACATGGGGCTCAGTTGGCCCTGGCATCCCTGCACCATCAGCAAAGGTGGGCAGAGTCAGAACTGCGGGCTGGGGCTTCCTTGGAAAGGCCCTGCTTGGGCCCAATGCCAGGCCCCAGGGCCCAAGGGTGAGCTACTTGAGCAGGCAGGCATCAGTTTTCTCATTTATGAAATGGGGACAATGAACCTGGTCACCTTCCTCTTCCTGGGAAGAATACGAGGTTAATGAATGCTCAAGACCGGACATGACTGTACCTAAGGTGGGGTGCAGCTGCCTGAGGCAAGGGAATGACCTTGGTGATCCTTGGCTCCCTCTTCCTCCGGGAGACTGAAGGACAGTGTGAGACCCACAGTTCAGTGCAGCTGCTCGCCTTGGTTCTCCACCCTGCCCTTGGCTTGGAAACCCTAATCTGCTTGCTAAGCACCGACCCCACTCCGTGCCCTGCCCCCGCCGTGCCTAGTCCACTCCACGGCCCTCAAGTGGTTTCTTTGTCCGTTTCAGCAGACCTCCTCACCGTGTCCCTCTTCCAGGCAGCCTTCTCTTATCTATTTTGGGCATGCTGGGACTTGTCTACACTGTAGGCATTTGTCAAGGGTTTAGGTCCGAGTTGTTCCTCAACTTCCGACCCCCACCTTATGCTAATTTAGGATTGGGACCACAGCATGTGACCGCGACGTGGCCGGTCCTGGGAGAGCAGGCTCCGCCCCGCGGGGAAGCGGGCGGCCGCTCCGTTGCCATGGCAGCCGAGAGCACCCCGCGAGCCTCCTCACTGGTCACCAAGCCAAGGTCCCTCCTCCGCCAGCAGAAGAGACCAACCAAGGCAGACCTGGTGCCACCCAGTTGAGGGATTAGCGGGTGATGAGTCTCCCCGAGTCCGGCAGGGAGACCCGCGGGCCCCCGATCCCGCTCCTTGCGGCCTTCCCGCGTGGCGCAGCCGTGGCTTGGGATTGGAGTCGGGGTCGCGCTCGCGGGGCGCGCCTCGGGCAAAGCTAGGAAGGCGCGGAGCTGGGGGGCGCCGAGGGAGGAGGCCACTCTGGCCGCCGGGGAGGGCCGGGGCTGCGGCCAGGACGTTTCCAAGGACCGCCTGGCGGAGGCGGAGGCCGTGCAGGCGGGGAGGAGGCAGAGGAGGAAAATATTAAGGAAGAGGGTGGAAGGGCCCCACTGGCTGAAGACTGAGCTTAGGCGGTGGAAGGATCCTGGGCTCGGAGTTGCATGGAACCCTGTGCAAACCCCGCCTGTGGCCTAGGGCACGCGAGCCTTCCTGTCTCGGCTGGGGCGGGGAGTGGGGGAGGAGCGGCGAACATCTACTCTGTGCCGATCCGTGTGCTGAAAACCCTAGCTTTTTCTCCAGAATTCCCTCAAAACGACCCTGAAATAGGTGGATGCTATCCTTGTGCCCATTTTGCAGATGAGGAAACAGGTTGAAGTGGGCTACGTAGGCAAAGCCCCGAGTGAGCTCAGTTCCCAGACGTGAGAATGATGTGGCCGGTTGGTGGTTGTCTGGGGGGGAAGTAGGAGGTGCCGCGCCCACCCCCACCCGCAGGCATCCTGGACGGCCCGGAAGGAAGGGTTCGTGCCAAGCCGTGAGACTCTGTGGTTTCCTGTAGCAAATCTGCGTCAGGCTGTCTCTGTGGGATTAACCGCCGCGAACTGGTAACAGCGCCTTCACTCCAAGACATCAGAAAGGGGAAACTGAGCTTTATCGGCAGAGGTCCCAGGGCCAGGTACAGCGGATTAAAGAACATGGAGGCAGGGCGCCGTGGCTCTCATCTTAAACCCATCACTTTGGGAGGTCAAGGAGGGAGGATCGCTTGAGATCAGCAGTTTGAGACCAGTCTGGGCAAGATAGGGAGACCCCTTCTCTAAAAAGAAGGAAAGAAGATGGAGCCCACCCTTCAGGGAAAGGAGGGAGAAAGTGTTTCTAAGTCCTTGTTATCCTTTCAAAACAGGCTGATAGGATCCCTCTGGAAGCCCCATTTAAGAAGAACAGACCATTTAGCTTAGCCTAGTTGGGGTTGAGGCCTGGCAAGGCGTGACCCACGTGGGGCAGCACTGATGTACTGCAGCGGAGGGCCTGAACCAGGACAGTGGCTGAACTTGGCATTAGACTGGACCTAATCTCTAAGCCTCATGTTCCTCATCTGTAAAATGGGTTTGATCAATTAGCCAGGCGTGGTGGCACCTGCCGGTAATCCCAACTACTCCGGAAGCTGAGGCAGGAGAATCGCCTGAACCTGGGAGGCAGAGGTTGGGGTGAGCCGAGATGGCGCCACTGCACTCCAGCGTGGGGAACAAGAGCGAAATTCCGTCTTAGTAATAATAATAATAATATAATAATAAATGGGTTTGATCAAATTCTGAGGATAATGAAAAATAATCCTGACACCCACTAGAACATTTCTTGGTGCCACCCTGCAGGCGTGCCCTCCCCCGCATAACGGTTTTCACAGAGTCACAGGAAGAGGCTTTTGTCCAGATGCCCTCACAGTTCACCTCAGGGGCCAGAGCTAAGTGCCTAGTCATTAACAAACACTTATGGAGCACCTGAGAGCTGATTTTTTTTGAGCCCTATGGGGCATTGGGCCCTATGTTAAGTGTTGGACCCTGGCCAACCCTTTTAATTATCCCAGAACAACCCTTTCTCCTAAAAAAAATATTATGTTCTCATTCCCATTTTGCAGATGAGAAAACTGAAGTTCAGAGAGGTTAAGAAAGTTCACCATGTGAATGTCAGACTCTTTTTTTTTGTTTGTTTTTTTGTTTTGAGATGGAGTCTTGCTGTCGCCCAGGCTGAAGTACAATGGTGCGACCTCAGCTCACTGCAACCTCTGCCTCCCGAGTTCAAGCAGCTCTCCTGCCTCAGCCTCCTGAGTAGCTGAGATTACAGGCATGCACCACCACATTCGGCTAATTTTGTATTTTTAGTAGAAAAGGGGTTTCTCTATGTTGGTCAGGCTGGTCTCGAACTCCCAACCTCAGGTGATCCACCCACCTTAGCTTCCCAAAATGCTGAGATTACAGGTGTGAGCCACCGTGCCTGGTCAAATGTCAGACTCTTAATGATGCAACTGCCAGAAAACCTGACTCAAACTGGTTTGTGCTAAAAAGGGAATCTACTGGCTCAGGAAACAGAACTGCAGGCATGACTTGATCTAGAGATGCCACAACGTCATGAAGACTCATATCCCAGAGTCTTTCTACTTTGCCTTTGCTGTCTTAGGAAGGATTTGTGCTCCATGAGCACCTGCTGCAGCTGCAGGGGTTCATCATCCCAAGCTCTAGTTGAGTAGAAAAGAGGCTCTGTCCTTGGGAATTGCGACACACATCCCGGGTTTCACTCTAACTGGACAATTGGGGTCACATGACCACACAGATACCAGGGGCAGGGCAGGAATAATCCCGTGTTGATTGGCAAGTCTGTTCACAGGCCGCACACCTGCAGCCTCCCCTGCTCCAATGGGCTGAAAGGGAAGGAGGGAAGAGGGTTTCCCCAAAGGAGGAACTGAAGAGATATCGAATGAGTGCCCATTGCTAACGTCCCAATGCCAGGGCTTCAGAGCCCACCTCCTGACTCCCTCTGCACCTTCTACTACAGGTGCCAGTCAGGGAGAAATGGATTGGAAAGTGAGACTCTTGAACCTGGGAGGCAGAGGTTGCGGTGAGCGGAGATGGCACCACTGCACTCCAGCATGGGGAACAAGAGCGAAACTCCGTCTTAGTAGTAGTAATAATAATAATAATAAATGGGTTTAATCAAATTCTGAGGATAATGAAAAATAATCCTGACACCCACTAGAACATTTCTTGGTGCCACATCTGGTGCCTGTCCCCGCCCCCTGACCCTGGCTTCTGTTGCTCCCTGGAGGGTCCTTGAAGCCCTTCTGATTGCTTCAGGCTGGGCCACTGCCGCCATGGAAGGGCCTCCAGGTTTAGCTGGAGTGATGCAGTGTCCTGGGGGCCAGCTGCCTCCTGTTTCTCCAGCAGAGGCAAGCTTCCTCGGGGACTGGCACTATGTTCTCCCTTCCGCTGTGTGTGGTCCCTCTCTGGGACCAGGCAGGATTTGTGCAGTGGACAGCAGCTGTGATTTTGAGGGACCCTAGGAAGGCCCTCACCTACCCCCTGTATGCCTGTTTTACTTTTGAAATCCATAATTAGATGGGGTTTCACTTCTTTAATTCCTGTTAAGATTGATATGCCCCCGAGAGAGAGAGAGAGAGAGACAGAGAGAGAGAGAGAGACAGAGACAGAGACAGACAGACAGACAGACAGAGTATAGTAGATCATCTTTTTTTTTTCGAGACAGTTTCACTCTTGTCACCCAGGCTGGAGTGAAGTGGCGTAATCACAGCTCACTGCAACCTCTATCCCCTGGGTTTAAGCGATTCTCCTGCCTCAGCCTCCCAAGTAGCTGAGATTACAGGTGCCAGCCACCATGCAGGCTAATTTTTGTATTTTTAGTAGAGACAGGATTTTGCCATGTTGGCCAGGCTGATCTCAAACTCCTGACCTCAGGTGATCCACTTGCCTTGGCCTCCCAAAGTGCTAGGATCACAGGTGTGAGCCTCCACACCCACCCAAGCATCGTAGATCTTATCATTCATTAACATTTTAGTGTGAAGTAGTTCACAGCATCCTTCCTGACAGCAGGCACATATCAGGCACTTGATCATGGACACCACCGATTAATCTGCGCTGTGCACTGATTCAAAAGCTTCTCCTGCATTATCTCATTAATCTTTATAACAACTCTATGAGGTAGGAACTAGTATAATCCCTGCTTTACAGATGAGAAAACTCAAGCCCAGAGGAGTTAAGGACCTTGCCAAAGGTCTCCAAGCAGTGGAGCAGGGATGTGAACGCAAGTCTGGTTCCAGAGCCTGCACTGCCTGTCCCTACCCTGGAGAATCCTTAACACTCTTTAGTTAACAAATGTATTCATATACATCTTTTGGTCTTCCTACAGTTCAGCGAGGTAGTTGCTATGATCACTCCCATTTTACAGGGGAGAATATTTAAGTGGCTAAGTTCAGTCAATGGCGAGCAGCAGGTCCAGGGTTCAGACCAGTGCCCCATTTCAGATCGGCTCTTATCTCTGAACCCCACACAGCACCTGATAAGAGGAGAGCCTTGAGTCAGTTCCCTGGTGTGCTAGGAGCAGAGGGAGAGTGTGGTGGGAATGGAAGCTGGGAGCTTCCAGAACAAACTCAACCCTTCCTTCATTCTTCCTCTTCTCCCTCCTGCTTTCTCTTCCTTCATCTCTTCCACTCATTCATTCATCCACCTGAGCACGTGCTAAGGGTCAAAGCTGTGGGTACCCAATGACCATAACAAGTGTTCCTCACAGAGCTGACAGGCTAAAACACTGGCCAGGCACAGTGGCTCATGCCTGTAATCCCAGCAATTTGGGAGGCTGAGGTGGGAGGATCACTTGAGCCCAGGAGATCAAGGCTGCAGTGAGCCATGATTACACCACTGCACTCTAGCCTGGGCTACAGAATGAGACTCTGTTTCAAAACACAAAAACTAACAATACATGCTGTTTGTTGAGTGTTGATGGTAAGTGGGGCTCTGTGCTGACTGCTGAGTGCACTGCACCCTCAAAGGCGTCTTTTTAGGTAGGACACTAGGGCTTAGGAAGGACTGCCCCAGGCCGGGCGCAGTGGCTCACACCTGTAATCCCAGCACTTTGGGAGCCGAAGCGGGCAGGTCGCCTGAGGTCAGGAGTTCAAGACCAGCCTGGCCAACAAGGAGAATCCCTGTCTCTACTAAAAATACAAAACTTAGCTGGGCATGGCGGCAGGCACCTGTTAATCCCAGCTACTCGGGAGGCTGAGGCAGGAGAATTGCTTGAACCCAGGAGACGGAGGTTGCAGTGAGCCAAGATTGTGCCGCTGCACTCCAGCCTGGGTGACAGAGTGAGACTTGGTTTCAAAAAAAAAAAGGAAGGACTGTCCCAAGGCCAACACCAGCCTGACTCCACAGTGGGAGCATCTCACCACTAGGCTGGACTGCCTCCCTCTTGGAGTATAGTGAGAGTTAAGTGGATACTTATGGATGATGAATGCCCCCCCACCCCGGGCTCTTTGACTCCAGACCCCAACACCAGAGGCAGCCATCTCTGCTGTCTTCCAGCACTTGCCTACCACTAGGAGTCACCTCAAAGAGGAAGTAGAGTGGGGAGGGCCACCTTACACAGCAGGGACAGGCCACACACTTCAGAACCTGTGGATGGCACTTCCCAGGTGGACTGAATGAGAGTGACGTAACCAGAGCTCCTAGAAGAGCTTGCAGGGTGTTAGGGAGGCCTTGACTGGTCCCCCTGGGCAGTCTTCTAATCATGACTTCATTGTACCTCAGTTTCCTATTCTGTAATTGACCTGCTTACAAGCCGTATCTGAAGGATTAGCCATCGGAAACTTGGTAGAACAGGCTGGATGCTTCATCCTCCCTGCCTTGTGACCTGGTTCTTCCCGGTTCTTCATGGTGATGGTTTGCCACTTTACAGATGTGGAAACAAGGCTCAGAGGGGTGGGCCCAGAGCCACCTAAGGAGTGTTAGAAATGCAATGAGAACCCACCCAGGTCTCGACTTTAATACCCCATCAAGTTTCACTCACATGTGCCCGAGTCTGAGCTATGCCCTGGAGATAGAGCAGTGAGCAGGGTAGGTGTGTCCCACCTCTGGGGCACCAATTCCAGGAGGGGGTGCCAGACAAGGGAAGAAATGATGTAGGACAAAGTGACAAGAGTTAGAAGACTTGGTGGGGCAGAGGACAGTGGGCTGCTCAGGGCTGTGTCAGCTCTCACACTTGGGAGGACCCAGCAGAGCAAAGGTTTGGGGACTGTGGAGTTGCAGTGGGCGAAGCTGAGGTCACAGATCTCACTATTTCTGGCTTAAGTGGGGTGCTGACTCAGTGGGGGAGAGTTGGAGCTACCCCACCCTCAAAAACACCCGGACCAAGCCCACTTTCAGCCTCTGCCACTGCTCTCAGGCCATACTCTGCTCACCTGGAGTTTCAAACCCAACAGTTTCCTTGTCTTGGGTGGTTTCTAGCCCCACCTACTTTCCTGGAGCCTCGCTCATCTGTCACTCCTGCCAGGCATGTATCAGTGTCACTCTGAGTAACTCCAGGTACCCAGGGTGACCTCACCGCTCCTGATTCCGTTTGAGTCATTCTCCCCATTTCTGGAAGGTGGCTCTTGGCCATTCTTACCTCATGCTCCAGCACCTACGGCTTCTGGGAGCAGCGGGCCCCTCCCCACCCCTGCTGATTAACCAAGTCTATTGGAGGGAAGGGGGGGAAACAGAGACAGGCAGGCCTGGGCCCACCTAAAAATGAGGCAGGATCCCCAGCAGGAAAGGTGGGGGAGTCCTAGAAGGGGACCCTCCACCATGGGAATTAACCCCCTTCATCTCACCTCTGCCCTCTCCTTTCCAATAATCACCAACATTCTCCAATCTATTTTCCTATTCTGAAATAATTTTTAATTTTTTAATGTTTTTTTAGAGATGGGGTCTCACTATGTTGCCCAGGCTGGATTCCTGGGCTCAAGTGATCCTCCTGCCTCAGCTTCCTAAATATTAATAGCTGGGATTCTAGGGGTGGGCCATCACACCTGGCTTACTTTCCTGTTTTTAACAGGAAAAGGACATTACCTGGGAAGAACAGTGATTGTTAATTGATCATTTGATTGATTGGACTGGGCACTCTCCAGACATCATTAGAGTCTTACAACATTTCATTATTTGTCTTCATTTTCCAGATGAGAAAACTGAGGCTCAGAGAGGAGACTTGACTTGTCCAAGGTCACACAGTAAGGAATTGGCTGAGCTGGGGTTGGAACCCAGGTGTATCTGACTTCAGAGTTGCATAACCAGGACCACGTACTTAACCACCCCACCCCAGTTGCCCACAGATGGGAGAGATAAGAGGAAGATCACTCCATCCACAGAGCTGGAGCCTGCTCAGATCCAGCATCATACATCCCCCAGACCCCTTTGTAGTAGTGTAGGAGGGTACAGGAGCTCTACCCAAGAGTCTGGGGCCATCACTTCCTTAGTAGGAAGAGCCCACCGTGGATACTCCCCTTGTGAGCTAGTGGGCCAGACCTGTGTGGCTTGGTGGGCGTCATGGCTGGGGATCCTGTCTCATTTTTAGGTGGGCCCAGGCCTGCCTGTCTCTGTTTTCCCCACCCTTCCCTTCCATAGCTGGTCCCTAGTTGGCTACAGAGTTCTCCCACCGGCCTCATGGACTCCAGCCTCCCTCTCCTACCCATCCAACCCTCATACCAGAAAAGGCTATATAGCTCACAGCTGTGCCTTCCAACATGGAGGCCACGGGCCATGTGTGGCTGCTGAGTGCTTGACATATAACTAGCGCTGCTGAGGAGCTGCACTTTACATTTTATTTAATTGGCCGGGTGCAGTGGCTCACTCCTGTAATCCCAGCACTTTGGGAGGTTGAGGCAGGCAGATCACCTGAGGTCAGGAGTTCGAGACCAACCTGGCCAACAAGGAGAATCCCTGTCTCTACTAAAAATACAAAATTTACCTGGGCATGGTGGCAGGCACCTGTTAATCCCAGTACTCAGGAGGCTGAGGCTGGAGAATCACTTGAACCCGGGAGGCGAAAGCTGCAGTGAGCCGAGATTGTGCCACTGCACTCCAGTTCATATGACAGAGCGAGACACTATCTCAAAAAAAAATTATTTAATTTTAATTAATATACATTTAAGTCATTTAAGTTTAAAAAATGATACTCAGCCAGACGAGGTAGCTCATGCCTGTAATCCAAGCACTTTGGGAGGCCAAGACAGGCAGATCACGAGGTCGGGAGTTCAAGACTATCTGGCCAACATGGTGAAACTCCATCTCTACTAAAAATACAAAAGGTAGCCGGGCATGGTGGTAGGCACCTGTAGTCCCAGCTACTCAGGAGGCTGAGTCAGGGGAATCACTTGAACCGAGGAGGTGGAGGTTGCAATGAGCCAAGATTGCACCATTGCACTGCAGCCCGGGCAACAGAGCAAGACTCTGTCTCAACAACAAAAAAAAGTGATACTCATTTCAGGTATTGGAAATTGTTAAAGGATGTTTGGAACAACTTGGGTACATGAATCTACTTTTTCAACTGCAAATTTTATGACATCTAAATACAGATCATTTTACTGATGAAAATTCAGCAAATGCTGTAATATAAACTAGTTACCAGATTTTGGAGAGTTAAAGAAATGTAAAATATCTAATTCAAAATTTCATATTGATTCATGTTTAATGATCCTTTTTTTTTTTTTTTTGAGACAGAATCTCACTCTGTCTCCCAGGCTGGAGTGCAGTGGCACGATCTTGGCTCCACAACCTCTGTCTCCCAGGTTCAAGCAATTCTCCTGCCTCAGCCTCCCAAGTAGCTGGGACTGCAGGCATGTGCCACCATGTCTGGCTTATTTTTTTGTATTTTTAGTAGAGACGAATTTCTCCATGTTGGTCAGGCTGGTCTTGAACTCCTGACCTCAGGTGATCTGCCCACCTCGGCCTCCCAAGGTGCTAGGATTACAGGAGTGAGCCACTGTGCCCGGCCTAATGATAACTATTTTTATGTCAAACTAAATAAAATACGTTATTAAAGTTAATTTCACCTGGTTCTACATTTTAATAAGGCTACTGGAAAATTTTAAATTACTTCTATGGCTCATATTATGTTTCTTTTTTTTTTTTGAGACAGAGTCTTGCTGTATCCGCCAGCCTGGAGTGCAGTGGTGTGATCTCGGCTCACTGCAACCTCTGCCTCCCGGGTTCAAGCAAGTCTTATGCCTCAGCCTCATACCTCAGCCTCCCAAGTAGCTGGGATTACAGGTGCCTGCCACCATGCCCGGCTAATTTTTGTATTTTTGGTAGAGACAGGGTTTCACTATGTTGGCCAAGCTGGTCTCGAACTCTTGACCTCAGGTGATCTGCCCGCCTTGGCCTCCCAAAGTGCTGGGATTATAGGCATGAGCCACTGTGCCCAGCTTTGTATTATATTTCTATTGAACACTGCTAGACTAGAGGTTAAATGTGGAGGCTCAAATGCTGTCTCTGTGTGTCCTTGAGCAACTTCACCAACCTCTCTGGGCCTCAGTTTCCTCACCTATAAAACAACTAGCACCTCTCCCATAGAGTTGCTCAGAGGAAAATATGAGATAATGTTTGTAAGGCACTTAGCACAGTGCCTGGCATATAGTAGGTACTCAGAAAAAAAATTGTGATTATAGGCTTCCTTTTTTTTTTTTTTTTGAGACGAAGTCTCGCTCTGTCACCCAGGCTGGAGTGCAGTGGTGCAATCCCGGCTAACTGCAACCTCCACCTCCCAGGTTCAAAGGATTCTCCTGCCTCAGCCTCCTGAGTAGCTGGGACTACAGGTGCGTGCTACCACGCCTGGCTAATTTTTGTAGTTTTAGTAGAGACGGGGTTTCGCCATGTTGGTCAGGCTGGTCTCAAATTCCTGACCTCAGATGATCTGCCTGCCTCGGCCTCCCAAAGTGCTGGGATTACCGCATGAGCCACCGCACATGGCCTATAGGCTTCCTTTTACCATGACATTCCAAAGTACCAATTCAGTGAATCTCAACAATATTTACTGAGTTTGGGTGTGGTGGCTCACACTTGTAATCCCAACACTTTGGGAGGCAAAGGTGGAAGGATCGATTGAGCCCAAGAATTTGAGACCAGCCTAGGCAACAAAGTGAGATTCCCATCTCTACGAATAACAATAAGAACAATAAAACATTAGCTGGGAGTGGTGGTGCATGCCTGTGGTCCCAGCTACTCGGGAGGCTAAGGCGGGAGGATCACTTGAGACTGGGCGGTTGAGGCTGCAGTGAGCTGTTTGTGCCACTGCACTCCAGCTGGGTGACAGAGCAACAAAAAATAAAAAACAAACAAAAATTACTGAGCTAGCTATGTGCCAGGCTCTTAGGATTTGGTGGAGAACCAGCCCAGCAATGCCTCTGCTGTCATGGAACTCCCATCCTGTAGAAGGGAGGCGGTCACTGAACAAACACACAGGCTAACTTCGGGTGCTGATCAGGGCTGTGGAGAAAATGAAATTTGGAGCTGCAGGCCAGGCATGGTGGCTCATGCCTGTAATCCCAGCACTTTGGGAGGCCGAGGCAGGTGGATCACAAGGTCAGGAGTTTGAGACCAGCCTGACCAACATGATGAAACCCCATCTCTACTAAAAATACAAAAAATTAGCCTGGTGCGGTGGTGCATGCCTGTAATCCCAGCTACTCAGAGGCTGAGGCAGGAAAATCGCTTGAACCCGGGAGACGGGGGTTGCAGTGAGCCGAGATTGTGCCACTGCACTCCGGCCTGAGCAACAAGAGTGAAACGGTCTCAAAAAAAAAAAAAAAGGAAAGAAATGCGGAGCTGCACTAGAGGATGGCTGCTTTCACAGGGGTGGCCAGGGCATGCTGCCTTGTGGAGCAGGGCACAGTGAACTGAACCTGATGCTCTAGTAGCTGGCCAGGGGATGCTCTGAGAGAAGAGTGTTCCCGCAGTGTGACTGGCAAGAGCAGGGGCCGCAGCACCAGCCCCGGCAACAGCCGTCTGTCTCCTGTATTCCTCAGTCTGCTTCGCAAAGCAGGGCCATGTTATTTTCTTCCTCATCTGTTCTTTTTGTTTGTTTGTTTGTTTTTGAGATGGAGTCTCGCTCTGTCACCCAGGCTGGAGTGCAGTGATGCTATCTGGGCTCACTGCAACCTCTGCCTCCTGGGTTCAAGCAATTCTCCTGCCTCAGCCTCCCAAGTAGCTGGGATTGCAGGCATGTGCCACCATGCCTGGCTAATTTTTGTATTTTAAGTAGAGACGAGGTTTCGCCATGTTAGCCAGGCTGGTCTTGAACTCCTGACCTCAAGTGATCTGTCTGCCTCGGCCTCCCAAAGTGCTGGGATTACAAATGTGAGCCACCAAGCTTGGCCCCTCATCTGTTCTACATTCTCCTGTCTGCCTAGCAAGTCTCCTTTGCCCCTCCAAATCTAGTTCCTTATTCTAGGAAGTTCCCCATGATGGCTTCTGTCTCCCTGGTCTCTCTCTGGGGTTCTTCTAGACTGAATACTTGATTCTGTACCATCCTGCCTCCAACCCCACTTCGTCTTTCTAGATCAGTTGTGCCTCCTCAACAAACTTGCCCCTTTCCTAGGGCAAGACCCAGAACATTTCTCCTAGCACTGAGCTGAACCATTCAATGAAACCTACGGATTGCCAGAGCTTGGCTCCGTAATGAGAGGCATGTCTGTCCAGGCAGAGTGGAAAATCCCCCAATAGGGGAAGGGCCATGGAAATTTCTTCTTAACGTTCTCCTTCCAGACTTAGACACGCCCCAGAAAGCAGTCAAGCATTTGCTTAGTGACCTGCAAGAAGGCTCTGTTCTTCCTACGCCGAGCCCCGCCCCAGGCTTGAACCCAGGGAGGGAAATCGGGTGGGGCGGGAGGAAAACAGCAGTGGCAGCAGCTGGCAGCTGAGCTGTGCCTCAAAGAATCTCTCTTAGGTGTCATCCAGTCCCATCCCCTCAGTTCAAAGATGAAGAATCAAGGGTCAGTGGAAAACTCAGGCAAAACCACAGGTCTCCCCGTTCCCAGCCCAAGCTCCTTCTGTTGCCCCCTGTTGCTTGGTTTCCTCATCTGTAAAATGGGAATAATAATAGTGGTAGCTATTTTGTAGTTGGTGATAAGTGCGTTGAAGATGTAAAAGATTCCATAAATATGGGCTATTTATCCTCTTCAGTCCTGAGCCTGCCCATTCTTGTAGCCCTATGGTACAGTGTGCAGTTCTCAACCCTCTCCTCCAACTTCCTAGAACATCCTAGAATGCTGGAGATCCCAAGCTTTCATCTGGCCCCTCACCATTTATCACCTTGTAGGAGTGGGTGTAGCAGGACTTGCCTGTTGAGGCATTTGGAGTGGGACTGGGGTGTATTGGGGCACAAAATTGCTTGGAAGTGTCGTGCGCTGGTGGTGCAAGTGTAAAATGGTGCAACCACTATGGAAAATAGTATGTCAGTTTCTCAAAAGATGAAAAATCACATTACCATATGATTCCACAATTCTATTTCTGAGTCTACACCTGAAAGAAGTGACAGCAGAGACTTGATGAGGTAACTATACACCCATGTTCATAGCAGCTTTCTCACAATAACAAAAGGATGGGAGCAACCCAAGTGTCTGTGACAGATGAATGGATAAGCAAAATGTGGTGTGTGCATACAATGGAGTACTATGCAGACCGAAAAAGGAAGGAAATGCTGTCACGTGCTACCACATGCATGAACCATAAGGATATTATGCTAAGTGAAATAAATCAGTCACAAAAAGACAAATACTACATAGTTCCACTTATATAAGTACCTAGAATAGTCAAATTTCTAGAGACAGAAATTAGAATGGGAGTTGCATCGGGAGGAGGAAATGAATTGTTTAATAGGTGTAGAGTGTCAATTTTAGAAAAGGGAAAATGTTCTGGAGATTGATTGTACAATGATGAGTATATACTTAACACTACTAAATCATATGCTCAAAAACGGTTCAGATGAAAAATTTATATTATGTGTATTTCACCACAATGGTAATAATAATAATAATAAAGTGCTTGGGCCGGGCACGGTGGCTCACACCTGTAATCCCAGCTACTCGGAGGCAGAGGCAGGAGAATTGCTTGAACCTGGGAGTCAGAGGTTGCAGTGAACCAAAATCGTGCCACTGCACTCCAGCTTCGGAAACAAGAGCAAAACTCTGTCTCAAAAATAATAATAATATGGCCTTATGGAGGGAATTTAAAAATATAATAGTTTGGCCGGGCGCGGTGGCTCACGCCTGTAATCCAAGCACTTTGGAGGCCAAGGCCGGCGGATCACCTGAGGTCGGGAGTTCAAGACCAGCCTGACCAACATAGTAAAACCCCGTCTTAAAAAAATCATAATTATTATTATAATAAATAATAATAATAATAGTAAAGTGCTTGAAAGTAGCCCAAATAAGCCTCTCCAGAAAATGCTGGACTTGAGCTGTCATGGTCCTTTTCATCCTTCCCACCTGGGGTGGAGTGCAATGGTGTGATCTTGGCTCACTGCAACCTCTGCCTCCTGGGTTCACATGATTCTCCTGCCTTAGTCTCCTGAGTAACTGGGATTACAGGCGCACACACCACCACACCCAGCTAATTTTTTTTTTGTATTTTTAGTAGAGACTGAGTTTCACTATGTTAGCCATACTGGTCTTTAACTCCTGACCTCGTGATCCGCCTGCCTCGGCCTTCCAAAGTGCTAGGATTACAGATGTGAGGCTTCCGGCTCTCTTAGCATTTTCTATAAGCCAGGCACAAGGCTAGGCAGGCAAAAACTGACATTCTATTGACCGAGACAGACAATAAAAAAAAATTGAGCCAAAGTAATCATAGCTTCTCTTTGCTTTCCTTTTCTTAGTGAAATTTTACCATATTTACACTAAATTGAACTATAATTATGGAGCCATAATTTACTTTTTAAACTTCCAGAGCTTTTTTTTTTTTTTTTTTTTGAGATGGAGTCTCGCTCTGTCTCCCAGGCTGGGGTGCAATGGCTTGATCTCAGCTCACAGCAACCTCCGCTTCCCAGGTTCAAACAATTCTCCTGCCTCAGCCTCCCAGGTAGCTAATTTTTGTATTTTTAGTAGATACAGGGGTTCATCATATTGGTCAGACTAGTCTCAAACTCCTGACCTCTGGTGATCTGCCTGCCTTGGCCTCCCAAAGTGCTGGGATTACTGGCATGAGCCACTGCACCCAGCCCAGAGCTTATTTTGTATGCTTTTTTGGGAGTGTTAAATTTTTTTTTAATTGAGGTATAATTTGCATGTAGCAAAATGCACCTTTTTTTAGATGTACAATTCCATGAATTTTGACAAATGTTTATTTTTAAAAACTTTATTGATGTAATTGACATATCACCAATTTCAATGGATTTTAGTATGTTCAGAGCTCTGCATCCATCAACACAGTCAGTTTTAGAACATTTTCATCACCCCAAAAAGTAACTCAATACCCATGAGCAGTCACCCACTCTTTTCCTCAAACTCCGAGCCCTAGGCAACCACTAACCTACTTTCCGTCTCTATGGATTTTCGTATTCTGGACATTTCATATAAATGGAATCATACAATATGTCATCCTTTGTGACATGCATCTTTCATTTAGCAGAATGTGTTGGAAGCTCAGCCATGTTGTAGCATGTATCAGAATTGCCTTTCTTTTTTTTTGCCAACTAATGTTCCATTGTGTGGCTACGCCATACTTCGTTTAAAGTCTGTTGATGGACATTTGGGTTGCTTCCACTTTTTGGCTATTGTGACTAGTACTGCTATGAACATTCGTGTACAACGTTTTTTGTGTAGACATATGTTTTCGTTTCTCTTGAGCGTACACCTAGAAGTGAAATTGCTAGGTCCTATGGTAACTCCATGGTTAGCATTTCGAGGAACTGCCGAACTGTTTTTCGTTTTTTTTTGTTTTTGGTACGGAGACTCGTTCTGTTGCCCAGGCTGGAGTGCAATGTCACAGCCTCGGCTCACTGCAACCTCTGCCTCCCAGGTTCAAGCAATTCTCCTGCCTCAACTTCCCAAGTGGCTGGGGTTACAGGCGTGTGCCACCATGCCCGGCTAATTTTTGTAATTTTAGTAGAGACAGAGTTTCACCATGCTGGCCGGGCTGGTCTCAAATTCCTGACCTCAGGCATCGCCTGCCTCGGCCTCCCAAAGTGCTGGAATTACAGGCATGAGCCACCATGCCCAGCCACTGAACTGCTTTTCAAAGTGGCTGCACTTGGCCTGTGCAGCGGTGTTTGCATCTAGAATGCATAAGAAACTCTTATAATTCAAATAAACAATGAGCAAAGGATCTGAACATCTGAATATCTTCTCTCAGTCTGTGGGTTGTCTTTTCACTTTCATTCTTTTTTTTTCGCCCCCTGTGGGTGGTATTTCAGTCTTTCACTTTCTTGATGGTGTCCTTTGAAGCACAACTGTTTTTAATTTTCATAAAATCCAACTTGTCAGTCTTCTTTCTTATCAATTGTGCTTTTGGAATAATTGCCTGATCTGAGATCATGAAGATTTACTCCTATATATCTTCTAAGAGTTTTATAGTTTAGCTCTTCCATTTAGACTTATGATACACTTTCCACTTTGAGTTAATTTTTGTGAATATATAAAAATAATTTTTATTTTTTAGAGTCTGGGTCTCTCTATGTTGCCCAGACCAGCCTTGAACTCTTGGGCTCAAGTAATCCTCCTGCCTCAGCCTCCTGAGTAGCTAGCTAGGTCTACAGGCACATACCACATACCCAGCTATTTATGTATACCTAAAAAAGGGCTTGGCTCAGTGGCTCACGCCTGTAATCCCAGCACTTTGGGAGGCCGAGGTGGGCAGATCATCTGAGGTCAGGAATTTGAGACCAGCCTGACCAACATGGTGAAACCATGCCTGGACTAAAAATACAAATATTAGCTGGGCTTGGTGGTAGGCTCCTGTAGTCACAGCTACTTGGGAGGCTAAGGCAGCAGGATTGCTTGAGCCCAGGAGTCGGAGGTTGCAGTAGGCCCAGATGGTGCCATTGCACTCCAGCCTGGGTGACAGAGCAGGATTCAGTCAAAAAAAAAAAAATGAGATTACAGGCATGTGCCACCACAGCCAGCTAATTTTTGTATTTTTAGTAGAGGCAATCCACCCGCCTTGGCCTCCCAAAGTGCTGAGATTACTGCACCTAACCGGAAGAAGATTTTGATATCGGCTTCTTTTTTTTTTTTTTTTTTTTTGAGACAGAGTTTTGCTCTTGTTGCCCAGGCTGGAGTGCAGTGGTGCAATCTCAGCTCACTGCAAACTCCACCTCCTGTGTTCAATTGATTCTCCTGCCTCAGCCTCCTAAGTAGTTGGGATTACAGGAAAGTGCCACCACATCAGGCTAATTATGTATTTTTAGTAGAGACGGAGTTTCACCACGTTGGTCAGGCTGGTCTCAAACTCCCGACCTCAGGTGATCTGCCCACCTCAGTCTCCCAAAGTGCTGAGATTACAGGCATGAGCCACTGCGCCCAGCTGATATCAGCTTCATAAGGGTTCCTATCTACTTTGTTTTTCTCTCGCAGCCCACATGGACCCATTAGTTATACATTATATAGGGTGAATGAATAAATGAGTGGCCGAGTGAATGCAGCACACCAATCTCTGCATTCAGAGCCATCAGCTCCACATGGCCACGGGCTGCATCTACTGCCCCAGATGTTTCCATGAATCTGCCCATGACTGGGATCAAGATGGAGGCTCCTCAGCTGGGCCCCTGCATGGACACATCTGGGTTTAATGGTTTTCTCTCTAATTTGTGATTCCTTCATAAAAAGGCCTTCCATTTCGGGATAATTATGGAGTCCTATAATGGTTTCTGTGCCCATGTTTCCTCAGCTTCCCCTGGGGTGCCCCAGCAGTACTTGGCTTCCTCCAGCAGCCAAAGTAGGATGTGGGTGACACAGGCTGCACCTGAGCTGGGAAACTGGGAGGACGCGTGGGGGTTTAGCGGAAGGCCCAGGAGGCAGGAGATGACACTGCCCATCTTAGTCCTACAGATCCCCTCATGAGCTACTCTGGGCCTTGGTGTATCCTTCTGATCCATGAGGTGGAATTAAAAGAAAAATTTTTTTTTTGAGATGGAGCTCACGCTGTCACCCAGGCTGGAGTGCAGTGGTGAGATCTCGGCTCACCTCAACCTCCGCCTCCCGGGTTCAAGCAATTCTCCTGCCTTAGCCTCCCGAGTAGCTGGGATTATAGATGTGCACCATCACGCCCAGCTAATTTTTGTATTTTTAGTAGTGACGGGGTTTCACCATGTTGGCCAGGCTGGTCTTGAACTCCTGACCTCAGGTGATCCACCCGCCTCGGACTCCTGAAGTGCAGGGATTACAGGCGTGAGCCACAGCGCCCAGCTAAAGGAACCTTATATAAAATTATTAATATGTAACAGAATTAGAATTCTGTAGCTTAAAAGTACAGATGCCTGAGCATATACCCCCAAGCAGAGGGTTGTTTTTCTTTCATGTTTTTTTTTTTTTGAGGCGGAGTCACTCTGTAGCCCAGGCTGGAGTGCAGTGGCATGATCTCTGCTCACTGTAACCTCTGCCTTCCAAGTTCAAGCAATTCTCCTGCCTCAGCCTCTCGAATTGCTGGGACCACATGCACGCACCACCACATTGGCCAGTTTTTGTATTTTTAGTAGAGACCGGTGTCTCCATGTTGACCAGGCTGGTCTCGAATTCCTGACCTCAAGTGAACCACCAGCCTTGGCCTCTCAAAGTGCTGGGATTACAAGCATAAACCTCTGTGCCCAGCCTTGTTTTTCTTTTGAATTTGTTAAGGTCATATGTTGACATGGCTGCTAAAAATGTATGTATGTATGTATGTATTTAATTAGAGGGGTCTCACTGTGTTGCTCAGGCTGGTCTTGAACTCTTGGACTCAAGCAATCCTCCCACCTTGGCCTTCCAAAATGCTGGGATTACAGGTGTGAGCCACCAGTGCCCAGCCAACATGGCTGTTAAGACAGTAACTTTGCTTTTTTTTTTTTTTCAACCTCTGCCACCCAGGTTCAAGCGATCATCCTGCCTCAGCCTCCTGAGTAACTGGGATTGCAGGTGCCTGCCACCACACCTGGTTAATTTTTGTAGCTTTGGTAGAGACGGGATTTCAACATCTTGGCCAGGCTGGTCTTGAACTCCAGATCTCATGATCCACTGGCCTTGGCCTCCCAAAGTGCTGGGATTACAGGCATGAGCCACAGCTCCCAGCCAAGACCATAACTTTGAAAAGGTGTAAGAGCCAGGTGCAATGGCTCAGATCTGTAATCCCAGCACTTTGGGAGGCCGAGGCGGGTGGATCACGAGGTCAAGAGATCGAGACCATCCCGGTCAACATGGTGAAACCCCGTCTCTACTAAAAATACAAAAAATTAGCTGGGCATGGTGGCGCATGCCTGTAATCCCAGCTACTCAGGAGGCTGAGGCAGGAGAATTGCCTGAACCCAGGAGGCGGAGGTTGCGGTGAGCCGAGATCGCGCCATTGCACTCCAGCCTGGGTAACAAGAGTGAAACTCCGCCTCAAAAAAAAAAAAAAAAGCTGTTAGAGGCCAGGAGCGGTGGCTCACACCTCCCAGCACTTTGGGAGGCCGAGGTAGGTAGATCACCTGAGGTCGGGAGTTCAAGACCAGCCTGACCTACATGGAGAAACCCTGTCTCGACTAAAACTACAAAATTAGCTGGGTATGGTGGTGCATGCCTGTAATCCCAGCTACTTGGGAGGCTGAGGCAGGAGAATTGCTTGAACCTGGGAGAGGGAGGTTGTGGTGAGCCAAGATCACACCATTGCACTCCAGCCTGGGCAACAAGAGCAAAACTCCGTCTCAAAACAAAACAAAACAAAACTGTTAGAGGAACGTAAGCCCAGAGGGAACAGGAATCAAAGGATAGTCCTACTAAAGGCATTTGCTGCGCAGCCCGCTCTGCCATGCTCAGGCTGCCATCTTCTTTCCAGTCCTGGGCTTCCTCTGCTCATGGGGGCCCTAGTAATGTTACATGTATGATTTCCTTACTATCATTCCCACTTTACAGATGAGGAAACTGAAGCTTAGAGAGGTAAAGTGACTTGCTCCAGGTAATTGGCTAGAAAATGGCTGAGCTGGGATTTGAAATCCTGATTTCACTAATGCAGGTGGCCTTAGCCCCTAAGGACACTACCTCCCTTCCAGGACTTCAGCCTTTAATATTCCTCTAAACTAGGCGGTAGGCTAATGAAAACAGCAACTGTTTCTAACCCCGCCCTCCTCTCCTTGTAGCCTGAGAAGTCTGAGGCTGGTGAGGGAATCTTATGTTCTCTGAGCTTAGGGAGGGGGCATGACCCAGGGCTCAGACAGCCAATGCTTAGTTAACCACTGTGTGCCAGGCCTGAGGAGAACCTAGGGGTGTTCTATAGAACTAGGGGGATACAAAACAAGTGCATACAATGAGATCATTGTATGCCATGTTTTCACACTGCAATCGTGAAAGGTGGGGGGAGGGGAGGTAGAAAGGAGCCATAAAAAGGCTGCAACTTGCTCTAGGCCTTAAAGGAAGGACAGGGCTTGCCAGCAAAACAGGAACCACATCCTTGGTGGGAGGCACTAGAATGAGCAGTCTGGGGCTAGAGAAAAGGGCAGTTTGTTACTGACTTGCCCCCCAAATAAGGGGAATGGTGGGAGGTGAGCCTCTGTAGGGAGTATAGGGTCCAACACCAAATGTCCTAAAAGGCCAGCAGTGGAATCTGGTAATAGGGAACCACGGCAGATTCTAGAGCATTGACCCGATGAGGTGGGAAATAGGAATAAGAGAGGGAATCCTGTATGAAGGGAGGGAATCAGTACACATTTTCCAGGCCAAATAGGGCAATCTTTTTCCTTCCCCTTCCTTTCTTTTTTTTCCTTTTATTCTTTCCTTTCTTCCTTTCTCAGACAGGGCCTTGCTAAACAGGACAATTTCTCACAGCATTTACCAAAGTTGAATTTATGTGTAAGTCTTTATAAGCTTTCTTAGCTTTCCAGCTTAACAACAAAGAAGTGTGCCCCATTTTCTCTTAGGGAGTCCAGTACCTGGGGCAAAGCTCCCTGCCACATCTTAGGAGACCTCAGGACTCAGAACTGTCTTGGGCCTCAGCAACCCTCTTCCCCTAACTGTGAGACTCCAGCTACAGGGCTCCCACTCGGGGACCCTTCTGTCCTGCCGCGGGAGGATTTTCAGGTCCTGTGAAAATGAGGAAAGCCAGTTATCTCAGCTGAGCTATCTTGGGAACCGAAGCTTTGATTTGGCCTTAGTCCGACTATCTAAGAAAAGGCGCGGTGCTGGGCTCAGCTGCCTCCTTGGCTTGGAGAGGGGCTAATGCTGACCGGTCCATCCAGCGCAGGCCCCAAATACCAACAAGACTATCTACCCCGAAGACAGACAACTGTTTCCTTACTTCTTTTTTGAGACTGGGGAGGCAGGGTCATGAGCACTGGCACAGATCTCAGTTCCTGGGAAAGTGCCCTTCAGACTCAGCCCAGGTGTCACGCTTGCTTTACTCCCAGCCCTTGAACCTCAGGAGGCTGGGAGTGGGCAAAGTCAGCCCTTATCTAAGAAGATGACAATTCCAGGGCTGGGGCCTGCATTTACTAACCTGTAAAACATTATAAACCCCTGCCCCACCCACCCCTTACAGGGTGGCTATTAGGAGGATGTGCTAAGAAAATGGGCGTGAGGGCTTTCTGAACACTGCCCTGGGTGTCTTCACTGTTCTCACCATTTCCAAATGCACTTCTAACCCTAGTCCATTCATTTTTGGGGACAAGTCACTTTGTTCTACCAACAGGAGGTGGCTTTTCTGAGTCATCATAAAGTTTAGGACCCTCCATTGGAATCCCTGATGTAAATGCAGATTTCTGGGGCCCTGGCCCAGATGCACTGAGAATCTCCACGAGGGCCCCAAGCGATCTAATTACCAACACTCAAGTGGAAGAACCACTGTTTTACAGTCTTGAGCAAACAAGGCCTGTCTGGGACCAGGAAGAGAAACAAGGGAGATAGGAACTCTCCAAAGGCCAGGTGGTGTGGGTGGATGTAGTCCCAGGGAAGAAGGGGGAAAGGCTTTGCCCTTCATCTGGCTCAACCCCAATTTGCCAATTTCTCTGATAAGGAACTTAGGGCCCAGAGTGCACAATTAATCTTTTGTTTTGTTTTTAGAGACAGAGTCTTGCTGTCACTCAGGCTGTAGCCTTGAACTCCTGGACTCAGCATCCCAAGTAGCTGGGACCACAGGTGCACAACACTATGCTGGGCTAATTCCTTAATTTTTTGGAGATACACAGGGTCTCAAACTCCTGGGCTCAAGCAATCCTCCCACTTCGGCCTCTGAAAGCACTGGGATTACAGGTGTGAGCCACCAGTGTGCAATGAGTGGAGGCCACAGAGGGCATCCAGGTCACCCAGGGCAACGTGAAGAAAGATAGGCCTGCTTTCTCCTTCCTCTCTAAGCCCTTAGCACTCCTTCCCTCACCTGTGTGTGTACAGGCAGTTCTGTACCCACCTGGTCCAGACTTCCTTCCAGTGGCAGCTCATGTCCCTCTTGGTTCCTTGTCCAGTGAGAGGCATGAGCTAAGTAGACTTTTTGAAACTCTCCCTTTTAGCCTTTTTATATCCAAAGATAAGACTTGTAATTTTCATGACTGCAGAAAATATAGAACTGATTTTTCTCCCAGAAAGAAAAAAAGGTCTTTCCTAGTTCTTTTACTGCTTGTTAAAGACCTTGGGGTCGGCTGGGCGTGGTGGCTCACGTCTGTAATCCAAGCAGTTTGGACGCCAAGGTGGGCGGATCACCTGAGGTCGGGAGTTCAAGGCCAGTCTGACCAACACAGTGAAACCCCATCTTAATTAAAAAAAAATTAAAAAAAAAAAAAGACCTTGGGGTCAGTGGGCCCTCCTGTCTGGGTCTTCTAGCCTGGGCAGCCAGGTGAGCTCTCCCTCTGGAGACTCTGGCTTGCTGGGAGGTCTGACTCATCCCCTACCTTCAGGGGCTTTCCAGTGTGTTCTGGTAGCTTCAGCCAGCACAGGGCCAAGGGTTCTTGGCACAGATGGCACATGATACACATACCAGTGTCACCATGCTGGCAGGCAGTCCCAGAAAGGGATGGAGGAACACACATGTGGACCCCAGGGCCTGATGAGACTTGCCTTTCACTAGCACCCACCTCCCTCCTTTTTGCTTCATGGCATTGATGAGAGACTCAACCAACTGTTTTAACAAACATGTTTATTAGAAAAGTAAAAAATATTGCATAGGTCTTAATACTTGAACATCAAGTGTATTCATGAACAGTGAGTATCTTATCTTCATGTAAACAGTTCTAGATGGAAGACCCAGATGGCACTCCTCCCGGGGAGGGGTTCCAGCCCCCACCCTCTCTGCCCCTCCCCTCCCAGCTCAGCTCCACAGTACTCCATGGGGGAAGGGTTGACCGCAGCTCCCAGGTGTATTTTTTCAAGTGTCAAAGATCCCAAGTGATCCCAGACACCCACCCCTTCCTACTCTTACATTCATGCGTCTGTAAGATAGCTGCCTACAACAGGTCAGTAGTGATGCTCCGATCAGAAAAACAAAAGCTATGAAATAAATGACAAACACACTTGGTCCCTTCAGACCAGTAAGATACACAAACCACCTCCACGACCTCCCCCCTCCCTCCAGCTGCTCTGAGGAGCACAAGCCCCTTCACCCCGGGCTGGGCCGAGGCCGGAGCAGCCCAGCTGCTCTCTGGCTGTCACACCACTGTTAACTGTCAGTAATAAAAATAATAAGGTACATGCTACACACACATCCAGCCAGAAGCCTTGTTGGCCCCTAAGCCTTTGTTTCATGCTACAGTACTGAGGGGTCTGTATCCCCAGTAATCAGCCACCTGCACACAACTCAGTGAGCTTCCTGGGAAACTGTGTTCCCTCGCCCTTCACCTTCGGTGGCTGCCTGTTTTCCAACCACAGTAATCAGTCCCTCAGCTCCTGCCCAAAAGTCTCCACCCCAAAAGTTCAGTCTTCTCTGCCCTGGGAGGCACTGTCGACCCCCCTAGGTTGAAGTTCAACACTCCTCAATGAGCAGCTGTTCTGAGCTGTACAGCTTCTTCTTGATGACCCGGAAGCCAGTGCTCAGCGTCAGGGACTGGCTGAAGCCAGGGAGGAAGGGAGAGTTGGCGGAGCTAAACAGCCCCTGGATCTTGGGCCAGAGGCGTGAGTCCAGGCGCAGCACGAGGGTCAGCTGGAAGGTGGGCACCAGGCTGGAGTCGAGTGCCAGCTGGCCCACGCTGTGGCAGCTCTTGCCCTGCTCCACGCAGACGTCCAGCAGCGCCCCCCGCAGGCCACACGGCTCGCTGTAGGCCAGGCGAAGTAGTTCTTTGCCCACCTGGCTCACCAGCTGGCCAGGCATCAGCAGGCGAGCAGGGCGCCGCGAGCCCAGCCGCGCCTGTGCCAGACTCTCCTGCAGCAGCTGCATCAGGTTGGCACACAGGTGTTCATCCTCAGGATCACTGAGCAGCTCGAAGTCAGGCAACGACACCCCATCCAGGTAAGCCGAGTCTGGAAGGGAGAGCACACAGGGACGGATATTACACCGGCTTCAAAAGAAAACGCACAGGCGGGGGAGGTGCTGTTTCCTTAAGAAACCAACCCTCCTTCCCACTCTGTGCCTCAGTTTCCGCCTCACTCAATTCCCCCCGCCCCCAGGCAATCTGGGTCCCGATGGGATAGGAAGCCAAGGTGGCTCTGACTCCTTCCAGCACCGGCGCTTCCCCACCTTCCCGGCCCTTTGAGTCGCCTCGGCACCCGCCCACCGCTCACCGCTCACCTTCCTCCGGCCCGAAGCCACTGTTGCTACTGTCCAGAGACTCGCAGTCCGAGCTCTCCAGGCTCGTGCAGCGGTCAAGCCCCTCCTCTCGGGCCGCCGACCCCCAGGCTGAGCGAGGCGGCCGGTCTGGGGTGGGAGTGCAGGACAAGGACGAGGGCGAAGAGGAGGTGGACGACGACGAGAAGCGGTCCCAAAGGCTAGGCATGGTGAGGACAGACGCCAGGGCGTTTGCTGGTGAGCTCGGAATGCCGGAGCGCAGAAGCCGCTGTAAGACAAGAGGGGCACCGACCAGGCGTCAGTCTGGGGACCAGACCAGACCGCGATCTCTAGGACCCACACACAGAAGGGATACTCACCAGCTAGCGCGGTCAGCGAGAACTGCTAGGACTAGTGCGTCCTGCTGGTTGAATGGGTGTGCGAACCGGTGCCAACCACCGAGCACGGCTCAGACCTCTGCCTGCTCCACACCCGCACCTCCCCTTTGGCCTGCTGCTCCCCAGCACCAGCGCGGAGCAGCCTATAAGGACTAGAGCGGCGAGGCCACGCCTTCTCTGCGCCACGGCCCAATCCAGGCCCGGGAGTGTGGCCCGCCTCGGCCAATGGGTTCCTGGCGCACGTAAGCAACGTTCTCTCCTGCCCGGTGACAGAGGCTGGGCCCCGCCCCCATTGAGCCCCCGAACGTTCGCGGCCGAACCCCGACCCACCGCCACGCCCCCTTTCTGGAAAGGATCCGCGGCGGCTGCAGCTGCCAAGGTCCCGGAGGGCGCTCGCGGCAGGGGAGGATCAAGGAAAGACTTGTTTATTATAGGGTTGTGTTGCTGGGGGAGGGGACACAGCCCATGACCAGGCTGGGGGGAAAGGCAGGGAAGCGTGAGGGGGCGGCGGGCAAGGAAAACGGTTGCCCCCAGCGTCTTGGATCCTGAGAGCTTCGGGCACAACTGGGCACATGGGGGGGATGCCCTTGGGACAGCGGCGCGGGGAGCAGACGTAAGCCCGGTCTGCCCTCGCGCTCTTACCCCCTCAGTCCCTGCTTTGCAAAGAGTCGTGATATGGGGGTGGGGTCCACAGACTGGGCAGCTCCGGGCACCGTGCTGCCCGCTTCCCAAGGCCCCACCTGCCCATCCTGGCTGTTACTCTACAGCCCCAGGACATGGGCTAATAGGGATTCCTGTCCCATAAGAGCCTGGCCCCCAAATCCTATCCGCTTCCAACCTCCAAATGCTCTCAAGGAGAGGGCTTGTGGAGGGTGGTTAGAGGAGTGTGGATGGGCCCGGGTTCATAGCGCCCAGTGCAAGGATGGAAACGAGGATCCACAGCAGATGGACTCACTGACCCATCCGCCAGCCCCGCGGACTGCAGGCAGCACAGCCGGGCCTCCCTGCCCCGGCGCCCGCTGGGTCCTAGCGCCCAGCCCTCGCCCAGCGCTTTGTGTAAAAGACCCAGACGGTTGCATCAGGACCGAGGACCGATATCTCCGGAAAAGCCAGGGAGTGTGCAATGGCCATCCCCTGTTTCGTCATTCAGGCGAGGCCGCAGGAAATCTGGCCTGGTAGCAGTGCACGGAGGCTAACAGTAGTTGCTGAGGGTGGGTGAAGGTTGGGACGTACTCGACCTTTATTTCTCTAAGGGTTTACCAATCTGGGACACGGGAACCCTGATGGAAGAGGGAGCCGAACTTACATCAGATGCCCAGGGCCCCCGGGGCGTGGCGGGCAAGAAACCTAACCAGATAGGCGGGCCTTGCCTCGGGTCAGGTTTGCTTTCGCGTGACAAATGACACTTGCAGGAGATGTCAGGCCACTGCCCTCGGCAATCCCCATCCTCAACCCAACTTAAAAAAGAAAGAGTTGACACTTGGGCCAAGACTTAGAACCGGAAAGAACCAGAATCCAAGCCATGCACCCCACTCTCATTTTACAGGTGGGTGACCCACTTATGGAGACAAATTTACGGATAAAAAAAAATCAGGGGATCCAGGTGACATCTTAAGGACAGCTGCAGAATGGAATAGTTTGTTAGTCACTGGGGCTTTCACAGCCTTCCCATTCTTCAAGCTGTGTCACTTGTTGGAGGCTTAAAGACACCAGATTGCTTAACAATGGGAATACAGAAATTTTTAATGATAGATAAATAAAAAGACACTGGATCAAGGTAGCTAGATGAAGTGCTTGGAGGGCTGGAGTAGATGACACGCTCTTGAAATCACCCTTTACAGAGGTGACCTGCATGGGTGTGTCTTCCTGTGAGCTGGAGAGAAGAGCTGGGAATTACTCCATCAGGAACGGAAATCTTTCCTCCAGGCTGACAAGTCGTGACACCTAAACACCCTAAGGAGACAGATTTAGGATGTTTCTTCTTTTTTTTTTGAGATAGGGTCTCACTCTCTAGCCCAGGCTGGAGTGCAGTGGAGTGATCTCGGCTCACTGCAAACTCGGCCTCCTGGGTTCAAGCGATTCTCTTGCCTCAGCCTCTCAAGTAGCTGGGATTATAAGTGTAAGCCACCTTGCCCAGCTAATTTTTGTATTTTTAGTAAAGACATGGTTTCACCATGTTGGCCAGGCTGGTCTCAAACTCCTGACCTCAGGTGATCCTCCAGCCGTGGCCTCCCAAAATGCTGGGATTACAGGCATGAGTCACCTCACCTGGCCTTTAGTTTTCTTTTCTTTCTTTTTTTTTTTTTTTAAGAGAAAAAAATATTTCAGGAAAATGTGCAACACTGACCTAAAGAAAATACAGGCTTTTTTTTTTAAGTAGATATTCATAAAGTAAAGAATCTGGGTCCCGTTTGGAAAGGTTAGTTTATTGGGAATCATTTATTCATTCAACGAACACCATCAGAGACTGCCCAGCAGTGCTGCAAGCACCATTTTTTCATTCACTGTTAATAAAACAACTTGTCTCAAATGGGAAGGCTAGTTAATGTGCACTGGGTAATTTTGGTTTTTTTTTTTTTTCAAAAGAAATCTATTAGTATTATTGTCTCATTGTGTTTCTAAAAAGTGATTTTTTTTTTTTTGAGACGGAGTTTCGCTCTTGTTACCCAGGCTGGAGTGCAATGGCGCAATCTCAGCTCACCGCAACCTCCGCCTCCTGGGTTCAAGCAATTCTCCTGCCTCAGCCTCCTGAGTAGCTGGGATTACAGGCACGCGCCACCATGCCCAGCTAATTTTTTGTATTTTTAGTAGAGACAGGGTTCTCGGTCTCTTGACCTGGTGATCCACCCGCCTCGGCATCCCCAAGTGCTGAGATTACAGGCGTGAGCCACCGCTCCCGGCCGGATTTTTTTTTTTTTTTTTTAAAGAAGGCAGTCCTATTGTTGGAAGGGTTCCTAAAGTAGGAGGGAGTGAGTTCCAATGTAAAGTCTTCTGCAAGGAGCCTAGGCAGAGGCCTGGGGGAGGTGGGGCTGGTCAGTATCTTCCCCTCTGACACCCTCCAAAACCCCCGATACAGACAAGGCCTGTTTGCCAGGAGAATCTTTGGACCTAAAAGGTGGTGGTGGTGGGGGCGGGTGGCAGGTTCTTAACTGTTAGTGTCTCCTGGGACCCAGAGTGAAGGGCCTTGGTCCCTCCTGTCCTGAGCTGGAGGGTAGAATCCCTTCCATCTGGCTGGAGCTGGAAAGACTTTGTAACCACCCTCCCTGCACTCAATACTCCCTCACCCTACAACTCTGCAATGGGGCGCTTCTGGGCAGGAGGAAGCTCCATCTCCTGTCCTCTGGACCAGGCCTCATTGGAGCTCTCACAACCTAGAAACCCTGCGTTTGGTGTCCACCCATTCCCTCCTACTCCAGTCAGGCCAAGGCGGGCTTGCCTAGACATGCTTCCACCAGCAGCCTTGGCCATTCAACTCTGGCATCCCTTCCTCCAGGAAGCCTTCCCTGGCACCCCATCCCAACACTTCATTCTTTAGGTGCCCTCTTCAGGGCATGCTTCCAGCCTGTGAGTATCTTTGTTATTAATAATTCTTTCCACTTTGGTCCTCCCACTAGACAGTAAGCTGCTTGAGGATGGTGTTCTACTCATCCTAACTTCAAGTAGCCAGCACTGTACCCAGTACATAGAAAAGGCTCAGCAAGACTGGGCGGGCGGCTCACACCTGTAATCTCAGCACTTTGGGAGGCCGAGGTGGGTGGATCATCATGAGGAAGAAAAATAAAATTCAGAATAAACATTAATTTAAAAAAAAGAAGAGAACGTCATAAAGAGCAGAGAAGTAAGTAAACCACCCCTCCCAGCCTACATTGCCTGCAGTTAGCTAAAGCAGACTGAGCAATTTTATTTTGTCTCTGTTCTTCTCGGCTTGAATTTCCACAACAACAAGGTCAGGAGTTTGAAGACCAGACTGACCAACATGGTGAAACCTCATCTTTACTAAAAATACAAAAATTAGCTGGACATGGTGGTGCATGCCTGTAATCTCAGCTACTCAGGAGGCTGAGGCAGGAGAATCGCTTGAACCTGGGAGGTGGAGGTTGCAGTGAGCCGAGATCACGCCATTGCACTCCAGCCTGGGCGACAGAGTAAGACTTCACCTCAAAAAAAAGATTTTTTTTTTGGCCAGGAGAGGTGGCTCACACCTGTAATCCCAGCAATTTGGGAGGCCCAGGCAGGTGGATCACCTGAGGTCAGGAGTTCAAGACCAGACTGGCTAACATGGTGAAACCCCATCTCTACTAAAAATAAAAACAATTAGCCAGGCGTGGTGGTGAGTGCCTGTAGTCCCAGCTACCTGGTAGGCTGAGGCAGGAGAATCACTTGAACCTGGGAGGCAGAGGTTGCAGTGGGCCAAGATCTCACCACTCTACTCCAGCCTGGGCGACAGAGCGAGACCCTGTCTCAAAAAAGTAAATAAATACAGGCCAGGTGTGGTGGCTCACACCTGTAATCCCAGCACTTTGGGAGGCCGAGGTGGATGGATCATGAGGTCAAGAGATGGAGACCATCCTGGCCAATATGGTGAAACCCTGTCTCTACTAAAAATGCAAAAATTAGCTGGGCGTGGTGGCATGTGCCTGTAGTCCCAGCTACGCAGGAGGCTGAGGCAGGAGAATCGCTTGAACCTGGGAGGCAGAGGTTCCAGTGAGCCAAGATCGCGCCACTGCACTCCAGCCTGGGCGACAGAGGGAAACTCTGTCTCAAAATAAATAAATAAATGAATAATAAAAATTAGCTGGGCATGGTAGCTCACGTCCTTAGTCCCAGGTACTCAGGAGGCTGAGGTAGGAGAGCCGCTGGAGCCCGGGAGTTCAAGGTTACAGTGAACTATGATGGTGCCACTACACTACAGGTTAGGTGACAGATTGAGCCAAAAACAAAAAGCACATGGCTTTCCCCAGAATTGCAGAGACCCACATCTAGATTTCCAGGATCTAGCAGGGCCTATGGGGTGCCTTCAGAGGACTTTGATGCTACTTTTCCGTCCTCTTTCTGGCAAGTGCTACCAAGAGCCTTGGTCAGATCTGACAATTTCCCTTCCTCCTCAGCTGGGGCTAGGAATGGGGCTTCCAAGGCAATCCAGTTCTTTCTCTGGAATATAGTCAGCGACCGACCCCAGGAAGCTGGGGAGAGAGGTGACACCGTGCAGAGGGCTGATTTGTTGTAGGGAATCTTTTAAAGCAGTCAGTGCTTTCCCTGACTCAAGCACTGACTCAAAATACTAAAACATTTTTTAAAATTGAGGTGAAATTTATATATAAAAGTAACCATTTCCAGCCTGGGCAACATAGGAAGATCCAGTCTCCAGAAAACATTAAAAAAAAAAATCGGACCAGGCACAGTGGCTCACACCTGTAATCCCAGCACTTTGGGAGGCCAAGGTGAGCAGATGACTTGAGTCCAAGACTTTGAGACCAGCCTGGGCAACATGATGAAATCTCGTCTCTACAAAAAATAAAAAAAATTCAAATTAGCCAGATGTGGTGGCCTGCACCTGTGGTCTCAGTTACTCAGGAGGCTGAGGTGGGAGGATCACTTTAGCCCAGGAAGTGAAGCCTGCAGTGAACTGGGATCATGCCACTGCCCTACAGTGACAGAGTGAGTCCCTGTCTTGAAAGAGAAAGAAAGAAAGAAAGGAAGAAAGAAAATCATTTCAAAGTGAACAGTTCAGTGGCATTTATTTATTTATTATTTACTTATTTATTTATTGGGACAGAGTTTTGCTCTTGTTGCCCAGGCTGGAGTGCAACGGCATGATCTCAACTCACCGCAACCTCTGCTTCCTGGGTTCAAGCGATTCTTCTGCCTCAGCCTCCCACATAGCTGGGATTACAGGCATGCGCCACCACACCCAGCTAATTTTGTTTTGTTTTGTTTCTTGAGATGGATTCTTGCTCTGCCACCAGGCTGGAGTGCGGTGGCCCGATATTGGCTCACTGCAACCTCTGCCTCCTGGGTTCAAGCGATTCCCTAGTCTCAGCCTCCCAAGTAGCTGGGACTACAGGGCACGCGCCACCATGCCTGGCTAATTATTTTTTTTGTATTTTAGTAGAGATGGGGTTTCACCATGTTGGCCAGGATGGTCTCTATCTCCTGACCTCATGATCCGCCCACCTCAGCTTCCCAAAGTGCTGGGATTACAGGCATGAGCCACTGTACTCAGCCTAATTTTGTATTTTTAGTAGACGGGGTTTCTCCATGTTGGTCAGGCTAGTCTTGAACTCCCAACCTCAGGTGATCCACCCACCTTGGGCTCCCAAAGTGCTGGGATTACAAGCACGAGCCACCGCACGTGGCCAGTTCAGTGGCATTTAGTATATTCACAATGTTGTGCAACCACTACCTCTATCTGGTTCAAATCATCTTCATAACTCCCAAGGAGGCCCTTTACCCATCAAGCAGTCACTCTCCTCAGAATGCTTTGAAGATGAAATGTTCCCTTGTTAGTAGGGAACTGGGTAGGGCTGGATGTGGTGGCTCATGCCTGTAATTCTAGCACTTTGGAAGGACAAAGTGGAAGTATTGCTTGAGGCCAAGAGTTCAAGACCAACCTGGCCAACATAACAAAACCCCCATGTCTATTTTTTTTAATTAAAAAAAAAAGAAGAAGCAGGGCTGCCTCTTTGCACAACTCCAGAGGAGGCTGCTACCATTAGAGTCTGCATTACCAAGTGTCTTCTGGAGAGTAGTGCTCCAGGGAGCACTCATCACATAGACAATGTGCAACATGGCAGCCACAAGACAACACTGGTGGGGAGACTGGCTGACCTCTGAGCAGGAAAGGGCTGGTGTCACGTCCATCCCAGGTGACTCAGGCCTCTGGAGTTGGTGAAGCAGCCCCAAGTCCCAGTGTCTGGTGATGGCCCTGACCATGCAGAAACCCTGCCTCTTCCAGGGTTGTGCTCTATTCCCGTGGGACTCGCTGCAGCCTGCAATTTAAAGTCAATGAGCATTCACTCCTGGCCACCTGCCCCTCCCCGTTCAGGCGGTTCCTGTCCGCAGCACCGGTTCCCAGGGCCTCGGTCTGGCAAGTCACCCCAGTCGGGTTTGGGAAACCCCAGTCGGGTTTGGGAAGTTAAACCAGATCTTGGGGTGGGGGTGTGATTCCAAGAACCCCAGAACTCAGGATGGGAACCCGTGAAGGCCAGCCAGCTAACTTGCATGCTTTCTGCTTGGGACGCCTCCGCAGCCCTTTGGAAACTTCTCATTGCAGCTGGTGGAAGTGGCCTGAGGAGCCCATAAGTTGGGGTGGTAAGGAGAGGGTGGAGTGGTGGGAGGAGGTGGAGACAAGAAGCCAGCAGAAGTGTTCTTAGGAGTCTGTGGCTTTCTTGAAAAACAACAAACAGCTTGGTCAAAATAGCATGATTATAAATGCACCTGGTTTAGGAGGCTTGTGAAAAGCTGCAGTGAGGGCCTCAAGGAGGATTTTGACTATCCTACTGGAGGGAGAGTTAAAAACTCAGTGGGGAGTCTTTTTGCAAATGAAGCTGCATTTTTTGTCTTGAGAGTCTCGCTCTGTCACCCAGGCTGGAGCACAGTGGCATGATCTCAGCTCACTACAACCTCGGCCTCCCGGGTTCAAGTGCTTCTCCTGCCTCAGCCCCCTGAGTAACTGGGATTACAGGCGCCTGTCACCACGCCTGGCTAACTTTTTGTATTTTCAGTAGAGACAGGATTTTACCACGTTAGCCAGGATGGTCTCGATCTCCTTACCTCGTGATCCACTGGCCTCAGCCTCCCAAAGTGCTGGGATTACAGGCATGAGCCTGGCCTGAAGCTGCTTTTTGAAATGGAAATACTAACAATACAACGTATTGAACAGTCTTTCAAAGTAGCTTTTAAAAATCTGTTGTCCAGGCCGGGCGCTGTGGCTCACGCCTATAATCTCAGCTCTTAGGGAGGCAAAGGTGGGAGGATAGCTTGAGCCCAGGAGTTCAAGACCTGCCTGGGCAATATAGCGAGACCCTGTTATCAAAAAGAAAGAAAGAAAAAAGTATATATACAAAAAAATCTGTTGTCCAGGTATACCCTGAGGAACAAATATAGTGCCATCCTACAGATGACAGTGAGGCCCAAAGTGAGAGTCTTGTAATTCCTCCTTGAACCAGTGGCTTTCTGTTCTTTGTTTGTTTGTTTTTAAAAAATTTTAAAAATAGATTATACCACTTGTCAGCAGGAATAATTTCAAGTCTGATTAATAATTAGGATCAGGGGCCCGGAGCAGTGGCTCATGCCTGTAATCCCAGCACTTTGGGAGGCAGAGGCGAGCAGATCACGAGGTCAGAGGCTCGAGACCATCCTGACCAACATGGTGAAACCTCCATCTCTACTAAAAATACAAAAATTAGTCTGGGCATGGTGGCTCACGCCTGTTATCCCAGCACTTTGGGAAACCGAGGTGGGTGGATCACAAGGTCAGAAGATTGAGACTATCCTGGCTAACAGGGTGAAACCTCGTCTCTACTAAAAATACAAAAAATTAGCCAGGCATGGTGGCACATGCCTGTAGTCCCAGCTACTTGGGAGGCTGAGGCAGGAGAATCGCTTGAACCTGGGAGGCGGAGGTTGCAGTGAGCCAAGATCGAGCCACTGCACTTCAGCCTGGGTGACGGAGTGTGACTCTGTCTCAAAAAAAAAAAAATGAAATAAAAATACAAAAATTAGATGGGTGTGATGGTGCCCACCTGTAATCCTAGTTACTCAAAAGGCTGAGGCAGAATTGCTTGAACCCAGAAGGCAGATGTTGCAGTGAGCTGAGACCACACTACTGCACTCCAGCCTGGGCAACAGAGCAAGACTCCCTCTCAAAAAAAAAAAAAAAAAAAAATAGACTCAGCTGAGGAGCTTGTAAAACCGAGATTTTCGTCTTCTCAACCCCCATTCTGATTGGGTAGGTCTGGATGGGGTCTTTAAGTGCAAAATTCTCCAGGTGATTCTGATTCTTATCTTTAGTTGGGATGCTTAGTGACCTCTAGGAAAGAAAGACAGGCCTGGGTGGGTTAGGGGCAGGTGACAGCTTGTAGCTGCGAAGACAGGGCTCACATGTGACAAAGGTGAGCTCACAGCTCACAGACAACCAGTTCTGCCTGGGATCCTAGGTTTCCCAAGAAGCCATTTCCTCTGGGGAGAGGGCAGGACAGTGGGAACCCCACAAAGGGCTGGGTTGCTAAACCACTCTTGCCAAGGGATAAGGGTTTTGAGAGCTGGGAGAGTAGCCTGAGGCTGGCAGCCTCCTGTATCCCAGCTGTAGCAAAGGCACAGACAGCCTACCAAACTTTAGGCAGCCCACCCACCTACAGCCCGAGCAGCCAAATGAGTTGTCCTAGGGACCCAGCCAGGCCTGGAACCTCATCCTTCTGACTCCAGCACTGTCTCTTTTCTCCTCACTTGCCCCACTGCCTGTCAGGAAGGAATCCCATCCACTTAGGGGCCAGGTTTCTGTCAGCCATTACTAAGATCCCTCTTCAATCCTGGGTTCTGAACCCTTGTGAGGAGAGAAGGCAATGAAGTGCAGGGAGGGTTAGGCAACCCCTCTCTCTAGTGAGTCTCTGAAGCCTAGGCTAGCCCAGGCCCTGTGGAGTGAGGGGACAGGAGTCAGCAGACCTGAGTTGCAGGCTGTTTGGCCACTAAGGATGGATAGGGGTCTGGGGTGTGGCCCAGAAGCAGCCCCCAGGAAGCATACTATGTCTTTGAAACCCAGAATTTTTATAACAAATAATGCAATTTTGCATTTTATATTTTTGAAACGGGGTCTCACTCTGTCACCCATGCTGGAGTGCAGTGGTTCGATCTCAGCTCACTGCAACCTCCACCTCCCGGGTGCAAGTAATTCTGCCTCAGCCGCCTGAGCAGCTGGGATTACAGACGTGTGCCACGCCCGACTAACTTTTGTATTTTCAGTAGAGGCAGGGTTTCACCATGTTGGTCAGTCTGGTCCCAAACTCCTGACCTCATAATCTGCCTGTCTCGGCCTCCCAAAGTGCTGGGATTACAGGCGTGAGCCATTGCGCTCAGCGTATTATACATTTTATCTGTGTTAATATCAGTAGCAAATGTTTAGATTACTTACTAAATTGCTTAATTTCTCCCTTCAAAAAAAGAAAACAAGTTTTTGGTTTTTTTGTTTTGTTTTTTTAGAGACAGAGTCTCCCTCTGTCCCCCAGGCTGGAGTGTGGTGCTGTTATCTCAGCTTATTGCAATCTCCACCTCCCAGATTCAAGCGATTCTCTTGCCTCAGGAGTAGCTGGGATTACAGGCATGTGCCACCACACCTGGCTAATTTTTGCATTTTTAGTAGAGATGGGGTTTCGACATGTTGGCCAGGCTGGTCTCAAACTCCTGGCCTCAAGTGATCATCTGCCTGCCTCAGCCTCCCAAAGTGCTGAGATTACAGGCGTGAGCCACTGCGCCTGGCCTTCATACCCTAGTTTTGAAAACACGGAACTAGAGAATCTCAAAGACTCTTCAACCTCTACGAGGATCATAGCAAAGGAGAAAGATACAACAAATTCCACGGAGCTGCTTTCCCCTAGTCCCAGGCCTGGCCCGTAGGAGGGTGGACTCTCTGCAGGAGGCCAGCCAGAGAAGGTAGAAACAGGTGTTCTAGCCATTTCAGTGTTTTTGCCTTTTGAGGGTTTCCAGCTGGTTTGCGATATGGAAATATTGATGATATGCATATAACAAAGGGGGAAGCAGGGATGTTTTTTTTTCACCAACCTAGGGAGTATGTGACAGGGGATGACAGAGATGATCAGGACCTGCCACAGTTGGCGCAGCCCAAACCCAGGCTCACCACTTGCCTGCACAGCAAAATGAGCTCACTTTGTTGTTGTTTTTCCTCTCAGAGAAAAAAGGAGACCGGGAGGACCCATCTAGCCTCTGGGTTTCCCAAAGGGCTGGGGTGAGTAGTGCTAGATCAGCAGAGAGAACACGAGCCCTCTCACTGTCAGGATTCTTCTGTCAGTAGAATGAACCTTAAAATCTTCGAATGTTAAGACAAGCAGGCTCTAAGAGAACACTCCTCCCAGCCCCCAGCCTCCCCCCGTTATGGACAAGGAACTGAGCTGTAGGGCAGCGGGCCTTAGGAGGTTCCAGGATCTCCCTCTCTCCTGCAAGTTAGGTCCCGTTCAGTCCTCAGGAACTTTCTTCTCCCTGGCTTTGGCTTCCTCCTCACTCTGTCATGCCTCTAACCTCACTCAGAAGTACATTTTTATCTCCAGTGGGCTTACTAGTCAAAGACTTGGGAAACTCAGGTCTCTGCAAAAGGCAAAAGGCAAAAGGCAAAAGGCAGCTGCCCAGGTCTGCATGCTGAGCCTTTCTCTGGAACACCTGGGCTGGCAGGAAATGGGAGCTGCCAGCCCACCTGGCAATTTGCCATCTCTTCACAAAGATCTTTTTTTTTTTTTTTTTTTTTTTTGAGATAGAGTCTTACTCTGTCACCCAGGCTGGAGTGCAGTGGTGCAATCTCAGCTCACTGCAACCTCTGCCTTCTGGCTTCAAGCGATTCACCTGCCTCAGCCTCGGGAGTTGCTGGGATTACAGGAATGCATCACCACGCCCGGCTTATTTTTTTATTTTTAGCAGAGATAGGGTTTCACTATGTTGGCCAAGCTGGTCTCAAACTCTTGACCTCAGGTGATCTCCCCGCTTCAGCCTCCCAAAGTGCTGGGATTACAGGCATGAGCCACCACGCCAGCCTCCTTACAAAGATCACTGACCCTTATGGAGCTCTTCAGGGTTTTTTTTTTTGTTTTTTGAAATGGAGTCTCACTCTGTCACCCAGGCTGGAGTGCAGTGGCATGATCTCGGCTCACTACAACCACCACCTCCCAAGTTCAAGCGATTCTCCTGCCTCAGCCTCCTAAGTAGCTGGGATTATAGGTGTGTACCACCATGCTTGGCTAATTTTTTGTATTTTTAGTAGAGATGGGGTTTCACCATGTTAGCCAGGATGGTCTTGATCTCTTGACCTCATTATTTGTCCACCTCCATCTCAAAAAAATTAAATAAATAAATAAATAAAAACATGTCCATGTCTTTTAGGGATTTCAAACTTTTGTTTTTCTTTTTTTTTTCTGAGACGGAGTCTTGTTCTGTCACCGAGGCTGGAGTGCAGTGGTACAATCTTGGCTCACTGCAACCTCTGTCTCGTGTATTCAAGCGATTCTCCTGCCTCAGCCTCCCAGGTAGCTGGGATTACAGGTGCCCAACACCATGCTCGGCTAATTTTTGTATTTTTAGTAGAGATGGGTTTTCACCATGTTGACCAGGCTGGTCTCGAACTCCTGAGCTCAGGTCATCCGCCTACCTCAGCCTCCCAAAGTGCTGGGATTACAGGTGTGAGCCACTGCACCCGTCCAGGCCTTATAACTTTTTAATTGGCCTTTTCCCACATGTTCTAAAGGATATTCATAACTTTGTTAATAAAAATAACAACTGGAGGCCAAGCACTGTGACTCATGCTTGTAATCTCAGCACTTTGGGAGGCCAAGGTGGGCAGATCACTTGAGTCCAGGAGGTCAAGACCAGCCTGGCCAACATGGCAAAACCGCGGCTCTATTAAAGAGACAAAAAGTTAGTCGGTCATGGTGGCGTGCACCTGTGGTAGTTCCAGTTACTTGGGAGGCTGAGGCAGGAAAATTACTTGAGCCCAGGAGGCTGAGGTTACAGTGAGCTGAGATATCCCCACTGCACTCCAGCCTGGGCCACAAAGCAAGACCCTGTCTGAGGGGGAAAAGAAAAAAAAAAAGGCTGGGCAGTGCCTCATACTTGTAATTCTGTAATTCCAGCACATGATTTGGGAGGCCAAGGCAAGTGGATCACTTGAGGTCAGAAGTTCGAGACCAGCCTGGCCAATGTGGTGAAACCCTGACTCTACTAAAAATACAAAAATTAGCTGGGCATGGTGGCGGGCATCTGTAATCCTAGCTACTAGGGAGGCTGAGGCAGGAGAATCACTTGAGCCAAGATTGTTCCACTGCACTCCATCCTGGGTGACAGAGTGAGACCCTGTCTCAAACAAACAAAAAAAATCAACAAAACAAAAATACTGGCCCGGTAAGGTGGTTTACACTTGTAATCCCAGCATTTGGGAGGTGGAGATGGGAAGATTGCTTGAATCCAAGAGTTCAAGACCAGCCTGGGGCAAGTTGTGAGACCCCCATCTCTAGTAAAAATTACAAAACAACAGAGACTGGGTGCGGTGGCTCACACCTGTAATCCCAGCACTTTGAGAGGCCAAGGCAGGCAGATTACGAGGTCAAGAGATCGAGACCATCCTGGCCAACATGGTGAAACCCTGTCTCTACTAAAAATACAAAAATTAGCTGGGCGTGGTGGTGTGAGCCTGTAGTCCCAGCTACTTGGGAGCTGGAGGCAGGAGAATTGCCTGAACCCGGAAGGCGGAGGTTGCAGTGAGCTGAGATCGTGCCACTGCTCTCCAGCCTGATGCCTGGCGACGGAGCGAGACTCTGTCTCAAAAAAAAAAAAAAAAAAAAACCAAAAAACAACTAGCCGTATGTGGTGGCTCACGCCTGTAATCCCATCACTTTGGGAGGCTGAGGTGAGCAGATCAGCTGAGATTGGGAGTTCAAGACTAGCCTGATTAACATGGAGAAACCCCGTCTCTACTAAAAATACAAAATTAACCAGGCATGGTGATGCATGCCTGTAATCACAGTTACTCAGGAGACTGAGGCAGGAAAATCGCTTGAACCTGGGAGAGGGAGGTTGCAGTGAGCCGAGATTTCACCACTGCACTCCAGCCTGGGCAATAAGAGCAAAACTCCGTCTCAAAACAAACAAACAAAACCAAGAAAAACCAAAAAACTAATATTTGTGTGTAGAGTTTGTAGGCAGGATAAAACTCATCAGTGTCACTGCACAGGTGAGAAACATTCAGATGGGTGCAGTGACGTGCCTACAGTCACATAGTGTCAGCAAGGCTGAAGTCAGAACTCTACATCCAGGCTCATTTCCTGATCCCAGGCAACTCACACTCTTAGTTGTAAGCTAAAGGGAACTGTACATGATGGAAAGCGCGGGTCGTTGTTGTAGAGTGGGGTGTAGAACAGGCGGAGTGATAATCTGTTATCGCTAAGGAGATGTTGACCCAAGAGACTTTCTCTAGGTCAGCCCTTGTTTTATCTGATCAAGTTCTTCCTCCCCTTGCAGAATTCAGCAGCGCCCAACAGTGCTGACTCAAATGGCAAGACTGACTGACACCCAAGGGGTTTCCCTTTAGCTGACGCCCTCAGTCCCAGAAGTGACAGTGATTCTGTCACCACAGCCCCCTCTGGGATCCTCCCCTGGAAGCTCTGGGGTCCCGTAGGAAGGCCACTCTGGGAATTGGTGCCCGTGAAGAGGAGCCCTTCCCCACCCTAGTTGTCCCGTATGTAATCCATAAAGGGCCAGACTCTGGCATAAGCACCCAGGAGTCACTGCTGAATCTTTTTGTACTCAAAAGCAGCCGCACAGAAACACGAAAACTTTCAGATTCTGCTCCGGGAACTGGTGCACACAAGAGCTTAACTGATTTCGCCGCGGTCTGCGGTGGCTTGTCTGGGGCCAGCGGGATGGGGGAAGGGAAGATCCCCCCCAGCTCCCTCTCCCCTCCCCGCACAGCGGAGGTGCGACCTCAAGGGAGCGCGACCGCCGAGGTGACAGATGCACAGCAGCTGACTGGGGGGAGGGTCCAGTCCTCGTCGACCCCCTACCGGGGGAAGCGGGGACGTGACTTGGAGAACGTGCGACTGAGGAACGGGAGGGGGGATGGAGGGAGACGGGGGACGGGAGGAGGGCGGGGCTGGCCCTGGCCCCCGGCCCCGCCCACCCGCGGGAGGAACGAGGCTCCTCCCACCATCCAGGAAGAGGGCGGCCCGGCGAAAGAGATGCTGAGCTCAGCATTTTGGACCCCAGCGGCTCGGTGGGGGCAGGGCGCGGGGTTGGCGCCTTTCTGGTGAGAGTCGGAGCGGGGAGAGACCGGGAGGGAGGGCGAGGCCGAAAAGGCCCTCACAACCCTGAGGCTGTAACTCTTCTCCAACCGGGTCGTGCTTACAAAGCGGTCTCTGTTGGGGAGGGGAAGGCTTCCTGGGTGCGCGCGGTTAGGGGTAGGGGGAGAGGATGTCGTCTATGAGTCACTACGCTAAACCCTGACTTAGCCCCAAGAACTCACGTCAGAGAGGCCAAACCTTTGTGCCCTCTGACCCCAGGGTTGATTTGGTGGAGGGCGCGCAGGGCGCAGGGCTGCCCCTGCAGGGCGGTCCCTACTGCCCAGGCTACCCCAGCTGGCTCAGGAAGGGGTTATATTTAAGACAACCTTGAAAAGTGCAGGGGGCATCGGCTTGGGAAGGGAAGCAAGGAAAACCTTTGCACCCACCTGGCACAAATGGCTACCCAGGCCAGGCAGGTGGGTGGCTATTTTTGAGCTGACCTACATACCTATTTGCCTCTTTATCTTTTTATTATCACACATGGTTATTATGGGAGCTTTTCTTCAGCACTTAATGCAGCTGCTGCGTTTGTTGAGAGCTGCACAATAAAGTGTGTGGCCTCTCTCTCCAGGAAGTTTTAAGGGTGTCTGGGCCAGTAAAGAAGGTCACCAATAGGCCTGCAGCAGCTTCCCCAAGCTCTCGCCACATGGAACAGGATCCTGACCCTGACGTCCCCATCTAGAGCTGGTCAGCCCTGGAGGCAGATGATGACATTCACATTTGACAACAGTGTCACTGGGTTTTGCTGGGGCCTGAAGCCGCTCAGCCTTTGGGCCTTGCCACTTGCAGAGGCTGACTCCACAGTCCTATGGCCCCACACTATGGCTTTCCTGCACAGATGGAGCAGGGAACGCTCATCTGCATATGAGTTGTGGGCAGAACTGGTTTGGGATTTACTGCTCTGATTTTTCTTAAGGAGAAGCAAGGAGAGCCTGGAACTTTCTGTTTATTCTGTTCAGCCTCACTAGGGCCTCCCTCTCCAAACCTTTTAATAGCTCTCCATTGCCTTTAGAGCCAGTCTGGCTGCTTAGTTCAGCCTTGCAAGCCTTGGGGGCAGGCTGGAGATTCATCTCCCACCCACAGCCCAGAAGGGGAAAACACATATGGTTCTAATTATATCTGAAACGCTCTTAAATTTTCCATAAAGTACAGTATGCATGGCTTTGTGTATACAACTTTGCATAGTAATATGTATGTAGATATGCAAAATATATACAGTCATGTAAAGTGGATCATAAAGAGAACATCAACAAAGGACAGCATATAATTTACAGTATTTTAATCATGCTAAAGACAGACACATAGACCTGGAAGTGAGACTGGCAGAGGTCACAGCAGATTTTTCTCTTCTCTCATCTGGTTCTCCCTCTGGGACATGAAATCTTTGGACCTGAGGAAAATGGATGCCTGCACTCCTTAACATGATTTTTTTTTTTTTTTTTTTTTTTTGGTGAGACGGAGTTTTGCTCTTGTTGCCTATGCTGGAGTGCAATGGCACCATCTCAGCTCACCTCAACCTCTGCCTCCCGGGTTCAAGAGGATTCTGTTGCCTTGGCCTCCCAGTATATGTATTATAATTTTTTTTTTTTTGAGATGGAGTCTCATTCTGTCGCCCAGGCTGGAATGCAGTGATGCAATCTCAACTCACTGCAACCTCCACCTTCCGGGTTCTAGCGATTCTCCTGCCTCAGCCTCCCAAGTAGCTGGGATACAGGCATGTGCCACCGCGCCCGGCTAATTTTTGTATTTTTAGTAGAGACCAGGGTTTCACCACGTTGGCCAGGCTGGTCTCGAACTCCTCGCCCTAAGGATCCACCTACCTCGGCCTCCCAAAGTGCTGGGATTACAGTCGTGAGCCACTGTGCCCAGTTGTATTTTATATTATCAATTTTTTTTTTTTTTTTTTGAGACGGAGTTTCGCTCGTTACCCAGGCTGGAGTGCAATGGCGCGATCTCGGCTCACCTCAACCTCCGCCTCCTGGGTTCAGGCAATTCTCCTGCCTCAGCCTCCTGAGTAGCTGGGATTACAGGCACGCGCCACCATGCCCAGCTAATTTTTTGTATTAGTAGAGACGGGGTTTCACCATGTTGACCAGGATGGTCTCGATCTCTTGACCTCGTGATCCACCCGCCTCGGCCTCCCTAAGTGCTGGGATTACAGGCTTGAGCCACCGCGCCCGGCCTATTATCAATCTTTAAATACCCTCTACCACCACCACTATAATTCCCTCCAGCACACCCACACACACCCCTGTCCTGGTGTTGGAATATATACAGTATGTGCTTAACAACTGTTTGACCCAGAATTGAATGGAACTGGAAGCCACATGTGACTCAAGGTCAATGTGGAATCAGCGGGAAATCTCCCTGACCCCTCCCAGGCCATGGGGAACTCTGCTCTCTCTGAACTCGGCCAGCGCTTATTATTGTCACAGAAAGTTAAAACTGAAGGGGAGATTCCCCTTCTTGTACATTTGAGGAGAATAAAGGGGAAGTGTCCAGAATGGCCAAGTGTGGGAACCAGACCCTACAGTCTGCTGGTGTCTCTCCACTGCACCTTGTCACCTCTTCAGAGAGGGCTTCCCAGGTTGTCTGAAATCCCATATTCTCTTCTGCTGTTTATTTTCAAAGTACTAATTCGGTTTGTAATCATTCATTCATCTATCTGTGTGGTTGTCCAATACCTGACTTGCCCACCAAACTGCAAGCTCTAGGAAGCCAGGGTCTGTATCTGTTTTGTCCTGGATCTTCTGGTGCCCTGCACAGAAAACCTAGTCCACAGTTTCCAATGATAATATTTGAAGGGAAAAAAAAAGAGGAAATCCTAGCACTTTGGGGGGCCAAGGGTGGCAGATCACTTGGTGTCAGGGGTTTGAGACCAGCCTGGCAAACATGGTGAAACCCTGTCTCTACTAAAAATACAAAAATTAGCTGGGTGTGGTGGCTCACACCTGTAGTCCCAGCTACTCAGGAGGCTGAGGCAGGAGAATCGCTTGAACCTGGGAGGCAGAGGTTGCAGTGAGCCAAGATCGCACCACTGCACTCCAGCCTGGGTGACAGAGTGAGAGTCCCTCTCAATCAGAAAACAAAAAAACCTGAGGACAGGCATGGTAGGTCACATCTGTAATCCCAGCACTTTGGGAGGCTGAGGCGGGCGAATCACCTGAAGTCAGGAGTTCAGGACCAGCCTGGCCAACATGTTGAAACCCTGTCTGTACTAAAAAAATACAAACCTGGGCACGGTGGCTCATGCCTGTAATCCCAGCATTTTGGGAGGCCAAGGTGGGTGGATCACCTGAGGTCAGGTGTTTGAGGCCAGCCTGGCCAACATGGTGAAACTCTGTCTCTACTAAAAATACAAAAATTAGCCAGGCATGGTGACAGGCACCTGTAATCCCAGCTACTTGGGAGGCTGAGGCAGGAGACTAGCTTGAACCCGGAAGGTTGAGGTTGCAGTGAGCAGAGATGGTACCATTGCACTCCAGCCTGGGCAACAGAGTGAGACTTCATCTCCAAAACAAACAAACAAACATTAGCTGGGCGTGGTGATGCACGCCTTAATCCCAGCTACTTGGGAGGTTGAGGCAGGAGAATCACTTGAACTTGGGAGGTAGAGGTTGCTCGGTGAGCCAGGATCGTACCACTGCACTCCAGTCTAGGTGACAGAGGGTGACTGTGTCTCAAATAAATAAATAAATAAATAAAAAGAATGAGTATCCATATGGCCTGAGAACCTTAGTACATTTCCTTAGGGCATTGCTGAGACTGGCTCAGAAAGTGTTGAGTTGAGTTTCATGCCAGGAGCTCCAAGGTAACACCTGGCCTTGAGCAGCCTAATATGGGGGCGATAGACCCCTAGTGAATAACCCTACCACCAGGAAGAGGCTTTTTTTTTTTTGAGACAGAGTATTGCTCTGTCGCCAGGTGCCAGGCTGGAGTGCAGTGGCACTATGTCGGCTCACTGCAACCTCCGCCTCCTGGGTTCAAGCAATTCTCCTGCCTCAGCCTCCCTAGTAGCTGGGACTACAGACTCTTGCCACCATGCCTGGCTAATTTTTATATTTTAGTAGAGACAGGGTTTCACTGTGTTGGCCAAAATAGTCTCGATCTCTTGACCTCGTGATCTGCCTGCCTTGGCCTCCCAAACTGCTGGGATTACAGGCTTGAGCCATCGTGCCCGGCCCAGGAAGAGGTTTATACGGTGATGACAAATCAGATTAGAGATTGGAATCTAGCAGTGGTGTGGAGGGCAGATTGGAGGTTGGAGACCTAAGGCAGGGAACCAATTAGGTCATGATTGCAAAAACTTGAAAACCACCTAAGTGCTTTCTCTGGTAGGAAAACAGTTAAATAAATCACCATACATCCCAATCATGGGAAATTATGTGGGTGTTAAAAAGAGGGAGGTAGATTTTGGAAAGATGTCCACGATCTGCTGTGAGGTGACAGGAACAGGTTGCAGAACAATTTGTACACTCTAATCCCAGGCTGAGGGGAGACAAAAGAGGACACTCCCCTGCAGATACACGCACTTCAACATGCTGAGAAAACGTCTAGAAGGATACAGGAGAAGCTATTGAAGAGGGATGAAGAGGCTTTCTTTTCTTTTCTTTTTTTTCTTTTCTTCCTTTTTTGAGACAGTCTCACTCTGTCGCCCAGGTTGGAGTGCAATGGCTCGATCTCTGCTCTCTGCAACCTCCACCTCCTGGGTTCAAGCGATTCACCTGCCTCAGCCTCCTGAGTAGCTGGGATTACAAACGCCCATCACCGCACCCTGCTAATTTTTGTATTTTTAGTAGAGACGAGGTTTCTCCATCTTCACAGGCTGGTCTTGAACCCCTGACCTCAGGTGATCCACCCACCTTGGCCTCCCCAAATGCTAGGATTACAGTTGTCAGCCACCACGCCTGGACTTTTTATTTCTACACTTTCTGCACTGGTGGATTTTTATCATGAGCCCAAATTATTTTCACCAGATTTTGTTTGTTTGTTTTTTTGCTATGGCAGGATTGGGGGTGATGGGTAAGGAGGTGGGGTGGGGGCTGGACAACGGAGACCCAGTCAGCAGTGCCAGGGAGGGAGGCACATTGACAGATGGACAGGACTAGAACCAGGGAGGAGGCTGCAGGGCCATGGCGCCTGGGGGGTGGAACGGGGGAGGCACAGTGTCATGTAGGGGGCCTCACTCAAGGTGATTGACCTCCACAGTGCCTGTGACCCCAAGCAAGGGACAAGTCCAAGGCCAGGAAACCCTGAATTTGGGGAACAAGGGCAAGTAAAGGAAGTAGGTCGAACTTTAGGACCCTACGGATTCCTTGGCTGTCAGCACCATCCTTCGGGTACAGACCGTTCTGGCTGCGGCAAGGAAACAAACAGATGAAGGAGGGGCCAAACCCCAGCCCCTGTGGGAGGAGGTCGGCTTGCTATCAGCCCTGGTGTTCCTGGGAGTGTGCCCTGCTTCTCTGCTCACTCTTTTGGGCTGCCTGCTGGCAGGCCAGGCTAACATCTAGGCCCAGGGTGAGAGGCCAGGGCTTCTGGCCCCTTCCGGAGGCTAAGCCTCTTCCCAGGACCCAGGCAGAGGAAGCCAGAACAATGCTGTTCATGGAGAGATTGCAAGGGAGAGAGCTGGGTGGGGGTGGAGAAGGTTCTTGGCTCAGAGAAGCCAGTGAAAGCCTGCAGAAGGTCAAAGGTAGAGGAGTGCTCTGTGATTTCTGAGACAGCAGCTCATTTATCTCATAAACACTTGCTCTGAGCCTAAGTCCAGGGGCAAATGCTGCCCCTATGCAAAGCTGGGTAAGTCGCTCAGAGGGACTCTGCCTGGGTCTTGTCTCTAGGGTCTCTCTGCAAAAGCCCCTGTGGGCCAGGAGCAGCTGAGGCATTTTCACAGATGTCTATTTATTCTCCACTAGAACCTTCTAGAAGAGGTATTCTGGTGTTTTTTTAGATAGTCTCGCTCTGTCACCCAGGCTGGAGTGCATAGCTCACTGCAGCCTCAAACTCCTGGGCTGAAGTGATCCTTCGCCTTAGCCTCCTGAGTAGCTGCAACTACAGGCATGCGCCACCATGCCCAGCTAAATTTTAAAATGTTTCTTTTGTAGAGATGGGGGTCTCTCTATGTTGACCAGGCTGTTTTTGAACTCCTCCTGCCTTGGCCTCCCAAAGTGCTGGGATTACAGGCTTGAGCCTCCATGCCTGGCCTACAGGAGGTGCTTTTTTTTTTTTTCAAAGCAAGAAACTGAGACTGGGGGAGGACGGTACCTTGCCCACAACCACATGGTTAGGAAGTGTTAAAACTGGGATTTGAACCTGGGTGTGCCTGTGTCTCTCTTATAATTCGGTTGCTTGGAACTCAGAACACATTTTCCCATAGAAATTATGCTGTAACTGGTGGTTTGGCTGCCATAATGGCCTAGCTCACCCAGGGTATAGCCGGAATTAATTCTATGTTTCAGTATGGTTGTGGATGAATCAGGCTTCTGCGGGCTAGCCTGGAAACCCACGAGAGAGGGAAGATGTGTTGAAGGTTTGCCCAGCTGGGAACTTTTGCCCTTCCTGTAGCCACCTGGCTCAGGGCAAGCAGGCAAATGCTCAGGGAGCACTTGTCCGTTTCAGAGCTCAGCCAGCAAATCCTGGTGAGTTCTAGTTGTTTACAGGAGTGGGACAGAACATCTGGCAGGTTTGGTGTTTATAAGACAGAAAGTGCAACATGAGATATGTGTTAATTTTCAGACTGAAACTCTTAGTCTTTTTCTTTCTTATCCTACCTCTCAACTCCATACTGAGTCGTCTTGGATATTTTCCCCCTAGAATAGAGCGCTAAAGGCATGAGCCAGGGTTTACCTTCACAAAACCTGACATCTGCCTTTGGAGTGGGTGAGTGACAGTAACTGCACAGGGTTAGGAGTGCTGGAGATCAGAGCAGCTGTTGAGAGAAGTAAGGATGGATCACAGCTCTTCTAGTGACTTCCGGGGAACACTCACTCATTCATTCAACAAACATTTGCTGTGGGTGTGCTGGGCACTGTGCTGGTTCCTTTCATGTTGCTTCTGTTGCTCAGAGTTCTGGGTAGGGATGACTGTGGGTCTCAGATCCAGAATGTTAGCATTGCAAGGAATCTTTTTACAAATGGTAACTGCAGCCATTCATTAATTTAAAAAAGCTGGAGTGTTGGACGTTGTGCCAAATACTGAGGATCCATAAAGCATGAAAATTGAGGTCCAGAGAGAGGTGGGAAGTGATTTGCCCAGGGTCTTAATCCAGGATTCCAGCACCTGGACCAGAAGCTACCTTCCCAGCCACACCCATGGTGTTCCTGCCTCAGTGTGCCCCAGCCATCCTTGAGGATTCCTTTTGTTTCCCAGGACCGGGGTTTGGGGCCTGGGGAAAGGCCACAGAGAATCAGTAGATTGCTTTCTAGCTGGTAACAACAATGCCTGGGTCTCCCCTGGAGTGAGGGTTGGAAGATCTTCCTGTTGGCTGGAGTTCAGAAGGCTTAGAAAACTTCTGTCAGTTCTTTCAATGAGCCACCTGCTCTCTAAATTCTGGGTCTTCACAAACGGTTAGTTCTGCCCAAACTGCTTTTCCCAGTTTCCTTCATCTGGCAGATTTCTCTCGCTCCCCTTTGGGTCTCAGCTTCAAGATCTATCTCTTCAAGGAGATGTTCCTGGGCCCTCAGCCTTGGGTCCCTGTGCTCTGCGGTCACCTATGACACCTGGACTTCCCCTGAGATAATCGTGAGCCCTCGGGACTCCTACTTACTGAATGTCTTTGTTTCCACTAGACTGTGATCTCTAGGATGGGCAGAGACTCTGTGTATTTGTTTTTGGCAGTTGTGTGCCTATTATCTCAGCCAGTGCTCACTACAGAGTAGGTGGGTTTTTTTTTTTTTAATCTTTTTTTTTGGTCAGGGGCTTAGAACAGAGTAGGTGTTTATTGTGCAGTTACTGAGTGACAATGAGCTATAGCTGGGGGAAAGGCCTTCACATGAGTGGCTTTAATTCAAGTCATTCAATGACTATGGATCAAGGACTTCACACACACAAGGCAAAGGGTGTGATTGGACAGGATACAAAGATGACTTGGAAAAAGAGGTTTGCAATCTAGTAGAGGGTGTATAATCTAGAACTCAGTTCAAAAATTGCAAAGATGGGCCGTGCGCGGTTGCTCATGCCTGTAATCTCACCAGTTTGGGAGGCCAAGGCAGGCAGATTACCTGAGGTCAGGAGTTCGAGACCAGTCTGGCCAACATGGCAAAACCCTATCTCCACTAAAAATACAAAAAAAAAAAAAAAAAAAAAGAAATTTAACGGCATGGTGGCACGCACCTGTAATCCTAGTTACTTGGGAAGCCGAGGCAGGAGAATTGCTTGAACCTGGAAGGCAGTGGTTGTGGTGAGCCAAGATTGTGACACTGTCCTCCAGCTGGGGGACATGGGGAGCCTCCATCTCAAAAAAAAGCAAAGATGGCCAGGTACAGTGGCTCAGGCCTGTAATCCTAGCACTTTGGAAGGCCGAGGTGGGAGGATCACTTGAGCTTAGGAGTTTGAGACCAGCCTGGGCAACATAGTGGACCTTGTTTCTATTATTTAAAAAAAAAAATTGCAAAGCTCTCTTCTAACCAGAGAGCCTCCATCCCTCCTAAGTCCCCTTTTCCTTTCTGCTGGCCCACTCATCCTTGGCTGCTTAGTCTGGGACCCAGCATATGCCTCTGAGTTCCAGGACTTTACACAGCACAGAAGAATCCAGGGGCTGGTGTGGCTGCCGCACAGAGGCTTATGGCAGCAGATCAGCAGTCGAGGGAGTTCATGCAGAGGGCAGATTCTCCCAGCTCTGGGCAGAGCAGGGCTCAGGCTCAGTCTCCTCTGCACAGCTCTGGGCTCACCTGCCTGAGCTTTTATCTATTTTATTTTTATTTATTTATTTACACTGCATCATCTGCTGGACTCTATTTTATAGAGAATTCATTAAGAAAGGCGGCTCACACCTTTGTAATCCCAGAACTTTGGGAGGCTCAGGTGGAGGAAGGCTTGAGTCCAGGTGTTCAATACCATCCTGGGCAACACAGTGAGACCATGTCTCTACAAAACATAAGAAAATTAGTAGGGGCTGGTGGCACATACCTGTAGTCCCAGCTACTCAGGAGGATGAGGCAGGAGGATCAATTGATTCAGGGAGGTTGAAGCTGCAATGAGCCAAGGTCATGCTGCTGCACTCCAGCCTGGGCGATAGAATGAGACCCTGTCTCAAACAAAGAAACAAAAAATAAAAAAGAGAAAGCACCTGTTTTCAAACTCACCTGGAGAGAAAATTTGAGAGAAAATGCTCACATTCATTGCAAGAGTTTGAAATAATGCCTCAAAATCAGTTATACTGAAGTGACATGAGACCTGCATTCAAGAACCTTTAATAAATACTGGCGGCTGGGCACGGTGGCTCACGCCTGTAATCCCAGCACTTTGGGAGGTCAAGGCGGCAGATTGCCTGAGGTCAGGAGTTCAAGACCAGCCTGGCTAACGTAGTGAAACCCCGTCTCTACTAAAAATACAAAAATTAGTTGGGTGTGGTGGCAGGTGCCTGTAATCCCAGCTACTTGGGAGGCTGAGGCAGGAGAATTGCTTAAACCCGCGAGGTGGAGGTTGCGGTGAGCTAAGATCACGCCATAACACTCCAGCCCGAGCAAGGAGCAAAACTCTATCTAAAAAAAAATAAAACAAACAAATAAGTAAATACTGGCATAGGCTGGGCACACAGTGGCTCATGTCTTAATCCCAACATCTTGGGAGGCCCGGTCGGGAGGGTTGCTTGAGCCCAGGAGTTCAAGACCGGCCTGGGCAACATAATGGGAATCTGTGTCTACAAAAAATACAAAAATGAGTTAGGGGTGGTGGAGCACACTTGTAGTCCCAGCTACTTAGGAGGCTCAGGCTCACTTGAGCCCAGGAGTTGGAAGCTGCAGTGAGTGATGATGGCACCACTGCACTCCAACCTGGGTGAAGGTGAAACCCCCCTCTCTAAAATAAACAAATATAGATAGGGACTGATGTTGGTTGTTCCTCCCAGTTTCCCTGAACCTCAGTTTTGTCATCTGAAAGCTGTTTTGTTATGAGGGACATGAAATGCAACTGTGGGAGGGCACCCGGCAGGCTTTGGAAATGCGGGATGGGTCAGAATCTTAAGTGCTTGGAGTCTGGTGGCTGGGGGCCTCACCCAGCAGGAGGGCACAATGGAGACAGCCTCCCTGGCTCGTACAGTGGGCTGCACACAGGTGCAGGTAGGCGAACCAGGCCTGAGGCTAGGGGAGAGGCAGCACTAGGACCCAGGGGCTGAGTATGCAGCAGGCTCCGCTGGATAAGTTCTCAGCCAGAACACAATGTTCTCAGTGTACCCACAGGAAACCCTGAAGAAGAAGAGAACTGCACATGGCCTCTGCTGGGTGTGTTCTGGTCACAGCCTTTTATTCTTTTTCCTAACCTCAGTCCCCACTTTCACATCCTGTAACCTGCATTGCTGCCCCACCCCACCCTGCTGGGCTGGTCCCAGGCCCCAGGAGAGCCATCAATGCAGGAAGTCCAAGGCCTGGTCAGGTTTGACCATTTTCAAATAAGACCCGTTTGCTTCTAACCTTGGTTTCCTGAATCGCGACCCTTTGTGATGGAAACTTTTTACAGTGCAGAAGGCAGACACAGGGGACGAAGTTGTTTCTACTGTGGCCAGGGTCTTGGCCCAGAGGCAAGGGAAACAGCTGATGCCTCCGTTCCACCGCCTCCCTTCCACTGCTTCCCCTCCTCTCTGAAGGCCGGGTCCCACCTGGGACAGGGGAGGGCCTCCGCTGCCGCTGCCTAAACCAGAGGGAACTTGGAGCTGCCTGGGGGATCTGCGCCAAGTTTGGAGCAGCACATCCTATGATGTGGTTCCTGGTTTTTATTTCCACGATTGCTATAATATGTTGTCCCACCGAGCTATTTTTATTGAATGAAAAAAAAAAAAAAGCAAACCTCTGCAAAACCAGCAATCCTCTGTTAGAGGGAAGGACAAGGTGAACTTTTCACTTCCTTCCCTGCAGCCTGTCAACTCAGTCTGTGGTTTATGCTATATTCAATCTCACTTTTCGCCTCCTTGTTTTTGAAGCTGCAAGAGCAAGGCTCTTAAACTTATGTTTCTCCTGCTAGTTTCATGAGGCTTTTAGAAGTGTCTTTTTGGGGTTGGGTGCAGTGGCTCACACCTGTAATCCTAGCACTTGGGAGGCCGAGGCAGGCGGATCACCTGAGGTCAGGAGTTTGAGACCCGCCTCGCCAACATGGTGAAACCTCATCTCTACTGAAAATACAAAAATTAGGCGGGCGTGGTGGCACGTGCTTGTTGTCCCAGCTACTTGGGAGGCTGAGGCAGGAGAATCGCTGGAACCCCAGGGGTGGAGGTTGTAGTGAGCCGAGATTGTGCCACTACACTACAGCCTGGACAATAGTTCGAGACCGTCTCAAAAAAAAAGTGACTTTTGTGAATTCTCACAACAGCAAAATAGAGATCTATTAGCCTCTGGGCAGCCTCAGGCAAAGGTGGGTCTGAAGACAGTGAACAAGGAGGGAGAACCTGTGAGAAACCCAGAAACCCAGCACAATCCCAGCCAACTTCTGGCAAACTGCATTGTTGGATTATTGGGGGCTGCAAGTAAAGGGCAGAGCTGTGCACAGGCTGCATTCCTGCCACCTTAATGAGAGGCCTGGCCATTGAAAATAAGACCCAGTACCTATATGAAGCTCCATTAATAAGGCTCCTTCTACTCTGGCATTGCAGAGTCCCTTTCCAGATGTTGGTTGGTAAAAGGGTTTCCATGTGTCCTAGGCCTGTAGATTCAACTGGGTGCTTCCTAGACTGGCCCAAGCTCAGGGATTTCCTTCTCGGGGAAGAGGGTTCCAAAAGCAGACAATGCTGCTGCTCCTGGGGAAGTCTGCTAAAGGCTGGGGCCCCCAAAAGACCTATGTTCCAGTCTTGGTTTTGTCAACTTGATGGAGCCTGTGCAAATCACTTTCCCGCTCAAGGATTTTCATAACTTTGCCAATAAAAATAACAACTGGAGGCTAGGCGCAGTGGTTTACACTTGTAATCCCAGTACTTTGGTAGGCTGAGGAGGGGGGATTACTTGAGATCAGGAGTTCGAGACCACCCTGGGCAACATGGTGAATACCCCATTTCTACTAAAAATACAAAAATTAGCCAGGTGTGGTGGCACATGCCTCTAATCCCTGCTACTAGGAAGGCTGAGGCAGGAGAGTTACTTGAACCCGGGAGGCAGAGGTGGTAGTGAGCCACTCCAGCCTGGTCAACAGAGTAAGATTCCACCTCAAAAAAATAGGCGTGGTAGCTTACACCTATAATCCCAGCACTTTGGGAGGCTGAGGCGGGCAGATCACGAGGTTGGGAGTTGCCAGCCTCACCAACATGGAGAAACCCTGTCTCTACTAAAAATACAAAATTAGCTGGGCGTGGTGGCACATGCCTGTGATCCCAGTTACTCGGGAGGTTGAGGCAGGAGAGTCGCTTGAACCTGGGAGGTAGAGGTTGCAGTGAGCCGAGATTGTGCCATTGCACTCCAGCCTGGGCAACAAGAGCGAAACTCCGTCTCAAAAATAAATAAATAAATAAAGTAAAGAGAGGGCTGGGTTAGAGATTGTTGTTGCAGGTTGAATTGTGTTGTTCTCACTCCAATTTGTATGTTGAAGTCCTAACCCCAGTATCTCAGAATGTGACCTTATTTGGAGATGGGTCTTGAAAGAGGTCATCTAGTTGAAATGAGATCAGTAGGGTAGGCCCTAATCCAGTGGGACTGGTGTCCTTATAAAAAGGGGATATTTGGACAGAGACATGCATAAAAGAAAGACTAAGTAAAGAGACATTGGGAGAAGATGGCCAAGGAGACAAGCCTGGAACAGATTTTTTCCTTCACAACCCTCAGAAGAAACCAGTCTTGCTGGCACCTTGATCTTGGACTTCTGGCTTCTAGAACTGCAAGACAATAAGCTTCTGTTGTTTAAAGCACTTGGTCTGTGATATTTTGTTATGGCAGCCCTGGCAAACTAATATAATAGCCAAGGACCCATCAGTCTTAGGCTGTAGGATTCTTTCCTGCCATCCCTGCTATGACTTGGTGGCTTCCTCCCATCCCACGTGGTCTTTCTGTAAATGACATCGTGTGTGGGGAGTGCTTGGCACAATGCCCCACCTAAAGCAACCCCTTGCTCCCCATGTGTTAACTGTGATGACTGTTACCAGGGTTCCCAGTGCCTGGGTGCTACTTGTACCTAACCTGAGACCTGGGGTACAGAATGAGAGGTGTGAGTTCTGAGCCCAGGTCCTCCTGATCATCACACCTGCCTTTGTTATTGAAGACTTTCCATCCCCTTCAGCAGCTTCCAATTAGGCTACTCCTAGGAGCCTTTTTTTTTTTTTTTTTGAGACAAAGTCTTGCTCTGTCGCCCAGGCTGGAGTGCAGTGTGTGATTTTGGCTTACTGCAACTTCTGCTTCCTGTGTTCAAGCAATTCTCCTGCCTCAGCCTCTTGAGTAGCTAGGACTACAGGTGGCACCATCATGCCCAGCTAATTTTTGTATTTTTAGTAGAGACAGAGTTTTACCATGTTGGCCAGGCTGCTCTTGAATTTCTGGCCTCAAGTGATCTGCCTGCCTCAGCCTCCCAAAGTGCTGGGATTACAGGTGTGAGCTACCACACCTGGCTGGCCTAACTCTTTTGAGTGGAAAGTGCACCATGGCCACAGAACCAGCATGGTAGAAAGAGAGACTGCAGTAACTCAGAATGGGAGATTGCTTATCTGTTCTTGGACAAGAAATTCCCCTTTGCAGTTGGAAGAGGAATTGATCCCAAGGTCAAGTGAAGCTGCAGACCTTTGGGGCTCAGCCTTTGTTTTCCTATTTGCCTAATAAGGACCCTCCTTGGCTGGCAGGGTACTGGATAAGGCTTAACTACAGGTGGTGTCAGGGCCCTGTGTTTCAGACAGCAAGGCTGCCTTCTGCCTTGACCCTTCATCCTGCTCTTCCAGCATCTTTTCTAGTCCTTGGGATGGATACCTCTCTTTGTCGAGAGATGCCTTGGGGACAATGTTCTACCTTCTTCCTGGCTCCTGAGTCTGTTGGTTTCTGGAGGCGACTTATACTCAAGCTGTGGTCTTGGGCTGCTTCTGAGAGTCTGATTCTCCTTTTCATTATCAGGAATGTGGACAAAAAGCATTCTGTCTTTTTTTTTTTTTGAGACGGCGTCTTGCTCTGTCACCTAGGCTGGAGTCCAGTGGGGCGATCTTGGCTTACTGCAATCTCTGCCTCCTGGGTTCAAGTGATTCTCATGCCTCAGCTTCCCAAGTAGCTGGGATTACAGGCACGTGCCACCACACCCGGCTAATTTATTTTTTCCGTATTTTTAGTAGAGATAGGGTTTTACCATGTTGACCAGGATAGTCTCGAACTCCTGACCTCAGGTCATCCACCTGCCTCGGCCTCCCAAAGTGCTGGGATTACAGGTATGAGCCACTGCACCCGGCCCCTTAATTTTTGTATTTTTAGTAGAGATGGGGTTTCACCACGTTGGCCAGGCTGGTCTCGAACTCCTGACCTTGCGATCGGCCCACCTTGGCCTTCCAAAGTGCTGAGATTACAGGTGTGAGTCACCGCGCCTGGCCATGCAAAAAGCATTCTCTAGCCTTGAGCATTGGAGCAGGATTACAGAATGAGCCCTGAGTCCTTTCTGGGGAATGACATTGGCCTAGGGTGGCAAAGTCGTAGGTTGTCCTCTGATCATTGTGGGTTTATTTTGAAAGCTTAGTTGCTCTGACTTTGTAAGATATTACAAATTTGACTCTATTTTGGAAACTGCAGAAAGTTAAGTGGGTAGAGTGTGACTTGAACAGCCCCCCAAATGTAACCTTTCAGTTTGCTAAACAAATGTCCGTGTTTGTGTGGTTTATCTTCAAATATATGTCTCGAGATTTCTGAGAAAAGAGAGGGAGAGGAAGGGTGTGGGAGTTTACTTCAGGCTTTTAGGGGCCAGGGAAAAAGGGAGGAGAAGCCATTTGGGGGAAAAACATCTTTCTGCAATGTCCATATACTTTAAATGTGATCACTTCAGGCTGCCTCTTATCCTGGCTTTTGGCTCAGAGCCCAGAAGGAAGGCTCCTTCCATAATTCTTTGTGTATTTACGACATATGCCTTTCCCTTAAAGTAAATAAAAAACTAAAAATCTGTGAATGCTGTCTGCAGTCAGAGCAAAAATACTGCTCACCACCTAGTGGTCTGCAAAGTTCACATTTGCTGCATTACACCAGCCTAAGGGGTCCAACCCTTCCAGGCTCAGACGAGCCTGCTTTCTAAATTATTTACTGTGCAAGTTGGGATTCTTGGCCTCTTTCTTAGGCATCCCTGGCTCTTTCAGAGAAATGTGCTTTGGATGGAAACTAGAGCGTGGTGAACAAGGCTCAGACAATCTGGTTCTTGCCTCCTTCTCCTGAGACTTCTCACCACACCCCCGTTTACGCGCCGTGCTCCAGCCACACCAAATGAGCTGCAGTTCCACGTGGGTGTTCCAAGGGACTTGCAGTTCCTGACTTTGCACATGCTGTTCCCTGTGCTTGGCATCTTCCCCTTTGTGCTTGGCGTGCGCTCGTTCTCTTTGTCATGTTCAAGAGCAGGCTCGCTTCTCTAGGAAAGGCTCCTTGTCATCTCCTCGGCATTCCCACCCCCACGTCCTCTTGGCTTCCATGGCAGCCTGTACAGACCAGGGCCATGGCCTTATCCCACAGTATGTATTGCATGTGTCTGTTTACTCCTCTGTCACTTCCATGGGTCCAAGAGGCTTCCAGATCTGACTACATAACTGTCACATGTGACCCCCTTTCCCTTAGAGCTGCTAGACCCCAGGAATGAAGCCAAGAGTCTGCCTTTGTTTTTTTCAGCTTAATTCTGAAGCATGCCAGGTTTGGAAACTATGCCCTATCTTTTTCTTTCTCCTTCCCTATGCATTCCCTGTGCCATAGTAGACCCTTAATAAGCGGTTGACCCTGTTAGTTTCTCTCTGGGGGCCTCTTTTTGTTTTCACTTCCTTCCCTCTCTAGCCTAGACCAACAATTTGCTTAGCCCCTTACCCCTGCCATGCAAGATTTTAACCACCAACTGCTCATTTTTTCCATTCCTCCTGCCAGGCTGCTGAGAGCTGCTGGTGGACTTCCCCAAAGATTGGGGCTCCTGCAAACTCTACAGCTCTTGCTGCCACAGCCCCTGAATGGGCTTGGCAAGCCTTCTGACCCTGGGACACAGGCAGTAGGCCAACTTGCCTCTCCTTCGCTGAGAAAATAGAGGTCATCGATGGGAATGCCCCCTCTTTCTGCTGCCTCTCCTACACATGTACTCATATCAGCACCGTCCTGTTCTCCCGCCTCATGCCAGCCAGACTCTGGCTCCCACCTCCTCCCAATTCCTCAGGGATCTGTCCGTCAATTATCCCCTTTTTCTTTGACCTCTCCCATCGTAAAAGAAAAAAACGAACTCTTCGCTATGCATTCTCCTTGAGCTGTCTCCCTCCCAGTCCCTCATTTTTGCTTCCCATTCCCGTCAAACTTTGACTTTTTTATTTTTTTTTTGAGATGGAATCTCGCTTTTGTTGCCCAGGCTGGAGTGCAATGGTGCGATCTCGGCTCACTGCAACCTCTGCTTCCCGGGTTCAAGCTATTCTCCTGCCTCAGCTTCCTGATAAGCTAGAATTACAGGCATGTGCCACCATGTCTGGCCAATTTTGTATTTTTATTAGAGATGGGGTTTCTCCATTTGGTCAGGCTGGTCTCGAAGTCCCGACTTAAGGTGATCTGCCCGCCTCAGCCTCCCAAAGTGCTGGGATTACAGATGTGAGCCACTGCGCCCAGCCAGTCTGTCAAACTTCTTGAAAGTGTTGCCTGGATTTAGCCCCACTTTCCCCCCTTCCCCTGACTCTTCTCCCGCAGCATTCTGGCTCTGTCTCTGCTACCCTGAAATGGCTGCTCTTAAGACAAAGTCACCAGCCAGGTGCAGTGGCTCAGGCCTGTAATCCTAGCACTTTGGGAGGCCGGGGCGAGAGGATTGCTTGAGCCCAGGAGTCTGAGACCAGCCTGGGCAACATGGCAAACATGGCATTTTGTCTTTACTAAAATACAAAAATTAGCCAGGCATGGTGGCATGCACTTGCAGTCTCAGCTAATCAGGAGACTGAGATGGGAGGATTGCTTGAGCCTGGCAGGGCAAGGTTACAGTGAGCTGTGATCTCATGCCACTGCACTCCAACCTGGGTGGCAGAGCGAGACCCTGTCTCAAAAAAAAAAAAAAAAGTCACCAACAGTCTCCATGGTAAGATCCCAATGGCCAGGTGTGGTGGCTCACGTCTGTAATCCCAGCACTTTGGGAAGCTGAGGCAGGTGGATCACCTGAGGTCAGGAGTTCGAGACCAGGCTGGCCAACATGGTGAAACCCTGTCTCTACTAAAAACACAAAAATTAGCTGGGCGTAGTGTGGGCATCTGTAATCTCAGCTACTCAAGAAGCAGGAGAAACGAGGGCCTGGCGCGATAGCTCATGCCTGTAATCTCAACACTTTGGGAGGCTGAGGTGGGCAGGATCACTTGAGGTTGGGAGTTCGAGATCAGCCTGACCAACATGGAGAAACCCTGTCTCTACTAAAACTACAAAAAATTAGCCAGGCATGGTGGTGCATGCCTGTTATCCCAGCTACTTGGGAGGCTGAGGTAGGAGAATCGCTTGAACCCGGGAGGTGGAGGGTGTGGTGAGCTGAAATCGTTCCATTGCACTCCAGCCTGGGCAACAAGAGCCAAACTCCGTCTCAAAAAAAAAAAAAAGAAGCAGGAGAGTCGCTTGAGCCTGGGAGGCGGAGGTTGCAGTGGGCCTTCTCCTTCCCTTGTCTCACTTAATTGCTTGGCTGTACCACATACTGCTGTTTGCAGCCTTCTTCTCAAAATGTGCTTTCCCCTTGGTTTCTGTGACGCCGTATTCCTTGTTCCCTGTCTCTCTGGGGACTTCCTGCCAGTTGCTTTCCTGGGTCTTCCTCCTCTGCCTGTCCCTTACATGTCTGATGATCCCTCCTTGGTGTGATTCTCTCCTCACTCCATGGGTTCTCTCCCTGGACAATCTATCCACTCTCCACCTTTGTCTTAATAAACACCTCCAGGCTGCTGAGTCCCAAATCTAACTCCAGCCCAGCTCACTCTCCAGACTGCAGACCCGTGGAGCCACCTGCTTCTTGGTCATCTCTTTAGCCTGCTCCTCTCTGTACCCCATCTCAGTCAATGGTACCACTAGTCCCTCAGCTCCTGACACAAGAAAACCTGGGAGTCCTCTCCTCTGAGTTATCCAAGTTCCACCAGTCACCAAATCCTGTATATGACACGTCTTTTTTTTTTTTTTGAGTCTCGCTCTCTTACCCAGGCTGGATGGAGTGCAATGGTGCAATCTCGGCTCACTGCAACCTCTGCCTCTCAGGTTCAAGCGATTTTCCTGCCACCGTCTCCTGAGTAGCTGGGAGTACAGGTGCCCACCACCATGCCCCGGCTAATTTTTCTCTTTTTGTAGATACGGGGTTTCACCATGTTGGCCAGGCTGGTCTCAAACTTCCTAGCCTCATGTGATCCACCTGCCTCCATCTCCCAAACTGCTGGGATTACAGGCTGAGCCATTGTGCTGGCCTTTTTTTTTTTTTTTTTTTTTGACTCAGGATCTTGCTCTGTCACCCAGACAATGGCACAATCATCTTATCACAGCCTTGAACTCCTGGGCTCAAGCACTCCTCCTGCTTCAGTCTCTGGAGTAGCTAGGACTACAGGTATGTGCCACCATGACTGGCTGATTTGTAAATTTTTTGTAGAGGTGGGGGTCTCACTATGTTGGCCAGGCTGGTCTTAACTCCTGGCCTGAAGCGATCCTCCCATTTGGGCCTCCGAAAGTGTGGGATTACAGGCGTGAGCCACCACGTCCTGCCCCCACTTACTTTTTCGTCAGGTCTCAGCCTAAACCTCATCCTCCATTAAAGCCCTCTTTGATGCCTAGCCCAGCTGGATTGGTTGTCTCAGCTATGGCATTGTCTAGCACCTTCTACTTTCCCAATCAGAGCAGTTATTACACTTAAAATGACCTTTCTGTCCCTCTTAATATTTATTTATAAACCTCTTAAGATTGATGATTGTGTCTTGTTTTATAGCATATCCTTGGCATCTAGCAGACACTAGACACATAGTGAATGCTAAGTGTCTGCTGAAAGAATAGAAGACATTTGGAAAGGAACAGCCCCTCTATTGCTGTAACAAATTTTATGTTGTTTCATTACCTGCTCTAAACAGGTTTTTTTTTTGAGATAGAATCTCGCTCTGTCTCCCAGGCTGAAGTGCAGTGGTGCGATCTTGGCTCACTGCAACCTCCACCTCCCGGGTTCTAGAGATTCTCTTGCCTCAGCCTCCCAAGTGGCTGGGATTACAGGCATACACCACCATGCCAGCTAATTCTTGTATTTTTAGTAGAGATGGGGTTTTGCCATGTTGGCCAGGCTGGTATCAAACTCCTGACCTCAGGTGATCCGCCCGCCTCAGCCTCCCAAAGTGCTGGGATTACAGGCGTGAGCCACCATGCCCGGTCCTGGCTAATTTTTGTATTTTTAGTAGAGATGGGGTTTCAACATGTTGGCCAGGCTGCTCTGGATCACCTGACCTCAGGTGATCTGCCCACCTTGGCCTCCCAAAGTGCTACAGACCACAGCATCTGACCTCTAAACAGCTTATATTAGAAAAAGAAACAGGCTGATTTGGGAAAACAACTCCTTCTGGGGAAACTTGACAGACTAGAGAAATGAGAGTACCTGTGAGGTGAGACTAGCTCATGGATGCTGACATGTGATCCTACCACCAGGTCCGTGGCAGGAGACCATGAGGATGGTAGGGAACCACCAGTGCCCTTTGCCTTGGCTCATTGTGTGGATGGGATCATATGAGATGGCTGCTTTGGAATGGTTTCCATTTGTTCCACAGCCTCCACCTGTCAGGGTGGTGTTATAGGAGCTCTGGGCTGAGTGATAGTCTTGGCTGTGCCCATTAACTATCTGAATTACCTCAGGTATTACTCCACTATGGATTTTGCCTTAGAAATAGCTAGTAGTTTCTTTCTTTTATTTATTTTTTTGAGATGGAGTCTCACTCTGTCATCCAGGCTGGAGTGCAGTGGCGTGATTTCAGCTCACTGCAACCTCCCCCTCCTGGGTTCAAGTGATTCTCCTGCCTTAGCCTCCCATGCAGTTGGGATTACAGGCACACACCACCACACCCAAATAATTTTTGTATTTTTAGTAGAGACAAGGTTTTACCATCTTGGCCAGGCTGGTCTTGAACTCCTGACCTCAGGTGATCTGCCCACTTTGCCCTCCCAAAGTGCTGGGATTACAGGCATGAGCCACCACACCTGGCCTAGAAATAGCTAGTAGTTTCTAAAACAGAGACAACACACGAATTCCTATGTATTCGCTCAGCAGAGACCTATGATACACCTACTATGTGCCAAGTAGTGTCCTAGGTACTGAGGATACAGCAGTGAACCAGATAGGTAACGTCCCAACTTCCTATATGTAAATGAGGGGAGAACTAGATGACCTCTAAGGTCTCTTTCAGCTCTACAATTCCAAGACCCTCTCTTTGACCAGATGCTAATACATTCATGCACAGAAGGCTAGTGCCATCTCCATCCAAGTCAGCTCTGGGAAAACAGGAAAAGATCTGGTATCATTACAGTCTGCCTGTAGTCCAAGCTTTAATTCTCCCAAGTACCTGTTACTTAAGACTATCATCTCTTTAGTTAAATGAAAGGCTTTGTTTTGGTTGAACTTCAGGCAATTAGAAGGCCTGGCAAGATATTTTCGGCAAAGTTAGGTGCTTTGGCGAAAGGACAGGGAGAGGCAAAGCGGCCTCCTCTAAATGTAATATTTTTTTACGTTTGCCCGAAAGGGGGCCAGCTCCTGAGCAGCTTCCTCCTCTTCCTCTGGATGATAGGAATCTCCTGGCTCTGGCCTCTTCCCTTTACAGAGGTGAGGGTTCTAGCCTTAAGGCCCAGTTTCTACCATTTTAGTATCTGGTACTCTGACTGGGAACAGCAGATTCAAAGACTCCCAGCCATGTGGGGAAGGGGAGCCACAGGCTGTAGGTAAATGGGCAGATAAAGAGAGCTCCTCGGGTCAGGAACCTGATTTAGAATCCAGACACTGTCATTCCGGGTGTCATTTAGGGGACAGCAGTAATCAGTAACACATTTGTGTTTTAGTGAAACCTCTGGACTTCAAAGCTGATGCTGGACAATTAATTGTGAAGTCAAAAAGGGAAACTTTGTTCGACTGTGTAAAACAAATACTATTGCTATCTCATTACCATGAGACAAAAGTTATATGGAATTGTGTGTCAGATTGACATCAACAATTTTTTGTTTTTTTGAGACAGAGTCTTGCTTTGTCACCCAGGTTGGAGTGCAGTGGTGCGATCTTGGCTCACTGCAACCTCCACCTCCCGGGTTCAAGTGATTCTCCTGCCTCAGCATCCTGAATAGCTGGGATTACAGGTGTCCACCCCCATGCCCAGCTGATTTGCGTATTTTTAGTAGAGACAGGGTTTCTCCGTGTTGGCCAGGCTGGTCTTGAACTCCTGACCTTAAGTGATCCTCCCGCCCTGGCCTCCCGAAGTGCTGGGATTACAGGTGTGAGCCACCGTACCCAGCCCATTGCTTATTAGCTATAATCTTGGTATCTTACCTTCTCTGTGCCTGTTTTCTCAACTGTAAAATAATACTTGCCTATCTTAAGTTTGCTGGGTATGGGGGCTCATGCAGGCCAAGGTTGAGGATCACTTGAGCTCAGGAGTTTGAGACTAGCCTGAACAACACAATGAGACCCTGTCTCTACAAAAATAATAATAATAAAAAAGCCAGATATGGTGACATACACCCTGGTCCCAGCTACTCGAGGCTTAGGCGGGAGGACTGCTTGAGACCAAAAGGTTGGAGCTGCAGTGAGCTATGATTGCATCACTGCACTCCAGCCTGGGCAACAGAGTGAGACCCTATGAAAAAGCAAAAACCTGTCTCATTTATTTACAGGGTTGAGAGAATCAAGAGACAAGGTAAGTGAAAATGCTTTGGAAAATGTTTTATGCATAAAAGGCAGTGTCACCACCTGCTCTCTTAGGGTGGCTGACTGTGGGTCCTGGTCACTGGCTGCCATCTGTCCTCTTCTGGGGACACTTGGGTGTCCCCAGAACAGCCTTCCCTAAGCTGTTAATATTTTCTCCATCTTGAATCTTAAGAGGATATGTAGAAGCCAACATACAGCTAATGCCTGTTTCTGAAGCCATTCCTTCATCATGCTTGAGCTCTCTTTTTGCCAAGCCCTGGGAAGGAGGGAGGAGGGAAGGTAATGCTAGGCTTATTTTCTCCAGGTAGTTAGTTCATTTCACTATTTAATCAAATAAGTTTTACGATTTTTCCTAATACAATGTACTGGGTTGGGTTTGGTGGGATGTGGCATAGTGCATCTAAAAGAAGCTGCTTTGAGTCTCGCCGAGTTAAATTGAAGTCCAGATTTGGCCATTGACTTAGCCGTGCAGCCTTGGCAAGTGACACTTGCTCTGAGCTTCAAGTTCCTCTTCTATATTAGGGGGCATTACGTATCTTGCTGTGTTATTCAGAGGATTATAAATAATGCCTGTGAGTGACTGGCACGAGAGATGACAGATGACAGATGAGCAACTGGGACAATCTTTGAGCCCAAAACATAGTAACAGGAGTTGTGGATGATGTGACATGACTGACAGAAAGGTAAAGAGAGGGAGGTACTCTTCAAAAAATTGTGAGAGTCTTATTCTTGGAAAGACTAAAATGGCAGCTAAGTGATCAATGGGAAAGATGCTTCAGAAAGCATTTTTGTTTAATGCTAAGATTACTTCAGTTTCTAAGGTCATATAAAGAAACATCCAATTTAGAGAAAATATTCTGTATTAAGTTCCAATACCAAAGTGTAAAGATGAGGTAACACAGTGCCTCTGCTGCATGGTTACACAAATGAAACAATTAAGAGGAAGGCAGTGATTGCGTCTAAATTCTCACTGAAAATCCAATTTAAAGGTTTATTGCAGTCTAGGTATTTTAAATTTTTCCTTTGGTGATAATCAAGATGGTTGTTGCTAATAAGTACTGTTAAAAAACTAAAATGCTTTCAAATATGGAACTCTTTGTTTTAGTTGAGAATTATTAATATGGAAAAGGTGAGTTAGTGGACTGGTACTTCTTGTGCTCTGATTTGCATTATTTTTTATTTTTCTTATTATTCTTTGGGACACAGTCTCGCTCTTCACCCAGGCTGGAGTGCAATGGCATGATCTCGGGTCACTGCAACCTCTGCCTCCTGGGTTTAAGCGATTCTTGTGCCTCAACCTCCTGAGTAGCTAGGATTACAAGTGTGTGCCACCACACCAGGCTGATTTTTGTATTTTCAGTAGACACAGAGTTTCACCATGTTGGCCAGGCTGGTCTTTAACTCCTGACCTCAGGTGATCCGCCCACATTGGCTTTTCAAAGTGCTGGGATTACAGGCGGGACCCACCATGTCCAGTCTCCAATTTGCTTTAGAGACAATAATGAGATGAATTATCAGGCAACTGGGCTCTATTCCAAGTTCCGAGATTTTCTTCTGCCTGGGCTATGTGACCATGAGCAGGTGTTTAACTTCACAGGGCTCAGACTCTTAACGGACTGAATGAGGTCACCACCTCCCATCAGGTAGAACATGTTACTGAACTCCTGAGATTAAGGCCAATTGCTACTAGGATTATATTTACTTATAATTAAGCAACTCTAAGTAGATCAGTACAAGTTATTAATGAGGAAACAGACAAACATTGTCTAAGGCAAAATTTGCCTACAATCTAATAAATGATTATACCAGTTGTTTACTGTGGAACCTGGGGTCCCACGAGGGGAAACAAAGTACATCTCTCAGCCTTCCAGATTTTTCCCTATCATGGTATAAAAACTTACTTGAGGCCAGGTTCAGTGGCTCATGCCTGTAATCCCATTACTTGAGGCCAGGAGTTCAAGACCAACCTGGGCAACATAGCAACATCTTGTCTCTTAAAAAAAAATCTACTTAAATATCAATAAGAGAAATTCATGTACTCCTATAAAGACAAATATCCCTGATGTAAAGCGAGTCTACCATTTGTTTAGGAGGAATGGTTTTTAGATTCCCTTCTTGTAAAAAGTAATTTGACCTCTTTTCCTCATCCTAAATCCCTGAGATTTTGAAAGGATAAAGATACCAATTTGGAGCTCTTTCAAAGGATTTATTTGCTACAGAACTGCTTTGGTCCACCAATGAGATGAACTCAGGATTTCTGTGTTTAAAAGGATTTTCCTTACTGCTTTATTTTTACAAGTGCTGCCATATCCAAAAAGCAATTCTTTTTGCCAGCATTCGGCATGTCTAGAAGAGGGTAGAAAAAGTTAGAATCTATAGAATTGATGTCTAAAAATAGGAAAAAAAAATGAGTATTTGAGGATTCCTCATTTGGATAGGTCCTGAGTTGAAATCACATTCATCTGCAAAGTAACTGTTTTAGGTCAGAATGCTCTGTTTTTAACCACAGAGGCTGACCTTGACCTTGACTGGTGAATATTTCCAGGCACTGTATGGATGACAGGACAGATGCCATTCAGTTGGCTAAATCTGATATGTACCTTACCTGGCTTGTGTAAATTTTATAAATATCTCTTAACTCCAAACCTTCTGGTTCTCTGAAACCGATTGTCTTAATCTGATTCCCAATACTTTTAAAAACAAATAAACAAAAACATTCCCTGAAAGATCACACATAGAAGTATTTGTTGCCTGTGAATAGATACAGAGAAACCAAGTACAAATGTGCATTAACAATTCAGCGACGTAGCTGTGGATCTCTCTGGATGGCTATGTAAGCTGTGAGAAAGTCCCCTACTGGCTCTGAACTAGCTGTGCACCACAGGTGACCATCCAGGTAGCATCAACCTGAAGAAGGGGTGAATCCCAGCAGCTGCTCAATGGGCTTAAACCGCCACTCGTCAGCCTCCAGCTCTTCTACTAAACCAGCTAGTTTTTCCATCCGAGCAACTTGCTGATCTGTAGAGTCAAGGAGAGATTATACAACAATGTATTACCCATGGGACTGCCACCAGCCACCAAGATGACTGGTATAAAAATAATTTATAGATGGATTTTTCCCCCTAAAGATTCTTTTTTTGGGGGGTGGGGGGATGAAGTCTCACTCTGTTGCCCAGGCTGGAGTGCAATGGCGCACTCTCATCTTGTTGCAACCTCCGCCTGCCGGTTCAATTTTCCCGCCTCAGCTTCCTAAGTAGCTGGGACTACAGGCCCCTGCCATCGTGCTTGGCTAATTTCTGTATTTTTGTAGAGACAGGGTTTCACCATGTTGGCCAGGCTAGTCTTGGACTCCTGACCTCAGGAGATGGGGTTTCACCATGTTGGCCAGTCTGGTCTCAAACTCCTGACCTCAAGTGATCCTCCCGCCTCGGCCTCCCAAAGTGCTGGGATTACAGGCATGAACCACTGCACCCAGCCCCAACCTTAAGCCTCAATGTGGATATTATGACTAGATTAAGACCTTAGAATGTTCTTTAATTAAGGAATTCCACTCAAATAGCCTTGCTGAGTTTGGGGGTTTTTGTCACAGCCTTATCCACCCCCTAGCAAATTTATTCTCACAGTCAAGTACACAACACTCATGTGCTTACCATGTTTCACCTGTTTAAGTGTGGATGCCACTTGATAGCTAAAAACAGATTCGCAGAGGAACCTCTCAGAGCCATCTACAAAAAAAAGGAGAAAAGGTTTTAATCTCCTCTAAGGGTTTTATGGCTTCTGATAAACCAAGTAAACTTGTCTGTTCTTTTCCCTGCTTCTATATACAGGATCTAGTTAATGTTTACAAAGATGGGTTCTATTTCATTTAGAACTAAGACTATTATAAAGGCTATTTCTTCTATACCTAAAATATTAAAATAGTCCCTCTACTTGTTTAAGAGTTTAAAAATAGTGCTTACAAAAACAAAAACAAGAAACCTTAGTCGATGTCTTGGTCAACAGTTCCCTCCTCCCAACCTGAGAGTTCCTTAATGTTCTCCTATTCTGTACGTCAAGCAAACACTGGCAGCTGACACATTTGGCCATGTGGCTGGCTCCTGTGGTGTCAAAATATAAAGGTTCACTAAAACTCCAAATCATTTTCAGTCTAAAAAACAAAGCTGAGAAAAATACAATTATTGATTTTTAATATATCAAATTACATCACTCTGACAATCACAGAACACTGCTGGGAAATTTCATTCTGTGAACGCAAACTGTAACCTTGATTTTCCAAATGAACCAAAACACTGCAATTTGGATGACGATCAGAGTATGGTGCAAGTTCAGAACCTACCATTGTGCTGGTGCCAAGAACTGCCAACAAGAAGTGGCCAACTCAGTTGCCACAGCACTTGGAAGATGATCGTGAAACATAAGCTAGTTCATGTTATTCCTTGTCAGGCAAGGGCTAATACAGCAAAACATATTCTCGAAAATTTACAGCTCATGTAGAAACATCTGATTTTTAAAAGGGTAGCAGAAACCATTTGGGGGGATGTGCTTTATTGCAAAAATCCTAAAACAAATGGGGAGAGAGGACACAGCTGTCCTTTTTCAGGCAGTAGTTCATGTCAGCACTACTAGGTGTCAGGCGTCAAGCATTCACCCATCAATCACGGGTTGTTGTGCTGGCCAGGTATTAAGTGGCAAGGAGACAGGACTAACACATTCTGACCCCATGCTGAGTTTCACACAAGGGAGATGTTATTTCAGAAGTCACAATAACCAATAAAAAAAACTACAGATGTTGTATCCAAAGAGCTTAAATATATAACCAATAGGGCATCCTCCCAACAGTATCTTCAGAGATAAAAAAAATTAAAATATAATTATTGGGATGTATATTCTTTATACTTTTCAGAGAGAGTGTTACATTCTGTAAATTCAAACCTTATTTTATTTTTATTTTTTTTGAGATGGAGTCTCACTCTGTTGCCCAGGCTGGAGTGCAGTGGCACAATCTTGGCTCACTGCAACCTCAACCTTCTGGGTTCAAGCAATTCTCCCTGCATTAGCCTGCCAAGTAGCTGGGACTACAGGTGCCTGCCACCACACTTGGCTAATTTTTATATTTTTAGTAGAGACAGGGTTTCACCATGTTGGCCAGGCTGGTCTCAAACTCCTGACCTCAGGTGATCTGCCTGCCTTGGCCTCCCAAAGGGCTGGGATTACAGGCGAGAGCCACCACAGCTGGCCTTCAAACCTGATAATGGGATATGATCCCATCCTCTCCACCAGCTCCCATTTCTCTGGCTGAATATAAGTCATTTGTGAGCTGCTGATAATCAAACTGAGCAAATCAATATTTTCATTTTAAATTAACCAAATAGCTGGGCGCAGTGGCTCATGCCTGCAATCCTAGCACTTTGAGAGGCCAAGGTAGGTAGACTGCCTGAGCTTGGGAGTTCAAGACCAGCGTGGGTAATACGGCAAAACCCCATCTCTACTAAAATACAAAAATTAGCTGGGTGTGGTGGTGCATGCCTGTAGTCCCAGCTACTTGGGAAGCTAAGGTGGGAGAAATGCTTGAACTTGGTAGGTGGAGACTGCAGTGAGCGGAGATGGTGCCACTGCACTCCAGCATGGGCAACAGAGTGAGACTCCATCTCCAAAAAAAAAAAAAACACTTAAATATTACACTGACTATCCAGTTTAAAGATCTAGACAAGGTAATATATCACTGAGTTTTTTTTAGATAAAAGCAATGAACAGCAAATAACTATAAATTCTATGACAGGAAGAGAGACTGTTGAGAACAGTTGACACCAGGTCTTCTGTGTAAATGATATGTCAACATTCACTATCCTATTCATACTCTTGCTTAAAAAGTCCAATTAGGCCGTGTGCAGTGGCTCATGTCTGTAATCCCAGCACCTTGGGAGGCCAAGTGGGGCAGATCACAAGGTCAAGAGATAGAGACTATCCTGGCCAACATGGTAAAACCCTGTCTCTACTACAAATATAAAAATTAGTCGGGCGTGGTGGCACCTGCCTGTAATTCCAGCTACTCCGGAGGCTGAGGTAGGAGAATTGCTGGAATCCTGGAGGCAGAGGTTGCAGTGAGCCCAGATCGCGCCACTGCACTCCAGCCTGACGACAGATCGAGACTCTGTCTCAAAAAAAAAAAAGTCCAATTGAAACTCCTATTTTATTTTAGAAAGAGCAAAGCATAGACAATTTTAAGAGTTTACCTCCCAGGTGGTTTGATCCTGAAGTTTAGGACTGCACACAAGGCAGTGGGATTATGGGCTATAAGGATCAGGCCAAGATGTATATGGAAGCTCTTGGAAGTGCCACCTTTCATTTATATTTCATCACAGGCACCATTAGGATAAAATGGTTAAGTTGTGATATTTGCATATTTTCCTTGGTAATGAACTTCAAAGCAGAAGGATATAAGCTAAACTTTCAAAAAGGCACCTCTGCATGTCACTCCACCACACTATATGCCTGTGGGACACACTTCTGCTGATTTGCAGCTCCCTATTAATCACAAAATCCAGTTGCTTCTTAGCCACATCCTATTAGATGTGATATCAGTACCAGTCTAAAGCCTGGAATTTCTCCAGAGTGGAGTCAGCTGGGGGCAATCTCTTCCATTTAGAAACTATAATCAAACCCTTTCCAACACAGCAAGTAGCAATACATCAGCTTTCCTCTTAAGGGACAAGCAAAGGTTATAAACAGGGTAAAGTTCAGTAAATTGCCCAAATCTAACACCATCGCCAACTCCAATAAATAAAGATGGTAACAAATACATTAAAAAAAAATTACCTCACAGTAGGAAATTAGACAATGCAGATAATTTATACTTCAGTGGCTTACAATGTCACAAAAATATGGCCATTAGTGGGCTGGAAGGCAGTCTCTAATTTGCTCACTAATAACTGGGTGAAGACAATTTTGGCCAAGGGCAGGAAAATGCTGAAAACTGCTATATACTGCTTATGTGAGATGTTGGTTATTAGAGAGCAGATGCACAAAAAAGTTAAATCACAAGGTAATTTGGTTTACTATCCTAGACTCATGAGATATAACATCAAGTTGAACCTGTTGAGATTAAAAACAGCATCCGGGGCTGGGCGCGGTGGCTCAAGCCTGTAATCCCAGCACTTTGGGAGGCCGAGGCGGGTGGATCACGAGGTCGAGAGATCGAGACCATCCTGGTCAACATTGTGAAACCCCGTCTCTATTAATACAAAAAAATTAGCTGGGCACGGTGGCGCGTGCCTGTAATCCCAGCTACTCAGGAGGCTGAGGCAGGAGAATTGCCTGAACCCAGGAGGCGGAGGTTGCGGTGAGCCGAGATCGCGCCATTGCACTCCAGCCTGGGTAACAAGAGCGAGACTCCGTCTCAAAAAAAAAAAAAAAAAAAAAAAAAAAAACAGCATCCGGCCAGGCACAGTGGCTCATGTCTGTAATCCCAGCGCTTTGGGAGGCTGAGGCAGGTGGATCAGGTCAGGAGTTTGAGGTCAGCCTGGCCAACATGGTGAAACCCCATCTCTATTAAAACTGTAAAAATTAGCTCAGCATGGCGGCAGGCACCTATAATCCCAACTGCTCGGGAGGCTGAGGCAGGAGAACCGCTTGAACCCGGGCGGCAGAGGTTGCAGTGAGCCAAGATTGCACCACTGCACTCCAGCCTGGGCAACAGAATGAGACTCCATCTCAAAAAAACCAACAAAAAAACCCAGCATCCATCCTTGATTCCTAACTGCTTTTGTTCCTTACTCTTGACAGGTAACCCTTCCTGCTCTATTTTCATATTCTGTTAAACTATTATTGGTCAGGTACATGTGTGTTAGGTTAATTGTATAATAGAATAGTATCACCTATAAACATGGTAGCAAATCCAGTATCTTCATGCACATTTAAGAGTACTCTTTTCAATTTAATATTCCTGATTTGACTAAGAATATTAAAGGGACTTCTCTATGTTATTTTTCACAGTCTTTAAGTTTAAGCAGCTTTAAGATTATTGGTAAAACCTGAAATCTAAGAAACAGAATAAAAACTGTGCACTATGTATTTACAGTTAATATAAATGTAACCTACAACAGAGACCCAACACATTTCTCCATGCATGAAGCATATTGAGATGGAATAAAAATGGATAGATCTATAACTCATTAGAACATCAACATTCAGACTAATCTCAGAAGCCTTTCTTCTTCAATATCTCCCCATAATTTGGTGTATACTGACAAAGAATGCTGATAGTTTGAGACTGTGGAGGTGCCTCCTGTATTAAATTCCTCTTATAGCTAGAACTTAAATGACTTTAATTTTAGAGCTCCATTATTGAATACTGATTCTTCTGCTGCTATAAAACTCATTAAGCAATTTAAGCGTCTTCTTTTGTTTTGTGGGAAACTTCCTTAATACTAGGTCTCTGCTGCATATAAAAGTCATAATATAGTTTTAGCACCAAATATGGTAAACAGGGCCCCAGTTGTTCACTACTTCCAACCAGACTCAGTGATACTAACTTGAGTGTTTAGGTAACACAATTAAAATAAAAAGGCAAAGAGAGAAGTATATGTATCACTAATTACATACACTACCTGGTCATCTACTGGCTTAATTCAAAACTCTTTTTATTATTTCTGATTATTCATCACCCTCAAGGCCAACTATAGTTTGTATCTTTTTTTTTTTGAAGTGCAGTGATGCGATCACAGCTCACTGCACCTCCGCCTCCCAGGCTCCGGTGAACCTCCCACCCCATCTTCCTAAGTAGCTGGGACTACAGACACATGCCACCACACCCAGCTAATTTTTGCATTTTTTTCTAGACACAGGATTTCGTTTCAAACTCCTGGGTTCGAGCAGTCTGCCTGCCTCAGCCTCCCAAAGTGCTGGGATTACAGGTGTGAATCACTGTCTGGCCTATAATTTGTAACTTTCTCACAGATATTCCCAGTATTAAAATATATTTGTGTAAATTTGCAATATTAAGGCCAGGCACGGTGGCTCACGCCTGTAATCATAGCACTTTGGGAGGCTGAGGCGGGCAGATCACTTGAGGTTAGGAGTTCGAGACCAGCCCGGGCAACATGGAGAAATCCTGTCTCTACTAAAATTACACAAAAATTAGCTGGGTGTGGTGGCGGGCGCCTGTGATCCCAGCTACTCAGGAAGCTGAGGCAGGAGAATTGTTTGAACCTGGTAGGCAGAGGTTGCAGTGAGCTGAGATCCCACCACTGCATTCCAGCCTGGGCAACAGAGCAAGACTCAGTCTCAAAAAAAAAATTTGCAATACTTAAAGCAAAAAAGATCAATATATAATTAAGCACTAAAATGCTAGAATCAAGTAAATTTTGAATCTTTAATAGGTTCTTTCCCAATGCATTTTTTTTTTTTTGAGATGGAGTCTCGCTCTGTCGCCAGGCTGGAGTGCAGTGGCACGATCTCAGCTCACTGCAACCTCTGCTTCCTGGTTTCAAGCAATTCTTCTGCCTCAGCCTCCTGAGTAGTTGGGACTACAGGCGCACACCGCCACACCCTGCTAATATTTTTGTATTTTTAGTAGAGACAGGGTTTCACTATGTTGACCAGGATGGTCTTGATCTCCTGACCTTGCTTGTGATCCACTTGCCTTGGCCTCCCAAAGTGTTGGGATTACAACCGTGAGCCACTGTGCCCAGCCTCCCAATGCTTTTAAAAAATTTATTATGTTTTGAGACAGAGTTTCATTCTGTCACCCAGGCTGGAGTGAAATGGCATGATCATAGCTCATTGTAGCCTTGAACTCCTGGTCTCGAACAATTCTCATGCCTTGGCTTCCCAAAGTGCTGAAATTACAGGTTTGAGCCACCATTCCTGGTCCCAATGTTTTTCAAAATATGGAAGACTGCCTTCAAGAGAAGGCCCTGGATGCTGGTAAAAGATGTATTCTTGAGCTACACCGTAGAGTAATTCAGAAACACTAAGGTGGGCCCAGAAATATGCATTTCATTTTTATTTTTGAGAAGGAATCTCACTGTCCCCTAGGCTGGCGTGCAGTGGTAGGATCTCAGCTCACTGCAACCTCCGCCTCCCAGGTTCAAGTGATTCTCCTGCCTCAGCCTCCCGAGTCGCGGGGATTACAGGCACCTGCCACCATGCCTGGCTAATTTTTGTATTTTCAGTAGAGACAGGATTTAACCATGTTTGCCAGGCTGGTCTCAAACTCCTGACCTCAGGTGATCCACCCATCTTGGTCTCCCAAAGTGCTGGGATTACAGGTGTGAGCCACCATACCTGGACAGAAATGTGCATTTTAAATAAGCTCTTCGGATGATTTTTATGCTCCCTGTTAAGAATTATTTGTGTAGCTCTTCAAGTAACATGCTTACAGCCTGTATCCTGATCTTGGCCAGCCAGTCGGCCAGTGGTACTGAATAAGATGGTGAAAGATTTGATGTAAATCTGGCTCTGGTACTAGAAAAACCACACAGCATCATCCTGCGGTGGGTCAGGAGTCATGATCACATAAAAGGGCAATATATTAGCTTTTATTTCCTCTTAGAACCTTTCTGACAGGGTGAATTTATCTGTAGATCAGTCCCACTAGAAAAATATACATCAAACCTACTACCATGGGGAGGTAGACAGGTGCCAGGATAAAGCAAACTCGAGTAGGAGGTCAAGAGAATTCCTGGTTTCAGTGCTGACTCTGCTTTTTTTTTTGAGACAGAGTCTCACCCTGTCACCCAGGCTGGAGTGCAGTGGCACAATCTCGGCACATGGCAACTTCTACCTCCCAGATTCAAGCCATTTTCCTGCCTCAGCCTCCCTGGTAGCTGGGATTACAGGTGCACTCTACCAAGCCCAGCTACTAATTTTTATATTTTCAGTAGAGATGGGATTTTACCTTGTTGGCCAGGCTAGTCTCCAACTACTGGCCTGAAGTGATCTGTCTGCTTCGGCCTCCCAAAGTGCTGAGATAACATGTGTAAGCCACCGTGCCCAGCCCTGACTCTGCCTTCAGTATGGTCAAATCACTTAACTTTTCTGGATCCAAATAACTCTAGATAACTTCCTTGATTTCCAAAGTCCTTTTCAGCTCAAAAATTCTGATTCTGGAGCAAGATTTGTTTTTAAAGATATTATTTTGAGATGGGGACAAGAGATAAAATGTGGGGCTGAAATCAGGACAAACTCATCTTTAATCCACTTAATAGCTTCTTTACAATTAATATTCATTGCAGGTCTGAATCCAATTATTCGGAAAGCAGCATGAGATCACCTTCTAACATTTCTCCAGCTCCTTTGGGGTAGGTGAAAAGGGCTTTCCGTGGTGGGGCAAGGTCTGAGACACTGAAACCAGATCCAGTGACAGAACTTCCACTGACCCCGCCAGCTGAGGATGATGATGATGAAGCAGCCATTTCCTCTCTAGTAGAATTCTTACTTCACTACAGAGAAAGAAAAACAGCAATTGGTAAGTTTATGGAAGTGAGAGTGACAACATTTCATTTTAGCTTCCATAAGGGCCAGCATACAGTTTTGTAAAGAGTTTGCTCCCCTTTTTTCTACCCTCTCTACTTTCACAATCTTTTATTGATGTCTCAGGCCAAAATGTCAGTCAGGTTTTGAACTGAAAATATGCTTAAGAATAGTATGTACACTTAAAACACAAATTCCTACCATTAGCAAACAGTTTATGTCAACTGAGATTGACTGTGGGTGATTTATGAGTTATGAAGGGGTGATATGGCAGCACTAAGGCAGAAATTTGACTGAGGAAATAAGTTATATGAGGATAAAACCACCACACTTCACAGGACAGTTTGTTTTGGATACATCTTGATCAAGCCACATCAAGAAATTCACTTATACTATTTTCCAAATAAAATTTCAGAATAACACTGTGTTCTGTTCCCAAGGAAGGGGAACTAGTTAGGAAATATATATTGGCCTTCTCATTAAAAATTAACTTTTGGCCAGGCGCAGTGGCTCACGCCTGTAATCTCGCACTTTGGGAGGCAGAGGTGGACAGATCATCTGAGGTCAGGGGTTCGAAACCATCCTGGCCAACATGGCAAAACTCTGTCTCTTACTAAAAATGCCAAAAAAAAAAAAAAAAAATTGGCTGGCCATGGTGACAGGCACCGGTAATCCCAGCTACCTGGGAGGCTGAGGCAAGAGAATGGCTAGAACCCTGGAGGCAGAGGTTGCAGTGAGCTGACATTGTGCCACTGCACTCCAGCCTAGGCGACAGAGCAGGACTCTGTCTCAAAAAAAAAAAAAAAGAAATTAACCTTTTCATCCAAATGTAATACCCAAATTTATCACTTGGTGGCGTCCCAAAACCGGAACAAAAAAAAGTTCAGAAAATGATCTTGGAAATTATAGTCTAGTATGAACAGAGCAGCTGTATTTAATCATATTTCATATAAAAAATTCAAATGTTAACAAGAAAACTGTACTGAATACATGACACCTTACAAAAGTTCAAAACGAAACATTCCCTTTACCACAGAAGCTTACACGACTTTAACAAAAGATTCTAAAAAGTGTTTACAGTATTTTCTTTCCTTTTTTTTTTTTTCTTTTGAGACGGGGTCTTGCTCTTGTCGTCCACGCTAGAATGCAGTGGCATGATCTTGGCTCACTGCAACCTCTGCCTCCTGGGTTCAAGTGATTCTCCTGCCTCAGCCTCCTGAGTAGCTGGAATTACAGGCAGGAGCCACCACATCCAGCTAATTTTTATATTTTTAGTAGAGACACGTTTCACCATGTTGGCCAGGCTGGTCTCTAACACCTGACTTCAGGTCCTCCGCCCACCCTGGTCTCCCAAAGTGCTGGGATTACAGGTATAAGCCACTGTGCCCGGTCTCTTTCCTTTCTTTTTTAAAATAGAGATGAGGTCTTGCTATGTTGCCTAGTTTGGTCTTTAACTTTTGGTCTCAAGTGATCCTCCCACCTCGGCCTCCCAAAGTCTTACTGTGCTGAGCCCTCAAAAAAAGTGTATATAGTGGCCAGGTGTGTATATAGATCACCTGGGGTCAGGAGTTTGAGACCAGCCTGACCAACACAGGGAAACCCTGTCTCCACTAAAAATACAAAAATTAGCTGGGCGTGGTGGCACATGTCTGTAATCCCCGCTACTCAGGAGGTTGAGGCAGGAGAATTCCTTGAACCTGGAAGGCAGAGGTTGTGGTGAGCCGTGATCGTGCAATTGCACTCCAGCCTGCGCAACAAGAGTGAAACTTCATCTTTAAAAAAAAAAAAAGTGTACGTAGTATTTTTTAAAGAAAAAATGGCTGGGTGCTGTGGCTCACACCTGTAATCCCAGCACTTTGGGAGGCTGAGGCGGACAGTCACCTGAGGTTGAGAGGTTCAAGACCAGCCTGGCCAACATGGTGAAACGCTGTCTCTACTAAAAATACAAAAATACAAAAATTAGCCGGGTGTGATGGCAGGTGCCTGTAATCCCAGCTACTCAGGAGACTGAGGCAGGAAAATCACTTGAACCCAGGAAGTGGAGGCTGCAGTGAGGTGAGATCACTCCATTGCACTCTAGCCTGGGCAATAAGAGCCAGACTCCATTTAAAAAAAAAAAGAAAAAATGGTCTAGTGCAATGCTGTCTAATGGAACTTTCTGCCATGATGGAAATATTCCACTGTTCTATTTCTGCACTGCACTACATGGTAGCCACTAGCTTCATGTTGCACCTATAAGCTGGTGTGACTGAAGAAGTGTATTTCTGTATTCTAAATTTTATTTAATATTAATTAAAATTTAAGTAGCCACATGTGGCTACTGGTTGCTGTAATAGATAAAGTTCTAGTATTTATATTAAAAACAACTTTATATTGAATTGTATACTTTAAGATGGCTAATAGTTAATTTTATGTTATGTGAATTTTAGCCCACTTAAAAAAAGGATTTCAAAAAGGATTGTAGGCCGGGCATGGTGGCTCAGGCCCGTAATCCCAGCATTTTGGGAAGCCAACCTCCTAGGCTCAAGCAATACTCCAACCTCTCAAGTAGCTGGGACCACAGGTACATGCCACTATGCCCAGTTAATTTTTTTTTTAACTTTTGGTAGAGACAACTTCTTACCATGTTGTCCCCAGGCTTGTCTGGAACTCCTGGGCTCAAGCAATTCTCCCATCTTGGCCACCCAAAGTATTGGGTGAGCTACCATGCCTGTGTGAGCTACCATGCCTGTCTGAAACTTTTCTTTCTTTTTTTTTTTTTTGAGATGGAGTTTCACTTTTGTTGCCCAGGCTGGAGCCTTCCGGGTTCAAGTGATTCTCCTGCCTCAGCCTCCCGAGTAGTTGGGATTACAGGCGTGCGCCACCACATCTGGCTAATTTTGTATTTTTAGTAGAGATGGGGTTTCTCCATGTTGGCCAGGCTGGTCTTGAACTCCCAACCTCAGGTGATCTGTCCACCTTGGCCTCCCAAAGTGCTGGGATTATAGGCATGAGCCACTGTACCTGGCCATGTTTTTCGAAAACAGAAAAAAGTGAGGGAATAAAATATAAATATAAATATTCATATATATAAAATCTAGTTTTCTTTTTTTTTTTTTTTTTTTTTTTTTTGAGACGGAGTTTCACTCTCGTTACCCAGGCTGGAGTGCAATGGCACGATCTCGGCTCACCGCAACCTCCGCCTCCTGGGTTCAGGCGATTCTCCTGCCTCAGCTTCCTGAGTAGCTGGGATTACAGGCACGCGCCACCATGCCCAGCTAATTTTTTTGTATTAGTAGAGACGGGGTTTCACAATGTTGACCAGGATGGTCTCGATCTCTTGACCTCGTGATCCACCCGCCTCGGCCTCCCAAAGTGCTGGGATTACAGGCTTGAGCCACCGCGCCCGGCCATAAAATCTAGTTTTCTAGTAATGAAAATGATACAGTATGTCTTCAAACACTGGCTGTTCTGTTTGCTTAATTTTGTGATGATGATTTAAGGCTGTTAAGAGAAACAGAGCTTGGTTTCTGATTTCATTACAAGTAACACTGATTAATAGTGAAGTGGGATATGGGAACGGTAAAGCAACTACTATAACTAGACTGTCAGCAAAAATGCAAACTGATTAATGACATTTTCTTTTTTCTTTTTTTGAAGACAGAGTCTTGCTATGTTTCCCAGGCTGGAATGCAGTGGCATGATCTTGGCTAACTGCAGCCTTGACCTCCTGAGTGCAATTTATCCTCTTACCTCAGCCTACCAAATAGCTGGGACTACAGGTGTGTGCCACCACACCCCACTAATTTTATTTTTTTGTAGAAATGAAGTTTCACTACGTTCCTCAGGCTGGTCTCCAATTCCTGGGCTCAAGCGATCCTCTGCCTCAGCCTCCCTAAATGCTGGGATTACAGGCCTGAGCCACTCTGCTCAGCAGACATTTTCAATCTTGTTATTAGATCACGTTTCCTTTTTTCTCTGAGCTCTGCTAACTTTCCAAATTGTACTCATATCCACAGAGGCAACAATTTTTGGAGTCAGATTCATATCCAATCTTCTGGACTACAGTGGGTCAAAATACAGCCTGACAAGTTTTTGAATTTTTTTTGAATTTAAGCAGTAATGGATCAGGTCCAAATCTTTAAGTGAATTCCTGGTGGGATTCAAATAAAGTATATAGACAACTTATACGTTTGGAGAGTAGCTTAGTCTTTATTTCCCATCAGTTCAGAGTAGAACGCACTGTGAACTCTTTATAATCTCACCTAAGATTTAAAACTCTATTTTTCCTACACCCTGATAAATGCTCTATTCAGTTGCAAATGCTTTATACTTCATATTTTGAAGTCAGTTGCTCAGCAGAGCACCCAAGCAACTGCCAGAGCGAGGACAGCTTCAAAAGTTAGCCACAGTGTGACTTCTAAGCTGAATATAATCAAAGGAATTCCCTTTCATCCTGTTTTCTTTCCAACTCTCAGAACTACTATCATTCCATACACAAAACAGCCAGGATTAAAAACTGGAGCACAGAATTAGCACAAAGCTAACTTTAAGTAGTTTTCTGCTGAGGTGGAAGGATATATCGAAGCATTTTCTAGCTCTAAAGATGTAGGTTAAATTTTGGTAGGTTAAATTTTGAATGCTACCAGCGAGTGGTAAATGAGAATAAAGCAAAACTAATACACCCTAGAGATTGTAACTGCTCTCAAGGCAGGCACTAAGTGATCACCAGAACCAAACATAACACCTGGCCTATAGTGAGGAAGTAGCTGTTCATTTCAGTAAATGCTTGCTGAATGAATTCAATATTTCACAAGAACCACAGATTCCTTAAAGGTCATCTAATCCAACTTCCTCATTTTATACATGAAAAAATAAAACTGAGGTATAGAGACAATTTTAGCTTATCTGCTGTGACATTTTGAAGCAATGGCTTGTTGGCATGTCGTTTGTCATGTGCAAGGTAAAACAGCATAGCGGGTAAGATTATGAAGCCTCTCTGCCTCAGTTCTGGTTTTGCTACTTACTTGCTGCATGACTGTGGACAAATAATTTAACCCATTTATGCCTAGTGTTCCATTACTGGAATGCTAACCATGTGGGAGTAATTTATATCCTACTGCTCAAGGTCATCGCCAAGGTCTGATGGCAAAAATTCAAAAAACTGCAACCTCCAGCATATTTACTATTTTTGTTCCTTGGTTGTCTTATCTGCAAAATGGGAAACAAGTTGAAATGCTTGGGACTGGAAGTATTTTGGATTTCTTTAAGGTTTTGGGATATTTGTATTATACTTAATGATTAAGCCTCCCAAATCCGAAAATCTGAAATTCAAAATGCTCCAATTAGCATTTCCTTTGACCATCCCCTCAGTGCTCAAGAAGTTTTAAATTTTGGAGCATTTTGGATTTCTGGATTAGGGATACTCAACCTGTAATAGTGGCAGCTACCTCACACAGGTGTGACAAAGGTTAGTTACTTCATGGAAAAAGTTTTAATTCTCTCCATCTAACACAGAGTCAGCAAGCTCTCAGAGGGGAAAGAATCTGCTCAGGAGGAAGGCCAATGCCTTCTACTATACACTTTACACTTTCATTTTAAGGTTCATGATCTTAAGAAACTTCCTGCTACCTTCGAAAAGTCTTTCTACCCTCAATGCCGAGCACAGAACCTGGGTCACAGTGTTTCCACCGTGCTTCCAGTCCCGAGCATTTCAGACGAATGAATGATGAACAAATGACAGAACGCAGGGCGAGGAGCTCAGCAAAGGTCAAGCAGGAGATAGAGAAGCGCGGTGTCATGAGTTCTGGTCCATTAAGTTTTTTTTTTTTTCCTCATTGTGCAGATGTATTCGCACAACTCTATCTTCAACTAGTTTGCCAGGCTCACCGGAAGTGCTTAGTAAAATTTTGTTGAGTAAATACTAGTGATGAAGTATCCTGGGACTTGGCCCTGTCAGGGAGGTTGGGGCTGGCAGTGGAGATCTTCACAGGAGAGTAATGATGCTTTCTGGACACAGATTGCTGTGTCCGAGATAAGATGCTTAAACATTTACTTCCTGTACGGCAGGGATGACCTCGCATGCATAAATTCCTTTCCTTTCTAACAGATATATGCCTGTTTTCTTAAAAAGAGTAATTGCTTAAAAGTTCCTACCCTAGTACAAAGACAAATTACAAGCAGTCATTAAATTCCATCAACAAATCGTTCCACTTAAAAACAGCTGGATTACAACCCAAACCATATAGAAGCCGCAGCTGTAACTGGGGGGTGGGGCGTGGAGAGAAAGGGGCTGGAGAGGGAGCGGTCAGAACGCCAGCGGCTCCCAAGCTAACTCCTAGCCACGCTACCCACCCAGTTGGGTCCCCAGGAAACGACGCCATCGGCGCTGTCCCACTGCGCAGGCTCCACCCCTCGGCCCGCATGCGCAGTCAGTCCAACCCGGCAGGGAGAAATTTCCTTTTGCACGTCTGCTACAGCAGTCTCCTGTTTCTCCACCTACCTTCTCCATTTTCCTAGTCCCTGCAGGTAGGCTCCTAGGGGTTAACTCCCTTTTCACCAAGCTTCCGAAGGCCCTCGAGCCCTCAGCTTCTTACCTCAGCGGCGTTAGCACTTTCCCCTACAGCCCCGCCCCCAGGATCGGCCGGAGCTGCCGCGCACACCACGACGAGGACGGCGGCGGGCTCGCGCCCTCACAATGGGAGCCGGCGGCGTGCGCGCGTCCGTGCCGTGGTGGGCGTGGCCAGGGCGGAGACGCGAGTAGGGGAGTAGGAAACGCGCTCCGGGAGAGGAGTTCCGGCTCCTTCGCCTTTCCGTGTCTTGGTTTGCCTGCAGCTCTCTAGTACTTTTCTCCTTCTCTTTGATGATTCGGGGCCTCGGCTTCCCTCACGGTATTGCAGAAAGACACAGCTTTCCTCTTCCTCTCCAAACCACCTCGAAGCAGGGTTAAGTTGGTTATTCCCCTCTTTCCTTCCGAGCAGTCTCGTAGCGCAGGGCACTGCAGGGCAGGTAGATGCTGCTTTTGCTGTCTTCCGGACAACTACCTGTTTTTCCGGAACTTGTGGTCTGAGGTCCCGACCTTCACCTTAGTCTGTTTTTGTGGGGAACTTTTTTTTTTCAGCTTTCCCCTTGAAAGTTTTTTTTGTTGAGAATTTTAGAGGCCTTGGGGAATAGGCCACTGGGGTGTGATGTCATCGACTATTGCTAATTATGTGCCCTTTTCCTCCATCCCTGTCGGTTTACCTTCTATGTTATTTTTCACGAAACCTCTTCTTGATTCTGTAAGCACACAAACCATCAATTATTACTATTTTTAAACATTTATTTTTTTTTTTTGGAGAGGGAGTCTTGCTCTGTTGCCCAGGCTGGAGTGGAGTGGCGCGATCTCAGCTCACTGCAACTTCCACCTCTCAGGCTCCCTAGTAGTTGGGATTACAGGCGCCCGCCACCACGCCCGACTACTTTTTGTATTTTTAGTAGCAAAGGGGTTTCACCATGTTGGCAAGACTGGTCTCGAACTCCTGACCCCAGGTGATCTGCCCGCCTCGGCCTCCCAAAGTGCTGGGATTACAGATGTGAGCCACCGCGCCCGGCCCAAACCATCCATTAAAGTGACTTATTTGCTGAGGGTTGGACTGAACATTAGCGTATTTATTAAGGATCGACTTGTTTTCTTTGGAACTCTTCAGTATTTTGGGCTTCAAGACTATTTGGGCTTCAAGCTGTACATAGTAGGAATATTGGTTCAATTTAACCTCAGCTAACCTGTAAGAACCTTTGTTTCCTAAATTATTGATTCATTAAGTGGTGTGACCAGAAGCTTAGTTTCTCAGTGAGTGATGTGCATTTTGTTGGGCAGTGGCCTGTAGAAATTGGATTCCTTCCATCAGCAATATGTTGGTCTGAGAACCATAGTTAAGTTGTTATTTTAACTGTGCTTTGACGGGCAACTGGAGCTGATTGGTATGAATGTCTAGCATCTCTCAAAGTACTTAGGGGTATTTTTTTTTCTGGGTGGTTAAATTTATTAAATATCCCTCATTGTCTTAATTGTCTTGCTAGAGTGTACCCAACGTGGTGGCTCACGCCCGTAATCCCAGCATTTCGGGGGGGCCAAGGCAGGTGGATCACCTAAGGTCAGGAGTTCAAGACCAGCCTGGCCAACATGGTGAAACCCCGTCTCTACTAAAAATACAAAAAATTAGCTGGGCGTGGTGGCGCGCGCCTGTAATCCCAGCTACTCAGGAGGCTGAGGCAGGAGAATCTCTTGAACCCGGGAGCCAGAGGTTGCAGGGAGCAGAGATCACACCTCCAGCCTGGGCAACAAGATGAGACACCGTCTGGGAAAAAAAAAAAAAAAAAAAAGTGAGATATTGTGCACATAGTTAGATAACCACTGAAGTTTGCATTTTACTCACTAGGCTGAAGTAATAAAGAGACATTTTTTTTTTTTTGGAGACAGAGTTTTGATCTTGTTACCCAGGCTGGAGTGCAATGGCGCGATCTCGGCTCACCGCAACCTCCGCCTCCTGGGTTCAGGCAATTCTCCTGCCTCAGCCTCCTGAGTAGCTGGGATTACAGGCGCGCGCCACCACGCCCAGCTAATTTTTTGTATTTTTAGTAGAGACGAGGTTTCTCCATGTTGGCCAGGCTGACCTCAGGTGATCCACCTGCCTCAGCCTCCCAAAGTGCTGGGATTACATGCATGAACCACCACGCCCGGCCCTTTTTTTTTTTTTAAAGAGAGACAGGGTTTTGCCATGTGCCCAGGCTGGTTTCAAACTCTTGAGTTCAAGCAGTCCTCCTTCCTCGGCTTCTCAAAGTGCTGGGGTTACAGGAGTGAGCCATGATACCTGGCCCTTTTCTCTTTCTTTTTTTAGAGGCTGGTCTTGATTTCCAACCTCAAGCAGTCTTCCCACCTTGGCCTCCCAAAATGCTAGGATTAGAGGTGTGAGCCACTGCTCCTGACCAGCCCTCCCTCCCTTCCTCCCTTCCTTCTTCTTCTTTTTTTTTTTTTTTTTAGAGTGTATGCCTTTTCATCTCTATTTTGGAGGGTGATAAATAGTTTATATATTACTTTGCTGTCTGGAGTGAGCCAGTGTGGTAAAAAATGCAGCAATTGACATAAACTAGTTTACAGATGGGAAATCCAATGGGAAAGAGTGCCTTTTTTTTTTTTTTTTTTTTTTTTGAGACGGAGTTTCGCTCTTGTTACCCAGGCTGGAGTGCAATGGCGCGATCTCGGCTCACCGCAACCTCCGCCTCCTGGGTTCAGGCAATTCTCCTGCCTCAGCCTCCTGAGTAGCTGGGATTACAGGCACGCGCCACCATGCCCAGCTAATTTTTTTGTATTAGTAGAGACGGGGTTTCACAATGTTGACCAGGATGGTCTCGATCTCTTGACCTCGTGATCCACCCGCCTCGGCCTCCCAAAGTGCTGGGATTACAGGCTTGAGCCACCGCGCCCGGCCAAGAGTGCCTTTTTTGTGTAAGAGACACTGTGAACTGATGCCCAATTCAGACCTATGTAATACACTAGAGATAGGACTATCTCTAGTCACTAGAGTTAGGACTTTAATTCTCACTAAGAAAGGTAAGATGTTAATTATATTTTTCAGGACGTCACTGGAATATTATTTGGAGAACGTGTCATGGAAGTTCTGCGTCCACAGCTTATAAGAATTGATGGCCGGAATTATAGGAAGAATCCAATCCAAGAACAGACCTATCAACGTGAAGAAGATGAAGAGGACTTTTATCAAGGTAATCCTAATTGCTCTTTGGTCAGATAAATAAAATGTCCTGTGTATTGTAGGATCAATTCTTTGTTTTGTTTCAGTGTGTTTCTGTGTCCTCACTGAAATTTGAGATGTTTGGCCTCATATAGCTCCATTTGTGTTCATGTCTAAGGGTACTGATGAGTTTGAGTTTAGCTGAAGTGTTTTTGGTTGCAATTTATAAGCTATGTTTCTTCTTTGTACAGAGGCTTAAATATCATAAAGAGTAATTTTAGTTGATTATTAATATTAACCATTAATATTCTATGACAAAATTAAGTTCCTTTGTCTGTAAAGTTATTATTATTTTTTGAGACAGTCTTGTTCTGTCACCTAGGCTGGAGTGCAGTAGTGTGATCTCCGCTCACTGCAACCCCCTCCTCCCAGGTTCCAGTAATTCTGGTGCCTCAGCCTCCCAAGCTGGGACTATGGGCACATGCCACGATGCCCAGCTAATTTTTGTATTTTTAGTAGAGATAGGGTTTCACCATTGTTGGCCAGGCTGGTCTTGAACTCCTGACCTCAAGTAATCCACCTGCCTCGGCCTCCCAGAGTTCTGGGATTACAGGCATGAGCCACTGTGCCCAGCCCTAAAGTAATTATATATAAATTTTTGAAATAAATGAACGTATGTATTTAGTCCAGTGCCCAATAGTGTTACCAAAATCCTTGGATGCTCATGTCCCTTTTGTAGAACAGCGTGTTATTTGCATGTAACCTACACATATCCTACTTTAAATCCTCTCTTATAATACATATATACCTAATACAATGCAAGTGTTCTATAAATAGTTGTTATGCTGTATTTTTTTTTTTTTTTTTTTAGAAAAAAACACAGAGCTTTATTATTCTCAACACCAGCGGCAATGGTCTCTGTAGGACAGGGGAGTGAGTTCTGTTGACTGACAGGGATAGGTGGCTCCTACTTGCTGGTGATAAGCGGGTTCCGCAGGACCACGATGACTGAGTCCCCACGCAGGAACATCTTGGAGATGTAGCGGTCTTTGTTGACTGGCTTGGACTTCTTCTCGCCCTTGCCGCTCTTGGGTACCTCAGTCCACATCTCCTTCACGTTCTCCAGTACCATGTTGCAGCGCCTATCAAAGGCCTTCACGCGACCCAGGAGTTTCTTATTGTTGCGGCAGTTGATGAGTACTTGGGTGTTGTTCTTGACGGACTGAGTGAGCACAGAGAGTGGACCCGTGTTAAATTCCTCCTCCTCTCGCTTCTGCAGCTCCTCCGGGGTCATCTCACTCTTGGGCTTGTTGAGGAGGCTCCTCATTCCCACCACCTGTGCCTTAGCCGGGCCTCACATGTTGGTCCTGCTGTATTTTTTTATTTTTATTTTTTATTTTATTTATTATTTATTATTATTATTTTTTGAGATAGAATTTTGCTCTTGTCGCCCAGGCTGGAGTGTAACAGCGTGATCTCGGCTCACTGCAACCTCTGCCTCCTGGGTTCAAGCAATTCTCCTGCCTCAGCCTCCTGAGTAGCTGGGACTACAGGTACACACCACCACGCCCAGCTAATTTTTGTATTTTTAGTAGATACGGGGTTTCACCATGTTGACCTTGATGGTCTCGATCTCTTGACCTTGTGATCCACTGCCTTGGCCTCCCAAAGTGCTGGGATTATAGGCATGAGCCACCACGCCTGGCCTAAGTTTTGTAGTTTTAGTTGAGACAGTGTTTCACCATGTTGGCCAGGGTGTTGTCAAACTCCTGACCTTGGGTGATCCGCCCACTTCGGCCTCCCGAAGTGCTGGGATTACAGGCATTTGCCACCATGCCCGGTATGTATTGTTTTTTAATTTGTATTATTTTTATTGCTGTATTGTTACTTTACTTATTTTTTTCCAAATAATTTTTTTTTTTTTAAGAGACAGGCCCATTCTGGAGTGCAGTGGCACGACCTTGGTTCATTGCAGCCTGAACCTCCTGGGCTCAAACGATTCTCCCACATCAGCCTCCTCAGTAGTGGGGACTATAGGCATGTGCCACCATGCCCAGCTAATCTTTGTAGAGATGAGGGGTTTTACTTTGTTGCCCAGGCTAGATTGTTTTTCAAATATTTTTAGTCTGCAGTTGGTTGAATCTACAGATGGAGAATCCTTGGATATGGAGGGCCAGCATTATATAGACATCTTTGATAAAGTTTAGTTTATTAATTAGGCACAGTAAGAGATTAATAACAATAACTAATAAAATAGAACAATTATAACGATACATTGTAATAAAATTAATGCGAATGTGGTCTCTCTGTGTCATGCTCAGTATCTTATTGTAGTAATAGTTTTGGATAGCAGTTAACTGCAAGTAACTGAAACCTCAGAAAGTGAAACCACAGATGGGGGGGAGTTACTGTATGCATATGCTACCTTCTGAGGGTTCCAAGACTGAAAGATTTAAAATAGTCATTATATGTTTTTTATGGTTTATTGCTTATAAGATCAGGTCAGAAGGAGTATCAGAGCAGTGTCATGCAATGTACAGTGTCTGGCTGTTCTTTATGCCTGTGTATTGCTATTTAAAAACGCCAACAGTGGTTGACAGCTAAGGTGAAAGCTGTTGTCCACAGAGCAACATTTTTTCTGAATGACATGTCATGGTTTCTGTGCAGGCTCCATGGAGTGCACTGATGAGCCCTGTGATGCCTATGAGGTGGAGCAGACCCCACAAGGATTCCGGTCTACTGTGAGGGCCCCTAGCTTGCTCTATAAGTGAGTCATGGGGAAACACTTCCAGGAAACTTAGTGGGAAGTGGACTCTTTGGTCTTCCATACTTATTGCAATGCTTGATCACTAATGATAAAATAGTGTAGTTTTATGTCCTAAAATTTCAAAGGACTGATTACAGAATAATTTCATTGTTCTACATGTATTGATAAGCTGATTTTGCCTCTTGTGTTAGGCCATTCTTGCGTTGCTATGAAGAAATACCTGAGGCTGGGTAATTTATAAAGAAAAGAGATTTTATTGGCTCATGGCTCTACAGACAGTACAAGTATGGCACTGGCATCTGGGGAGGCCTCAGGGACCATTTACTCTTGGCAGAAGCTAAAGTGGGAGCAGGCATGTCACATGGTGAAAGCAGGAGCAAAAACGATGGGAAGTGAGGTGCCACACACTTTTTTTTTTTTCTTTTCTTGAGACGGAGTTTTGCTCTTGTTACCCAGGCTGGAGTGCAATGGCGCGATCTCGGCTCACCTCAACCTCCGCCTCCTGGGTTCAAGCAATTCTCCTGCCTTAGCCTCCCGAGTAGCTGGGACTACAGGCATGCGCCACCATGCCCAGCTAATTTTTGTATTTTTAGTAGGGACGGGGTTTCACCATGTTGACCAGGATGGTCTCGATCTCTTGATCTCATGATCCACCCGCCTTGGCCTCCTAAAGTGCTGGGATTATAGGCGTGAGCCACTGCGCCCGGCCCAGTGCTACACACTTTTAAACAACCAGATCTTGTGTGAGCTCACTCATTGATCAAGGAGATGGTGCGCAGCCATCATGAGGGATCCACCCCCATGATCCAAACACCTGCCACCAGGCCCCACTTCCAACACTGAGGATTACATTTCAGCGTGAGACTTGGTAGGGATACAGATCCAAACCACATCACCTTTTATTTTTTTTATTATTATATTTTTGAGACAGGGTCTCGCTCTGTTGCCAGGCTGGAGTGCAGTTGCACGATCTCGGCTCACTGCAGCCTCGACTGCCCAGGCTAAAGCAGTCCTCCCACCTCAGCCTCCCAAGTACCTGGGACTGGCACACACCAACAAGACTGCCTGATTTTTTAAATTACTTGTAGAGGTGGGGTTCTTACTATGTTTCCCTGGCTGATCTTGAACTCCTGGACTCAAGTTATCCTCCTACCTTGGTCTCCCAAAGTATTGGCATAAGACACTATGCCCAGCCACCATATCCCATGTTACCTTTTAAATATTATTATTTTTTAAAGACAGGGCTTCTGCTTTGTCACCCAGGCTGGAATGCAGTGATGTGATCTCAGCTCACTGCAACCTCTGTCTCCCTGGTTCAGGCGATTCTCTTGCTTCAGCCTCCCGAGTAGCTGGGACTACAGGCATGTGCCACCACACCCAGCTAATTTTTTTTGTTTTTGTTAGAGACAGGGTTTTGCCACGTCGGCCAGGCTGGTCTTTGAACTCCTGACCTCAAATGATCTGCCTGCCTCGGCCTCCAAAAGTGCTGTGATTACAGGCATGAACCGCTGTGCTTGACCTAAAGTGAATATTTTAGATTTTCCATGTAAACCTCTTTTGAGTCCAGCTGTACTTTTAACTGGAAACATGCCAGTATGGGTTTAATGAAGATAGCATATGTCATGCCGCATACCTGTTGACTTTGTTGGGGATGGCACTATGTTAGGCTAGGGAAGAGACCCAGAGCCAGCAAATGAGACACAGCATTTTATCAAGGGGACTTACATAAAGGGCAGTGCAGTGGTGGTGGGCTTGACAAAACTTCAACTGCTTGTAAAAAGCATACAGTTTATATAACATTTCCACTTAGCACCCTGGCCCTAGCAGCCATCACCTGGCAACCTTTATTTAACCCAAAACAAAGGGACTCAATCCCCTGTATGGTGTGGGTTCCATAAATGGGCTGGGGGATTCAGATATTGCTCATAGATAAAGGAATGAATCTTTGGGTTGGAATGAATCCAAGCCAGATTCCGTAGCTTGGAAATCTGAACACACATTCTTCTTAGATAATAGGGTGATTCTCAGGTAGGCTTAAGTCATTGCTGTCAGATGTGTCTGCTATACAGGATCCTTTTCCTGGTATCCTTAACTTACCACTGTTAGGGGCATCTGCCCTACAGCATGGACTGTGTGGAGCTCTGTGCCACTCATTGGGAAGGTCTTTCATATATGATCACATTTAATCCTTATGACAACCTTTTGACAAATAGGTATTATTCACTCTTTTTTAATTTCAATTTTTATTTTTATTATTTATTTATTTTTTTTTTTGAGACTGAGTTTCGCTCTTGTTGCCTAGGCAATGGCACGATCTTGGCTCATGGCAACCTCCATCTCCTGGGTTCAAGGCATTCTCCTGCCTAAATCTCCCTAAGTAGCTGGGATTTATAGGCATGCAGCACCGCACCCAGCTAATTTTTGTATTTTTAGTAGAGACGGGGTTTCACCATGTTGGTCAGGCTGGTCTTGAACGCATGACCTCAGGTGATCCACTTGCCTTGGCCTCCCAAAGTGCTAGGATTACAGGCATGAGCCACTGTACCCAGCCAAATTTAATTTAATTTTATTTAGTTATTTAATTTATTGAGATGGAATCTCCCTCTGATGCCCAGGCTGGAGTGCAATGATGCAATCTCTACTCACTGCAACCTCTGTCTCCCAGGTTCAAGCAATTCTCCTGCTCAGCCTCCCGAGTAGCTGGGATTACTGGTGCCTGCCACCACACCCCGCTAATTTTTTTTTATTTTTTTGAGACAGAGTTTCACTCTCGTACCTAAGCTGGAGTGCAGTGCCATGATCTTGGCTCACTGCAACCTTTCCCTCCTGAGTTCAAATGATTCTCCTGCCTCAGCCTCCTGAGTAGCTGGGATTACATGTACCCGCCACCACATCTGGCTAACTTTTGTATTTAGTGGAGACAGGGTTTTACTATGTTGGCCAGGCTCCTTTCTAACTCCTGACAGGTGATCTGTCTGCCTCGGCCTCCCAAAGTGCTTGGATTACAGGCGTGAGCCACCCTGCCTGGCCTTGAGCCACCTTGCCTGGTCTCACTAATTTTTGTATTTTTAGTAGAGTTGTGGTTTTGCCATGTTGGCCAGGCTGGTCTTGAACTCCTGACCTTAAGTGATCCGCCCGCCTCAGCCTCCCAAAGTCCTGGGATTACAGGTATGAGCCACTGCAGCCAGCCTATTTTTATTTCTTTATTTAATTAATTTTTTATTATTTTATTTTTTTGAGACAGAGTCTTGCTCTGTTGCCCAGGCTGGAGTGCAGTGGTACAATCTTGGCTCACTGCAACCTCCGCCTCCTGGGTTCAAGTGATTCTCCTGCCTCAGCCTCCTGATAGCTGGGATTACAGGCATGTGCCACCCCACCCAGCTAATTTTTATATTTTTAGTAGAGATGGGGTTTCACCATGTTGCCCAGGATGGTTTCGATCTCCTGACCTCGTGATCTGCCCACCTCGGCCTCCCAAAGTGCTGGAATTACAGGTGTGAGCTACTGCACCCAGCCCTATTTTTATTTTTTTAGAATCTCTCTCTGTCACCCAGGCCAGAGTGCCGTGGTGTGATCATAGCTCATCATAGCTTTGAACTCTTGGGCTCAAGGAATCGTTCTGCATCAGCCTCTCACTTCATTTTTATATGTGAAGAAGTAGGCTTACAGTGGTTATATGAGTTGCTCAAGGTTTGTTTGATTCTAAAGCCTTTTAAACCTCAACCACTTTGCTGCTTTCTAAGGTGCTGAAGCCTAGATTATTAATAGCACTTTGAGCCACTGCATTTTGTTATAGGCTTGTTCACTAGCCACATAGTAACAAACTGGAGCCTGATAGAAAGCACTTCTAATTGGTAAGGTGGGAAGACAAAGGCCTCACAGAGTTGGTGCCCTACAATCTCCAGCCCAATACAATGGAAAACCACTTGGAAACTACAGACTTCCAATCTTCTAATCTTATTTTAAAAAACTGGCTTACTATAATAGATTTTAATGGAAGTAATTGGGCTTGGTTATCCCATGAAAAAACAAATGAGCAATTTTAGACATAGTTATCCATAGTATTGGGTACTGTAATTGAAATCATAGAAGTTGAAATAACGTTGATGATGAGTTGTTTCTCTTAACTCTTTAGCTCTGTGACAGCCTATTACTGCTTTAGACTCTGAAACTTCTCTTGGGATTCAGTAGTCTCATTCATTTGAACATAGCAAATGACTGTGGGTTCCAGAAGATAACTTTGGATTGCTACAGTTATTTACACTTGAAAGCCTAGGCGAGTAATGTAAAGGAGTTAATAAGTGATTGAAGTGGGGTAGATGAAAGACTGTCGGGAGTGATGGGGATTGTGAGCTCATGTCCCGTCTTCATGGGGTAGTCGAGAGTTGGCTATAGCTTTCTGTTGTCATGAGTCCTCAGATGTTCTAATTTTTCTATTAAAAATTTTTTTTTAATATGGAGTCTCATTCTTGTTGCCCAGGCTGGAGTACAGTGGTATGATCTCAGCTCACTGCAACCCCTGCCTCTGGGTTCTAGTGATTCTCCTGCCTCAGCCTCCTGAGTAGTTGGGATTACAGGTGCCCTGGCGCCATGCCTGGTTAAGTTTTGTATTTTAGTAGAGATGGGGTTTCACCATCTTGGCCAGGCTGGTCTCGAACTCCTGACTTCAGGCGATCTTCCCACCTTGGCCTTCCAGAGTGCTGGGATTACAGGTGTGAACCACCGAGGCTGGCCTAAAATATTTTTTTAGAGATGGGGTCTTACTCTGTTGCCTAGGCTGGTCTCAAACTCCTGGTCTTAAGCAGTCCTCCCACCTCAGCCTCTTGAGTAGCAGAGTTTACAGGCATGAGCCACTGTGCCTGCTGGCCAGCTTTTCTTTTACTTAATTGCAGACCTAGATTTTAAATCTAATTTTGAGAAGCAAATGGGTGTTGGGCATGGTTTTTCTGTGCATTGCATTGGCTATAGGGCCAAAAACTCATTTTTGCCAATGACTTTAATGCAGCATGTTCTAAAGCTAGATGACTTGTAATTTCTTCCACTAATATTGGGCTTTTACTGAACCACTTTTCCGTAAGGGAGTATCTCTAGTCACAAAGGATTTAAACATGATGAGATTCTTAATTTTGGTACATTTTGACTTAATATCCTTTTAATTACTTTTTCTTTATATAGGCATATAGTTGGAAAGAGAGGGGACACTAGGAAGAAAATAGAAATGGAGACCAAAACGTCTATTAGCATTCCTAAACCTGGACAAGACGGGGAAATTGGTAAGACTCAGTAGATATGAGTTATATTTGAAGTCACTTTTGTATGTGTATGGAATAATGTAACCAATTGCAGCGTTTAGTAACTATGTTCTCTGTGCAGTTCTGTAGCTATGGGCCTTTTTATGGTTTATCAGTACCAATCTCCCAAATGAGGAAAGATGGAATTATACAGCCTTATCTTGATTGAGTACTGGGGCCTTAATTTTATACTTTACCATACATTGATGATTGATGGAATAAAGCTTCTAGACTTCACTGTGTATTAGATTTCTTTTTTCTTTTCCTTTCTTTTTTTTTTTTGAGATGGAGTTTCACTCTGTTGCCCAGGCTGGAGTGCAATGGCATGGTCTTGGCTCACTGCAACCTCCACCTCCTGGATTCAAACGATTCTCTTGCCTCAGCCTCCCGAGTAGCTGGGACTACAGGTGTGTGCCACCACACCTGGCTAATTTTTGTATTTTTAGTAGAGACAAGGTTTCACTATGTTGGTCAGGCTGGTCTTGAACTCCTGACCTCACGATCCGCCCACCTCCACTTCCCAAAATGCTGGGATTACAGGCGTGAGCCACCGTGCCTGGCCTAGATTTATTTTTGTGCTTTGGTAGCTTGAAGTGGATTCATGAATTGTTTCCAGTTAGAATTAGAGAAAACCAGTGGGATCAGTGAATATGAAATAAAGTTTAGCCTTTTCCATTATGTTCTCAACTTTTTGCCCTTGATTTTGTAAACCAGGAAGGAAACGAAAGAAATTAACAAAATATTTCCATTATTTAATTTGTACTTTTTAGTTTCAAATGTAAACTTGTACTATCACACACATTTGTATTATGTGTGTCAGATAAGTAAAAAGAAATATTTTGATTTTATTTTTGACAGTTAATTTTTATTAAACCTAAGGCAAATCATAAAAAAAAAGAGTAGTGATTAAAATAATATAACTTGACTCAAATAAATGTTCTGATGAGGAAAAATAGTTTAGCAGTATAAATCAAGTCAGAAAGTGTCAGTATAAATCAAGCCTCAGTGTGAACCAAGGGCATAGGGTTTTGTTGTACAGTGGCTTTGAGTGAGGGGCATTGTTAGGACAAAATTGTAAACTTATTCTGGAAGGATGGATTTTTTTTTTTTCTTTTTTTGGAGACAGTCTCATTCTGTTGTCCAGGCTGGAGTGCCAAGGCTCACTGCAACCTCTGTCCCGCAGGTTCAAGCAATTCTTCTGCCTCAGCCTCCCGAGTAGCTGGGACTACAGGCGTGTGCCACCATACCCAGCTAATTTTTGTATTTATTCATAGAAACAGGGTTTTGCCATGTTGGCCAGGCTGGTCTCAAGTGATCCACCCATCTTGGCCTTTTAAAGTGCTGGGATTACAGGTGTGAGCTACCGTGCCTGGCTGATGGAACTTTTTTAAAGTCAGAGAGTGCATGCAGCAACCTCCAATAATTCATTAACCCATTTTTTTCTTTTTTCATTTAAAAGTTTTTATTTTTTATTGAGACAGGGTTTCACCATGTTTCCCAGGCTGATCTTGAACTTTTGGTCTCAAGTAATCTGCCTGTCTCAGCTTCCCAAGGTGCTGGAATTACAGGCTGAGCCACCATAGCCGGCCTTTTAATCATTTATTTTAGTTTTTTTTTGGAGACAGAGTCTCTCTCTGTTGTCCAGGCTGGAGTGTAGTGGCGTGATCACAGCTCACTGCAGCCTCTACCTCCTGGGCTCAATCAGTCCTCCCATCTCAGCCTCCCATAGCTGGGACTACAGGCACATGCCAGCACACCTGGCTAATTTTTAAATTTTTTTGTATTTTTTGTAGAGACAAGGTTTTGCCACATTGCTCAGCCTGGTCCGGAGCTCCTGAGATCAAGTGACCTGGCTGCCTTGGCTTCCAAAGTATTGGGGTTACAGGCATGAGCATGTTGCCCAGGCTAGAGTGCAGTGACTCTGTCATAGGTCACTGTAGCTTTGAATTTCTGGGCTCAAGCAATCATCCTCCCTCAGTCTTCCAAGTAGCTGTAACTACAGGCACATGCCACCATGCCCAGATAATTTTTATTTTTTTTTGTAGAGATGGGGTCTTGCTATGTTGCCCAGGCTGGCTTTGAACTCCTGGATTTAAGTGATCCTTCCTCTTTGGCCTCCCAAAGTGCTGGGATTATAGACCTGAGTCACTGCCCCCAACCCCATTTTCCATTAATGCTCATGGATTGTATTGTTTTCATGAAAAAATTATAAGTACCGTTCCTTTTATGTTATGTAAGAATAATCACCTTGACTGGGGACAGTGGCACATACCTGTAATGTCAGCACTTCGGGAGATTGAGGTTGGAGGATCGCTTGAGCCCAGGAGGTCGAGGCTGCAGTGAGCTGTGTTCACGCCACCACACTCCAGCCTGGGCGACAGAGTGAGACCCTGTCACACACACACACAAAAGAATAATCACCTTGACAGCAGATAAGTAGCAACTGACTTTAGAGCAGTCCAGAAGTACTTACTGTGATGGTGAGAATGATCTGTATCCATGCCATCTAGCACAGGAGCTGCATGTGTCAGGTACTGGTCACATGTGACTGTGAGTACTTGAAATACTGCTAGTGTGACAAGAACTGAATTTTTACATTTACTGAATTCAGATTAATTTAACTAGCTGCATGTGGGCTCCCATATTGGCCAGTGCAGTGCTGCAGTTTTCTTTAGTTCCCTGATAATGTTAACGAACTCTAGCATTAGAACTTTAACAGCATTTGGAAAGGTTTTTATTAAAATAAATATTCAGTTTATTAGAATTTTAAGTGCGAACATTTATTTTCCTTAAGGTTTAACATTCAAGTTACAAATACTAAAGTCATTTTATAATTGCATTAAAGTGTCATCTATTTTTTTCTAATTATAAAATTAATACATGCTTTCAAAAAAGAGAAAGCTTACAGAAATCATATATAAGGTATAAATGGAAGTCTCTTATAATATGAACCCAAACGTAATTGCTGTTAACACTTGTTATATCCCTCCCAAAGTGCTGGGATTACGGTGTGAGTCACCTCACCCGGCTCTAATTCACATGCATTTTAAAAATAAAATTTAGCTTGTATATGATCTTATATATTTATAAGTTATATATATATATATATATATATATTTTTTTTTTTTTTTTGAGATGGAGTTTTGCTCTTGTTGCCCAGGCTGGAGTGCAATGGTGCGATCTTGGCTCACTGTAACCTCCACCTCCCGGGTTCAAGTGATTCTCCTTCCTCAGCCTCCCAAGTAGCTGGGATTACAGGCATGCACCACCATACCCAGCTAATTTTGTTTGTTTCTTTGTTTTGAGATGGAGTCTTGCCCTGTCACCCAAGGTGGAGTGCAGTGGCACGATTTCGGCTCACTGCAACCTCTGCCTCCTGAGTTTAAGCTTCTCTGCCTCAGCCTCCTGAGGAGCTAGGATTACAGGTATGTGCCACCATGCCCAGCTAATTTTTGTATTTTTAGTAGAGGCGAGGTTTCTCCATATTGGTCAGGCTGGTCTCGAACTCACGACCTCAGGTGATCCGCCTGCCTCGGCCTCCCAAAGTGCTGGGATTATAGGCGTGAGCCACCGTGCCTCACCAATTATATGATATTTTTTATTGCAGTAAAATTATAACATGGTATAAATGTGGAGACCTTAGCCATTTTAATATACTAGAGTTGGCCAGGCATGGTGGTTTACGCTTGTAATCCCAGCACTTTGGGAGGCCTAGGCAGGTGGATCACGAGGTAAGGAGTTAGAGACCAGCCTTGCCAAGATGGTGAAACCCCGTCTCTACTAAAAATACAAAGATTAGCTGAGTATGGTGGAGTATGCCTGTAATCCCAGCTGCTCATGAGGCTGAGGCAGAAGAATCGATTGAACCCGGGAGACAGAGGTTGCAGTGAGCTGAGATTGTGCCACTGCGTTTCAGTCTGGGTGACAGAGCGAGACTGTCACCCAGAAAAAAAATGTGCTAGAGTCATTCCAGAACTTATCCAGAAAAGGGTAGACAGGGTATAAAGATTCCATTTCAACTTAGCACAAATGTTACAGTGTGAAAAACTAGGGTATCAGTTTGGGCTTGGTGGCTTATGCCTGTAATCCCAACACTTTGGGAGTTCTAGGTGGGAGGATCACTTGAGCCCAGGTGTTCAAGGTCAGCCTGGGCAGCATGGCAAAACCCCATCTCTACAAAAAAATACAAAAATTGGCTGGGTGTGCTGGTGCATGCTTGTAGTCACAGCTACTTGGGAGACTGAGGTGGGAGGATCTTTTGATCTGGGAAGGTCGAGGTTGCAGTGAGCCATGATCGTGCCATTGCACTCTAACCTGGGTTACACAATGAGACTCTGTCTCAAACAGCAACAGCAACAACAAAGAAAAAAACTAGGCAGGCACGGTGGCTCATGCCTGTAATCTTAACACTTTGGGAGGCCGAGGAGGATGGATCACTTGAGGTCAGGAGTTCGAGACCAGCCTGACCAATATGGTAAAACCTTGTCTTTACTAAAAATACAAAATTGGCTGCGCACGGTAGCTCATGCCTGTAATCCCAGCTACTCAAGAGACTGAGGCAGGAGAATTGCTTGAACCTGGGAGGTAGAGGATGCAGTGAGCTGAGATCATGCCACTGTACTCCACCCTGGGCAACAGAGCAAGGTGAAAGAAAAAAAAAAAAAGGAAAAACTAGTGTGTCTAATTGTTAAATGTATGAATTTAGTGAAACTAATTTAATTGAAAAGCAAGAGAATAAACTGATTTATTGGGCCAGGCACGGTGGCTCATGCCTGTAATTCCAGCACTTTGGGAGGCAGAGGTAGGCAGATCATGAGGTCAAGAGTTCGAGACCAGCCTGGCCGACATGGTGAAACCCCATCTCTTCTAAGAATACAAAAATTAATCAGGCCCGTGGTGGCATGTGCCTATAATCCCAGCTACTCCAGAGGCTGAACAGGAGAATTGCTTGATCCTGGGAGGCAGAGGTTGCAGTGAACTGAGATTGCGCCATTGCACTCTAGCCTGGGCGACTGAGCAAGACTCTGTCTCAAAAAATAAAATAAAATAAAATAAATAAATAAATCAGAAGAAAAGCTTCTGGAACATCAGAAGCTTTTTTTTTCCCCTGCCAAAGTGCTGGAATTGCAGGCATGAGCCACCATGCCTTGCCTTTCCCTTTCCCTTTCCCTTTCCTTTCCCTTCCTTTTCCTTCCCCTTTCCTTTCCCTTTCCCTTCCCTTCTTTTTTCCCTTTCCTCTCCCCTCCCCTGCCATTCCTTCCTGTTCCTTCCCCCCACCCCTTCTTTTTCTCTCTTTCTTTCTGTTTTTACTTATTTTGGATATCCCTAAGAGTGGAATTTCTGGGTTATATGGTAAGTCTATGTTTAACTTTTTTTTCGTTTTTTTTTTTGGAGGCAGAGTCTAGCTCTGTCACCCAGGCTGGAGTTCAGTGGCATGATCTCAGTTCACTGCAATCTCCACCTTGCCGGTTTAAGCCATTCTCATGCCTCAGCCTCCCAAGTAACTGGGATTACAGACATGTGCCACCACTTCTAGCTAATTTTTTTATGTTTAGTAGAGATGGGGTTTCACCATATTGGCCAGGCTGATCTCGAACTCCTGATCTCAAGTGATCCGCCCACCTCAGCCTCCCAAAATCCTGAGATTACAGGCGCGAGCCACCACGCCCAGCTATGTGTAACTTTTTAAGGAATTACCAAACTTTTTCATAGTGGCTACACCATTTTACATTCCTACTAGCAAAGGTTTGCTTTGTAGCATTTGAATTCATTTTTCTACTTTATAAGGTATCTTAAGGATATTTTCTATTTATAAGCCTTATTCTGCTTACATTGAATTATTAGCAGTTTTTTTACACTTGTTATTGTCCTGTTTAGATTCGTATACGAATTCAGAACTGCTTTAGCTCCTCAGAGATGACAGTTTCAAGAGGTTCCCTGTCTTATAAACATTTGGGGGTTCTTGAGCATGTTAACCTTTTCTTTTTTTTTTTTGAGATGGAGTTTCGCTCTTGTTACCCAGGCTGGAGTGCAACGGCACGATCTCGGCTCACCGCAACCTCCGCCTCCTGGGTTCAGGCAATTCTCCTGCCTCAGCCTCCTGAGTAGCTGGGATTACAGGCACGCGCCACCGTGCCCAGCTAATTTTTTTGTATTTTTAGTAGGGACGGGGTTTCACCATGTTGACCAGGATGGTCTCGATCTCTTGACCTCGTAATCCACCCGCCTCGGCATCCCAAAGTGCTGGGATTACAGGCTTGAGCCACCGCGCCCGGCCTAACCCTTTCTTCTTTGTTTGCAGTAATCACTGGCCAGCATCGAAATGGTGTAATTTCAGCCCGAACACGGATTGATGTTCTTTTGGACACTTTTAGAAGAAAACAGCCCTTCACTCACTTCCTTTCCTTTTTCCTCAATGAAGTTGAAGTTCAGGAAGGATTCCTAAGATTCCAGGAGGAAGTACTGGCGAAGTGCTCCATGGTAAGTGCAAAGTAAACAAGAAATTTATAAAAAATGTCAAATATAAAAAGAATATGAAAATGGTTCATAAATCAAACTGTAAGCAGGTATAAACCTCTTCCCCCACCAAAAAAGATAACTATTTCTTATGTCTTCTTATAATATTGAACTGAAAAAAAAAGTATATGGACATAGCAGGTTGTAAGTTTCTATGTGTTAAAGAAATGTCTTTAAAAGATTTTAACACATACTGCTCTGGGTGCAGTGGCTCATGCCTGTAATCCCAGCACTTTGGGAGGCCGAGGTGGGCAGATTACTTGAGGTTGGGAGTTCAAGACCAGCCTGGCCAACATGGTGAAACCCTGTCTCTACTAAAAATACAAAAAAAATTAGTTGGGCGTGGTGGCATGTGCCTATAATTCCAGCTACTTGGGAGTCTGAGGCAGGAGAATCGCTGGAACCTGGGAGATGGAGGTTGCAGTGAGCCAAGATCACACCACTGCACTCCAGGCTGGGAGACAGCATGAGACTGTCTCAAAAAAAAAAAAATTTAAGACACAAAAGGCTAATTTTAATATACACATTATTCTGCATCTTTTGGGTGGTGATATTAATGAGATGCCATCATCTGTAGATCATCTGCCTTTGGACAGTCATGGCTCATTCGGGATTAGTAACTAAAAGACAAATTTGCATGTAGAGTTGCCATACTTAGGTAACAGTGAAATGCTTGTGACCAGGATAATACCAGATAATCTAGATTAGAAAAAAGTTTTAAACTCATTTTGGGTATAATTTAGTTGATTTAACAAAATGTATATTGGCTGGGCACAGTGGCACTTTGGGAGGCCGAGCTGGGTGGATCACGAGGCCAAGAGGTTGAGACCATCCTGACCAACATGGTGAAACCCTGTCTCTACTAAAAATACAAAATTTAGCTGGACGTGGTGGCTCATGCCTGTAGTCCCAGCTACTGCACTTGGGCTGAGACTCCATCTCAGAAAAAAAAATGTATATTGATTTGGCTGGGCGGGGTGGCTCACTCCTGTAACCCTAGCATTTTGGGAGGCCAAGGCAGGTGGATCAGAGGTCAGGAGTTCAAGACTGGCCTGGCCAACATGGTGAAACCCCGTCTCTACTAAAAATACAAAAATTAGCTGGACTTGGTGGCAGGTGCCTGTAATCCCAGCTACTTGGGTGGTTGAGGCAGGAAAATTGCTTGAACCTGGGAGGCGGAGGTTGCAGTGAACCGAGATGGTGCTGTTTCACTCCAGCCTGAGTGACAGAGCGAGACTCTGTCTCAAAAAAAAAAAATGTATATCAATCTGAAAAAATGCATGAAAGCAATGTATGTTTATTATTATAGAAAATTTAGAAAATATTATATATGTGTGTGTATCAATGTGTCTGTACACTCACATGCTTTTTTTATGCATTTTTTTTTTTTTTTTTTTTGAGACAGAGTCTCACTCTGTTGCCCAGACTGGAGTGCAGTGGTGCAATCTTGGCTGGCTGCAACCTCCGTCTCCCGGGTTCAAGCGATTCTCCTGCCTTGCCTCCTGAGTAGCTGGGATTATAGGTGCCCGCCACTACACCCAGCTAATTTTTTGTATTTTAAGTAGAGACAGGATTTCACCTTGTTGGTCAGGCTTGTCTTGAACTCCTGACCTTGTGATTGACCCGCCTCTGCCTCCCAAAGTGCTGGGATTACGGTGTGAGCCACCTCACCCGGCTCTAATTCACATGCATTTTAAAAATAAAATTTAGCTTGTATATGATCTTATATTTTACTTTCTTTGAAAACATGTCATTCTGTCATGAACATTGTTTTGTCATTGAAGAAAAACCTAAATTGACACCCTATGACCCCCTCCTAGCTTGCAAAGCTACGACCCCCCTCCCAGAAAAAAAGAAAAAGAAAAAGAAAAACCTAAATCTTGGCTGGCATGGTGGCTCATGACTATAATCCCAACACTTTGGAAGGCTGAGGTAGGCAGATTGCCTGAGCTCAGGAGTTTGCGACCAACCTGGGCAATATAGTGAAACCCCGTTTATACAAAAAAATACAAAAATTAGCCAGGCGCGATGGTGTGCACTGTATTCGCAGCTACTTGGGAGCTGAGGTGGGAGGATAGCTTGAGCCTGGGAGGTGGAGGTTGCAGTGAGCTGATGTTGTATGTACTAGTGCACTCCAGCCTGGGCAATGAAACCAGACCCTGTCTCAGCAAACAACAACAAAAAGCAAAAAACAGAAAAACCCCCACAAAACCTAAAAACCCGACAAAACCTAAGTCTCTTACCTTTACTTTGGAGAACAAGTAGGAAATTATAGCAGTGATTGCTAAAATAACATAATCTGATTTGATTAACTGTTCAAGTGACTTGGATTTGTAATGGCTATTTATTATTCTATTATAGGGATGTATAATTATTTTATTTTATTTTCGAGACTGAGCTTCGCTCTTGTTGCCCAGGCTGGAGTGCAGTGGCACGATCTCAGTTCACTGCAACCTCTGTCTCCTGAGTTCAAGTGTTCCTCCTGCCTCAGCCTCCTGAGTAGCTGGGATTACAGGCACTTAGCACCACGCCTGGCTAATTTTTGTACTTTAGTATAGATGAAGTTTCACCATATTGGTCATGCTCGTCTCGAACTCTTGACCTCAGGTGATAGATCCACCCACCTCAGCCTCCCAACGTACTGGGATTATAGGCGTGAGCCACCTCACCTGGCCAGATGTATAATTATTTAAACTTTTTAGATTTATATTTTGTTATGAGTAAGCTGCATACATTTTTCTGCACTAGTGGGTTATTTTACTTAAATTCTTGGAAGTGAAAAAACAGTATATGTGTATGTATGTGAATTTTTTGATACGTATAGACATCCAGATTACCTTTAGGAAATCTTATAGCACTTTAGGCTCCAAACTAGTTTTCTTTAGGTTTTTTTCCCCACTTTTGCCAATACTGGATGTTATCATTCTTTTAAGTGTTTTTTTTTGTGTGTGATCCAATTGACAAAAAATACTGTCTCATTGCTTTACTGTTTATTTGTTCAGTTATTTGTGAAATAAAGCATTTTCCTATACTTAATTCTGTTTATTCATGTCTTGGCCCATTTTTCTCTGGGTATGTTCTTTTTAAAAGTTTATTTGTAGGAGTGTCATATATATTAAGATCAGTATTATTTCATAATTTATGTTTAGCTTTTTAGTTCATTTAGAGTATGTTTTGATATACAGTAAGAGGTAAAACTGTAACTTTAAATCCCTGTTTAGTTAACCAATTATCTCTGAAGAGTTAAATTTTTTCAATTTTATCTTCAAAATTAATAAAAGTAAAATTGACTTTTTTGGGGTATACATGTTTATGAATTCTAAAACATGTATAGATTTCTGTAATTACTGCCACAATTAGGATACAGAACAGTTCCACCTCAAAAACTCCCTCATGCTCTGCCTTTATAGTCACCTCTTTTCCATCCACAACCCCTAGCAATCCCTTAGCTCTTTTTCACTGTAGTTTTGTCGTGTGTGTGTGTCATTATTTGTAGTTTTGTCTTTTTGAGAATGTCATATAGATGGAATCATATAGTAGGTTAACTGACTTCTTTCACTTAGCATAGTGCTTTTGAGATTCATCCAAGTTGTGTGTGTCTCAGGAGTTTTTTCCTTACTATTTCTGAGTAATATTCCACTTTATGGATTTGCTACAGTTTGTTTATCCATTCACCCATTGGAGGACACTTGGGTTTTTGCAGTTTTTGGCAATTATGATTAGAACTGCTGTAAACATTTGCGTACCAGTTTTTGTGTGAACATAAGTTTTCATTTCTTTTTTTTTTGAGACGCAGTCTCGCTCTGACACCAGGCTGGAGTGCAGTGGCGCAATCTTGGCTCACTGCAACCTCTGCCTCCTGGGTTCAAGCAATTCTCCTGCCTCAGCCTCCCGAGTAGCTGGGATTACAGGCATGTGCCACCATGCATAGCTAATTTTTGTATTTTTAGTGGAGACGGTTTCACCACGTTGGTCATGTTGGTCTCGAACTCCTGACTTCATGATCCTCCCACCTCAGCCTCCCAGAGTGATGGGATTACAGGCGTGAGCCAGTGCACCCGGCCAAGTTTTCATTTCTTTACAGTAAAATACCCAGGAGTGGGGTTGCTGGGATATGTGTTAGGTGATATTTAATTTTATAAAAAGCTGCCAAACTGTTTTTCAGAATGCATGTATTGTTTTACATTCTCAACAGCAATTTATGAGAATTCCAGCTGCTCTCCATCCTCACTAGCATTTGGTATTATCACTATTTGTTATTTTAGCTATTCTAATACCTTTGTAGTGACATCTTATTGTGGTTTTTATTTACATTTCTTTAATGGCTAATGATATTGAACATTTTTTTCATGTGCTTTTTTTGCCATCCTTATATTATCTTTGGTGAGGTGTCCGTTCATGTCTTTTACCTATTTTACAATTTGGTTGTTTGGCGGGGTGCAGTGGCCCAGGCCAGTAATCCCAGCACTTTGGGAGATGGAGGTGGGTGGGTCACTTGAGGCCAAGAGTTTGAGACCAGCCTCTCCAAAAGGGCAAAATCCCATCTCTACTAAAAATATAAAAATTAGCCAGGTGTGGTGGTGCACATCTGTAATCCCAGCTACTCAGGAGGCTGAGAGATGAGAATCTGCTTGAACCCGTGAGACAGAGGTTGCAGTGAGCCGAGATGGTGCCACTGTACTCCAACCTGGACAACAGAGTGAGACTCTGTCTCAACAAACACCAACAATTGGGTTATTTTCTTATCTTTGAGTTTTTAGGGTTCTTTATATACATTGTTGATATAAGTCCTTTCAAGGATATATGATTTGCAGATATTTTCTCCTAATCTGTAGCTTGTCTTTTCATTCTCTTATTGGTGTCTTTTGTAGAGGAAAAGTTTTAAATTTTGATAAAGTCTAGTTTATTAATTTTTTCTTTTATGGGTCGTACTTCTGATGTTATGTTTAAAAAATCTTTTCCTGGCCAGGCATGGTGGCTCACACCTGTAACAAGCACTTTGGGAGGCCAGGGTGGGTGGATCACTTGCGGTCAGAAGTTTGAGACCAGCTTGGCCAGCATGGTGAAACCCAGTCTCTACTAAAAATATAGAAAATTAGCCGGGCATGGTGGTGGGCACCTGTAATCCCAGCTACTAAGGAAGCTGAGGCAGGAGAATCGCTTGAACCCGGGAGGTGAGGGTTTGCAGTGAGCAAGATTGCACCACTGCACTCTAGCCTGGGTGACAGAGTGAGACTCTGTCTCAAAAAAAAGAAATCTTTTTCTAACCCTCAAATATGAAGGTTTTCTTTTAGAATGTTTGTAGTTTTGCTTTTTTATGTTTAGATCTATGATCTGATTAATTTTTTGTATGAGATACAACATTTAGGTTAAGGTACTTTTTTGCATATGTCTGTCCATGCTGTGCTTTCTTAATCTTGTAGACAGAAATAAAAGCATTTAGAGTCAGGTGCGGTGGCTCACACCTGTAATCCCAGCACTTTGGGAGGCCAAGGCAGCACGAGGTCAGGAGATTCAGACCATCCTGGCCAACATGGTAAAACCCCGTCTCTACTAAAAATTCAAAAATTAGCTGAGTGTGCTGGTGTGTGCCTGTAATCCTAGCTACTCAGGAGGCTGAGGCAGGAGAATCGCTAGAACCAGGGAGTTGGAGGTTGCAGTGAGCTGAGATCATGCCACTGCACTCCAGTCTGGGTGACGAAAAAAAAAAAAGCATTTGGAATAAAATAGAACAATGGTTAATATCTTTGGCTCTTTAGACAGATGGACAGTTCTGATTCTGGGTTCTTCAGTCTCTGTGGACTTGGGCAAATGAACTTCTCCGAATCTTTTTTTTGTTTGTTTATTTTTTCAGATGGAATTTTGCTCTTGTCGCCCAGGCTGGAGTGCAGTGACATGATCTTGGCTCACTGCAACCTCTGCCTCCCAGGTTCAAGCTATTCTCCTGCCTTAACTTCCTGAGTAACTGGGATTACAGGCACCTGCCACCACGCCTGGCTAATTTTTTGTATTTTTAGTAGAGACTGGGTTTTGCCATGTTGGGCAGGCTGGTCTCAAACTCCTGACCTCAGGTGATCTGCATGCCTTGGCCTCGCGAAGTCTTGAAATTACAGGCGTGAGCCACTGCGCTCGGCAACTTCTCCAAATCTTTATAGCCTATTTGGGAGGGTTGTAGGAAGGATTAAGGGAGATAACAGGCTGGTCGAGGTGGCTTAGGCCTTCTAATCCCAGCACTTTGGAGGCTGAGGCTGGAGGATAGCTTGAGCCTAGGAGTTCAAGACCTCCCTGGGCAATATAGGGAGACCCTGTCTCTACAGCAAATAAAAAATTAGCTCTGAGTAGTGGCACAAATCTGTAGTTTTAACTACTCGGGAGGCTGAGGTGGGAGGATGCTTGAGCCCGGGAAGTCAAACCTGCAGTGAGACATGATTGTGCCCCTGTACACTAGCCTGGGTGACAGAGTGAGAACCTGTCTCAAAATAAATATATGAGATGACGTAAAGAACTCAGCATGGTACTTGATGCATAATAAGCATTTAATAAATGGTAGCTGCTACTCCTGCTGTATTTTACTGCCAGTTAAGTTAAAGTTGTTAGTATTATTTGAAGTGTGAAGAGTAGATAAAGGGTAGCTTTGAAAGTTGTGGCAAAGTGAAAATGTTTTGGGTGAAAATTTTTACAAGATCCTTTCTTTTTTCCTTCCTTCCCTTCCCTTTCTCTTTCTCCTTTTTCTTTTCCTTTTCTGTTTTTGATCAGGTCCCTATTGCTAAAGATAGTCTTAGGTGTTAGAGAGATGTCCATGCAGTGTTAGAAGTATTAGAAACCAGGCCGAGTGCAGCGGCTCACGCCTGTAATCCCAACACTTTGGGAGGCCAAGGTGGGTGGATCACTTGAGGTCAGGAGTTCAAGACCAGCCTGGCCAATATGGCGAAACCCCATCACCACTAAATATAAAAAAATTAGCTGGGCATGGTGGTGCACACCTGTAATCCCAGCTACCCAGGAGGCTGAGGTGTGAGAATTGCTTGAACCCAAAAGGTAGAGGCTGCAGTGAGCCAAGATCATGCCACTGCACTCCAGCCTGAGTGACAGAGCGAGACTGTCTAAAAAAAAAAGAAGTATTAATTAGAAACCAAGTACTTTTGTGGGGTAGGAGATGAGAATTAGTAAAATTGCTTGTTTATGAAGAGGGCTGTGAAGGAGAATAGATTCAGATTGAGCAAATACAAGAGATGGCCTGAGCTTAGTATAGAATTGTAAAAACAGTTTTTTGTTTTTTTTTTGAGACAAAGTTTTTCTCTGTTGCCCAGGTGGGAGTGCAGTGGTGTGCTCCCCGCCCACTGCAATCTCTGCCTCCTGGGTTCGAGCAATTTCCTGCCTCAGCCTCTCAAGTAGCTGGTATTATAGGTGCTCACCACCTGTAATTGTAAAAGGTCAGTTTTAATGAGTTTAATAAACCATACCTGGTTGATTTTTGTATTTGTAAAACCAATTTTTAAGTGACTAATTTTACATTTATGTGCTTAAATAAGGCCATATCTATAAGGCAAATACATATATGTGGAGATTAATATCAGTGAACCATTAGAAAATCATTTTTCCCCTTAACATTTCATAACAAGATGATTTCATTCTCAATGGGAAGGGATGGTGGGGTAGGAGATCAGGAATGCTAAGGTTTCAGTACAGCCCAGTAATTTTTGGGGGAGTGGAAGCTGGTAAGTTTTGAAATTATTTTACCTTGTAAATGCGAACTAGTTGAAGCTCAGTCATTGTATGTATTTTTTGGAATGATACAAATACTGGGTATGAAACAAGTAGATTGTGATAAGTTAGCCTTTTTTTTTTCTGAGTGTGTGCATGCAAGTCTGCTTTCTTTTCTTTTTTGCCTGCTGACATGGCTGACAGGGAACAAACATTGAAATTACTGCTTTAATTTGGAATGAGCTTGTTCGCTGTGAATATCATGCTGGCCTTAATCAGTCCAAAGGACTTCCTTCCTGCTTTCAGGGAGACTGCATATTAACGTAGCCTCCTTTCTGTCTTCAAATGAGGGCCTGATAATGCTGGAAATAAGCACAGCATTAAAGAAGAAATAAGGAAGGGCCGGCCCATTATCGACATTATATGGAAGAGATTTTTAGTAAGTTTCATTTTGATGTTAGAATGACACAAAGATGGCTATGAAAGCCTGTAGGCATTTTTCCAGTAGTACTCTGCATTTATGACCGCAATTTAGGTGAGTTCTCTTCTAGAAGGTTTGAAGAGCATATACCTGTTCACTGAGAGAGCAGTTGTTTTTTGAGAGACTGTGGTTTTTAGTTCTTTGGGCTCCTCTGAAACTCATTTGACATCTCTGAGAGTTTCCTCATCTCTAAAATAGGGATGATCTCAACATTCCCTTGCTTAATAGCATAGGAAAAAGCATCTCTTAGTACAAAATCTCTTGGCTCACAAATTTTTTGAAGATACATGTATATTTGTAATATACATTTATTTTCCAGGTGCAGTGGCAGGCACCCCAGCTACTCAGGAGGCTGAGGCAGGAGGATAGCTTGAGCCCAGGAGTTCAGCCTAGGCAATGTATTAAGACCTTGTCTCTACCAAAAAAACCCCAACAAAACAAACTGTTTTGTTATTACCTTTTAAATTAATATTTACGGTATTTCAGGTCCATACATAAGAATCTAACTCTCATTTTTAATTGCTCTGAAATATTCTATGAATGTACCCTAGTTTAATCATTCCTTATTGATGGAACATTAGAGGAAATTATTTTTGTTAAATAACACTGCAGTGAACATCTATACATGCATCTTTTTGTCTTTGACTCCTGGTTTCTTTGGGATAAATTCTAAGAGGTAGAATAACATGGGTTAAGGGAATGTAAACTTTAAATTTTTTCACAGTTTTTTCCATTCTGTTTTAAAAGTCAGTTTTAATGAGATACTTTATATATGATATTATAATGCACTCGGTTTAGGAAGATGGCTTGATGAGTTTTGATAAAGATATACACCAGTGTAACAACCATCACAACAGGATATTGAATATTTACATCAACCTCAAATATTTGTTTCCTCTTTGCAGTTGATCCCCACTCCCTCCCCTCTTACCTCTTACCACTGATTCCAGGCAGCCACTAATCTACTTTGTGTTACTATTAGGTTTCCCTTTTCTAGAATTTTATGTGAATGGAATTATATAATATGTAGCCTTTTGTGTGGCTTTTTTTGGTTCAACATAATATTTTTGAGAGTCATTCATGTTGTGTGTTATAGGAGTTTGCTGCTTTTTATTGCTGAGTGGTATTTCTTTGCATGAATTTACCACTTTATCCATTCAACCCTGGTAGATGTTTGGATGGTTTATAGTCTTTGGCCATTATAAATTTATGCACAAATCTTTGTGTTCAGTATAATACCTCTTGGGTAAATACTTAGTAGTGTAATTGTTGGATCATGTGCAGGTGTATGTTTAGTTTTATAGGAAATGGTCAGATCTTTTCCCAAGGTGGTTGTACCTCTTTTACGCTGCCACAAATGATGGATGAGAGTTTAGGTTGCTCCACATTCTTACCAACACTTAGTGGTGTTTATCTTATTTTAATTTAACCTTCTCTAGTGGGCATCTCATCATGTTTACTCATTGTGGTTTTTACATACATTTCTCTCACAGCTAATGCTGCGAAGCATCTTTTCATATACTCATTGGCCATTTGTGTATCTGCCTTTGTGAATATTTTGTTCATTTTTGTTGTTGTTGATGGTATTTTAGCTTTTCCCTTTCTGGTGAAATATGCATAACTTAAAATGTGCCATTTTAACCTTTTTTTAAAAAAGTATTCTATTGCTCATTTTTAATTTCTTTTGTTTCTTACTATGTGTTATAAAAATTCTTGCATGTTCTAAATACATGTCCTTTATCAGATATGTGTTTTGCATTTCTTTTTCTTTTTTTTTTTTTTGAGACAGTCTCACACTCATCCAGGCTGGAGTGCAGTGGTGCCATCTTTGGCTCACTGCAACCTCTGTCTCCCAGATTCAAGCGATTCTTCTGCCTCAGCCTCCTGAGTAGCTGGGATTACAATGCATGTCACCACGCCCAGCTAATTTTTGTATTTTTAGTAGAGATGGGGTATTGCCATGCTGGCCGGGCTGGTCTGTTAACTTCTGACCTCAGGTGATGCACTCGCCTCAGCCTCCCAAAGTGCTAGGATTACAGACATGAGCCACCATGCCTGGCCATCTTTTCCTTCTTAGAGAGACACTAATCCCCTCATGAGGGCTCTCCTCTCATGATCTAATTACCACACAAAGACCCCATCTCCAAATACTGTCCTATGGAGATTAGAGTTTTAACATATGAATTTGAGGGGAGCACAAACATACAGTCCATAACAATGTCCTATAAATATTATAAAGGTCATACTGGTCGTTAGTTATCTTTATGTCTTCTATATCCATACTGATTTTCTATCTACTTGTTCTTTTAATTGCTGAGAGAGGAGTGTTGAAGTCTCCAGCTATAACTGTGGATTCATCTATTTCTCTTTTCAGTTCTATCAGTTTTTTTTTCACATTTTATTGATAAGATCCTTTTAGAATTATGAAATGTCCTTCTCTATTCCTGTTAATATTCCTTGTTCTGAAGTCTACTTTTTTGATGTTAATATAACCATTCTAACTTTATTTTCATTAGTGTTTACACTATAATCTCTATCCTTTTACTTTTAACATATTTATATCTTTATATTCAAAATAGGTTTATTTTTGACAGTGTATAGTTAGGTATTGTTTTTTTTTTTTAAATTGCAGCCTGACATTTCTGCCTTTTAACTGGAGTAGATAGAGCATTTACATTTAATGTAATTCTAACTATGGGTGGGTTTAAATCTACCATTTTATTATTTGTTTCTCTTTGTCTCTTCTTTATTCTTTTTTTTTGGTCTTCTTTTTTCTTTTTTTGTTTGGTTCTGTTTATCTTTTCTTTGTATCCCATTTTTTTTTTGATTGAGGGTTTTATTTTTTTAAGACAGAGTCTTGCTCTGTTACCCAAGCTAGAGTACAGTGGCACAATCTTAGCTCACTGCAGCCTCCACCTCCTGGGTTCAAGTGATTCTCTGTCTCAGCCTCCTGAGTAGCTGGTACTATAGGTGTATGCCACCATGCCTGGCTAATTTTTGTATTTTTTTTTTAGTAGAGACAGGGTTTCACCTTATTGGTCAGGCTGGTCTCGAACTCCTGACCTCAGGTGATCCACCCATCTCGGCCTCCCAAAGTGCTGGGATTACAGGCATGAGCAACTGTGCCCAGCTGGATTGAGAGTTTTAATTAATTAATTAATTCATTCATTCATTTTCTTTTCTTTTTAATTTTTTTGTCAACTGCCCCCAAGGGAAATTTTTTTTTCTTTCTTTTTTTTTTGGAGGGTTAAAAATTTTTTTTTATTTTATCAAAAATATTGGCTTATTAGCTATACTTGTTTTATTTATTTTTAAATAAGTGCTCTAAGGTTTACAATACATGTCTTTGACTTATCACAGTTTACCTTCAAGTAATATTACACCACCTTATGTTTAATGCAAGAACCTTACAATATATTATCCATTCCTCCTCCTGGCCTTTGTCTTCTTGTTGTTGTTGTCTGTTTTGCTTCTTTATAAAAACAAGTATAACATTTCTTTTTTTTGAGACAGAGTCTTGCCCTGTCGCCCAGACTGGAATGCAATGGCGCAATCTCAGCTCACTGCACCTTCTGGTTCCTAGGTTCAAGAGATCTCCTGCCTCAGCCTCCTGAGTAGGAGGGATTACAGGCCCCTGCCACCATGCCCAGCTAATTTTTGTATTTTTAGTAGAGACAGGGTTTCACCATGTTGACCAGGCTGGTCTCTAACTCCTGACCTCAGGTGATCTGCCCACCTCGCCCTCCCAAAGCGCTGGGATTACAGGCATGAGCCATCGCGCCCAGCCTAACATTTCTTACAGTTCAGATCTGCTGGAAATAATTTATCTCAGCTTTTATTTGTTTGAAAAAAATTTTAATTCACCTTCTTTTTTGAAAGATTTTTACTAGTTATAGAATTCTAAGTAGATAGTTTATTCTTTCAACACTGTGAACACATAATTTCACTGTCTTCTGGCATGTATAGTTTCTTTTATTTTTTATTAAAAAAATTTTTTTTACCGAGACAGAGTCTTACTCAGATACCCAGGAGTGCAGTGGTGCAATCTTGGCTCACCACAACCTCCACCTCCCGGGCTGAAGCAATCCTCCTGCCTCAGACTCCCAAGTAGCTTGTATTACAAGTGTGTACCACCATGCCTAGCTAATTTTTGTAGAGATGGGGTTTTGCCATGTTGCCCAGGCTGGTCTCAAACTTCTGGGCTCAAGCAGTCTACCTCCTTCAGCCTCCTAAAGTGCTGGGATGACACGCCACCACACCCGGCCAGGTTTAGTTTCTAATAAGAAATTTTTTGTTGCCTGGGGTCAGTGGCTCATGCCTGTAATCCCAGCACTTAGGAAGGGCGAAGCAGGTGGATCACTTGAGGTCAGGAGTTTGAGTCAAGCCTGGCCAACATGTAGAAACCCCATATCTACAAAAATTAGCTTGGTGTAGTGGCGGGTGCCTGTAATCTCAGCTACTCCAGAGGCTGAGGCAGGGAGAATTGCTTGAGCCTGAGAGGCAGAGTCTGCAGTGAGCTGAGATCACACCACTGCACTCCAGCCTGGGTAACAGAGTGAGGCTCTGTCTCAAAAAAAAAAAAAAAGAAAGAAATTTGTTGTCATTCTTATCTGGCAGCCTTTTAAAATTTCTTTTATTGGAAATAATGTACAAAAATTTGTATAAAGATAGTATAAGGAATATACCATAAAAAAGTATAAGCTTTAATGTCATAAGATCTAATACTGTCCTTTATAATATTTTCCCCCTTCAGTACAAGATCCAGGGTAAGATGAGGCATTGCATTTAGTTTTTTGCTCTCTTTCTCTCTCTTTTTTTAATTTGTAGCGACAGGGTCTTGCTATGTTGACCAGGAGGATCTCAAACTCCTGGCCTCAAGTGATCCTCTGGCCTCAGCCTCCCAAATGTTGGAATTGTAGATGTGACCCACCATACCCAGCTTAGTTTTTATGTCTCTTCAACCTCTTTTAGTAGGAACATTTTCATACTCTTTCTGAATTTTATATTATTGACATACTGAAGAATATAGTCCTCTTTAGCCTTTTTTCCTTGTATTTATCCCATATAGTATCTAGCCTTTTTTTTTTTTTTTTTGGAGACAGGATCTCACTTTGTTGCCCAGGCTGGAGTGCGGTGGCACTATCTCGGCTGACTGTAACCTCAACCTCCCATGCTCAGGCGATACTCTCGCCTCAGCCTCCTGAGTAGCTGGGACTACAGGCATGCACCATCATGCCCGACTAACTGTTTGTATATTTGGTAGAGATGGGATTTCACTGTGTTGCCCAGGCTAGTCTCAAACTCCTGAGTTCAAGCAATCCACCCACTTCGGCCTCCTAAAGTGCTAGGATTACAGGTGTGAGCCACCATGCCCAGCCTCAAGAGCATTCTTTATTTTGTGTTTTTCTTATGTTTCCTTGTGTTTAGCTTTAAGTTGCACTTTCTCAGTCAGAGTACTATATAGGTAATGTTGTGTCCTCAGGCTGTCACATCTGGGGGCATGTAATCTGCATCTGCCTTACATAGGTGATGTTATACTTGAATCAGAATGCTACCCAATTTCTCCTAAGTGTAATGACTGCATTTCATTTTTGTCTTGCAACTAATAAGCAATCCTCAGAGAGATACTTAAAGACTGAAAATATCCTATTCCTCATTAACATCTCTCCTTGGGTTCTGCCTCCATTGATGATTCTTGCCTGATCCAATCTTTAACCATGATCATTGCAAATTGATCATTTTCCAACTCTAAAGCATTCTCTCCGCATTTAGTAGTTAGCTTTCTACATCCTACTATAAGCAGGAGACCTACCTTCTCCCCTTACTTTGTAATTTATCTAATTTTTATTGGTACAGATTTATGAATTTTTCTTTTTTCAAGGACTTATAAGATACTGTTGTGCTTAATTCTTTTGGTAATATAAAAAAATTATCTCAGATTATCCCAGAGTCCTCTCAAACCTTTTCTGGGGATGTGTCTTCCTTGGGCCTGTGCCTGTGCCATTTATTTTTTTATTAAACACAATTTTTAAACACTGGGCCTTACTCTCATCCAGGCTGGAGTGCAGTGACACATTCATGGCTCACTGTAGCCTTGAACTCCTGGGCTCAAGTGATCCTTGTGCCTCAGCCTCCCAAGTAGCTGGGACTACAGGCATGGGCCACCATGCCTAGATCATAGTGTGGGCTTTTTTTTTTTTTTTTTAAAGTTCCCCTGTATATGTAGCTGCTTTTAAATGCTCTAATTTCACTGAGTCTCACCCCTGCTTATTCTTGGACCATTAGGTGGTCTATTATATTCCTCTGCCAGCAATCCTTTTGTCCCAGTTACTCATGATCTGCACTCTCTCACCCTGCCATGTGCCTGCTACTGCTTTCAGTGGCCTCCAGCTGATATCCACACTATGCCACCAGAAACCAGCCCCTCAGGCTACCCCAGACAAGCCAGAACATTGAAGCTAGTTCTATTTTTGCTTCCATCCTGAGGGAGGAGCTGGAAACTGGGCAGCTTATTCTCATTGGTGGGACAAGGTGGGACAGATTGAGTGGGGCAAGGATGAATAAAAATGCCACAACATTTTCTGCCACTTTGAAGTGTGACCTTTTCATGCTTAGGTGTATGTTTGATTCCTGCAACTTCTTAACTGGTTTTTAGGGTTTTCCCAATGCTACTTTGATCCGTATGTTGTTATTTGATATGTCTTTGGGGGAATGAGGGCCTAGAGCTTCCTAGTCTGCTGTCTTGCTGTTTCACTCCTGTTTTGTATAATTTTCAGCCATTATTTTCTCGAATGTCTTTTCTTTCCTTTTTTCTCTTTTCCTTCTGGAACTCTGATTACATGTGTATCAGAATACTTGAGGCTGGGCACGGTGGCTCACACCTGTAATCCCAGCACTTTGGGAGGCCGAGGTGAGTGGATCACTTTTCAGGAGTTTGAGACCAGTCTGCCAACATGGTGAAACCCCATCTCTACTAAAGATACAAAAATTAGCTGGGTGCGGTGGCACATGTCTATAAGCACAGCTATTTGGGAGGCTGAGGCACGAGAATCACTTGAACCTGGGAGGTGGAGGTTGCAGTGAGCCCAGGTGGTGTCTCTTGGGGAACAGCTTGGGGAATAGAATGAGACCGTCTCAAAAAAAAAAATTGCTTGATATTGGTACACAAGTTACTGAGATTCTGACCAGACATTTTTCCTGCTTCAGTTTTTCAAAAATAGTTAAATAATCCTTAAGTCTCTTATATGGTTTATGAAAAAAAAAGAAATAAAATTAAATATTTATTTAGAATTTTTATTTTTCCTGTTTTATAATGTTAAAAATCAGTTTATCTTCTTTTTTTAAACAAATTTCAGCTTCTATTTTGTTTTTATTTTATTTCTGAAAAGTAGCCATGTATGAAAATAATTGTTTCTTTTTATTTTAGCTCATCAGACCCAACTTCCTAAAACTTAATGTAACTTGTCTGTTAGTTCAAGTCCTAAAACTGAATGTAACTTGTCTGTTAGTTCAAGCTCAGTAAGTCTTCAGCCTCTTCAGTCCTGTCTCTTCTGGTCATCTTTAACTGTTGATATACTAGACCCAAGCAGGCATTTTTGTAAGCTGAGAGGCAAATGAATAGAATAATATTTTCTAACCATTCTTCTCCCATATCCCATTTCAATGTCCCAAAGTTTAGTTAACAGAACAGGGAAGCTGCCCTGAACTAAACTTGGCACTTTGGAATCAGCTTCTATTTTAAATTCAGGGAGTACATGTGCAGGTTGTTACATGGATATATTATGTAATGCTGAGGTTTGGGTATGACTGATCCCATCACCCAGTCTGCTTCAGATTGTATAGTTTCTATAGCTGTGTCTTCAAGTTCACTGATTTTTTTTTTTTTTGAAGTGTCTGATCTGTTGTTAATCCCATTTGATGGAATTACCATTTTTCCTTTTTTATTTTTATATATATTTTGAGACAGGGTCTTACTCTGTTGCTTAGGCTGGAGTGCAGTGGCATGATCTCGGCTCACTGTAACCTCCGCCTCCTGGGTTCAAGTGATTCTAGTGCCTCAGCCACCCGAGTAGCTGGGATTATAGGCACGTGCCATCACACCTGGCTGATTTTTGTATTTTTAGTGGAGACAGGGTTTCACCATGTTTGTGAGACTGGTGTCAAACTCCTGGCCTCAGTGATCTGAGTGTAGACCTACCAAAGTGCTGGGATTACAGGCGTGATCCACCGTGCCTGGGCAGCTCTTTTATTTTTAATCTCTTGACGTTCCAATTAGTTCTTTTTTTTTGTTTTTTTTTTTTTAAGGTAGCATCTTACTCTATTGCCCAGGCTGGGGTGCAGTGGCACAACCTTGGTTCACTGCAACCTCTGCCCCCTGGGTTCAAGCAATTCTCATACCTCAGCCTCCTGGGTAGCTAGAATTATAGGTGTGTGCCACCATGCCCAGCTAATTTTGTATTTTTATTCATTCAATTGATAATTGAGTGATATGTAAAATAGCAAATATTTATTGAGCTTCTCATTTTACTAGACAGTGTTCTAAATGCCTCCTATGTTCATTTTGTTTAATCTTCGGTCCCTCCCTATGAGGTAGGTATTTATATCTCATTTTGCTGATGAAGGAATGGAAGCTTAGAGAGAGTAGCTTGCCTCAGGTGCCACAGCTAGTGGATGTCACAGTGTTAAATAGAGCAGTGATACAAAGTGTAGGATCTAGTATCTGCTCTGATTTATGCAATCCAATAGAACAAATAGTTGACACTCCTGGGAGTCACTGAGGAAAAGTTACTTGAGTGGGAAAAAAATATCTTGTTGAAATTGAAGACATTTTGATGGTTGCTTGCTAACCAACTATACCAATCTTTCAGCAGGCATTCTTAAGTGGGAACAGCCTTGACTACAGTTCGGTAGTAATTTGCACAGTGTTTGAGGGTTTAAAAAAGAGCAATAGGCCAGGCCCAGTGGCTCACATCTGAAGACTCAGCCCTTTGAGAGGCTAAGGCAGTTGAATCACTTGAGCCCAAGAGTTTGAGACCAGCCTGGGCAGCATGGTGAAAACTTGTCTCTGCAAAACATACAAAAATTAGCCAGCCTGTACAACAAAGCAAGATCCTATCTCAGAAAAAAAAAAAAAAGGGAGCAGCACAGCTTTCTACTTGTGCTTGGGTTATTGTTCAACTCCAAATCATATGCTATTCCTGAACTGTTCAAAATAAATATATGGATCAGATATTATCTAAGGACATGTTCATTAGCATATCTGCCTTCAGTCCTGATTCAGGACTAAAAGTGAGACTTCATCTTCTGAAAAAAATTGGTATTAATGTTTTTTTTTTTTTTTTTGAGAAGGTGAATTTATTCTTTTTTACAGCTCATGTCAAATACATCAAGTGCTTTTGGGATCTCTGATATGAAAGATTCTGTTAAAAATCAGGTTATCATTTTACCCTACCTTATGAGTTTTCTATTGCTATGTAATAAATTACTACAATCTTAGCCTAAAACCACACCCATGTATCATCTCACAGTTCTCTAGTAGTTTCGTAGTTCTGTAGGTCAGAATACCTAGTGGGCTGGACTGGGTTCTCTGCTTAGGGTCTCATAAGGCCAAAATCAAGATGTTGACCGTGCTGGTATCTCATCTGGAGGCTCCTGGGAAGAATCAACTTTCAAGTTCATTCAGGTTGTTAGCAGAATTCAGATCCCTGTGTCTGTAGGTCTGAAGGCGCCGTTTCCTTGATACATGGCTGCTCTGGCTTCATCAAGTCCTTCTTATGTGTCAGATCTGACTTCTGCCACCAGCCAAAGACTTAGCTTTTTAAACAGCTCATGTGTAGATTATGCTCATTGGGACAATCTCTCTCTCTTAAAGTCAGGTGTACCATATGGCATAATATTATTCATAGGGATTGATACATTATCACAGCCACAGGTTCTACCTACAACCTTTATACCAGGGTAAAAGGTCATCAGGGGTCAGTCTGATAATTCGATCAGAGCTATTAATTTTCATTGTTAAATGTTGTTGTGAAGGTCACATTTTTGGTACAACAGGCAACTTTTCTACTCTCAGGTCTCATTCTGTCCTTCTTACCACCCTTCCTTGAACATAATTGTTTCTTCCTTTAAAACAGTCAGCCTCTTTTTCCTCTTTGTTTGGTAGCACACTTTTCCTTGACGTCACTCATGGCTCTTCAAGGAAACTGAATTTACGTTTCAGGATAGTATTCCCTGAAATTACCTTTGTGTTTATCAGTTATGTAAGAAATATTGTTTGACTGCAGACATCACTATCATCCCTGTGCTTCAGTTCCCTAAGCCTGAGTATTTAATGTAGGATTTAGCTGCTCACAGACATGGGCAAGGTATTCTTCATCTGTGTGATCTGCAGATAAGCTGCACCTTATTTTTTCACTCTTTCCTCTCTTGCATTAAGATTCAAAGATGTCTCCCTGCCTACAAGTTCAAGAAGTATATTACAACCCTGTATATCTTTCAATCATTCTTTAGCCTAGTAATGCTGCTGTAATTCCACTTTATCTCACAGCAGGGTCCAGTAGAAAGCACATCAGTAATGAAAAACAGTAATTCAAAACCATGTGCACTGGAACATTTGAAGGCTTATGGATCCATCTGAAGCAACAGGGGATTTCTCAGGCTGCCTAGAGAACCTGAATAGGTTATAGTTGCAGAAACTACATAATTCTGCTCATATTGTAGCATGAGGGCTTATACTGGGCAGAATGGGTAATGGGTCTGCATTCCCCCAAGTCCCTCAGGCAGGATTTTTTTTCCAGTTAGTGTTAGTCACTGAAGAAGAAAATGTTTATGTAAAAGCTTTAGTGTATAATTTAGGATTTTTCACATATAAGGGGAGTTGCAGGATTTTTAGTTTTATCTTTTGAACTAATTTAGAATGAAGATGGGATAGCTGTCTTTGGTTGTAAGGAAAATTGTAAAACCCCCTGAGTTCTGATGTTGGGTAGGAAAATAAGAAAAGGAAATATGTACAAGATTCATATATATTGTCTCATTTCAGTTGAGATGGTAGTTTTGAACAAGTTTTTGTGTCTGATTGATTCATGCACTGTTTTTTAAATGTCTACTTCATACCAGGTAGACATAATATATAGGACATATGTATTATGTACCAACAATGGACTGTGCTCTTAAGGATCCCATACTCTAGGGGGTGAGAAATAGACTTCTTCCAGAAATAGTGTTGTGAGATAAGTGATACTAGATAAGTGCAGTGGGTACCCAGAGGAGAAATTCTGTAGTGGTTGGAGAAGGCTTGATAAGGGAGCTGACAATTGAACAGCCTTGAAGAGACAGGAGTTTGTGCCAGGCAGGCAAGTGGGGGCAGGGAGCATTCTGGGCAGAGGAAATGTCATTTGTGAGGAGAGTGAGGAATTTGTTAAGGCTGGTACCTAGAAAGAGGTAGAATAAGGAAGAGGTAGGAGTTAAGAGTAGAAATTACATGGCACTCCAGTTGTGAAAGTTCTTGTGTGGATTAAGGATTTTGAATGTAAAATCCTATAGATAGTAAGAAAAGAATTAAGGCTGGGCATGGTGGCTCACACCTGTAATCTTAGCACTTTGGGAGACTGAGGTGGGAGGATCTCTTGAGTCCAAGAGTTTGAAACCAGCCTGAGCAACGTGATGAAACTCCATGTCTACAAAAAATAAATAAATTAGCCAGGCATTGTGTTGTGTACCTGCGGTCCCAGCTACTTGGGAGGCTGACGTGGGAGGAGGATTTCTTGAGTCCAGAGGTCGAGTCTACAGTAGCCATGATCGTGCCACTGCACTGTAGCCTGGGTGACAGAGCGAGACCCTGTTTCCAAAGGAAAGAAAGAAACAAATTAGTTAAGATTTTAAGCAAGGACTGTGATGAACTTTGCACTGTAGAATAATAATTGAAGGTAGTATGGAGGATGCCTTGAGCGGTAGGGAGTTGGGCTCCAAGGCAGGTACCAACTGTCTATTAAAAGAAGACTAGGGTCTGTGGCATATTTAGGAAGGGATATATTCCAGAGATATTTCAGAGTTCTGCTCTAAAGTGGGAAAAATAGTATTTATTTTACAGTGTTGATATGAAGAGTAAATAATAAGTTTAAGGTGTTTGGAGCAGAGCACGCATGGCACATAGTTAGTGCTGAATAAGCGTTATTGTTGTTACAGTTGTTATAATTACTGCTGTACCAAATAAGACTAGTAATAATCCCATGGGTTACAATATGGAGGGAGGGAAGGAATGGCATTAAGAAGCAGCAGCAGATCTCTCTTCACTATTAACCCATCACAAACGTTAGAGGGCCCACGGTCTGTCTTTGGGAATAAATGTAAGTTGAGTAGTTGCCTTGCTAACTAGTGCTTTCAAGTAACTAAGGAGGAATAGTGAAGCTTTTAGAAGAGTAGGCTGAAGGATTCTTTGTGCTCATCTAAGATAAGTAGGGTGGTACATCCTTTAGTGAGGGGAGATGGTCTTCACTCCTCTTTAATAGGTAAAGATCTTTAGACAATACATGAGAAGTTCTTTTCTCTGGTCAGTATAAAAGCCGATGCTTGAATATTTGTCCGCATTTTAAGAACCTCTCCATTTTCTTGTAATTATGTATGAATAAATAGAATTTATAAGCCAGGAGAATCAAAACCCTTTTTTTCTGAAGCTTATATAGCTTAACACAGTATTTCATTAATAACACATAGTGACTTGCCAATCAAAGTTAGCTTTTCGGAACATTCTTAAAGAATAATGGAAATGACTCAGCAAAGCCTAATTTAGCTTCCAGTGCTGCTTTAAAAGGGAGAGCAAAGATGGCATTTGTCTAGTGCTGCATAGTCATATAAAAAGGAAGAGGGGGAAGCTTGTGTTTATTCTATACTACCGTGTGCCAGAGACTTTACATGTGTTTCATTTAATCCTCAGAGCAAACCTGAGATAGAAGTATTGTCTGTTTTATAGATGATGAAATTAAGCTTCAGAGCAACTGAGTAACTCACCTAGGGTCATGCTGCTGATAAGTGGTAGAATTTGAGCATAGGCCTATCTGGTTTCAAAGCCAAATGCTCTTTTCACCACTTTGCCTTATTTGAATAACTTCTTTATATGAATGAATTTCATTATCACCTGCCCAGAGCAATTTTACAGGATTTGGCTATAAAAAAAAGAAAGAAAATACAACGAGTATAGGGGAAGTATGCATATTTCCTCTTTTTCTTTGCATAGAGTATCAGAAAGTGAATTGGTAGATCCCTCACACATAATCTATTTTGTTAGCAGGTGATTATTTAGGTTTTGTGGAAACGTGTAAAAAGTTTATAGGACCTTTGACTTACAGGTAAGCCAGGCCGCCTCCCTTATTTTACAGAGGAGGAAGCTGAGGCCTAGAGAAGTGACATGACTTGCCTAATTACACCTGGTTTGTGACAGAGTTGGAATTAGAACCCTAGACTATCTAGTCCAGGTTAAAGGCCTTTTTTTATAAGGTACAAACCTTTGTTATACCTGGAGTTCCTAAAAGATGATATATGTGAAGATAATTTGAGAATTATTTTTTGTTTCTGGCAGTTGGCATGTACCATCAAGGCAGAGGGTTATAAATTATTTACATTCTGAATGCTACACATTTGGATCAGATTATTCACTATCATGTAGTGGAACATGAGCTTACAGGTCTGTGTCTGGAGAGAGGCCTCCCTTCTACCTGTTGACAGCTCTGGCAGTTACACCTGTGTTATATCCCATCTCATGGAAAGGATGGTTGAGTTTTGTTGTTGTTGTTTTGAGACAGAGTCTCACTGTGTCACCCAGGCTGGAGTGCAGTGGCACGATCTCGGCTCACTGCAACCCCTGCGTCCCAGGTTCAAGCGATTCTCCTGCCTCAGCCTCCTGAGTAGCTGGGATTATAGGTGCATGCCACCACGCCTGGCTAATTTTTGTATTTTTTAGTAGAGATGAGTTTTCACCATGTTGGTCAGGCTGGTCTCGAACTCCTGGCCTTGTGATCTGCCTGCCTTGGCCTCCCAAAGTGCTGGATTACAGGCGTGAGCCACAATGCCTGGCTAGGATGGTTGAGTTTTAAGAAAGCAGAAAATGCTTCCTGGTGGGCTAATCCATACTGCTTTCTACTGACCTTTTCCCCAAGCTTGACATCTTTAGATTTTGTTATATCTTGTTAGTTGTTCCTGCTGATAGTATTATTAGCAGTTCTGTCCCAGTTGGGCCCAGGGTGCTGGATTAAAAGTGATACCAGTGAAGGGCCTGTGATGATGTGGTGATTGCTAGTGGTAAATCATGAGCTGCAGTTTGAATGAGAGGGCTAGGGTCTTGAACCCAGGACTGATGAGTCAGGACATGACCTTGAACTTGGTGAACTGTGACTTAGGCTTGTACATAAGTTTCTTTAGAGGAAGTTTTTGCATGCATGGATGAGGCCTTATTTAACAAGAAAGAAACTGAGGCTCAGTGATGCTGTGACTTAGCCATAAAGAAACACATTTATTTTCATAGACAAAACTGCCCCAGGAAATTCCTGTTACTTCACCCTTTGCTTCTCCCTGTTGGGTGGAAGGTCAATACCATTAGAACTTTCAGGCGCCAGCCTGGGTGGCCAACCTAATGGAATAAGACAGTTCTAGCTCCAAGTAATGGCGAACTTGGAGCAGAGCCCAGTGTAATTAAACCCCTGCAGTAAAGAATTTGATGTTGGTCGGTCTTCATTCATCTCAGTGAATGGGCTTGTGGCGGGAATATAATATGTTCTGAGCAAACAAAAACAATGGCTGTAGAGATTTATGCCATTGCCTTGAAGATTGTTTGGTTCCAAATTAAATTTAGATAATTCAGTAAGAGAAAAGTTTCTTTTGGTAGACGGCATTGTGAGGTAGGGCAGAATTTAGAGCGTTTCTCCATTCATTAAAAGATTGTGGGGCGGAGCGAGAGGATAAGGTAAAAAAAAAAAGATTGTCCAGTAGGGTTACTTGTAAATTATATAGTTTCCAGTAGAGTTAAGGATTATTTGAACCCTTATGACTCAGAATTCCAAAAGGACTTTCGGTTGTGTGACCCTTAGGTGTCCCGTCTGTTCCTTGTCCTGCTCCATTGCCTTGTGTGTGTTTTGTTTTCCAGTACTCAGTGTTTTCTTGGCAAGTAAACTCAAGTTGACTAGAGTGCTAGGCTCCCAAAGGGTAAGGTAAGGAAAGCAAAGTTGTAGAACTTCCTTTTTTTAGTTGGGTATTAGGGCAAATTTATGCAAGAAAAGGTTGAAGAATAAAGAGAAAGAAAAGGGAATTTTAAACCATTAGCCCATGTTCCTCTTATGTTTGCTAGTCATTTCCACATCCAGAAAGGTACTTATGTACACTTTCAGGCCTTTAGAATTCAGTCTGGCTCTACTTGTTAAGTCTTGATTTGGCATGCCAGTCACAGGGCATTTCTTTCCCTTGTTTTTCTCTCTCTAGTCACTATGTGTATATATATATATAATACATATATATAATATGTAAAACAATATAAAATACATATATATCAAACATATATATATATATATATGTAGTTATTTTAGAGGAACTAGTGTAATTACCTTTAAAAAGTCCCAACGGCCAGGTGCAATGGTTCATGCCTGTGATCCCAGCACTTTGGGAGGCTGAAGGAGCGGATCATGAGGTCAGGAGTTCAAGACCAGCCTGACCAACATGGTGAAACCCTGTCTCTACTAAAAATACAAAAGTTAGCCGGGCATGGTGGCACGTGCCTGTAATCCCAGCTACTTGGGAGGCTGAGGCAGAAGAATCACTTGAACCCAAGAGGTAGAGGTTGCAGTGAGCAGAGATTGGGCCACTGCACTCCAGCCTGAATGACAGAGTGAGACTTCATCTCAAAAAGCCCCTGCTGGGTGCTCATGTCTGTAATTCCAGCACTTTGGGAGGCCAAGGCGGGTGGATCATGAGGTCAGGAGTTCGAGACCATTCTGGCCAACATGGTGAAATCCTCTCTCTACTAAAATACGAAAAATTAGCTGGGTGTGGTGGCATGTGTCTGTACTGCTTGGGAGACTGAGGCAGGGGAATCGCTTGAACCCAGGAGATGGAGTTTGCAGTGAGCCAAGATGGTGCCAATCTTGGCTTACTGCACTCCAACCTGGAGACAGAGCAAGACTCTGTCTCAAAAAAATAAAAAAAGTCCCAACATTGGACCAGGTGCAGTGGCTCATGCCTGTAATCCCAGTGCTTTGGGAGGCTGAGGTCAGTGGATCACTTGAGGCCAGGAGTTCAAGACCAGCCTTGTCAACATAGCGCAACCCTGTCTCTACAAAAGAAAAAAAAACCCCAACATCTATAAAACCTTAAAAAGTTTCCTCTTTTCTTTGTATTTAGAGTTTTTCTAAAAAAAAAAACTTTAAAATTGTTAAATGTAACACACATCAGAAGACAATACAGAACAAATGGATGCTTTTATAACCACCATGTAGGCTGGAGATACAACCTTATCAGCACCCCAGACTTCTTTCTCTTGACTCTATCTTCTTCCCCTGAAGGGTAACCGCTGTCCCAGCTTTTACAGTAATTATATCCTTAGTTTTCTTTAGTTCTATCACCGAAGTGTACTTCCCCAAAGATGCCTTAAAAAACATTTTGGGAAGGGGGCATGTGACAGGCAGAATGATGGCCCTCAAAGATGGTCACATCCTAACCCCAAAACCAGTAACTATTACCTTTCATGGCAAAAGAGGCTTTGAGATGTGATTAAGCTGAGGATCTTGAGATGGGGAATTATCCTGCATCTGTCAGGCGATCCCATTTTATTCGCAAGGGTCTTTATAAGAGGGAGTCGGGCGGGTACAGTAGCTCACGCCTGTAATCCCAGCACTTTGGGAGGCCGAGGCAGGCAGATCACTTGAGGTCAGGAGTTTCAGATCAACCTGGTCAACATGGTGAAACCCCATCTCTACTAAAAATATAAAAATTAGCTGGATGTGGTGGCAGGTGTCAGTAATCCCAGCTACTTGGAGGCTGAGGCAGGAGAATCGCTTGAACCTGCGAGGCGGAGGTTGCAGTGAGCCGAGGTCTTGCCATTGCACTCCAGCCTGGGAGACAGAGCAAGACTCTGTCTCAGGAAAAAAAAAAAGAAAAGAAAAAGAGGGAGTCAGGAAGGTCAGAGTCAGAGAAGATGTGACGTTTAAAGTGGAGATTGGAGTGAGGTACTCTAAGCCAAGACATTCAGGTAGCCTCTAGAAGCTAGAAAGGTCAAGGAAATGATTTGCCCTGCATCCTCACAAGGAATGCAGTCCTGATGACTCCTGTTAGACTTCTGACCTCCAGAAGATGGTAGGATAAGTTTGTATTGTTATAAGCCACTAAGTTTGTGGTAATTTGTTATAGCACCAATAGAGAATTTGTACAGGAAATAGTTTTAAACTCACGGAAAAGTTGAAGACAAAGAATAGTATCCTTTACTCAGATTTACGTATTGTTAATATTTCACTATATGTTTTAGTATTCATTTTTTTCTTTCTCTCTGAACTGCTTTAGAGTGAGTTGCACTTGTCATAGCCCTTTAATCCTAAATATTTCAAAATCTTTTAATTAAAAATATTGGGGGAATGGGATCTTGCTATGTTGTCCAGGCTAGTTTTGGACTCCTGGTCTCAAGCTGTCCCCCCTGCCTCAGCTTCTTGAGTAGATGAGACTATAGGCATGCACCACTGTGTCTGGCAATTTTTTTATGCATAATAATCTTATAGTTCTCAACCTCAGTACATTTAACATTGATAGTTTTATTTATCATCCACATTCAAATTTTGTCACTTAATCCAGCAATATCCTTTGTAGAATTTTCCCCCTCTAGTTTAGGATTCCGTCTAGGATTAGGTGTTGTATTTAATTGTCATGTTTCTAGCTTCCTTGAATCTGGAACGTTTCCACAGGGTTTCTTTGTCTGTCTGTCTTCTTTTTTTTGAGATGGAGTCTTGCTCTGCTGTTATCCAGGCTGTGGCGTGGTGGTGCAAACACCACTGCACCTTGAACTCCTGGACTCAGGGGATCCTCCCACCCCAGCCTCCTGAGTAGCCAGAATTACAGGCACCACACTCAGCTCTTTGTCTTTCTTGACATTGACTTTTTAAACATAATGCTTCTCATTTTTTATCTGTCTGGACTTTCCTTATGAGTAGATTTAGGCATTCCTGGATGGAGCATTTTACTGTATCCTTCTCAGAGTATACAGTGCCCCTTGTTGGTGATGTTAATTTTGGCACTATCCAGTCAGTGTTGATTAGTTTCTTTATAGTTACTATATTTTTACCCTTGAACCGATAAGCAACCTGTAAAGGGACATTTTAAGACTATGCAAATATTCTACTCCTCAACAAAATTTCTCCTTAGATTTAACATCCTTTAATAGTTCTTGCCTGGATTTTTTTTTTTTACAGGTGCGTGACACCACGCCCAGCTAATTTTTGTATTTTTAGTAGAAATGAGGTTTCACCATGTTTGGCCAGGTTGGTTTTGAACTCCTGACCTCAGGCGAGCTGCTCGCCTCGGGTTCCCAAAATGCTGGGATTATAGGCATAAGGCACCATGCCTAGCCATGAAGTTTGCTATTATAGTTACAAAATTATGACTTTCCAATTTTCTCTGTTTCTCAGTTGGCATATGGTATGCTACTGTAAGAAACAATTCTCTGTTCTTGTCTATCAGTTTATCAGTCATTGATACAGAATCATACATTTTTATTTTTTCAGTAGTTTGTTACACTTATTAATTATTTTGGTGCTCAAACTGTCCCTGATTTAATCAGTGGGTATTCCTTCAAGCTGGGTCTTGTGTTGGTGACATACCTACTCCCCGCCTCCTTTTTTTTTTTTTTTTCCTTCCCATACTTTCTGGCATAAAAAGCTGTTCCAGGCTTATCTTTTACTTTGCTGTTCCAGCCCTGGAATCAGACATTTCTCCAAGGAGCCCTGATTCTTTTTAGTGGGAGGTGGTGTTAGAGCCAGACGTGGGTGCCACGTATATTCGGGATGTCTGCTTTTACGTTCTTTCAGTGTGGCAGATCTAGGAAATATGTGCAAACACACACACACAGACATACACACACACATACACACAGACATACAACATACGTATACATGCATATACATGGGCACCTATTCATATATGTACATATTTTAGAAATCAAGAGTTCACACAGATAGCTCCGATTTCAGTCCATCCCCACAGGGTTCTTTCTTGCTTTTCCCTATTTCATATTAGTATGTCCCTCCTTCCACAGCAAGAACCCTGGCTTCTAGCTTCATCAACACCTTTACTCATTTGCTCAGTCCCATAATACCTCTAAAATAGTTTGGATTTGCTTTGCCTATACCTCTACAAGAATAAACCAAATAAAATAGAGGATTTGTTTGCAGTCCTCCCCCTAACCCTACCCAAAACTATGATATGAAGTCAAATATTGTGAGTTTTTTTGTTTTTTTTTGTTTTTGAGACAGAGTCTCACTCTGTTCCCCAGGCTGGAGTGCAGTGGTGTGATCTTGACTAATTGCAACCTCCGCCTCACAGATTCAAGCAATTTCTCCTGCCTCAGTCTCCCAAGTAGCTGGGATTATAGATGGGTGTGCCACCACACCTGGCTGATTTTTGTATTTTTATTAGAGATGGGGTTTTGCCATGTTGGCCAGGCTGGTCTCGAACTCCTGACCTCATTCGCCTGCCTCAGCCTCCCAAAGTGCTGGGTTTATAGGCGTGAGCTGCTGCACCTGGCCTTGTATTTGCTGATTCTTTTTTAACCCTCTCTAGTGTCGATTTGGTATTCATTTAAACTAACAGTTGGGCTTATTTTTAGTTTACTTTCAAATTTAGGTTTCTTTCCCCTTCCCATACTTGTTAATTTTATTTTATGTTTGAATATGTAGACTATCAACGTGCTTCCAAAAGTCAAGACCATGTAAGAGGTATACATACCCAGAGGTGTCATACGTTCTTGTATTCCTTCTGCCCTTTTCTCCTTCACCCTTATTGTGACCAATATCATTGTTCTCTGGTTTATTTGTCCTGTGTTTGTTTTTGTAAAAATAAGCATATATATATTAATATGTTTTCTTATTTTCCCTTCTTTCTTAAACAAATGCTAGCAAAGTATAGAAGCTCTTCTGAACTTGCCTTTTTTTTTTTGAGACAGGGTCTTGCTCTGTTGCTCAGGCTGGAGTGCAGTGGCACTATCATGGCTCATTGCAGCCTTAACCTCTAGGACTCAAGTGATCCTCCCACCTCAGCCTCCCAAGTAGCTGAAACTACAGGCACCCCTGTGTTACCATGCCCAGCTAATTTTTGTTATTTCTTGTGGAGATGGGGTTTTGCCATGTTGCCCAGGCTGGTCTTAAGTGATCTGCCCACCTTGGCCTCCCGAAGGGCTGGGGTTATAGGTGTGAGCCACCCTGCTCAGTCCTGCACTTTGCTTTTCTCATTTAATAATAGGTCCTGAAAAATGACTCTGTGTCATTTTATACATGTGTTTATACATAGTTTTCAACCATTCTATACTTAAGCATTTAGCTGTTTTGCAGTAATGCTGTAATATCTAATCTCGTGCATCCATATTTTACATTGTTGATGTATCTTCAGGATAAATTCCTAGAAGTAGGATTGTTGGGTGTATTAATCTACTCAGGCTGCTGCCATAGAATACCATAGACTAGGTGGCTTCAGCAATATAAATTAATTTTCTCTTAGTTCTAGAAGCTGGAAGACTAAGGTCAAGGTGCTGGTAGGGTTACTTTCTGCTATAGGTTATTCCTGGCTGGCAGATGGCCACCTGCTTGCTGTGTCCTCACATGACTGTTTCTCTGGGGTTGTTGCCCAATCCAGCCTTTTCTCTGTGCTTTCTCACTCCTGGTGTTTTTTCTTCTGTATGAAGACACCAGTTCTGTTGGATTAGGACCCCACCCTTATGGCCTCCTTTAACTTTATCCCCTAAAGGCCCTGTCTCCAAATACATTTACATTTGGTGGAAGGGCTTCAGCATATGAATTTAGGGGGGACACAATTCAGTCCAGAGCATTGGGTCAGATGGCAAATACTTATTTACGTGTCTACTGTTTTGTTAGATATTGCCAAATTTCCCTCCACAGGGATTGTACTATTTTGCATTTCCGCTAGCAATGTATGAAAGTGCCCATGTCTCTACAGCATCTCCAATAGAGTGTATTGTCAAGCTTTTGAATTTTTGTCAGTTTGATGGGTGAGAAATAGTATTCATGTAGTTTTAATTTGCATTTTTTGAATGAGTGAAATTATATGTCTTTCCACATGTTCAAGTCATTTTTATATATTTTGTGACGTGTCTGTGTCTTTTGCCTATCATTCAATATCCTTTTGAGTTTTTTCTTTAGTTTTTAAAAGTTATTTATAAGCCAGGTGCAGTGGTGCACACATATATTTGCAACTACTCTGGTGGCTGTGGCGGGAGGATGACATGAGCCTAGCAGTGTGAGGCCAACCTGGGTACCATAGTGAGACCCTGTCACTTAAAAAAAAGGTTCTTTATATATTAGAGATATTAGCCCTGTATTTGTAATCTGTGTTGGGAATTACTTTCTTCTAGTGTATTGTTTTCCTTTTGACTTTGCTTATGGTGTTTTTATGCTGTATGAAAGTTTTTTATTTTTATTTTTTGTTTTTCGAGACGGATCTCACTCTGTCGCCCAGGCAGGAGTGCAGTGGTGCAGTCATAGCTCACTGTACCCTCCAACTCCTGGCCTCAAGCCATCTTCCTCTTTGACCTCTCAAGTAGCTAGGACTGTACGCATGTGCCACCATAACCACCTAATTTTTTTTTATGTTTCAACTTTTTGTAGAGGTGGGTTTGTTGCCCAGGCTGGTCTCAGACTCATATGGCTTCAAGCAGTTCTCCTGGCTTGGCCTCCCAAGTTTTTTTATTTCAAAGTAGTTACATGTATCTGTCTTTTCTCTTATTGCATCTTGATTTCTAGTATTAGTTGAAGGTCTTTTCCTATTCAGGTTAAAGAGGAATTCACTAATGTTTTCTTTTGATACTTGTGTAATTTCATTTTTTTACATTTTGGTCTCTGATTTGGAGCTTATTCTGTGTGTATTGCAAGGAATGGATACAACTAACTGCATTCTTTTTTTTTTTTTTTTTGGAGACAGAGTCTCACTCTGTTGCCCAGGCTGGAGTGCAGTGGCATGATCTCCACTCACTGCAACCTCCGCCTTCTGGGTTCAAGCAATTCTTCTGCATCAGCCTCCTGAGTAGCTGGGACTAAAGGTCTGCACTCCCATGCCCAGCTAATTTTTTGTATTTTAAGCAGAGATGGAGTTTTACCATGTTCCACAGACTGGTCTTGAACTCCTGAGCTGAGGCAGTTTGCCTGCCTCGACCTCCCAAAATGTTGGAGTTACAGGCATGAGCCAAAGCACCAGGCCACGACTAACTATATTGTTTTCCAAATGACTATCCAATTGCCCCAGCACAATTTATTTAAAAAATATTTGAGAGATTTGGGATACCATGTTTATCATATACAAAGATTTCTATAAAACAATTTTTAAAATTTATTTATTTGTTTTTATTTTTTTTTAAGAAATTGGAGTCTTGCTTTGTTGCCCAGCTGGTCTTGAACTCCTGCTCAAGCAGTCCTCCCACCTCAGCCTCCCAAAGTGCTGGGATTACAGGTGTGAACCACCATGCCTGGCATATACAATGATTTCTATGTATGCACAGTGTTTTTAAATTACAGGTTGAGGCCAGGTGTGGTGCCTTCAGGTGGGAGGCCTGCTTAAGGCCAAGAGTTTGTGACCAGCCTGGGCAGCATAATGAGACCCCGTTTCTACAAAAATTAAAAAAAAATTAGCTGGGCGTGGTGGTATGAGCTTGTAGTCCCAGCCACTTGGGAGGCTAAGGAGAGAGGCCAGGAGTTTGAGGCCAGGAGTTTGAGGCTGCAGGATTCATGATCATGCCACTCTCCTCTAGCTTGGGTGACAGAGGAGACCTTGAATTAAAAAAAAAAAAAAGACATAGACACAACTTATTTAACAGCTTTATTAAGGTATAATTTACATACTGTAAAATTCATTTTAAGTGTACAATTTAGTGATTTTAAATAAATTTACAGAGTTGTGCAATCATTACCACAATCCAGCTTTAGAACATTTCCATAACCCTAAAAAGATCCCTTGCGCCTGTTTGCAGTCTCTCTCCTCAGCACAGACAACTAATAATCTGTTTTCAGTCTCTTTAGATTTGTCCTTTCTGGATATCTCATATAAATGGAATCATATAATACATAGTCTTTTGCATCTGACTTCTTTTATTTAGCATAATGTTTTGAGGTTTATATTTTTGTGTGTGTTAGTAGTTCATTACTTTTTATTTCTGAGTAGTGTTGCATATATGGCTAGCCTACATTTTGTTTATTCATTCACCAATTGGTGGACATGTGGATTGTTCCTACTCTTTGGCTGTTATAAATAATACTGCTGTGAGATTCATGTACACATCTTTAGGTGGACCTTTGTTTTTATTTTGTTGGGTAGAATCCTAGGAGTGAAATGGCTGGGTTGTATTTTTTTGTGTGAATTTTTTAAAATTTATGTTTAATTTTTTGTTTAACTGCCAAATTGTTTTCCAAAGTAGCTGTGCCATTTTACATTTGTATTTTACGAAGTGACTGCTCAGTTTTTCCATTTCCTCACCTACACTTGTTATTGTTTATCTTTTTGATTATAGTAATTCTGATGGGTGTGAGGTGATATCTTGCTTTGGTTTTGATTTCCATTTCTTTAATGACTAATGATGTTGAGCCTGTTTTTATAAGCTTATTAGCCATTAGTGTATCCTCTTTGGGAAAACATCTGTTCAAATCTTTAGCTTATTTTAAAATTAGATTATGTATCCTTTTACCGTTGAACTTTAAGAGTTTTTTATGTTTATATTTATCAGGCATGATTTGCAGATATTTTTCTCCCAAATATTTTTCTCTGTGGCTTATGTTCATTTTCTTGATGGTATCTTTTGAAGCACAAGTTTTAAGTTTTGATTAAGTTCACTTTTTTTTTTCTTTTATGGATTATGCTTTAGGTGTCATATCTAAAAAAAAGAAAGTTTTTTTTTTTTTTTTTGTAGAGAATAAAACTCAATTATGGTTTTTTTTTTTTTTTTTTTTCCCTCTACAGAAAGAAACATGTTTGCCAGGCTGGTCTTAACTGGTCTGTGTTGCCCAGGCTAGTCTTGAGTTCCTGGCCTCAAGTGATCCTTCCGCTTTGGCTTACTAAAGTGCTGAGATTTCAGGCATGAGCCACTGTGCCTGGCTAGAAAAGGCAAATGTTAAAACCACTTTCCTTTCATATAATTATGAGATTCCCTTTATTCTCAGGTCTCAGTTAATGATTAGATCCATTTATTCAGTGAGCTGTGTTGAAATGCATAAGGGCTTGCCTCTGGGTGGGGTCCTATGGTCCTAGCCTCCTTTGGGCAGCTATTACTAGGAAGGCTACGTATGTAACATTGATCAAAAGTATAGGCTTTGGGGCCTGACTGCCTGGTTTTGAATTTTGACCTTATCTCTTCCTAGCAAGGTTACCTTGGGAAAGTGGTTTAATTTCTCAGTGCCTCAGTTTCCTCGTCTGTAAGGTATGGATTATAATAGTGCTTCCCTCGTAAGATATTTGTTTATACATTGCATAGAAAATGTTTGGAGCAGAGCAAGGGCCCAACAGATATTACTGTTATTGCTGGGGAACAGTTCTCAACTGTACTTTGGGATGGGGTTGTGCATATTAAAATCATTTGAGGGGCTTCGCATGCCTTTTCTAACATGGCAAGTTGTGCCATAGGTTAGAGTAGCTGGGGTGGTAAGACTTGCACTTAACCTTCCTTGACACATTTAAAGCTGATTGTTCCTTAAAATCACTTTCATTAAATGAGGCAATTTGGGTTGATGTTTGGAATCACAAAACTCTTCATCAGATATAAAAATAGCTCAAGCTCCATTAACACTTAGAAAATGAATAATCAACTAACTACTGTTGCCAAGGCAAGTATTAGGCAGTAAGCCTTAGGCAAACCAAGAACAGTATGTAATCTATTCACATTTGATAAAATACATTTCTCTGCCTTTGGGGCATTTTATAAGTCCAGCGACCTGATTATACAAGAAGAACTTGCAATTCAAAGATAGGATTCTTATTTCATTCCTGTTGGAATAGAAGAGCTTCAGCTTTTTCTTTCTTGTTTTCATTTGCAGAATGAAATTAATGAATTGAGACCTACCTTCCTTTAAAAGGGATTCATGGTCTGATATGGGTATAGTATCAATAATTTATAAAGAATTCTTACAACTCAACAATAAAAAGATAATTTTTTAAATGGGCAAAAGATTTTAGTAGACATTTCTCCAAAGATGATGTACAAATGTTCAAAAAGCACTCGAAAAGATGCCATCATCATTGATCATTAGTGAAATGCACGTCCAACTTTATACCCACTAGGATCACTATAATTTTTTAAAAAAGGAAGTATCAGTGAAGAGGTGGAGAAACAGGAACCTTCATACATTGCTTCTGGGAATGTTTGTTAGTTCAGCCAATGCAGAGAATGGTTTGGTGGTTTCTCAAAAAGTTAAACATAGATTTGCCTTGTGACCCAACAGTTATCCTCCTGGGTATATACCCAGAATAACTGAAAATATATGTCAGCACAGAAATGTGTACACGGACATTTACAGCAGCATTATCCATAATAGCAAAAGTGCAAAAAACCAGAAATCTTCATCAATAGTTTTATTAATAAGCAAATTTTGGTATGTACATACATACACTAGAATATTATTCAACTCTAAAAAGAAATGAAGCAATGATAATGCTACAGCTTGGATGAACCTTGAAAACATCATGCTAAATGAAAGAAGCTGGTCACAGAGGTCTTATATTGTATGATTCTTTCTATATAATATATCCAGAAGAGATAAAAGCAAATTAGAGGTCACTAGGGGATGGGGCATGGAGAAAGAGGAGTGATTATTTATTTAAATGGGTATGGGAGGCCAGACATGGTGGCTCACGCCTGTAATCCCAGCACTTTGGGAGGCCGAAGTGGGTGTATCGCCTAAGGTCAGGAGTTTGAGACCAGCCTGGCCAACTTGGCAAAACCCCATCTACAGAAATTCCAAAAATTAGCCAGGCGTGGTGGCAGGCACCTGTAATGCCAGCTACTCAGGAGGCTGAGGCAGGATAATTGCTTTAACTGGGAGGCAAAGCTTCCAGCAAGCCAAGATCGTGCCATTGCACTCCAGCCTAGACGATAGAGCAAGACTCCATCTCAAAAATAAAAATAAAAATAAATTAAGTAAATAAATGGGTATGGAATACTGTTATCAGATGATAAAAATGTTTTGCTATTAAAGAATGCTGGTGGTTGTACAACAGTGAATACACTAAATATAAATACTGCTGAATTGTATACTTTAAAATGGTTAATTTTGTATTATGTGAATTTCACCTCAATTTTTTAAAAAAGGGATTTATGAGGTATATATATTTTTTGTGCTTTCTAGAGCTAACTTTTTTTTTTTTTTTTGAGATGGAGTCTCATTCTGTCTCCTAGGCTGGAGTGCATTGGCACAATCTCGGCTCACTGCACCCTCCACCTTCTGGGTTCAAGCAATTCTGCCTCAGCCTTGCGAGTAGCTGGGATTACAGGGACATACCACTATGCCAGGCTAATTTTTGTGTATTTAGTAGAGACAACGTTTCACCATGTTGGCCAGGCTGTTCTCACACTGACCTCAGGTGATCCACCTGCCAAAAGTTTTAAAGTGCAAGGAATGATGATTCCAGAAAAAGTTGACCATATTTGATGTGACAACTCCAATGTCTGGATATTCTCCTGATTCATTTTTCAGTCATCTCTTTGCATCGAAGAATTTATTTTCAACACCAAGTATTTTACCTGAAAATACTACAGTGTCCACTATGGTAGAAACAGCAGTATGTTTTTATAGAGTATATTATTCCTTGGGGAAGTACATAAGAGACCCAGTTGCTCTTGAACTAACAAAGCTGATAAAAATAAAAGGTATTTTTAGAACCTACATTTAGATGACATTCTGTTTTTTCTGGACCGCGCCATTCCCAGGCTATCATTTCCTTTTTTTAAAAAAAGTTTTTATTGAGGTTAAATTTACATAACAAAATTAACCATTTAAAAATCAACAGTTCAGTGGCATTTAGTACATTTGTATTGTGTAGCTACCAACTCGCTCTCGTTTTCTAGCATTTTCATCACCCCAAAAGGAAACCGCATACCCATTAAGTAGTTGCTCTTCACTCATGCCTCCCCAGCCCCTGATAACCACCAGTTTGTGTTCTGTCTCTGTGGATACCTCTTCTAGATATATAAATGGAATTGTCTCACTCCATCCAGTGTTGCCATAAAGGAATACCTGAGGCTGGGTAATTTATAAGGAAAAGGGGTTTATTTGGCTCACAGTTCTGCAGGCTGTACAAGAAGCATTATGTCAGTTATCTGCTTCTGGTGAGGGCTTCAGGCTGCTTCCACTCACGGTGGAAGGTGAAGAGGAGCTGGTGTGTGCAGAGATCACATGGCAAGAGAGCAAGTAGGAGTGCAAGGGGAGGTGTCAGGCTCTCTTTTTATTATAATAATCAGCTGTAGTAGTAGAGTGAAACCCCATCTCTACTAAAAATATATAAATTAGCCAGGCATGGTGGTGGGCATCTGTAATCCCAGCTACTCAGGAGGCTGAGGCAGGGAGAATTACTTGAACCCAAGAGGCGGAGGTTGCAGTGAGCTGAGATGGTGTCACTGCACTCCAGCCTGGGTGACAAGAGGGAGACTCCATCTCAAAAAAAAAAAAGAATGATAGTCTCAACACCGTTGTCCTGGCAGTAATGAGTAAGTTTTCACTCTACTACTATACTGTTCATGAGAGATGTGCCACTGTGACCCAAACACCTCCCATTAAGCCTCACCTTAGGCATTGAGGATCCAATTTCACCATGAGATTTGAAGAGTCAAATACCCAGACTACAGCAGGAGTCATACAACATGTGACCTTTTGTGTCTGGCTTCTTTTACTTAGCTGTTTTTAAGATTCATCCGTGGTGTTGTGGCATGTATCAGAATTTCATTCTTTTTTTTTTGAGACAGAGTCTCGCTCTTGTCACCCAGGCTGGAGTGCAGTGACATGATCTCAGCTCACTGCAACCTCCGCCTCCTGGGTTCAAGCAATTCTCCTTGCCTCAGCCTCCCGCGTAGCTGGGATTACAGATGCCCACCACCACACCTGGCTAATTTGTATATTTTTAGTAGAGACGGGATTTCACCATATTGGCCAGGTTGGTTTTGAACTCTTAATGTCAGGTGATCTGCCTGCCTCAGCCTCCCAAAGTGCTGGGATTACAGGCAAGAGCCACTGCGCCCAGCCAGAATTTCATTCCTTTATTGTAGCTGAATAATATTCCACTGTTGTATATACCACAGTTTGTTTATCCGTTCATCTGTTGATGGACATTTGGGTTATTTCCATCTTTTGGCTATTGTGAGTAGTGCTTCTGGAAGCGTGCATATACATGTATTTGAGTCTCTTTTTCAATTCTCTTGGGCATACACCTAGGAGTAGAATTGCTGGGTCATATGGTAATTCTATGTTTAACTTTTTGAGGAACTGCCAAACTGTTTTTCACAGTGGCTGAGTCATTTTACCTTCCTAGCAACAATGTATGAGAGTTCCAATTTCTATATATCCTTGCCAGCACTTGTCATTTTCCATTATTTTGATTATAGATAGTTTAGTGGGTGTGAAATGGTACCTTATAGTGGTTTTGATTTGCATTTCCCTAAGTGACTAATGATGCTCATGTGCTTGTTAGCCAGTTCTGTTTGTTAGCCATTTGTATTTCTTCTTTGGAGAAAGGTCTATTGAAGCCCTTTTCCTGTTTTGTTTTGTTTTGTTTTGTTTTTGAGACAGAGTCTCACTTTGTCGCCCAGGCTGGAGTGCAATGGTGTGATCTTGGCTTACTGCAACCTCTGCTTCCTGGGTTTAAGCAATTCTCCTGTCTCAGCCTCCTGAGTAGCTGGGATTACGGATGCCTGCCACCATACCCAGCTAATTTTAATATTTTTAGTGGAGATGGGGTTTCACCATGTTGGTCTGGCTGGTCTTGAACTCCTGACATCAAATGATCCGCCTGCCTCAGCCTCACAAAATGCTGGGATTACAGGCGTGAGCCACCGTGCCCGGCGCCTTTTCCCATTTTAAAATCAGGTTCAACTGGGTTCTGTGGCTCATGCCCATAATCCCAGCTATGCAGGAGGCTGAGGCAGGAGGATCGCTTGAGCTCAGGAGTTTGAGGTTACAGTGAACTGTGATTGTGCCACTGCAGTCCAGCCTGGGCGACACAGCAAGACCCAATTTCTTAAAAAATAAAAAAAATTAGATTGTCTTAAGCACTAATATCTGAATCTACAAAAAACTTAAACAATTTTACAAGAAAAAAAAAACTCATCAAAAAGTGGACAAAGGATAGGAACAGACACTTCTCAAAAGAAGACATTTATGCAGCCATCAAACATACAAAAAAAAGCTCATCACCACTGGTCATTAGAGAAATGCAAATCAAAACCACATTGAGATACCGTCTCACACCAGTGAGAATGACAGTCATTAAAAAGTCAGGAAACAGATGATAGAGAGGATAGTGGAGAAACAGAAACACTTTTATACTGTTGGTGGGAGTGTAAATTAGTTCAACCATTGTGGAAGACAGTGTGGTGATTCCTCAAGGATCTGGAACTAGAAATACCATTTGACCCAGCAATACCATTTGGGTATAAACCCAAAGGATTGTAAATAATTCTGCTATAAAGACACATGCACATGTATGTTTATTGCGGCACTGTTCACAATAGCAAAGACTTGGAACCAACCCAAATGCCCATCAATATAGACTGGCACATATACACCATGGAATATAATGCAGCCATAAAAAAGGATGAGTTCATGCGTTTTGCAGGGACATGGATGAAGCTGGAAACCATCATTCTCAACAAAGTAACACAAGAACAGAAAACCAAACACCGAGTGTTCTCACTCATAAGCGGGAGTTGAACAGTGAGAACCCATGGACACAGGGAGGGGAATATCACACACCAGGGCCTGTTGGGGGTGGGAGACTAGGACTAGGGGAGGGACAGCATTAGGAGAAATGCCTAATGTAGATGACGGGTTGATGGGGTGCAGCAAACCACCATGGCACATGTATACCTATGTAACAAACCTGTATGTTCTGCACATGTACCCCAGAACATTATAATAACAAAAAATTAGATTGTCTTTTCGTTGTTGATTTGGAAGAATTGCTTTTGTATATTCTGGATACTAGACCCTTATCAGATAAATTACTTGCAAATATTTCTGCCATTCTGTAGTTTTCTTTTCACTTTCCTGATAGTGTCCTATGATGCACAAAAGTTTTTTAGTTTGATGAAGTCCAGTTTATTTTTTTCTTTTGTCATCCATGTTTTTGGTGTCATATCTGAGAATCCATTGCCAAATTCCAGGCCATGATCCATTTTGTGTTAATTTGTGTATATGGTAGGAGGTAGTAGTCTATCTTCATTCTTTTGCATGTGGGTGTTTTATTGTTCCAGCATCATTTATTGAGGAGACTTTCTCTATTGAATGGTCTTGACACCTTGTGGAAAATCACTTGGCTGTAGATGTGTTGGTTTATTTCTCAGGACTCAGTTTTATTCTTGCCATTTGCCTTTGTGTGGGCTGAGTTTCTTGTTTTTCTTCCTTTGATAACAGGATCATGGGGTTGACAGCAGCATTTTCCAGAATCCTAAAAAGCTTCATCTAACTATTGGGATGTTGGTGCTTTTGAGTGAGGAAGAGATCCAGCAGACATGTGAGATGCTACAGCAGTGTAAAGAGGAATTCATTAAGTGAGTATTCTCAGGGATGGGAATGGGTGGTCTACCTGGGCTGGCATCTTTTTGGTATTACAGACTTATTTTTGAACTAGAGGCTGGATGACATGGGAAGGACTCATGTGATTTGATGGAGCCCACTCAGGTAATCCAGGGTAACCTGTCATGTCAGATTCCTTAACCTTAATCACATCTACAAAAGTCTCTTTGCCATGTAAGATAGCATATTTATAAATTCCAGAGAGTGGGACATCATCTTTGGGGGTCATTATCCTGTCTATCACAGTAACTCAAACATTGTAACATGATTCTCTAGGAAAGTCTTCATTATATTTCAGAAACACTGACTTAAAAAAAAGAAAAGCAAATAATTTTATTTAATTCAGCAAGAATTTTAAAAAATTTAAACTTTTTATATTAAAATTTTTTTTTGTAGGGATCGGGTCTTGCTCTGTTGCCTAGGGTGGTCTCAAACTTCTGGTCTCAAGCAACCCTCCTGCCTCGGCCACTCCCTGGTGTCAGGAGTGAGCTGCCATGTCTAGCCAGTTCAGCAAGGATACTAGAAACAGTCTAAGCAGTCTGTTTTGACTCAGGGAAAGCATTACTGTTCTGACGGCAGAGTTGTTATTCTTTTTTACTGTAAAATTTTAATTTATACATACATCTGATATAACAGCTTTATTTCAAAGAACCATATCTTCCCCTGTTTACCTTTACTTTCTTCTTTTCAGATTTACAGAAGAAAAATTTGAAAGCCAATTCACTCAATAGATTTTTTATTCCATTATTGTAGGCAGGCCCCGTGCTATTCTAACATGGCCTTGTAGAAATGGCTTACCTGGTTCATTGGGTAGAACAAGGTAAAAGGATCTACAATTTTTCTCCAGTTATGTTGTATGTGAAACTGTAATATAAACACTTTATGGGCCTGTTATCCTTTTCCACAAATTGTTTCAAAGACAAGATATTTTTCTTGAGCAAGTTCACAAGTTGATAAGATTTGCAATCTGACTATCTTTTCTGCATCTGAGAGAGCAAAGAACACTTCTTGTCTTATTCTTTGCTCAGTAATGGACATATCTGTTTTCTCTAGATCTTACCTAAAATTCAAAATAATTTGGTGTTTGTCATTAGTTACTTGCCGTTTTCCTTGTATAAAGGAAAATGTTATGCTTTATTTTACAAAGCAGAGCGGTTTTGCCTGGTTTAAGGATCAGTTCTGATACTTGAACTTATTCCCAGTTTACTTTTTGCTAAACTAAACTGAAAGCTGCTGAGTTTTCTTGGGTGCCATTGGGATAATCCTGCTAAGAAAAAATTTAAAGGTAGATAAAATATTTGTTTAGAGAAGTATTTGTTCTTTTTACCTTATGAAAATCAGGTCACAGGTTTTTAATCACTGAAGCTTTATCCTAAGCTATGTGAAGATTTAGCTGGGTTCTTCTCTTTTATGTCTCTTGGTGCCTTTTGTGACTGAATGGCAAATCTGAGCTCTTTAAGCATGTCAGAGTTAGTGTGTCTGGGGAATAAAGAGCAATCTTAATAGTTCCTCAGAATTTTTGACATGACAGTATGAAAACAGTAATTGTAGTTTTTCAAATTCAGCAAAGCTTTTGAAACAGGACAAAGTTACCCTGCCAAAAATCTGCAGTGCATGCAAAAATTTGTTTAAAGATGCTCTTTTTAAAAAACTGGGAAGATGTGAAACCAGCGAGTAAAATAAAGCAAGCTTCCCCAACCTTCTTCTCCTAATTTCCCTCGTCACATACATTTGTTTAAAAATTGAAAAGTAAGAAGTGCAAAATTGATTTACTTCTGAGAAGAGACTACTTCTTAAAAAAACAAAAAGGGTACTTCTATTAAAGCTCTAGTAAATCAGTGAGTCAAATTGAATCATCTAATTTTTTCTTGCTGTTTGACCTTAGTCTTTGTGCTTGGTATACTTAGAAAAAATGTCAGTAAATAATGGCATTTCTAACCTCAACCTTTTATGGTGTAGTGATCCCAAATTAAAACATGAAAAGGAAAACACTGAAAAATGAATAGATCTGTACATAGTGTGCTGTAGTTTAATTTGATGGTTTTTAAAATTGGAGTATTAAAGTAAATGTGGCTGTATTGGAATTTGATTAAAACTGTGGTGCTATATTAAGGAAATGAGTAGTTGAGTATTTATTTTTTATTATACTTTAAGTTCTGGGGTACATATGTAGATCGTGCAGGATTGTTACATAGGTATACACATGCCATGGTAGTTTGCTGCATCCATCCCCCCGTCACCTACGTCAGGTATTTCTCCTAATGTTATCCCTCCCCAATCTCCCTACCCCCTGGTATCCCTTCCCTAGCCCCCCCGCCACCCCCCAACAGACCCCATTCTCGGCAAACTGACATGAGAACAGAAAACCAAACACCGCATGTTCTCACTCATAAGTGGGTTTTGAACAATGAATAGTTGAGTATTTGTTTTAAATTTTGGGGTAGTGTTTTAATTTGAAGGATGCGATGAGACCAAAAACAGGATTTTTGTTTCAGTTTTTCAGTGAAAGGCTCATGTAGCTCTATAGATTGTGAATTAATTATTCAGTGTTTAGTAAATTCGGACACTCTGGCTGTGTCCCTGGTGACTTTTCTTTGTGAGATGTAGGACACAGACCATGCACTTGCTCTGAGTCTGGAGTCCGACAAATGTGCAGCTCTTCAGTCCCAGCAGCACCCTCCTGTGCCTCAGTGTTCCCAGCAGGCCTGATGTCAAACCAGAGAAGTTTAAAAGGGACTAGAAAGAAGAGAGAAAATACCCATGAGCAAACATTAATGCCTAATTATTGCCTCACATGTCATCAGTTGGAAAGTAATTTGCTTACTGGTATCCCAGATGTAATTGTTTGGCCACCAAGACAAAGAGTATTTATCGGGCAAACCATTGGATTTCTATCCTGCTTTTTAATCTCCCTCTTGATAAACCTTAGGGGTAGGTTGAAAGAGTGTGTTTCTGCTCATAAAGCAGGCTTTGGATCCTGTTTCATTGTATCTTTTTTTATTTTTATTGTTTGTTCTTGGTACCCCATTTAGTTCCAACTTTTGTTTTAAGGCAGTACCACATTTTAACTTAGTGACAATATAGCATGTGTATTATGCTGTTCTTGCATTATTGCTATAAAGAAATACCCGAGACTGGGTGGCTTATGAAGAAAGGAGGCGTAATTGGCTCATGGTTCTGCAGGTGTTGCAAGAAGCATTCTCGGCTTCTAGGGAGGCCTCAGGAAACTTCAATTATGGCAGAAGGTGAAGGGGATCAGGCATTTCACATGGCAAAAGCAGGAACAAGCAACAGAGAGTGGCGGTGGAGGTGCCACACCTGAAACAACTAGATTTTGTGTGAACTCAGAATGAGAGCTCATTTATCACCAAGGGAATGACCCAAGCCATTGACAAGAGATCTGCCCCCATGATCCCAACACCTCCCACTAGGCTCCTCCTCCAACATTAGGGGTTACAATTCAACAGGAGATTTGGGTGGGGACAAATATCCACACTATTTAATATGTCAGCATGTGACCACATTCTTCTCAAAATTGTCCAGAACAGCTTCCCCCTTAAAACATCTATTAAATGTTTACCAGAGATTTATTGAACACCCATTTTGCATAAGACATGGTATCAGGTTTTGAGGCTATAGATGTGGATAAGATAAAGTGCCTATCTTCCTGGGGCTTGGAGAAGGCTGTGCAGTGAGCTGATTTTTAATTGGGTTTCAGCATGGTGCAACACGGCCTTTTCTGATTGCAGTACAGATTTCTTTAATAAGGGGTTCAGGAAGAAAACAGAATGGTGGGGCTTTACTTAACACAAAGGGAATACATGTTAATTTGAGGAAAGCCAGGAATTACAGATAAACAAAAATAAAACATCACTTGTAATCTTACCACTTAAAAATAATTACCATTAATACTTTGGATGCATATATGTATGTTTTTCCTTTGAGGTATAATTTACTTACAGTAAAAATGCACAGCTCTGATGTGTAGTTGATGAGCTTTGACAAATGTCTGTACCTGTGCAACTGCACCCCAATCAAGACATGGAACACTGCCATCACCCCTGAGGCTCCCTCATGCCTTTTTCCGGTGAATTCACTTCTCCTAGAAGCAACCTGTCTTCTGATTTCTATTACCATAGATTTGGTTGGTTTGCTTTTTAATGTCCTATAAGTAGTTATTCAATATATACACTTTTGTGTTTCATTTATTTTGCATATTTTTAAAAATTTTAACTTGTTAATGGATAATACATTTACATAGTTCAAAAACTTAAGGGTGCAAAGGATACTCAGTGCAGTTTCCCTACCACAGAGATTCATCAACTACCTGCTTTCCTCTCTAAGGCAAGCAGTGTACCACTTTCTCTCTGTATCCTTTCAGGAATTTTATAGATGTATAAACAAACATATATATATATATATATATGTTTGTTTATACATCTATAAAATATATATAATATATATATCTCACAGATATATATTTTTCTCACCTTTATCTTTTGTACAAGTAGCATAGCGTGCACATTGTTGTAGACCTTTTTTAAAACTTAGAAATATTTTTGTATCAGTTTTGTATACCATTTTATATCAGTTTTTTATATCGTTTTATATCAGCACCTAAAAGCTTCCTTAGTCATATGTATGGTTTATTTATTGGTCATACATAGTATTATAGTTTAATCATTGCCATGCTATTTGACTTTTAGTCTGTTGCCAGTCATTTGGTGCTCCAAACAAAACTTTATGCCTCATTTAAAACCCTATGCCTAGGCCAGGTGCAGTGGATCACACCTGTAATCTTAGCACTTTGGGAGGCCAAGTTCGGGACTAGCCTGGGTAACATGGCAAAACCCAGTCTCTACTAAAAGTATAAAAATTAGGTGGACATGGTGGCACATGTTTGTAATCCTAGCTCTTTGGAAAGCTGAGGCACGAGGATCACTTGAACCTGGGAGGTGAAGTTTGCAGTGAGCCAAGATCATGCCTCTATACTCCAGCCTGGGTGACAGAGTGAGGCCCTGTCTAAGAAAAAAAACCAAAAAAACCCTATGCATAAATTATTTCTCATGAATATGAATATATTATTGCATCATACTAAGAGGCACATATTGTCTGGTTGTTTCTTTTTCTGTTAATATTCAGCTTGGTCAGTGAGTTCGGGTGTGGTTATCATGACTATTATTTATAGAGCTCCTCTTTAAAGAGGTCTCTTTATATTTTCCCTAGGTTTTAGCAGCCATTGGTGATCATTGTCAAGATTAATTTATCAAGGGTTACAAGGATCTAATTTCATTGTTCCGTCTGCATTTATTAGTTTTGGAGTTCTTCTGTAAGGAGAACTTTGCTTTATCAACAGTTGCACAAGTTTACGTGTAACTGAATTTATAATTGTTTACTTAGGATGGACTCCTGGAAATGGAATTCCTTGGGGAAAGGGTTTTTATTGATGAAGCCTTCTCATAAATATTGACATATTGCTCTTAAAGATGTGATATCAGGCTGGGCACAGTGGCTCATGCCTGTAATTGCAGCAGTTTGGGAGGCTGAGGCAGGAGGATCACCTGAGGTAGGGAGTTCAAGACCACTCTGGCAAATATGGTGAAACCCCGTTTCTACTAAAAATACAAAAATTAGCTGGGTGTGGTGGTGTGCACCTGTAATCCCAGCTACTCAGGAGGCTGAGTCAGGAGAATCACTTGAACCCAGGAGGCAGAGGTTGCAGTGAGCCGAAATCATGCCATTGCACTTTATCCTGGGCAACGAGCAAAACCCTATCTCAAAACAACAACAAAAAAAAGTAAGTAAAAATGTGATATCAGTATACACCTCCACCTTTGTATATGAGTGAAATGCTCTTCGTATCTTGTAGAAATAGTAGAGATGGGGCCTGAGAGATAAGCCAACATAGTAAATGTCTTTATGGATCAGCACTGTCATCACTTGGCTTTCTCTATGAGACAGTGCTAATAAACTGGTATTAGGATAAATACATTGTGACATTGGAGATAGTTTCCAGTGTTTTCCAATTTGCGTGCATTGAAAATTTATTAATTTTCAAATTAGAAGAGGAATTAGATAATGTTAGGGAAAAACACTACTATGTTTATGTACATATGTAAGTAACATACATATTTGACTATGTGTATTAACCATGTTTCAAAATATAATAGCCCTCTTAGCTTAAACAGTTATAAATATCTTAATGTTTTCTTCTTTGCAGTGACATTTCTGGGGGTAAACCCCTAGAAGTGGAGATGGCAGGGATAGAATACATGAATGATGATCCTGGCATGGTGGATGTTCTTTACGCCAAAGTCCATATGAAAGATGGGTCCAACAGGTATATTTCTGGAATACTTCTTTGTTTTAATCGAGAGGTACCTAAAAGCATGCTCACAAGTTTGATTCATTTTGATTCCTTTTGAGTTCTTATTGTAAAGAACATTTTAATTCTTTCTCTCTCTCTTTTTTAAATAGTAAGTTAATCTCTTGAAAGAGGAATTTGTTGTAGGAAAAAGTATCTGACTTTTACTCTGACATTTAGGATGGGTGTCTTACTATGCCCAGGCTGATCTCAGCCTCCTGGGATCCAGGGATCCTTCTGCTTCAGCCTCCCAGGTAGCTGGGACTACAGGCAGTGCGCCCTGAACCAGGCTAGTCTGATAGCCGCTGAGTTACTTGGATAATGGGTGTTGATAGCAATGATCTAGTTTTTATGGGACTCACTGGTTCCTTTGTGTTTTCCAGGATAAGAGGCAGGAAGGATGGTGTTTTCGAATGCAAGTTTCAAACGTGATGCAGTGCAGTTATAGTGAATACCAGGACAAAATGAGGATGAAAACTTTACCAATTTCATAGGGTTATTAATCTTAATTTTGACTGAGCACAGTGGCTCATGCTTGTAATTCTAACACTTTGAAAGTAGGAGGTGAGTGGATCGCTTGAGCCCAGGAGTGCAAGACTAGCCTGGGCAACAGAGTGATAGAAACTCTATTTCTACCAAAAAAACCCCAAATTAGCCAGGCATGATGACATACGCCTGTAGTCTCAGCTGCTCGAGAGTCTGAGGTGGAAGGATCACCTGAGCCTGAGAAGGTCAAGGCTGCAGTGAGCCGCGATCACACCACTGCACTCCAGCCTGGGCGACAGAGTGAGACTTTGTCTCAAACAAAAAAAAAAAAAAAAAAAAAATCACATAAAATGCTTAAAACAGTGCTTGGCGCAGACTAACATTATCAAAACATCAGAAAATACTTACTCTTTTGAATTTTTGTTATTACCACACCTACGTCCCTCCCAGGGATTCTCAGTCTGCAGTCGAGGCAATTTCTAAGGCTGGCCTTGGCATCCAGAGCCATTTCCAATGTTAATGTCATTTATTAGTTGAATCAAAGCCTTTGGTGAACAGAGAAGCCCCACGTGCATTGGGAATTTGTTTTTGTGTGGTCTTTTTATTTAGGGCAGGGTGGAAGAAGGTTCACACGGAGCCAGAAACCTTCTAGAGAAAATCTGATTCTCTAGGCAGGCTTCCACATTTATTTGCTTTCCTACAGGATTTCTTATAAGGTTTCTCTTATCTTAATTTGAATTGATAATCTCAATGGTGTCTTATCTCGGTTCATTTGGAAGCAAGTTTTAGGGGGAAGGGAGGCAAAATGGTATAGAATGGTATAGGAGCTATTTTCATGTGTGTTCTGTGCCAGATTTTTCTTTTCCTCAATACCTGGCTTGTGTCTAAAGAGCCTTCTAATGACCTATCTTAAAAACCAGGAGCACATTGTTACTTTATAGGAGATCACATACTAGGATATCCCAAAATATTTCCGCCAGGTTCAAATTTGATATCTGGGTCATTTACTTTGTGTTCTAACTATCCAAATGCCTTCACAGTACTGTAGAACTACAGTGTACTGTGTATAGGGTAGATTATTTTTGAACTTTGTGAACAGAAACAATGGATCATCTAAAATGGCAATTCACAAACGTTTTGGTCTCACGGTTTCATAATTCTTAAAAAAATTATTGAGAACCTCAAAGAATTTTTGTTTTACGTCAGTATTTACCCGATTAGAAATTAAAACTGGGAAATTTACTTGTTTATTCATTAAAAATAATACAACTTCTTATTTATATAACATTTTTTAAAATGAAAAGTAACTATTTTCCAACCCCAAAATTGAGTGAGAAGATAGGCATGGTTTTACATATTTGTGAATCTCTTTTTTTTTAATTTTTATTGCATTTTAGGTTTTGGGGTACATGTGGAGAATATGCAAGATTGTTGCATAGGTGCATATGTGGCAGTGTGATTTGCTGCCTTCCTCCCCTTCACCCATATGTGCCATTTCTCCCCATGCCATCCCTCCTCGACTCCTCACCCCTGCTGTCCCTCCCCTATTTCCCTCCAACAGGCCCCAGTGTATAGTGCTCCCCTCCCTGTGTCCATGTGTTCTCATTGTTCAACACCCGTCTATGAGTGAGAACCTGCGGTGTTTGATTTTGTGTTCCTGTGTCAGTTTGCTGAGAATGATGGCTTCCAGGTTCATCCATGTCCCTGCAAAGGACACGAACTCATCGTTTTTGATGGCTGCATAATACTCCATGGTGTATGTGTGCCACATTTTCCCTATCCAGTCTATCATCGATGGGCATTTGGGTTGGTTCCAGGTCTTTGCTACTGTAAACTGTGCTGCAATGAACATTCGTGTGCATGTGTCCTTATAGTAGGGCGATTTATACTCCTTTGGATATATACCCAGTAATGGGATTGCTGGGTCAAATGGAATTTCTATTTCTAGATCCTTGAGGAATCGCCACACTGTCTTCCACAATGGTTGAACTAATTTACACTCCCACCAACAGTGTAAAAGTGTTCCTATTTCTCCACATCCTCTCCAGCATCTGTTGTCTCCGGATTTTTTAATGATCGCCATTCTAACTGGCGTGAGATGGTATCTCAATGTAGTTTTGATTTGCATTTCTCTAATGACCAGTGATGATGAGCATTTTTTCATGTGTTTGTTGTCCTCATGTATGTCTTCTTTTGTAAAGTATCTGTTCATATCCTTCGCCCATTTTTGAATGGGCTTGTTTGTTTTTTTCTTGTAAATCTGTTTTAGTTCGTTGTAAATTCTGGATATCAGCCTTTGTCAGATGAGTAAGCTGCAAAAATTTTTTCCCATTCTGTTGGTTGCCGATTCACTCTAATGATTGTTTCTTTTGCCGTGCAGAAGCTGTGGAGTTTGATAAGGTCCCATTTGTCTATTTTGGCTTTTGTTGCCAATGCTTTTTGGTGTTTTGGTCATGAAGTCGTTGCCTACGCCTGTGTCCTGAATGGTTTTGCCTAGGTTTTCTTCTAGGGTTGTGAATCTCTTTAATAGAAGACAGCTGGTTTCTCATAGCTGCTTCTGCATTCAGCCTATTGTGATATGTTGTTTTGGTTGAAGTACATGAGGAAATCCAGCCTCACAGATACAGATACATAGTTGGAAAAATGAGGAGTACATTAATGGTCTTTTCAGATAATTGTGGATATTTTGTACTACTCTGAATTTGACAAGTCGACTAGTTTTTTTTTTTTTTTTTTGAGGCAGAGTCTCGCTCTGTTGCCCAGGCTGGAGTGCAGTGGTGCAGTCTTGGCTCACTGCCACCTCTGACTCCCTGCTTCAAGCGATTCTCCTGCCTCAGCCTTCTGAGTAACTGGGATTATAAGCATGTGCCACCATGCCCAACTAATTTTTTGTATTTTTAGTAGAGACAGGGTTTCACCATGTGGGCCAGGATGGTCTTGATCTCCTGACCTTGTGATCTGCCCACCTCGGCCTCCCAAAGTGCTGGAATTAGAGGCATGAGCCACTATGCTCAGCCTTTTTAAAGAAAGATTAGTTGCATTGTGGAATCCGAACCTGTATTAGTGAACATTCATATTCTGTTAGATTAAAATCCATTGGTCTGTTATACATTTTTACTGGATCTTTAAGCCATGCAGTTTTCTAACATGGGTCATTTAGAAAATACCGATTCACTGAGTTACGCAGATTTCTCAAATCACATTTCATTTTGCAGTATTTAAAATATGTTAATATCACTACCAATTTCATAAAAATTTTTAAGCATTGGGAAGTTGTCAAATTCATGGTGGCAGATACACATTTTCCATAATTCTAATTTTTACTTGAAAGCTCAAATTTTAATATTGGCACCAAATACTGACAATTATTTTCCTTCATGTTCTCTTTTGAGAAAATGTCTGCCAAATAGCTAGGTCTGAATAACCATAATTTGTCTGTGGATCTTTCAAGTAAAAATGTTGTTCCATGGATCAAGACTAGTTCAACTCACAATTTAGGCAGCTCACAAGTGCATTTTTTAGACAGCCACCTACTTAGGTATATGGACCAAGTACTTTATTTATTTATTTTTCTTTATTTTCTTTTATTTTTTGTATTTCTTTTTCCAAAAGGAACAGAGCTTGAACAGGTGTTTTATACATACTGCCAGTTTCATGGCAGTATGTATAAAAGACGTGCACTCAAGGGCTGAGATTTAATAAAATTGATCATTTTTACTGCTTTATCAAGATTAAATGAAACTTTAAAAAAACAGTACAAATATATAGTGAAGAATATATTACTACTAGCACAGTTTGATGCCGTTGCTGTAATTCATGCTACGGTCCCAGCAGCCTTACCTAACATTGCTTTTGCACCATCAGTGCAAATGTCATCCTAGTGAAAAAGACAAATAATGTCATATAAATAGTTTTGACCTATGAACTCCCTAAAAGAGTTTCAGGGACCTTCTGAGAGCCACAGACCACACTGTAAGAACCACTGGTCTAAGTAATATTTTACCTCTAACATTTTAGATTGCAGTTTCCAGGGAATTATAACTAACTTTGGTTGGCGCTTACTCTTGCCTGGCATGGTGCTTAGATCGTATTATTTCCATTTAGTCTTTTTAACATCTATGTAAGATAAATACTGTTTTTATGCCCATTTTATAGATCAGGAAGTTCAGAGAGCTTAAGTAGGATAAGTTGAGTAGGATAGACTATGTTTCAATTCTTGTTCTTAGAGTAGGGTGCAAAATTTAACTTAAAATTTATTATTTTAGGCTGGGTACAGTGGCTCATGCCTGTAATTCCAGCATCTGGGGAGGCCAAAGTAGGTAGATACCTGAGGTCAGGAGTTTGAGATCAGCCCGGCTAACGTGGTGAAACCCCATCTCTACTAAAAATAGAAAAATTAGCTAGGTGTGGTGGTTCATGCCTGTAATTGCAGCTACTCAGGAGGCTGAGGCAGGAGAATTGCTCGAACTCTGGAGGTTGAGTTTGCAGTGAGTCAAGATCGTGCCACTGCTCTCCAGCCTGGGCAACGGAGCAAAACTCTCTCTCAAAAAAAAAAAAAAAATCTTGTGAAAATGTGAAATATCCACTGAATCCACTAGTGTAATGAACCAAGAATATTTTTGGATAATTCTTACCTCTCACTGCTCTAGTTTCTCTTTTCCATTGTCTATTCCTCTTCCCAAGAATAGCCACATTTGTATTATTTCAAAAAGATTTGTAAATTCCCCATCCAAAATCTAGGATGTCTAAGGGACTTATTCACTTAATTAATTTCATGAAAAAACTATTCGAATGCCTCCTTTGTGCAAGGTATTTTGCAAAACAGTACAGAATAACACAGAAGCTAGTAACACATGGCCCTGTTTTTAAGAACCATTCAGTCTTTTTCTTTCTGTGAAAAGACAGCTCAATACAAGAACTGTGTGTAACAAAATACATGTTGTAATAAAAATACAAGCACTCAGCTTTTTTGATATGCTTTCATATATAATGTTTTAAATCAAAGATTTTCTTAAATGACTGAATGTGAAATGCCCGACCTTTAAAAGGATGGAACCACTTAGATTAGATTTGTTCTCTGGAATCAGAGAGCTGAGACAGTGGACTTAAACTTACTAATGCATCCTCGGTTTGGTTTGGTAAAGTGTGACTGGTAAGGAATTTGTTTAAGGAAGCTTTTACATTAGCTAGTAGTCAGCTGTTGGGACTTACACGCTGAACGCTGTGGCTGTTCTGTCTGTTACTGTCTCAACCCTTCACCCTTGTCCCTCTCAAAAGATTTGTTTCTCACATTTTACTAATAACGTCAAGCTACTGCCTCAACTTCCTCCTTTTCCCATCATCATAGTTCACCTATTTTCATCTCCCCCACCCCATTCAATTTCCTTGTTTTTCTGAAAACATTCGCTCTGATGAGACTAATCCCTTTACTTATTCTTGTTACCCCATTTCTTCTTATCTTCTCAAAGACCTGGTACCCTCAGTTATTCTGCCCAGCATGGCCTTTCTAGTCCCCTTTCCCCAGGCATTCTTTGAATGCCTAGGATATACAGGGCAGTAGACCCTAGAGTTTCTGTCATCAACAAGAGGCAGATGGCATTCATTAGGATTCACTAGGGTCAGGCTATGATTGAGATGCCAGGGCTGCAGGGAAGGGCAGGACAACTCTGCCCAGGGATGGACAAATCTTCTAAAGGAAGGCTTCAGGAAGTAGGTTTCTTTGCTGAATAAGGAGTTTGCAGGCTAAAGGAGTACCTTTTTTAGGAAATGGGACTAAATAGCAAATGCAAAGTCACAGAGGCAGGAAAGAGCATTATTTTCCAATAGAATGTGTGAGATGGGAATGGGGTAAGGTGGGAGATGAGGCTGCAGAGCAGGCAGGGGTTAGATCTAGAAGCACTGTTATATGCCATCTGAAGGGAGTTGGATTTCCATTGGTCATTTGTTTATTCAACAAAAATTTATTGAAAGCCTACTGTCTCCCAGGCACTATGTTAGAGTCTGAGTATAGAGTAATAAATAAAGCCGGACACAGCCATTGCTCCAGTGTAGTTTACAGACAAGTGGGGAAAACCAGACATTAACAAATATCACATGAATATATTAATGTGATTGCAAAGTAGGATAAAGACTAGGCAAGGGAAAAAACGATGCTCTGTAACAGAGGGGAAACTATTATGGAAATTTAGGGAAGAGCACAGTCAAGGAAAGCCTCTCTAAGGAATTGGTGTTAAACTGAGATCTACAGGAGTTGGAGTTTGCAGGCTAAGAGTAGTGAGAAGGTTTTTTCCAGCTTTTAGGCAAACAGAAGAGCAGAACAAAAGTCCCAAGGCAAGAAAAAGCCTAGCAAACTCCAGATATATAGGTGGGGCATGGGGAGTAGGAGAGTGACACAGATGGAGACCTGAAGAAATTAGAGGGGCTTGGCTTAAGGTAGACAGTAGATAAGAGGAAAAAGATTAAATGCAAGCAGAATACATAAAAAGAAGTCCACATCAAGATAGATCATAATGGAACTACAGATCACTAAAGGCAAAGAGAAGATCTTAAAAGAAGCCACCTACAAAGGATTGGCGATTATGACGACAGCAGATTTCTCAATAGCAACAGCAGAAGCTGAAAGACAGCAGAATAATATTTTCTAAATGTTAAGAGAGAACAACTGGCAACCTGGAATTGTGTACTCAGGAAAAAATAAAATAAAATATTTAAACAACAAAGGCGAAATAAAGACTTCCAGAGATGAGCAAAAACTGAGAGAATTTACCACTGTGAGATATCCACAGTAAAGGAACTCTAAAGGGTATATTTCAGGAAAAGGAAAATGAATCCAGAAAGTCTTGAGATGTAAGGCAGCTAGTATGAGATGCAGAAAGCAATGGTGAATAAATAAGATAGTCTGTATAAAATAATGATTTTATATTTAAGGGAGTATTTAAAAATGATAGAACTAAAATATCTACTAACAGCATATAAATCAGGACTAAGGGAAATTCTAGAATTGAAGTATTCTAGAGAGGTTTTTTTTTTTAATTTCAGGGGAGAGGTAGGATATTAAGATATAATTAACTTTAGACTTTGAAAAATTAAATGTACATAGTAAAAATTTAAAAATAAGTCTGAAAATAGTATAAATTATAAGCAAGTAGAGGCAGAAAAAGGGGGACAAACATAAATTCAATCCAAAAAGGGGCAAGAAGCATAGGGAAAAGTGGAATGAGCAGAAATTAAGAACTAAGGTGGTGGGAAGAAATCCAGGTGTATAATAATTATAATATATGTTAATGAGATAAACTCAGCAGTTAAGAAAAGATATTACAAGATTAGATATAAATAAAATTAAGTTATATGCTTTTAATAAGTGACATGTCTACATGAGGTTGAAATAGTACAAAGGAAAAAAATATACAAGGCAAATACCAAAAGAATGTTGGCATAACAGAATTAATATCAAACATGATAAACTTAAAGAAACAATGCATTATTAGCAATAGAGAAGGCTATTATATATGATAAAGGGTTCATTTTACCAGGAAGATATAACCATTCTAAACTTGTATGAGCCTAATAAAACAGCCTCAAAGTAGATTAAGTGAAATTTGTATAATTAATTTTTTATTAGGGAAAAACTGAGAAATCCTTCCTCATAGGAGGAGATTGCAACCTATTTCTCAATTATGGGTAGGTCAAGTAGATATAAAGTCAGTAAAGATACAGAACATTTTAACCATGAACAAGTTTCATCTAATAGTCATCTTTGGAATTATATGCCCAGTAATTAGAGAATTTATATTCTTTTCAGTAGAACAGCAGAAAAAAATTGATTACATACTACATCATAAAGTAAGGCTTAATATACATACTAAATCATAAAGTAAGGCTTAATAGATTTTAATGAGCTGGTACCTTACATATTATACTTTCTAACCAGAGATAAAACAAGGTTACCTGCAGTTACTAAGTTATTAGGAAATAATAAGAGAGTTTGAGGCATGGCGGCATGCATCTGTAATCCCAGCTACTTGAGAGACTGAGATTTGAGGATTGCTTGAGCCCAGGGGTTTAGGCCAGTCTGAGCAACAGCAAGACCCTGTCTCTTAAAAAGAAAAAGGAAGAGTGAGTTTTTAAATGTTTTAAAAAGACAAAATGGTCATTATTTGCAGATAAATACCATTCTAAGAATACTTTTAAAAGCTTTAAAATTGTAAATCAATAAGAGAACTAATAAGTAGTTAGACAAAAGATAAATATCTAAAAATAAATCGTTTAGTACCTACAAAGTACCAGGCATTGTACCAGACACCATAAGGGATACAAAAATGGGTTAAATGCCCCTTATCTTAGGAAGCTTAAATTTATTCAATAATTCATCTGTTACAAGGAAGGCTAATTTTTAAAGTACAAGAAAACTAGGTAGATGTTTGATAAGAGACATGAGGTCACTGCTGGTAAAAGTATAAATTAATATAAGCTTTCTAGAAAGCATATTGGCTGTTTACTCCCAGAGTTTTATTTTATATTTCTTAGACTTGCTGATTCTTTCTGTAGGAATTTATCCAATGGAATTAATCAGAAGTATGGACAAATATCTATATGAAGATCCTGATTACAATGTTGTATATAACAGTAAATACTGGCAGCAGTCTAAATAGTCATCAAAATAAAATTGATGGAAAATAAACTATAGAATGTCTATAGAATAGAGAATACCGTGGGTTGACTAAGCATTACATCTTAGGAAAACGTTCACTGTAGGTTATTATGTGTTAAAAAGAGATTACAAAACAATTTGCACACTGACTTTCCCCTATCTCAAAACTGAGAAGAGACAGCAATAGAAAAATAAGTCAGTTAGTCTGAATACATAAACAATTTACCAGTCGTTATTTCTGGATAGCAAGTGATTTTTTTCTTTAAGCTTGTCTTTGATATATATATATATATATATATATATATATATATATATATATATATATATATATATTATGGGACAGAGAGAACATTAAAAAGAAGTGGATATAGTGTACTCTTTTGAGGTGTTTGGTGAAAAGATGAGAGAGGTATGTATGTGTGCATTAAATTCCACAGTGATGTAGCCCGGCATCACTATACATAGTTTGCCATCTTCCTTTCACAGCCAAGCTTCTTTTTACATTGTTTTGCCTGTAAAAATAAAATCTTACAGATGGGTGAAGAGAAAGTTAAACAGCTCTTTTCCCCCTGCTCTGACTCTCAAGTTTTTCTCCCCAGAGCAAATACTGAGAGTCATTGTCTATGCATATCATTTTACATAAATTGATCACGTTACACATATATTTCTGTAGTTCATTCTTGTGAATATAACCTAGACATTACTTTCATGTCAGTGACTATAGATATTATGAAACACTACTACATCAGTCCAAGTGATAGCTTATGTACCATAGGACTTTGCTTAAAAATCTTGCATCATTTCATGTCATCTTTTAAATTCGTAATCCTCAGTCTAGCATTCAAGATATTCCAGTATGATACCATCTTAATACTTTAGCTTTATCTCCCCCTATCTTATCCCTGCCCTGGGCCCCAGCCTGCTTCATTACTGGTTGATGATCTTTTGTGTCTTTATTACTACTGTTTGTTGTGACTGAAATTTCCCTTATATTACTCCTCTTTGTGTCCAAATTCTATTTCTCTTTTCTCTTGCCATCCTTTCTTCTTTTTCCTAAATAGACTAAGATTCTTAGGGGCAGGGAGTATGTGTTATTCAGCTGCCTTTCATAATACATGACATAGTAGATGTTTGAAGAATGTTTGTTATTTATTTATTTAACTTATGTACAAAAATGCATTGAGTGTAGTTAGCTTCTTATCCTAAGCCCATCCTCCTTGTAACCTATTCTGACCCTAACCCCATTATAATCTCTTCCACTTTTAAATTACCCAAAGCACTCTGTATTGCTGTTATTACCAAAATCTACTTTATAGTCTCATATAAAAATAATAATAAAAATTGTATCATCTTAATAGATTGTAGATCTTTTAATAAGAAGGACCATCTTTGCTTAGTTTTTATTTTTTTTAATACATAATACCTTTGACCATGTAGTTTTTATTCTTGTAGTCACTAACATAATGTCTGTACACAGTGAGCACTCAGGAAGCGTTTTTTTTTTTTGAGACAGAGTCTCACTTTGTCGCCAGGCACCAGGCTGGAGTGCAGTGGCGCAATCTCGGCTCACTGCAATTTCCGCCTCCTGGGTTCAAGCAATTCTCCTGCCTCAGCCTTCCGAGTAGCTGGGACTACAGGTGCGCACCACCACGCCCAGCTAATTTTTGTATTTTTTAGTAGAGACAGGGTTTCACCATGTTGGTCAGGATGTTCTTGATCTCTTGACCTCATGATCCACCTGCCTTGGCCTCCCAAAGTGCTGGGATTACAGGCGTGAGCCACCGCGCCCGGCCTCAGGAAGCATTAATTGGATGGAGCTGAATTAAATTGTGAGGAAAAGTTCAAACAAAAGCCTGAAATTTGCACTTTCTAGGGAGTCAGTGATCATTCTGCAGCACAAACTCCTTATCTGTAAAGATGGTCCTGGAATGCTTGAGCTTTGTAGCATTGCAGGGCTTTAAACTAAGGGCTTAGATTTAATGCATTAATAACTGGCTTCTGTTTTCAAATCCATAACACTATCTAAGTGATAAAGCTGCTTAAGATTAATTCATTTCCTTTTTCGTAGCAACCCTATGTTATTTTTAATTTGCTTATTAGGAAGCAAAGGCATAGAGAAGTTTTGTGACTTATTTATAAACAGGAAAGGATCAATAAAGTAAGAATTGAAATAATATACTGTTAGAAATATAGTGACATATTATCAACCTGAAGTTTAGTGATTATGTCCAAATACCCTTAAGTTCTCTTAACAGAATTCCAAAATATTTACTGTCTATGAATTCATTCATGAATGCATGTGAAAACTGTCAAGCACTGATTATGTGCCAAACAAACAGGCATTAGTTTAGGTGCAGAGATAAAACAGTGAATAAGACGAAGAGCTGGCCTTCATGGAGTGCACAGTAACTGAAAACAGAACAGGCTGGGCACGGTGGCTCACACCTGTAATCTCAGCACTTTGGGAGGCCGAGGCGGGCAGATCACTTGAGGTCAGGAGTTCGAGATCAGCCTGGCCAACATGGTGAAACCCCATCTCTGGTAAAAACACAAAAATTAGCTAGGTGTGGTGGTGGGTTCCTGTAATCCCAGCTACTTGGCAGGCTGAGGCATGAGAATTGCTTGAACCTGGGAGGCGGAGGTTGCAGTGAGCCTAGATCACACCACTGCACTCCAGACTGGGTGACAGAGTGACTCTGTCTCAAAAAAAAAGAAAGAAAAGAAAAAGGAAACAGGACAGGCTGTCTGTAGATTTGTATTCTGGTTCCTCTGTCACTGACTGAGCAACTGAACCTCTCTGCATCATTTCCTCCTGTGTAAAAGAGCAGGTTACACTAGAACTGTTTTTTTTTTTTTTTTTTTGAGACGGAGTTTTACTCTTGTTGCCCAGGCTGGAGTGCAGTGCTGCAATCTTGGCTCACTGCAACCTCTGCCTTCCGGGTTCAAGTGATTCTCCTGCCTCAGCCTCCTGATTTAGCTGGGATTGCAGGCATGCGCCACCACGCCTGGCTAATTTTATATTTTTAGTAGAGACAGGATTTTTCCATGTTGGTCAGGCTGGTCTTGAACTCCCAACCTCTGGTGATTGGCCCGCCTCGGCCTCCCAAAGTGCTACACTGGAACACTGAGCCCGGCTACACTAGAACTTTTTAAAGGACATTGGTTTCTTCAAAGTTTTGAGTCTGTAAATTGTCAGAAATCCTAGTTTTCCAGAAAGACAAAGGCAGGAACTAATTTCTTTCATGTAGTCTGTTTAGTTTACTTACTCCAGTATTTCATGCTCAGTGTTTCATGTTCAGTTCTTTACAGCTGAACTCCTTGTCTACTTTTTGTTCTTTAAGAGAAGGGGGAAAGTGAGGAATTATTCTATTGTGATTTGTAATCGAGGTGTAATTTGTGGTGCATGGTTATATTCAGATCTAAGTTACGATATTTAGAAATATGGTTCATCCAGGCCTTGTGGCTCATGCCTGTAATCCCAGAACTTTGGGAGGTGAAGCAGGTGGATCATTTGAGGTCAGGAGTTTGAGACCAGCCTGGTCAACGTGGTGAAATCCCATCTCTACTAAAAATACAAAATTAGCCGGTGGTAGTGGTGCTCGCTGGTAATCCCAGCTACTTGTGAGTCTGAGGCAGGAGAATCGCTTGAGCCTGGGAGGTGGAGGGTTGTGGTGAGCTGAGATCATGCCACTGCACTATAGTCTAGCAAGAGAATGAGACCTGTCTCAAAAAAAAAAAAAAAAAAAGGAAGAAGAAATATTATGGTTCTGTGATGATGTTAATCAGAAACTTTTAAAACCAGTTTATCTGAAATTTTTTTCTGATTACATAACATCATCTGTAGATATGCACTTAACACAAAAAGGTTAAGTGTTTACCTGCGCATGGTGAGGTTATGTTTTCCTTTTAATGCTTCTCTGTGCTTTGCATATTTTCTATAATGAGCTTGTACTATTTTTGTAATTGGGGAAAAAGATTAAGATAACTACATAAGGAAGTACAATATCTCTCTTAACTGGCTTCCATGCTTTTAGTTTTTCCTTGTGTTTCTTGCTTCTTAAAAATCATCATCGGTGGCCTGGCACGGTGGCTCACACCTGTCATCCCAGCACTTTGGGAGGCTAAGGAGGGAAGATCACTTGAGGCCAGGAGTTCAAGACTTGAGCAAGATAGCGATACCCCATCTCTACAAAAAAATTTAAAAAAATAGCTGGGCATGGTGGCATGCACTTGTAGTCCCAGCAACTTGGCAGGCTGAGGCAGGAAGATAGCTTGTGCCCAAGAGTTCAAGGCTGCAGTGAGCTATGATTGTGCCACTGCACTCTAGCCTAGGCAACAAAGTGAGATCATGTCTCTGAAAAAAAGAAAAATAGGCCGGGCGCAGTGGCTCACGCCTGTAATCTCAATACTTTGGGAGGCCAAGGCAGGCAAATCGTGAGGTCAGGAGATCAAAACCATCCTGACCAACATGGTGAAATCCTCTCTGTACTAAAAATACAAAATATTAGCTGGGTGTGGTGGCATGCACCTGTAATCTCAGCTACTCGGGAGGCTGAGGCAGGAGAATCACTTGAACCCAGGAGGTGGAGGTTGCAGTCAGCCAAGATTGCACCACTGTACTCCAGCCTGGGCAACAGAGCGAGACTCTGTCTCAAAACAACAACAACAATAAAAAACAACCCTTGGTTTCCTATGGCCTACCAAATAAGAGTCCAATCCTGCCTGACCCCTAGGACCTTCACAGCTTGGCTTCAGCCTGCCTTTCCATTTCATTGCTGCCCTTCTCTTTCTACATATTTTCTCCAGTCCTTGAATGTATTGTGTTCTTTGATATTCAATCTCTCAGTTACTCAGAACAAAAATTCTTTTAGAATCACCTTCACTTCTTTGACTCCCTTATACGAGGGAAGCTCATTTCTCACCACTTCCAGTGCCACAGTCCCAGCCACCTGGGTGGTTGCCACAGCCTCCTAACTGACTTCCTGCTTCTATCCTGCTTCCACTGCTGTCAGTCCTCCACAGAGCAGCCAGATCATGTCAGTCTTCTGCCAAACACCCTCTGGAAGCTCCTCACTTCACTCAGAGTAACTACTGAAGGCCTTCCATGGGCCTGAGAGCTTCGGGTAACCTGGTCACACCTCTCCAACCTCATCACTTCTCTCTTTCTAGTTTCACCCCGGATCCTGGCATCCTTTCTGTTCCTCAGTTGTACTTAGCATATACCCATCTCAGATATTATTTCCTCATCCTTTTAAGTTGTCTTTGCTGGTTCCTTCTCTGCTCCTTACATAGAAGCATTTCATAGGGCACTGTCTGTAGCTCTCTTCTTGACTTATTCTGAATATGCCCTCCAGCCCCTGTGACTGCATCTATCCCATGCTTTTGACTACTGTTGCTACACTGACAACTCCCAAATCTGTCATTTGCCTAGATTTTCTCCTGAGTTCCCGGCCTATATTTCCATCTCTCTTGCATCCCGTGCCACATACGCAAAATCCTGCACAATATTAACCTCCTCCCCAAGATAACAGAGCAGGACAATAAGCAGTTGCTTCCCCACAGCCTCCCACCTTGGTTGATGAGCCACCTGGTCATTTAGGGCAACACTGGGGAGTCATTCTCAACCACTTCCTCTCCCATAACACAGCCAGATCTGAATGGGCACCAGCTTCTCTCTCTCATAGCTCTCGTGAACCCATTCCTTTGTCTCAGTTCTCACTGCCCCACCATAATTTAGTCAGCGTGCTCAATCTTGCTTTCCCTGGGCCACAATGGAAGAAGAAGGAATTGTTTTGAGCCACACATAAAATACACTAACACTAATGATAGCTGATGAGTAAAAAAAAAAAAAAAAAAAAAAATCACAAAAAAAATCTAAAACAATGTTTTAAGAAAGTTAAAGAATTTCTTTTGGGCTGCATTCAAAGCTGTCCTGGGCCACAGGTTGGACAAGCTTGGTTCAGATCTTCATTATTCCCTCCCCAACCCCTTTCTTTTTGAGATGGGATCTTTGCTGTGTCACCCAGGCTGGTGTACAGTGATGCAATCATGGCTTACTGCAACCTTAAACTCCTCGGCTCAAGCAGTCCTCTTGCTTCAGCCTCCTGGTAGCTAGGACTGTAGGCACATGCCACCATGGCTGGCTAACTTTTAAAAATGTTTTGTAGAGACACAGTCTCACTATATTGTCTAGACTGACTCCTGGCCCAAGCAATCCTTGTACCTCAGCCTCACAAAGTGCTGGGATTATAGGCGTGAGCCACCATGCCTGTCCCCATTTCTCCCTTTATGGTACAGTGCTTAGGAGCATGGACTCTGAAGCCAGACTGCATACATTCTAATTTTGTTTTTCTTTTTTGTTTTGTTTTGAGATGAAGTCTCACTCTATCTCCCAGGCTGGAGTTCAGTGGTGCAGTCTCGGCTCACTACAACCTCTACCTCCTGGGTTCAAGTGATCCTCCTACTTCAGCCTCCCAAGTAGCTGGGATTACAAGTGTGTGCCACCATGCCTAGCTAATTTTTGTATTTTTAGTAGAGACAGGTTTTCACCACGTTGGCCAGGCTGGTCTCAAACTCCTGACCTCAAGTGATCCACCTGCCTCAGGCTCCCAAAGTACTGGGATCATAGGTGTGAGCCACTGTGCCCCACCCATTCTAATTTTTGATTTGCCACTTAGTTTTATGACCTTGGTCAAGTTTTGTAACTTCTCTGCACCTTGGTTTCTGTATTGGTAAAATAGGGATAATTGGTTATGAGGATTAAGTGATTTAACAGATAAAAAGTGCTTAGAACAGTACCCAACACATCATGGTGATGTTATTTTAACTGTTGAAGTAGCCACCTAGCTGGCCTCTGTAGCTGTTCCTCTTCTAAAGCCTTTTCTCCTCTGCTATTGAATCAGCTTTCAAAAATGGACATCTGACCACATTCTTTCTTTCTTTTTCTTTCTTTTTTTTTTTTTTTAAGAAGGAGTTTTGCTCTTGTTACCCAGGCTGGAGTGCAATGGCGCGATCTCGGCTCACTGCAACCTCCATCTCCTGGGTTCAGGCAATTCTCCTTCCTCAGCCTCCCGAGTAGCTGGGATTACATGTTTTTCTTTTTTTGAGATGGAGTCTTGTTCTGTTGCCCAGGCTGGAGTGCAGTGGCGTGATCTCGCCTCACTGCAACCTCCACCTCTTGAGTTCAAGCAATTCTCCTGCCTCAGCCTCCCAGGTAGCTGGGATAATAGGCACATACCACCACACCTGGCTAATTTTGTATTTTTAGTAGAGACAGGGTTTCACCATGTTGGTCAGAGGCTGATCTCGAACTCCTGAACTCAGGTGATCTGTCCACCTCAGCCTCCCAAAGTGCTGGGATCACAGGTGTGAACCACCACACCTGGCCACATTATTCCCTTTCGAAAGTCGTTCTGTGGTTTCCCTAAATCTAACCACTACTTATAGACTTAGCTCATCTCTATTGTCCCTTTTTTTTCCCTCTGTTATAGCTGTATTATAAATAATTGACAGTTTTTTGAATATGCTTTGATCTTACATCCCTTGGCATCTTTGCATATGCTGTTTCTTCTTCTACTTGAATTGCCCTTCCTTCCCTGGTGTTATTTGCAAGTTTTTAATGATCAGTCCAGGCTATGGACTAAACTTCCTGTGGAAACCTGGCCCTCTCCATGTAGAGCTGATCACTCCCTTCACACTCATCATAATATATCACCATCATTTATTTCTACTATCTGTCAAGCAGACAAACAAGACAGTGAGCTTTAGTTCCATGGTGGTGGGAGATAGTTTCCTCCTCTTCCTCTTGTGATGCAAGCCTTTGCATAGTGATTAGCACAGAGCACATACTCCATAAACATTGTTGAATTAGTAATCACATGTTCAGAAGTTTACTAAGATTTCTCTACTACTTTTCTCCAATTTCTCCAGACTGCAAGAGTTAGTTGATCGAGTGCTGGAACGTTTCCAGGCATCTGGACTAATAGTGAAAGAGTGGAATAGTGTGAAACTACATGCTACAGTCATGAATACACTATTCAGGAAAGACCCCAATGGTAAGTGTCCCAGAGAACTATAGCACAGTTTGTGATCAGCAGCCTTGTGGTATCTCTGAGGTTTATATAGAATGGACTATCAAAGAATCTCTGATATATCTTGTTTTCTAGACCTCTTAGCATATGCTGATGAGCATGGTAGAAGTGAGCAAGAACATATATAGCATGGGACTGTGGCTTCCAGATCTTTTATTTCTGTCACACATAGGATTGCCAGATTTAGCAAATAAAAATACAGGATGCTCTGGTAAATTTTATATAAACAGTGAATAAATTTTTGGCATAAGTATGTTGCATGCAATACTTGGTGGCTTTTTTTTTTTTTTTAAGAGAGAAAAGAAAGGAAGGTGAGCTAGTAAATGTTAGATCAGTGTTTCTCAACTAGGGGTGATTTTGCCCCCAGAGAACATTTGGCATTGTCTGGAGACATTTTTGGTTATCATAGTTAGGGAGCTGGAGATGGGTTGCTGCTGGCACCTAGTGGGTGCTGTCTAACACTCCACAATGCATGGGACAGCCCCCCCAACAAAGAATTATTCTTCCCAAACTGTCAGTAGCACAGAGGTTGAGAAACCGTATGTTAGAATAATAATTTTTTTCTTCATGGACTCTGAGCCTTTTTATAAAACTGCCTTGTTTTAATCCTTGATTTGGGTGTTTATTTCAAAAAGAATTTTTCTTTTCTTCCTGTCCTATGTCCAAAGTGAAAGCGTCTCTCGTACCTTCAACCTCTGATCAGAAGTTACAAGGTTAAGCCATATGCAGCTGTTTCTTGCAAGATCTGTGGTTCAAAATACACTAGCACCAAGATCACGTATTCCAGTTTCATTTCCTGTCTTGGGCCCCAACTTTGGTTTTAGAAAATCTAGGGCTCGTGCCTGTAATCCCAGCACTTTGGGAGGCTGAGGCAGGTGAGTCACTTGAGGTCAGGAGTTTAAGACCAGCCTGGCCAATGTGGTGAAACCCCATCTCTACTAAAAATACGAAAAGTAGCCAGGCGTGGTAGCATATGCCTGTAATGAGAAACTGAGGCAGGAGAATCACTTGAACCCAAGAAGCAGGTTGCAGTGAGCCGAGATTGCGCCACTGCACTCCAGCCTGAGTGACAGAGCAAGACTCGGTCTCAGAAAAAAAAAAAAAAGAAAAAGAAAAAAAGAAACAAATCTAGGTGGGAAGAGAACTTCATCAGTACTTGAAGCATTGACTGTTTGTAGGTTTTTAGTTAGGCCAATTTGTGTGTTCCCTTTAGTTAAGTAAGGCACGTCTTTTAATCTCTCTCAGATATGTACCAAAGATCCCAACTGGAAATCATTTGATATTAACCCCGTTTGGTTAGAGCCATTGTAGGACCAAGAAATATGTAGCCATCTAGTTATTAGTTCTAAAATATTACTATTTTGTGATGCCATATTGAATTTTATTTAAGACTTATAAATAAATCTCTGTTTTACTTTTGAGAACACTGAGATTAAAAGAGCTTCAGATAACTCAGTCAAAGACTATATATATACTCTTGTTTGGGTAGGTAATATAATCTAAAACTTTGAACTTGTTGTTGAGCATATTTCTTTTTTTGTTTATTTCATCTCACTCTGTCACCCAGGCTGGAGTGCAGTGGTGCAATCTTGACTCACTGCAACCTCCACCCCTGCCTGGGTTCAAGTGATTCTCCTGCCTCAGCCTCCCGAATAACTGGGATTACAGGCATCTGCCACCATGCCCAACTAATTTTTGTATTTTTAGTAGAGACAGGGTTTCACCACGTTAGTCAGGCTGGTCTTGAACTCCTGACTTCGTGATCCACCCACCTCAGCCTCCCAAAGTGCTGGGATTACAGGCATGAGCCACTGCACCCAGCCCAGTTGAGCATATTTCTTTCCTTTGGGGAGTAATACCACAGGAAGTGGGAATATTTTAGATACCTAGGTATTATAATGTAGCTTGTCCAATGGAAACATTTAACTAGGTTTGTGCTATTTGTTTTATTTTGGATGGTGTATTTTAATTTTGGAAAACAGTGAGAATCCTCTGTATATTTTAACATCATTATGTAAAGGCAGAGTTTCAGAACTCTATGAGTATACTCTAAATTTATTGGTTCAGAAGACATATATTGTATTAAGATAACTGTCTGTGATGATGGAAGTATTCTGTATCTGTGATGTCTAATATGGTAGCCACTAGACACATGTGGTTATTGAGTGCTTGAAAGGTGGCTAGTGAGACTGTAAAAGTGAACTTTTATTTAAGTTTTATTTTAGTTTTAATTAAAATTTACATAACCACATCTGGATAGTGGCTATTGTTTTGGACAGTGCAGGTATAGACAGTATTTTATTAGACATTTATTAGCTATCAGTATATTTTGCATTTGTCTTAGTACTTAAATATTTGTCCAGAGCTCTTAAAACTATATCATGGTCCATTATTAACTAATCTCTTCACATAGAAAGAGTTCAGTTATATAGGAATCTGTATATTCTAAGTTGTGTGGATCCAGGTTTATATTCAGTTAGCGCTAGAGGTTTATGTAAGAGAATGTTGTGTGTTCAGTCTAGTTATCCCTCTAACTGTTTGCAGATTTTCGAAATATAATCGCTTTATTGGGATATAGTTCACATACTATACAATTTACTCTCGATATATAATTTAGTGGTTTTTAGTATGGTTAAAGTTGTACAGCCATCACCATAATCAGTTCAGCATTTTTATCACCCTAAAATGAAACTCCATGCCCATTGGCAGTCACTTACCACTTCTTCCTACCCCTCTCACCCTGCCCTCCTCCAACCTCCACCAAGCCCTAGGCACCACCAGTCTACTTTATGTCTCTATAGAGCTGCCTGTTCTGGACATTTCATATAAACAGAATCACTCAGTATGTGATCTTTTGTGGCTGACTTGTTTCACTTAGCATAATGTTTTCAAGGCTCATCCATGATATAATATATAAGTACGTTATTCCTTTTTTTTTTTTTTTCCTGTGTGTGTGTGTTTTTTTTTTTGAGACAAGGTCTCTGTTGTCCAGGCTGGAGTGCAGTAGAGTGATCTCGGCTCTCTGCAACCTCCACCTCCTGCACTGGAGAGATTCTCACACCTCAGCCTCCTGAGTAGTTGGGACTACAGGTAGATGCCACTACACACACCTAATTTTTAAGCTTTTTTACAGAGGCGGGTTCTCACTATATTGCCCAGGTTGGTTTCAAACTCTTGGGCTCAAGCAGTCCTTGTGCCTCAGCCTCCCAAAGTGTTGGGATTATAGACCTGAGTCACCATGCCTGGCACTTCATGTTTTTATGGCTGAATAATAGTCCATTGTATGGATATGCCACATTTTGTATGGATATGCCACATTTTATGTATCCATTCATCAATTGGTGGACATTTGTGTTGTTTCCACTTTCTGACATTTATTTGGTATTAATTTGTTGTTCTTTTGCAACTTCACACAGTCTTTTTCTCTTAACAGGGGACCTATTTTTAAGTTGTGAAATGTGCATGGGAGTGGGATCTTTGATTAAGAGCATTCTTCTCGTTAGACAAATAGTTCCATAGTTACCCATGTGCAACTCCAGTGGGCTAGCTGAAATGTATTATGTATTATGTTCATGGAGTTGTTAAAACTCTAGATATATTTGATCAATTCTGGCTTCTTATACTCCTTACTTATAAAAGTAAAAGAACATATTTAAAGGTGGAAATAAGTATTTTTGAATGTCTGTCAGTTGGTAGGAAATGATTAATGTTTCAGAAAATATTCTGAGTTAATTCTTGAGGATACTTTTGAATTTTTTGTACTCTGGACTCTCCTGTATTGAATTTTTACTTGAAAAGGACATGAAATGATGTTACATTTTTTTCTTTCCTGTTTCCGTCTCCTTTGATATTCTTTTTCTTGCCAACCTTTAAGGATCTCTTTTGAGATACGCAACCCAAATTAACTCAAGAAGCTAGAGCACAGCTTGATTTAGGCTAAGGTCATAGATTTGCTGCATTCCTGTGTAGAATGTCTGTAAGGATACCTTTGATTGCAACTAAAGGGTTCTTTTTCCTTTGGGGGAAGTTCTTAAATCAGCCCAGAGCATGATTGCCAGCAGTTTTGACTAGTTAATGTGTGAACTCTTATGTATTTTTACATATTTAAAATTATATGCCCCTTATCTTAGGTCTGTAGAACGTAAGGAACCTTTGAAAATTACTCAGTCCTACCTCTCACTTTGTCACCGAAGAACTAAGGTCCATGATAGAGACATAATTTGCTTAAGAATGTAGCTAGTTGCATAGTTAGGAATATACAGTTAGTGCCTGGAGAATGTCAAATGAATAAATTAATGAGTAAATGTATATTGAATTAATCAATGACAGAACTGAGACTAGATGACAGGTCTTTTGATTCATAGCCTGACGTTTTTCCTCTGCATTATGCCACTTCCCAGGTAGTACATGAAAATTTTTCTAGTTGTACCTATGTACCTATAGAAATCCAGGAGAAAACAACCAACCAACCTAAGCTTCTAACATTATCTTTGGAATGTTTACAGCTGAAGGCAGGTACAATCTCTACACACCAGATGGCAAATATATCTTCAAGGAAAGAGAATCATTTGATGGCCGAAACATTTTAAAGGTCAGTATGAAGCTGAGTGAATTGAAAATCCTTTGGCACATGTCCTAAATAAGGGAGGAAAACAAGTAGTTCTCCTTTTAACAATACAGTATATTTTTCTCATACTTCTTCATACCTTGTCTCATACTTGTTAAAATTTAATTATCTAAAGGGTAAAGAAAGGAAAAGTAGGTGGTCCTCTTAAGGCTTTGTCACTTCTAGAGTACTTGAAATTGATGTGTTTGTTTGTTTGTTTATCTGAGACAGTGTCTCGCTCTGTTTCTCAGGCTGGAATGCAGTGGTGCAAACACAGCTCACTGGAGCCTTGATTTCCTGGGCTCAAGTGATCCTGTCACCTCTGTCTCCCAAAGTGCTGGAATTATAGGTGTGAGCCTCTGCACCCTGCCTGACATTGGTAATTTAAGAAACACTGATGAAAAGAAAAAAAAAAAAAGAAAGAAACAAGTAGGTATTCCAGCTACTTGGATTCATAGAAATAAGTTAATTTCAACCTAAGTTTTACTCTGTACTTACCTCTGGAGGTTTGAGCTTGCATTTTTTTAAGTAGAAAATAATTATTTGTCTTGTTCCAACAGATTTTTCTCTTTAGCCACAAAGTCAGTCTCTGAAGTGGCTTTATAATCCCTTTTGACTCAGAAACAGCCTATGTCCTAAAAAGTAGATGGTGCATTTCTGACCGTTGAGGCTTTCCCTTTCTAAGTGTTGAATTAATCTACGAAATGTATGTAAAGGGGTTCTTCAGGATTACATTTATCTTTCTCCAACAGACTACCCTTCTGCAATATTCATGATTTGTGCCTTCTCTATCAGGTTAACATGCCATCGTTCCTCTGGACAAAGAGAAACATAAGTTGGTACTAATGGAGAGGTTTTCAAGTCTTTTTTTCTTTTGCTCTGTAAGGGTTTAGGTCATTCTCAAGGCTATGGGTGTTTTGCTGAGGTGGAAGGGAAGTATATAATAACATCAGAATAAGCTTTAGCTTGAGAAATGCTTGTACTTTTTCTTCCCTATCCCATCCTCCATTCCCTTATCTTGTTGCTTTACAGTTTCCTGCCCAATGCTGAATGTGACCCCATTGCCTTAATTAATGATATCACTCTTCAACAGCTGTGACTGCTTACCGTGGAGCCCAATAGGGCAATGCCAACCATCAACTCAGACAGGCATTCCAGCACGCACATTGCAGAGCTATGCCAAAGTCCTTCCTTTCCTTGATATGTTTTCTCTTTTTGAGTAGTTTTCTTGTTTTTGAGGTAGCTTTGTGTTTGAGTGGCAGGCTGCTAATGAATTCAGCTGTAGTTAACTTTACTGTTTTTCCCAGGCTATAGCTTCTGTGTGATTTGAATCTTTCTCTTCTTTTATCTCCCTTCTTTGGGGATTTTCCAGTATCATCATGAATTACTTTGCTTTTTGTTGTTGTTAATTTGGTTAAGAAAGAAAATAGACTGAATGGGGAAAGAAATCTTTAGGAATGGCTCAAAGCCAACTGGCTTTTCATGGAATTAAAACTGAAGCCTTGAATGTTGGTGCAAGTCAGATGTGAGGTGCTTCGACATCTTTAAGAGTGGGATGATGATAAGAGAGCCTGTTGGGTGGCTGTATGAGCAGTGTGGAACTTTTACTTTTGTATGGAATTTCTCTTATTCTGCAAAGTAAGTTTTCCATTTAAAGATGCTTTTTCCAGAAATCTTCTGAACCACCCCAGTGATGACATGAATGTAGCTCCCTCTAGTGTTGACAAGGACTTGGCTGTATCAGTATACCCTTACTAATTCAAACCCAGTCACTTTTGGTGCTGGACCTAGCTAGGCTCTTAGAGACTATTTAGTCCAATTCCCCACTTTAATCTCTGACACGAGATCTACTAAGGTAAAGTGACTTGCCAGAGGTACCGCTAGTTAGTAGCAGAGTCTGAATCAGAACAAAAAGACTCAAAACTCACTAACTGAGCATTGTTTTCTGCTGCCTCCCATAAAGATGCTCAGTGTTTAGGTAGAGAACATTACATATTTGAAGTTGGGCATATCTGCCTGAACTGGGATAATGTCCAATTAAAACTTGTTTCATAAATGGTGGGGCAGTGAGTGTGCCAATTAGTCTAAAACCATAGCTAGTTAATAATTAGACTTTTGTATTGAATATAATACCAACACTAACAGAAATACTTAATGACTATATACCATCTGCCAGACTATGTGCCCTAAAGATGAGAAACAGTCATTATGATATAATCCCTGCCTTCCAGGAGCTTCCAGTCCATGAGGGAAACAGTTAATAGGCAATTAGAATATAAAAACCATGGCATGAGTTATGGACAAGTGCCTTTGACCACAGATAGTTATGACGAAGTACCCTTTAGTATAGTTTCTAATGTTTTACTCCTTAATCACTAGTTCCAGAAAAATAATCTATCACCTATGTTCAATCAAGGGAATTAACTTCTTTCTTAAAGTAAAGGTTAATTGTGGGCTTCAACAGTTACCTCCCACCCCCAAAACAGGCAATTAACTATGTTTGTGAAGTAGTAGTCCACTCACCTTTTGGCATTACCATGAATGGACATGTCTTTCTCAATTAAAACGTGACTCCATGGCCCTTGAAGCCCTTAAAATAAAAAAAAGGATTTAGAAAACCAGTGGACTTTGTATATATAGTTTTTGTATGTTATGAAATTATTATGTTTAGAAAGAAAAAAATCAATTTCACTAACAGGATGGGAACTGACTTGGAGTAAACAGAAAGGTTAACTGCATTGGTTGTTATAAGGAGCCTAAGCATACGTGTGCAGCATATTAACAGCTGCATAGGCCAAGGATCAGGAACGCTGGTAATGGGAGGCAGCCTTAGAAAAAAAATCAACTTCATCTACTATTCAAAGAGAAACAAAACAAGAAAGAAAGTCATTGCTCATTGCTGTAAGAATTTAATGAGTAACAGCCTATTGCTATTCTACTCCATGAAGAAAATTGGTTCTTTTGGCTTGGTATAATATTATGTGTTCTGGGTGCCTTAATAAGAAAAAAAAAAGAAATCTTTAGTGACTGTTGGAGGTGGAAGCCACATTTTTCTTTTGTACAGCTTTTTTGAGAGTTGTTGCAGCTGTAATATACTAGTGTCTGGTTATTCCTAGTTAAAATAAGAGTTTTCTTTCCCTGGGAAAGACTGAATTAAGAATTGACACCTGGAATAATTCTCCTGTGTTATTCAAACCTGAAAAGGAACAAACATATTTGGTTATGGTGGTTTTTATGCAAGAGTGCCAGATAGCTCCAAAAGGAGGATGCATGAGTGAAGAAGATCTAGGTCAAATTCATAGGATGGCATCCCCTCAGAGAGTGTCCATTTCTAATCTAAGAGTTGACAAAAAGAGATGCTGTTCGGACAGCCACAGACAGTGATACATTTATAATTGGAGAAATCATGCTGACCTAGAGACACTGCTTGGAAGTACCTGTTCCCTCACTAGCTAGAAGTAGAATGGTCATTAACTGCCAGCTTTTGAGGAGAGAGGTAATGACAGTCTGTTTGGGGTCTTAAGCAATAGAATCAGTATTCCAAGATTGTGCTCTCAGCAGATTGAACCAGAGGTACGATATTAACTGTTCAAAAGCATAGCTTCTGACTGCAGGGTGAAGAGGAGGCATTAGAGCCCTAGGTTGTAATCATTAGAGAAGGTGATGTGGTACAAATAAAGGCACAGTGATGTATTTGGGAAAGAATGGAAAGTACTGTAGGTCTAAAATCAAAGGATAGTGTAAAAGTGCCATTTCTTTAGACACTTAAAAATCCTGGAAAATAGAAGCCATATAAAAAGGAGATGAATTTGTACCTTTTCTATTTTATATATAAGAATCTTTAAATTTAGAGAAAGAAGGGACTGGCAGTATTAAGCTAACTATATTAAAATATGTTTCGAATCTCTAGCCACATTGAGACTTTTCTTGAAAGATGTGAATGAGCCACCCAAGTATTTCATTCAGTTTTGGTTTTGTCCCTTCTTTAGAGCCTTTTAAAGGACAATTAGAATGAATAAATTTAAATGAGATCTTTAGTTTGTTTTACTTAGAGAAATTTTTATGAAGGAAGCTATAAAAAATACTGCTTATTCTTTTTTGCTGAAAAATATATTTATGTACATGAGTCATACATTTACTGTTTAACAAATAATCATAAAGCGAACAGTGTGACTACTACCAAGCTCAGAGAGTAGATGAGTCTGCCTCCTATGCCCCTCTCGGGGCTCTTTGGTTGGTCTGTCCTAAGGGAACAAAAGCACAATTAAAGTCTTAAACACTCTCAGGGGAGAGGCTTGTTTTGAGTGAATATTTTGTTTTGCAGTATTAGAAGAGTGTTGAAAAGATAAATTCAGGGTTTTTTTTTTGTTGTTGAAAAGATAAATTCAATTTTTCTTTTTAGAGGACAGAGAAGAGAGGTTCACAACAAAATTGAGTAGAAAGTACAGTGTTCCCAAATAGCCTATCCCTGCAAATGCACGACCTCCCCCACTATTGGCATCTGACACCACACTGGTAGATGTTTACACTTGATAGACCACATTGACACATCATCACCTACAGGCCGCAGTTTGCATTAGGATTCACTCTTGAGTTTCTCTGCTGAGTTCCTCTTTTCAATTGTATTCATTTGTGCTCTGATTTTTTAAATTATTTCTTTTCTTCTGCTTAATTTGGATTTAATTTGCTCTTACTTTTCTAGTTTCCTAAGGTAGAAGCTTAGGTTATTGATTTTATATCATTCTTCTTTTCTAACATATGCACTAAATACTATAAATTTCCCTCTAAGCACTGTTTTGATGCATCCTACACATTTTAATAAGTTGTATCTTCATTTTCATTTAGCTTAAAATATTTTAAATTTCTCTTGATGTTTCTTTGTGTGTGTGTGTGTGTGTGTGTGTGTGTGTTTTGTGTGGGTATTTTTGTTTTTGTTTTGTGTGTGTGTGTTTTTTGTGAGGTTTCCTTTTTAAAAGTTAATTTTTAATTTCTTTAGGTATAGGGCTTCATCGCTTTGTCACCCAGGCTGGAGTGCAGTGGCACAATCATAGCTTATTGCAGCCTCAAACTCATGGGCTCACTCAAGTGATCCTTCCAAGTAGCTGAGACTACAGGCGTGCACTGTCATGCCTGGCTAATTTTTCTTTTAAATTTTTTTGTAAAGATGGGGTTTCACTATGTTGTCCAGGCTGTTCTCTAACTCCTGGGCTCAAGTAATCCTCCTATCTCAGCCTCACAAAGTGTTGGGATTACAGGAGTGAGCTACCACACCCAGCTAAGATTTCTTTTTGGCCCATGTGTTGGTTAGAAGTGTGTTTCTTTGTTTTTTTTGAGACTGAGTCTGGTTCTGTCATCCAGGCTGGAGTGTAGTGGCATGATTTTGGCTCACTGCAACCTCTGCCTCCTAGGTTCAAGCAATTCTCGTGCCTCAGCCTCCCAAGTAGCAGGGATTACAGGTGCGTGCCACCACACCCAGCTAATTTTTGTATTTTTAGTAGAGATGGGGTTTCACCACGTTGGCCAGCCTGGTCTGGAACTCATGACCTCAAGTGATCTGCCCGCCTTGGACTCCCGAAGTGCTTGGATTATAGTTATGAGCCACTGCACCTGGCTGAAGTGTGGTGTTTAATTTCCACCTATTTTGGGATTTTCCTGCTATCTTTGTTATCACTTTCAAGTTTAATTTCATTGTGGCCTGAGAGCAGACACTGTATGATTCTCTTTTAAATTTATTACATTGTATTTTATGGCCCAGAATGTGATCTGTCTTAGTCAGTGTTCCTTGTGATCTTGAGAAGAACATGTAATATGCTCTTGTTGGATGAAGTATTCTGTAGATGTTGGTTATATCCAGTCAGTTGGTAGTGCTGTTGAGTTTCACTATATCCTCACTGGTTTTGTGCTTTCTGGATTCTGTCCATTTCTGATATATGGAGATTAAAGTCTTCAGCTGTAATAGTGAATTCATCTGTTTATTCTTACTTCTGTCAATGTTTGTCTCATGTATATTGACACTGTTTTAAGGCATATATGTGTTAAGGATTGTTATGTCTTCTTGGATAGTTGACCATTTTATCATTATGTAATTGCCCCTCTTTATCCATAATAACTTTCCTTGCCCTGAAGTTTGCTCTATCTCAAGTTTGCTCTGTCTGAAATTAATTTAGCTACTCAACTTTCTTTCAGTTAGTGTTAGAATGGTATATCTTTCTTTATCCATTTATTTATTTACTCTTCTTTCTTTTTTAAGAACCCATCTATGCTGGGACATCCCTTTTTAAAAATCTCTGTGTGTCTTTATATTTAAAGTGGATCTCTTGGCTGAGTACAATGGCCCATGCCTGTAATGCCAGTGTTTTGGGAGGCCCAGGTGGGAGGATTGCTTGAGCCCAGGAGTTCAAGACCGGCATAAGCAACACAGTGGGACCCTGTCTCTACAAAAAATTTTAAAAATTAGCTGGGCATGGTTGTGCATACCTGTAGTCCCAGCTACTTTGGAGGCTGAGGTGGGAGGATTGCTTTTTGCCTGGGAGGTTGAGGCTACAGTGAGCTATGATTGCACCATTGCACTCCAACCTGAGTGACAGAGAGACACCTTGTCTCAAATAAATATATAAATAAGTAAGTGGGTCTCTTGTAGACAATATACTGTTTGGGTGTTTTGTTTTGTTTTAAATCTAACACCCTCTGTGACTATTGATTAATATAGTTGGATTAATGTTTATTATATATGTTCTTTTCTTAATTTGCCAGATAAAAGAATTCAGAAGGATGTTTATTATATGTGTAACTGTTTTCTATTTGTTGCCCTTGTTCTTTGTTCCTGTTTTTGCCTCCCACACTTTTTCTGCCTTTTTTTTGGTTTTAATTGAGCATTATATATAATTTCTTTTTCTCTCCTTTCTTAGCATATCCCTTATACTTGTTTCTCCCTCATTTTTTGAAGGATAATTTCACAGGGTTCAGAATTCTAGGTTGATGGGATTTTTTTTCTCTCAACAGTATTTCACTCCACTCTCTTCTTGATGGTTTCTGAGGAAAAGTCAAATGTAATTCTTATCTTTGCTTCTATGTTGGAAAGGTATTTGTTTTTTCCCTTTGGCTTCTTTCACAATTTTTTCTTTATCTTTGGTTTCAGAAGTGTGACTATGATATGCCTAGGTACAGATTTTTTGGGGAAATTTATTCTGCTTGGTACTCTCTGAGACTCCTATATCTGTAATTTGGAATCTGACATTAAGTTGGGAAAATTCTCAGTTTTTATTCCTTCAAAAATGGTTTCTGTTCCTATTTTTCTTCTTCTTCTGGTATTTGCATTATGTGTACCTTATACCTTTTGTACCTGTACCACAGTTCTTGGATATTCTGCTGTGTTTTTTCAGTCTTTTTTCTCTTTGCTTTTCAGTTTGGGAAGTTTCTGTTGTCATATCCTCAAGCTCAGAGATTCTTTCTCAGCCATGTCCAGTCTGCTAATGAGCACATCAAAGGCATTCTTTATTTTTGTTACAGTGTTTTTAGTTTTTATTTATTTATTTTTGAGATGGAGTCTTGCTCTGTCACCCAGACTGGAATGCAGTGGAGCAATCTCGGCTCACTGCAACCTCTGCCTCCTGGGTTCAAGTGATTCTCCTGCCTCAGCCTCCCAAGTAGCTGGGATTATAGGCACCCGCTATCATGCCTGGCTAATTTTTATAGAGATGGGGTTTCACCATGTTGGCCAGGCTGATCTTGAACGTGTGAGCTACCATGACCAGCCTGGTACAGTGTTTTTAAACACTAGCATTTCTCTTTGATTCTTTCTTAAAATTTCCTGCTCTCTGTCTACATTATCCATCTATACTTGAATGATGTCTCCTTTATCCATTGGAGTCTTTAGCATATTAATCATGATTGTTTTAGATTCTGGTCTGATAATTCCAACATCCCTGCCATTTCTTACTCTGGTTCTGATATTTGCGATCTCTTCAAATTGTGCGCGCGCGTGTGTGTGTGTGTGTGTGTGTGTGTGTTTTGCCTTTTTTTATGTCTCGTAATTTTTTGTTGAATCTGGACATGATATACTGGCCTGTAAAAAGGTCTTTAGTGGTGTGATGGTAAGATTGGAGGGAGAGGAAGTGTTTTGTAATTCTGTGATTAGGTCTCAGTCTTTTGGTGAGTTTGTGCCACTGAACTGTGAATGTTACTTATGTTTCTCATCACCCCTGTTAGGTGGGACAGGATAGTTAGAGGGGCCCCTATGTGGAAGGCTGGAGAGAGCCGAGGTGGAGTTCCTTCACATGGAAGGTTAGTGCCCACTAGGACGGATATTTCTCTTCCCCCTTGTGGATGGCTAGAGGGGGCTGGAGTTGGTTATCATCCTTACCCTAGGTTTGTTAAGCTTTCGTAAAACTCTAGCAAGTTAAGCTCTGTAAAATAGTTTCTCTTGAGGGCAGGCCTTGTTAAGAACAAAGTGGCCTGGCCTATTTCAGAATGGTTTCTTTAGCCCTCCCCCTGCTGGAAGCAGGAGACCAAGTAGAGTTCCTGGAGGTAAAACTATAAAAACCTCTGTGAGGTGGTTCCCTGGAGTTTCTAGCTCTTAGACTTGTCCACACAGCCTCTAGCAGTTCATCTATTACAGTTAGGTTTCTCCATTCTCCGGAGGTTTCTCCTGTGGGTTTCTGCTCTGCTGTGATTCTCTGTATCCACCTGTGTGTGTCTCCAGTTTGGGGGCGCAGTTTGTCCTGTGACCTCACTTCTCTGACAGACCTACAAAGAGTTGTCAAGGTTTTAGTTTGTTTAGCTTTTCACTTGTTAGGATGGAGTGGCAACTTCAAAGCTTCTTAATGCTAGACTGGAAACTAGAAGTGTTGTAACTTTTTAAAAAAGATATTAATGCTTGCAAAGGGAGATTAGCATTTAGAAAGTATATTATTTCTTTTTTTTATTGAGACAGAGTTTCACTCTTGTTGCCCAGGCTGGAGTGCAATGGCACAATCTCAGCTCACTGCAGCTTCTGCCTCCCAGGTTCAAGCGGTTCTCCTGCCTCAGCCTCCTGAGTAGCTGGGACTACAGGTGTGTGCCACCACGCCTGGGTAATTTTGTATTTTTAGTAAAGACAGGGTTTCACCATATTGGTGAGGTCAGGCTGGTCTTGAACTCCTTACCTCATGTGTTCCACCCGCCTTGGCCTCCCAAAATGTTGGGATTACAGGTGTGAGCCACCGTGCCTGGCCAGAAAGTATATTATTTCATTTGAAGAAGAAAACGTGTTTTTTTATTGTCCAATTTTATTATTTGATTCAGTATTCAGCCATATTATATACTGTTTTTGAAAATTATTTCTTAGTCACTTGGCTCTTTAGATTTTTTTCTCAAAACTCAAATTTCTCAGAAAATCTTTCTTTGATTATCTATTGCTAAATGTCCCATTGCACTATTATAGCAGGATACATAACAGCAAATGGAATTTAGGATAAAGCTGTTGTCCTTTGATTTTCACCATGGCTCTTGGACCTTTTTTACTACATTGTATTTCTTTGACTATTTTAATCTTGTTTAAGTAAAATCACTAAGCAGATGTCACTTCCTCTCAAGCTTTTAATGCTGATACACTAACTGCAGTTCAGTTGGCCATACTAATATTTTGTAATAGCTTTTATATATAGCACTGAAAGCAATTACATTATTCTTGACAATCATGTGAAGTAGACAATTGTTAGTGAAACAAATATACAACTTTCTGAAGAATCATTTGGAAAGTAAAGATGTTATTTAAAAGGATCAAGTAGAGAATGAGAGAGTCCTCAAACATTGGAAGAAAGAGTCAAGGAAATCTCTGGCAAATGGCAAAGAGAAAATATGAGGGGAAAATATGACAAAGAGGGTCCCCAGTCAGTGCAAAAATTAACTATTAGGGTTCTAAAAGGAGGAATTAGACCCTAAGGTCTTGAACTTGGATGAAAGAGGCTCTGAACTGGTAGTGTTCTTAGGCATATGGCAGTTGCAAACAGAAAACTCAGGAAGAAGGTACCATCACCCTCTGTCTAAAAATAGTCCTCCAAGAAACTTTTTCTCAGAGTGGCCAGGACACAGTCAAAGATAATTAGGCATAAGAGGAAACCAGTCACAATAAGCAAACAGACTTCTAAAACTCATAAATATATAATAAACTAGAGTTATCAGACTTGGACTAAAAACAACTATGCTTACTGTGTTCAAAGAAATAAAAGCCAAGTTTAAATGTTTTTTAATTCTTAAAATTTAAGAAGCCAGACATGGTGGCTCACACCCCAACACTTTGAGAGGCTGAGGCAGGAGAATCACTTGAACCTGGGAAGTGGAGGTTGCAGTGACTCAGGATCATGCCACTGCACTCCAGCCTGGTTAACAGAGCAAGAGTCCATCTCAGAAAATAAAGAATTAAAAATTTTTTTTAAATTTAAAATATAGAGATGGGGTCTTACTCTGTTGCCCAGACTGCCCTTGAACTCCTGAGCATAAGTGGTCCTTCTACCTTGGCCTCCCAAGTACTAGGATTATAGGCACGAGCCACTATGCCTGGCTGGCAAGCTTAAAATTTTTATCAGAAAATTGGGAACTATCAAAAAGAAAAAGCAATATAGCAGGTCTGAAAAAGAACCAAATAGAAATGGTAGAACCATAAAAGGCAATGACCAAAATAAAGAGCTCAGTGTATGAGTTTTGCAGCAAATTAGATATAGCTGAAGAGGGAAATATTGAACTGGAAATTAGATCAGAAGAAATTACCTAGAATGATGCATAGACAGAGATAAAAATTACAGAAAGAGAACAAATCATTCAAGATGGTAACTGAGAAGATCTAACATACATTTAATTGGAACCTCAAAAGGAGAGAATGGGGCATAGTTGGTGAAAAACATCAATCTACAGATTAAAGAAGCTTGATGAATTTTAAACAGGAACTCTGTTAAGTGAGCTTATATTGTACTTTGTTTTCTTACAACTTGTGACTGAATCATGGACATTAACTAAAGTACAGTTTTTAAACTGATGGCCAAAATTTAATGGCATTATATATATCTACATTACAAAGAACAAAAAGCAAGAAGTTCAGCCAAAGGATGCTTTTCTTAAAGTAGGTTATTAAAAAAGAAGGAAGGATAAAAGTATTCAAGATTCATTTTACTATTCTTATTACATTTTTATAAGTCTAAAACTATGTTGAAATAAATTTTATAAGAAAGAAGGAGAGACAGACATGCACTTAGGAGTTTAATAGGACACTTAACCATTTGGGGCATGTGTGTGTTTATATAGCACCTTCCAGAAAAATTTGTTGATTCTTGGCTGTGTCTTTTTGGAACGTTTATGATAGATGCGATTTTTTTTTTTTTTTTTGAGACAGAGTGTTGCTCTGTAGCCCAGGCTAGACTGCAGTGGTACAATCTCAACTCGCTGCAACCTCTGCCTCCCAGGTTTAAGCAATTGCCTGCCTCAGCCTCCTGAGTAGCTGGGACTACAGGCTTCCACCACTATGCCCGGCTAATTTTTTTTTGTATTTTTAGTAGAGACAGGGTTTCACCATGTTGGCCAGGATGATCTCGATCTCCTGATCTCGTGATCTGTCCGCCTCTGCCTCCCAAAGTGCTGGGATTACAGGCATGAGCCACCGCACCCGGCTGATAGATGCAGCTTTTATTGACACTTGATGTTATGACATAAATTGGGTCATTTAATTTTAAAGAGTGTAAGAATTTAATTGGTATAAAGGACAACTTTCTGATTAGAATGTTTCATATTAGAGCAATTTACTAAGAAGGTAGCTGCATCTTTCATGAAAGTATTTTTTGTTTTAAGAAAGGAGAACCCATTTCTCTAGTTCTATAGTGAATAAGCACTATAAAGCCATTCTTCTACCACTGTCCTTTTCAGACTATTCCCTATTTATTCTCCCCAACTTGTCTGTCACCTCTATCATTGTACCAAAACAACACTGTAAAAAGTCATTGATAGCCCCTATTTGTTCAGTGCTTTGACCTACTTTTACCTTTTCCCCAGTATCGGCATTGAGAGTGTTAAGCCCTTTTCTGCTTCAAATGCTTTCTTTTGGCTTCAGTGGCAATTGGCACTCCTGGTTTTCTTCCTAACTCTAGAGCTACTTTTAAAAAAATTCACTCCGGCCGGGCGCGGTGGCTCACGCCTGTAATCCCAGCACTTTGGGAGGCCGAGGCAGGTGGATCATGAGGTCAAGAGATCAAGACCATCCTGGTCAACATGGTGAAACCCCGTCTCTACTCAAAAAAATACAAAAAATTAGCTGGGCATGGTGGCGTGTGCCTGTAATCCCAGCTACTCAGGAGGCTGAGGCAGGAGAATTGCCTGAACCCAGGAGGCGGAGGTTGCGATGAGCCGAGATCGTGCCATTGCACTCCAGCCTGGGTAACAAGAGTGAAACTCCGTCTCAAAAAAAAAAAAAAAAAATTCACTCCATAAAATGTCTAATCCCTAATGTTTTGTCCTTATCTCTGTGTTTTTCTTTTACTACAATATTCAGGTATTCAAATGATACTTGTTTTTCAAAGTCCAATACAAATATTACCTCTTCCTTAATGGTAAGAGCCATCCAAATCAATGGAGCTCTGTCCATCTCTCAGCTCCCTGCCTCTTCCTACTTTGATTGTTCAGAGACCTCTTAGATGCCTCTCAGTGCTTAGCAATGTGTATTGCACCTGGCAAGCACTCAGGAAACTTTTTTGGATTGAATGATGAAAACTGTTTTCTACAGACATCAGATTTTGGAAGGAGAGAAGAAAAAGATTTTTTGTTATGCATCAACAGAACACTAGGTTTGCCAGAGGGGATATTTTTTGCCTTGTACTTCATGTAATAAACTCTTAGAGCAGGAGTTGACAAACTATTGTTTGAAAGGCAAATGTGGCCCACCACCTGTTTTTATATGGCCCTCAAACCAAGAATAGTTTTTACATTTTTTTAATGATTGAAAAAACATCAAAAGAAGAATACTGTAATATTTCATGATGTGAAAATTATGTGAAATCCAAGTAAGTAAAACTTTATTGAAACACAGTTTGACTCATTTATTTACAAGCCATTTGGCACAGTTGAGTAGTCGTGGTGGAATCCTTGTGGCCTCTTGGCTCTTTAAAGTTCGCCAACTCCTGTCTTAGAGGTTAGAGTTTAGTTTTTTTTAATTTTTTTAATTTCACCCAACACAATTTTGCTTTATGATTAAATATGATGCACTTATTTAATAGGCCCTCAAGAGATGCTAATTATGTCATAAAGATTTAGTTAACAGTCAGTCCTATTGAATTTCTGTTTACTTAATTATTTTCATTTCTAGCAAATGTTTCTTTTTTAAAATGAAGTTACTCAAGAAAAAAGAAGAGCCACAAACTGAATATACCTATAGCTCATACTAACAATCTTTCAAGTTCATTTCTCAATTAAATTTGATTGCAACTTTATTACTACACAAAGCAAGACTCAGCTGATAAGAATAATAATGAGCTTAAATTTACATTTAACTTTCTTTTATTTCAAAATACATCCAAAACTAATTGTGTGCTTCTCTGTGGTATGCACTAATTAACTTGAAACATGGACAGTGATTTTGTTCGCAGCTTCATTTATGCCTTATTGCAGAAGGTATTAATAAAAAAAATTGAATGAAAAGTAAAGTACACTGAACTTGCAAGTAAATGGTGCTAATTTTACAATTAGCATGAATGTCAGAAAAATGTCAAAGTTTGAGAAGGAGATTGTGACAAGACTTCTTGCTAGAATATGTTGCTTTGTTAGTGTTAAGATACGGCTCTGCCTCCCTCCTTTGATGATGAAAAACAAAACTCATGGGAGCATCCAAGATGGCCCAATAGGAACAGCTCCGAAGTACAGTTCCCAGCAAGAACAGCACAGAGGGTGAGTGCTCACCACATTTCCAAACAAGTTTTCACCACCCACAGACCAGGAGATTCCTGGGCCAAAAAACGCCGTGAGTTTTCAGCGCAGCGGTTTCAGCCGGTGCGGGTGGGGAGCGCACAGAAACTCACACAAGTCTGGGTGGCCGTTTCGACTGGCGCCTGGAATGCCTGGGAGACAGAGCCGCCCATTCAACTGAAAGGTTGGGCCTGAGATAGGGAGCCAGGCAATCTGGCTGGGTGGGTACCACCCCCACAAAATCTGAAACGCTCTGGATTGAGAGTTTTGCAGCAAGAGCAGCTGGACCCAGGACAGTCCGGCTCAGTGGGAGGAAGGGCATCCTCCACTACCGAGGCAGTTCACATAGCAGCTGGGCAGAGCCTGCGGCAGCTCAGCAACTCCTCTGCTGGCAGACTGTGACTAGAGTACTCCATGTGGGGCAGGGCATCTATGAAAAAAGGCAGCAGCATGACAGAAACTTATAAATAAAGCCAACCTTCCTAGGACAAAGTACCTGGGAAAAGAGGCAGTTATAAATTCAGCTGCAGCAGACTTAAAGGTACCTGCCCAGCAGCTCTGTACGGAACAATGGAGCTCCCAGCACAACACTTGAGTTCCTATAAGGAATAGACTGTCTCCTCAAGCAACTCCCTGACCCCTGTATATCCAAAGAGACATCTCATAAAGGAGAGCTCAGGTCAACATCTGGCAGGTACCCTTCTGGGATGAGGAAAGAAGAGGAAGAAACCGGTGGCAGCCCGTGCAGGTGATCCCTAGGCAAACCGGGTCTGGAGTGGACCTCCAGCAGTCCTGCAGCAGAGGGGCCTGACTATTAGAAGGAAAACTAAGAAGCAGAAAGAAATAGCTTCAACATCAACAAAAAGGACATCCACTCAGAGACCCCATTCAAAAGTCACCAACTACAAAGACCACAAGTAGATAAAGCTACTAAGATGGGAAGAAACCAGCACAAAAAGGATGAAAATACCAAAAATCAGAACACCTCTCCTCCTCCAAGGGATCACAACTCCTCACCAGCTAGGGATCAAAGATGGATGGAGAATGAATCTGATGAATTGACAGAAACAGGCTTCAGAAGGTGGGTAATAAAATTCTCAGAGGTAAAAGAACATGTACTAACCCAATGCAAAGAAACTAAGAACCTAGAAAAAAGGTTAGATGAGATGCTAACTAGAATAAACAGCTTAGAGAAGAATATAAACGACTTGATGGAGCTGAAAAACACAGCATGAGAACTTCGCGAAGCATACACAAGTTTCAATAGCCGAATCGACCAAGCAGAAGAAAGGATATCAGAGATTGAAGATCAACTCAATGAAATAAAACGAGAAGGCAAGAATAGAGAAAAAAGAGTGAAAAGAAATGAACAAAGCCTCCAAGAAATATGGGATTATGTGAAAAGACCTAATCTATGTTTGATAGGTGTACTGAATGTGACAGAGAGAATGAATCCAAGCTGGAAAACACTCTTGAGGATATTATCCAGGAGAACTTCCCCAACCTAGTAAGGCAGGCCAACATTCAAGTCCAGGAAATACAGAGAACACCACAAAGATATTCCTCAAGAAGAGCAACCCCAAGGCACATAGTTGTCAGATTCACCAGGGTTGAAATGAAGGGAAAAATGCTAAGGGCAGCAAGAGAGAAAGGTCAGGTTACCCACAAAGGGAAGCCCATCAGACTCACAGTGGATCTCTCGGCAGAAATCCTACAAGCCAGAAGAGAGTGGGGGCCAATATTCAACACCCCTAAAAAAAAAGAACTTTCAACCTAGAATTTCATATCCAGCCAAACTAAGCTTCATAAACGAAGGAGAAAGAAAATCCTTTATGGACAAGCAATTGCTGAGCGATTTTGTCACCACCAGGCCTGCTTTACAAGAGCTCCTGAAAGAAGCACTAAACAAGGAAAGGAACAACCAGTACCAGCCACTCCAAAAATGTACCAAATGGTAAAGACCATCGACACAATGAAGAAAATGTGTCAACTAATGGGCAAAACATCCAGCTAGCATCAAAATGGCAGGATCAAATTCACACATAACAATATTAACCTTAAATGTAAATGGACTAAATGCCCCAATCAAAAGACACAGACTGGCAAATTGGGTAAAAAGTCAAAACCCATTGGTGTGCTGTATTCAGGAAACCCATCTCACGTTCAATGACACACATAGGCTAAAAATAAAGGGTTGGAGAAAGATTTATCAAGCAAATGGAGAGTGAAAAAAAAGCAGGAGTTACAATCCTAGTTTCTGATAAAATGGATTTTAAACCAACAAAGATCAAAAGAGACAAAGAAGGGCATCACATAATGGTAAAAGGATCAATGCATCAAGAAGAACTAATGATCCTAAATATATACACACCCAATACAGGAGCACCCAGGTACATAAAGCAAGTTCTTAACGACCTACAAAGAGACTTAGACACCCACACAATAATAGTGGGAGACTTTAACACTCCACTGTCAATATTAGACAGATCAATGAGACAGAAAATTAATGAGGATATCCAGGACTTGAACTCAGATCTGGACCAAGTGGACCTAATAGACATCTACAGACATCTCCACCCAAAATCCACAGAATATACATTCTTCTCAGCACTACATGGCACCTACTCTAAAATTGACCACATAATTGGAAGTAAATCACTCCTCAGCAAATGCAAAAGAATGGAAATTATAACAAACAGTCTCTCAGACCACAGTGCAATCAAATTAGAACTCAGAAATAAGAAACTAACTCAGAACCACACAACTTTATGGAAACTGAACAACTGGCTCCTGAATGTCGACTGGATAAACAGTGAAATGAAGGCAGAAATAAAGATGTTCTTTGAAACCAATGCAAATGAAGACACAACATACCAGAATCTCTGGGACACATTTAAAGCAGTGTTTAGAGAGAAATTTATAGCAATAAATGCCCACATGAGAAGCAAGGAAAGATCTAAAATCGACACCCTATCGTCAAAATTAAAAGAGCTAAAGGAGCAAGATAAGAAAAACTCAAAAGCTAGCAGAAGACAAGAAATAACTAAAATCAGAGCAGAACTGAAGGAGATAGAGACACAAAAAAATCCTTCAAAACTTCAATAAATCCAGGAGCTGGTTTTTTGAAAAGATCAACAAAATAGACCTCTAGCCAGATTAATAAAAATAAAAGGGAGAAGAATCAAATAGATGCAATAAAAAATGATAAAGGGGATATCACCACTGAGTCCACAGAAATACAAACTACAATCAGAGATTACTACAAACAACTTTATGCACATAAACCAGTAAACCTGGAAGAAATGGATAAATTCCTTGACACTTGCACCCTCCCAAGCGTAAACAAGGAAGAAGTTGAAACCTTGAACAGACTAATAACAAGGGCTGAAGTTGAGGCAGCAATTAATAGCCTGCCAATCAAAAAAAGTCCAGGTCCAGATGGGTTCACAGCTGAATTCTACCAGACGTACAAAGAGGAGCTGGTACCATTCCTTCTGAAACTATTCCAAACAATACAAAAAGAGGGAATCCTTCCCAAATCATTTTATGAGACCAACATCATCCTGATACCAAAACCTGGGACAGACTCAACAAAAAAAGAAAACTTCAGCCCAATATCCATGATGAACATAGATGCAAAAATCTTTAATAAAATACTGACAAACCAATTGCAACAGCACATCAAAAAGCTTATCCATCACAATCAGGTAGGCTTCATCCCGGGGATGCAAGGCTGGTTCAACATACGCGAGTCTATAAATGTAATCCACCACATAAACAGAACCAAAGACAAAAACCACATGATTATCTCAATAGATGCAGAAAAGGCCTTTGACAAAATTCAACAGCTCTTTATGCTAAAAACTCTCAATAAACTAGGTATCGAAGGAACGTATCTCAAAATAATAAAAGCTATTTACGACACACCTACAGCCAATATCGTACTGAATGGGCAAAAACTGAAAGCATTCCCTTTGAAATGCGGCACTAGACAAGGATGCTGTCAGTCACCACTCCTATTCAATATAGTATTGAAAGTTGCAGCCAGAGCAACTAGGAAAAGAGGGAGTCAAATTGTCTCTATTTGCAGATGACATGATTGTATATTTAGAAGACCCCATCATCTCAGCCCAAGATCTTAAACTTCAGCAAAGTCTCAGGATACAAAATCAGTGTGCAGAAATCACAGGCATTTCTATACACCAATAACAGACTAACAGAGAGCCAAATCATGAGCGAATTCCCATTCATAATTGCTACAAAGAGAATAAAATACCTAGGAATACAACTAACAAAGGATGTAAAGGACCTCTTCAAGGAGAACTACAAACCACTGCTCAAGGAAATGAGAGGATACAAACAAATGGAGAAACATTCCATGCTCATGGTTAGGAAGAATCAATATCATGAAAATGGCCATACTGCCTGAAATAGTTTATAGATTCAGCACTATCTCCATCAAGCTACCAATGACCTTCTTCACAGAACTGGAAAAAGCCACTTTAAACTTCATATGGAACCAAAAAAGAGCCCACATAGCCAAGACAATCCTAAGCAAAAAGAACAAAGCCGGAGGCATCAGGCTACCTGATTTCAAAGTATACTACAAAGCTACAGTAATCAAAACAGCATGGTACTGGTATCAAAATAGCATGGTACTCGTACTAAACAGAGATATAGACCAGTGGAACAGAACAGAGGCCTTGGAGGCAACGCCCCACATCTACAACCATCTGATCTTTGACAAACTTGACAAAAACAAGCAATGGGGAAGGATTCCCTGTTTAATAAATGGTGTTGGGAAAACTGGCTAGCAGTGTGCAGAAAGCAGAAACTGGACCTCTTCCTGACACCTTACACTAAAATTAACTCCAGATGGATTAAAGACTTAAACATAAGACCTAACACCATAAAAACCCTTGAAGAAAACCTAGGCAGAACCATTCAGGACATAGGCATAGGCAAGGACTTTATGACTAAAACACCAAAAACATTGGCAACAAAAGCCAAAATAGACAAATGGGACCTAATTAAACTCCAGAGCTTCTGTACAGCAAAAGAAACAATCATTAGAGTGAACCAGCAACCAACAGAATGGGAAAAAATTTTTACAATCTACCCATCTGACAAAGGGCTAATATCCAGAATCTGCAGAGAGCTAAAACAGATTTACAAGAATACAACAAACCCTCCAAAAGTGGGAGAAGGATATGAACAGACACTTTTCAAAAGAAGACATACATGAGGACAACAAACATATGAAAAAATGCTCATCAACACTGATTATTAGAGAAATGCAAATCAAAACTACATTGAGATACCATCTCATGCCAGTTAAAATGGCGATCATTAAAAAATCTGGAAACGATGGATGCTGGAGAGGATGTGGAGAAATAGGAACACTTGGCGATCATTAAAAAATCTGGAAACGATGGATGCTGGAGAGGATGTGGAGAAATAGGAACACTTTTACACTGTTGGTGGGAGTGTAAACTAGTTCAACCATAGTGGAAGGCAGTGTGGCGCTTCCTCAAGGACCTAGAAATAGAAATTTCATTTGACCCAGCAATCCCATTACTGGGTATATACTCAAAGGGTTATAAATCACTCTATTATAAAGACACATGCACACGTATGTTCATAGTGGCACTGTTTACAATAGCAAAGACCTGGAACCAACCCAAATGCCCATCAATGATAGACTGGACAAGGAAAATGTGGCACATATACACCATGGAATACTATGCAGCCATAAAAAATGATGAGTTTGTGTCCTTTGTAGGGACATGGATGAATCTGAAAACCATCATTCTCAGCAAACTGACACAAGAACAGAAAATCAAACACCGCATGTTCTCACTCATTAGGCAGGTGTTGAACAATGGAACACATGGACACACGGAGGGAAGCATCACACACTGGGGTCTGTTGCGGGGGGTCCAAGGAAGAGAGCAGCGGGGTGGGGAGGTCAGGGAGGGATAACACGGGGAGAAATGCCAGATGTAGGTGATGGGGGGATGGGGGCAGCAAACCACATTGCCATGTGTGTGCCTATTCAACAGTCCTGCATGATCTGCACATGGACCCTAGAACCTAAAGTACAATAAATAAAAAAAAAACCTCATAAAAGTAGGAGATTGCAGAAGATTATTAGGGGCTTTTCATTTTTTGCCAGCAATAGAAAAATAATATACTATGTTTTAAAGGGTCTGAGAGACTTCTGACAGGTGATTGGGCAGTTTCTTAGAACATCAAATACATAAGGAAAACGTACAGTTTGAAATGCTTCCGTCTGGTGTTGTAGCTTTTTTTGTTTGTTTTGTTTGTTTGTTTTTTTAAGACGGAGTCTCACTGTCGCCTAGGCTGGAGTGCAGTGGCGTGATCTCAGCTCACTGCAACCTCTGCCTCCCGAGTTCAAGTGATTCTCCTGCTCAGCCTCCTGAGTAGCTGGGACACAGGCGCGTACCACCACACCCAGCTAATTTTTGTACTTTTAGTAGAGATGGGATTTCACCACATGAGCCAGGATGGTCTTGATCTCCTGACCTCATGATCCACCCTCCTCGGCCTCCCAAAGTGCTGGGATTACAGGTGTGAGCCACTGTGCCCAGCCTGTTGTAGCTTCTTATTTCAGTCAAATGTAAGCTATGTTTCACCAAAGCTTTTCCTCTGAATTTTTTTATGTGTTACTTGCTTGGACAGTGAAGTCTTAAAACACTAATGAGATCACCGGAAGATATGGCTGTCATTGAGGTAAAACCATTGTTAACATGGAACTGAAAAACAAGAAATTGGCTGATTTTTGGCAGAAGTCAGCATTCATTCTGGGAAGATGCACCTTCCCCGGTTTGTTGCTATCTGGTTATACATGATGTTTTTTGCTCTCTTTTGATTTTGTGTTCACAGGTTATTGCTCTTTGCAGTGGTACTGGAATAATTCCATGTGTTGTCTTGGCTCAGGCAGGGAATGATGCAGGGTTTTTGAAAGGGCCCAGCCAGCAAAGTAACAAGAAATAGGCCATGGTTTGGCAAAGGCAGGAAAAGTAGAAAAAAATTAAGAGGTTAGCATTACCGTTCTTAAAATCATTTCTGGCTCTTGTCAGAATGAAAAATAAATATTTGGTAATGTTTACTGAATACCTGCTAAATTTGAGACACTAAGCTAGATGTTTGCTTGGTGCATTTGAGGGAGGGGGAATAAATATTCAATTGTCTTTGGTTCCTGTGATGTCATCCCATGAACTCTTTGAATGGGATGTCTGTTCTTACTGTAGAAAATACTCATCTCTCTTGTGTGTTGATTTCTAGGACTGTTCACATTATTTTGGGTATAGTTCACTGATGAAATGAGTGGGTCACTTTGGGTCCACTGTATGTTGGGGTTATTTTTTTGTTTTCGTTTGTTCGTTTTTGGAGATAGAGTCTGGCTCTGTTGTCAGGCTGGAATGCAGTGGCGGATCTCAGCTCACTGCAGCCTCCGCCTCCTGGGTTCAAGCGATTCTCGTGCTTCAGCCTTCTGAGTAGCTGGGATTGCAGGTGCATGCCACCATGCCTGGCTAATTTTTGTATTTTTAGTAGAGATGGGGTTTCATGTTGGCCAGGCTGGTCTCAAACTCCTGACCTCTAGTGATCCGCCCACCTTGGCCTCCCAAAGTGGTGGGATTACAGGTGTGAGCCCCCATGCCTAGCTGTTGTTGTTATTTTAATTGTACTAAAATATATACATAAGATTGACTTTTAACCATTTTTAGGTGTACAATTCGGTGGCATTAAGTATATTCATGTTGTTACGCAGCCATCACCACTATGCATCTCCAGAAGTTTTTCATCATCCCAAATTGAAACTCTGTACCCATTGGACAACAACTCCCCATTTCCCCCTCCCTTTGTTAACCACCATTCCAGTTTCTGTCTCTATGAATTTGACTATTCTAGGTACCTCATGTAAGTGGAATTGCACATTTGTCATTTTGTGTCCAGCTTATTTCACTCAGCATAATGTTTTCTAAGGTTCATCTATGTTGTAACATGTCAGAATTTCATTCCTTATCAAGACTGAATATTATTCCATTGTATGTATATTCTGCATTGTGTGTTTTTAGCTACCGTGTAAACAAACCAGTAGCAGAATACAAATCTGGACCCAGAGATGGTGACACAACACTGTCCTATTTGAAGCAGCCCTTTGTTAGAGACCAGACCAAATGAAACTGTGTTAGTTTGGGGGGCTTTGTACCAACAATGTCTAAGTGTTATTCCAAATGTTAGAGAACACTGGTGGAAAGAGGTAAAAGAAACAAGGGTGAAGTCTACTATACTACGAAGCTGTGATATCTTCTTAAGAAATGATGCTCTCTTCCCCATATCCCGGGGATGAAACAGGTTTAGAATTAATACTCAAATGTGAACATTATTGTTACAGATTAAAAGTGAGAAAATGGTGTAAATCAACCAGAAATCCAATTCACAGTTTAATCTCTCAGTTGTAGGTTAAAACATTGATACTTTTTTTTCTTGCTCTGTCACTCAGGCTGGAGTGCAGTGGCATCACCTTGGCTCACTGCAGCCTCAGTCTGCCAGGCTCAACTCATCCTCCCACTTCAGCCTCCTGAGTAGATGGGACTACAGGCATGCACCACCACACCCAACTAATTTTTGTATTTTTTTGTAGCGATGTCTCGCCATGTTGCCCACGCTGGTCTCGAACTCCTGGGCTTAAGTAATTCACCCTCGTTGGCCCCTCAAAATGCTGGGATTACAAGCATGAGCCACCACACCTGGCCTGATACCAGTTTCTTAAATTGTAGTGGCCTTATGACAATTATATGCATGGGGATGATAACCCTCTCTCTCTTCCAAGTAATTTTGCTTATTTGACATCTAGCTTACACCTTTGCAGAGGGGAAGGAGGCCATCTGAATTAGATTATAGAAAAGTGTGTGTTGTAGTCTATAAAGCTATAGTGATGCTACTCAAGGCATGTTTCCTGTGGTTCTGACAGAGGATGCAGTCTTTCATGTCTTCCCGTCTAATGAGGTAACTTAGTTGAAAATAACTTAGTTGATAACAAGTGGCAGCCTCTCTTCCTTCTTCTGGGGAGCCATTCCAAGGCCAGCCATTATTTGGACAGCTGTTATTATATGTATGTGTACTCTTGTCTGATGTTGCCTAGGGGCATATCTGATTTGCTCTGTTTTTTTTTTTTGAGATGGAGTCTCACTCTGTGGCCCAGGCTAGAGTGCAATGGTGTGATCTCGGCTCACTGCAATGTCCGCCTCCTGGGTTCAAGCAATTCTCTTGCCTCAGCCTCCTGAGTAGCTGGGATTATAGGCGTGCACCACCACGCCAGGCCAAGTTTTGTATTTTTAGTAGAGATGGGGTTTCACCATGTTGGTCAGGCTGGTCTCGAACTCCTGACCTGGTGATCCACCCACCTTGGCCTCCCAAAGTGCTAGGATTACAGGCATGAGCCACCGCACCTGGCCTGATTTGTTCTTTAACTTCTGGATGCTGAATCTGTTGCCTTGGCATAATAGTCAGCCCCTTTGTGTCCAGCCTCCAAAAGCCCCAGGCCAGGAAGAAAAGTCCCTGTTGCTGTCCCCTGTATACTCCCCTCTAAGGATTCATTTCTGCTGACTTGTACTTCCTTTCTACTGTGTAATCTGGAGACCAAACATTATCTTCTGTTGCATTTGTTTGAGGGACCATTATGAATAATACCTGAGGGAAGATGAGCACACCAAAAATAGGAGCATTAAGAAGAGGCATTCTTCTAAGGGATAGAATTTATCTGCAGAAACATCTAAATTAGTTCTGAAAGGGCGCCTGCCCTTAGGGTTGGTGGTCACAGACTTGAGTCTCTGGAGCCATTAGCCCCAGGGATAGTTTTGTCAGGTAAAGCAGTAATATCCATACCCTGTGGCAAGGCTTCCTTGAGAAGAAATCATGCAGCAAACTGAACTTTCAGCTCTTATCTCTTGAGGCTAATTCTGCATGGTAATGTGGACAGGGGCAGAGTATACCCAGCCTGTGCCGAGATTAGGTGTAGGTGTAGGTTCTCCATCTGTGTCAGCGTAGCCTCTTTTCTCCTCCACCTCCTACCCACACTCATATTTTTTTCTTTCTGCTTTTCAAAATTGAAAGACTGCAGAGAGGGGAAGTCCCTTGGCATTTTGAATATTGTGGTGCTCAGCAGAACTGCCTGGCATCCTGTTTGGATATAGCAGTTTTAATTCATCCTCTAATAGGTCATTTGGCCTTACCAGCAGTCTTCAACTTGATAATCCTTACATCAGCAGTGAGCCTCAGACCAGATTCCCAGAGTGCATCCCTGAGTTGATTATTTGAAGGAAGTTTTCAAGCCTTGCCTCCCTGGCTCTGTTTGCCTTCTGCCAGCACATCCTTAGGTCAGGCTGATGCTCATCTGAGCATTCGTCTTGCTCATTGCAGCAAGACAGACAGGGGATTTGAGAGCAGGAAAAGTGAGGGAAGTTCCTGTTCCCATTCTGTGCAAGGAATGCCATCTCAGTCAGTGGAGAGGAGACTTGGGCTCTGGGAACACACAAGCCTTTTGGTACTATTTTAATGGAGATAAAAACAGGAGTGGCATGTTGATGGGTTGAAAAATCACAGCTGTTCTACTGACTTCACAGCCTTATTGCTGCTCCCCTCACAGAGGCCACTATGTTGATAAGAATTGCTCCTCCCACAGTCTGCCCTTGACCTTGCTCCTTGGATCTGAGATTCCCCAGGCCTTCTGGAAGTGCATTATGTCCTCTCTTTTATTGGCTATTATTAGCTACTATAATATTATTGGCTCTCACACCACTGATCATTGCAGTCTGATGTTTTAGGTTAAAAGTGGCATCTTGGGCAGAGTTAAGGCTGTATTTGGAGATGACTCTAGGATAGTCACTACCTGCCAGCCTCATTGTCTTTTATGCTGAAGTAGATGTTCCTGTTTTGATCTTTAAAAATATTACAGCCCTACGACCAAATAATGACTGCAGAGCCTGTAAGCTGTCAGAGTAACTAATAAATCTCCTTTTTTCTTTTAAGGATACTCTGCTTTTTGGTTCCTATAGTGATGCATTGGAGATTATAGTCAGTGAGTGACGGTAATAATCAGAGCTCAAAATTTCATCTTATAATTTATCTTACTGTAACTGTAGAATGTTCTTGTAAAGGATCATCCCTGTTTAAAGATGGAGAAACTGGAGGAGGGAGTGGGTTATAATCATTGATAGTGTCAACCAGCAATAATGGAAAGGATCAGAACCTAGGTTTTTTTGTTGTTGTTTTTTGAGATGAAGTCTCACTCTTGGCCCCCAAGCTGGAGTGCAGTGGCACAATCTCGGCTCGCTGCAACTTACGCCTCCCAGGTTCAAGCCATTATTCTGCCTCAGCCTCCTGAGGAGCTGGGATTACAGGCCCCTGCCACCATGCCTGGCTAATTTTTGCATTTTTAGTAGAGACGGGGTTTCATCATGTTGGCCAGGCTGGTCTCGAACTTCTGACCTCAGGTGATTGGCCCTCGTCGGCCACCCAAAGGGCTGGGATTACAGGCGTGAGTGACCATGCTCAGCCAGAACCCAGTTTTTGAAAGTTTATTCAAATGAAAAGCTGAGAATGGCCATTCGGGAAACGGGGACTTCAGATAAATGAGGTCAATGCTTAAAGTTAAAAGTTAAGATCCTGCTAATATAGGCAGAAAACAAAGAAATTTAGTAGAATTATAACATTTTCTATACAAGATTGGTTGGTTTATGAGTTATAATTTAGTAAATTACAGTTTGTTTTCTTTTCTGTAAAGCTTGTTTTCACTTCCTTTTCAACTAAGAGTGTAGGACTTAGCGTGGTGGCTCATGCCTGAAATCCAAAGGTGGGAGGATCATTGAGCCTAGGAGTTTGAGACCAGCCTGGGCAACATGGAAAAACCCTGTCTGAACAAAAAATGCAAAAATTAGCCAGGTCTGGTGGCATGCACTTGTAGTCTCAGCTACTCAGGAGGCTGAGGTGAGGGGATTGCTTGTGCCTGGGAGGTGGAGGTTGTAGTGAGCTGTCATCATACCACTGCACTCCAGACTGGCCGGCAGAGTAAGACCTTGTTTCAAAAAAAAAAAAAAAAAGTTATTTAACGTTCCATCCTAGATAATGTGATGGTCATTAAGTCTTTGTATGAGAAAGGTAAGAGGGAAGTTTAATCTGTAATGAAGATCAACAACTAAAAGGGAAGGGATCTTCTCTGGCATCCTTTATTCATTTACAACAATCTACTAAACAATGTAGGTGAGGAAAAAGGCTAATCTATAATCAGAAAAACAACAGTTACTGCTGCCTAGGTTACAGCTACGTGTTTACATGACTCAGGTCCCATAATCACATTCCCTTAAGCCTCATAATATTTTAAGGTTCCAACAGCTTAGATTTTGAATTACTTTTTTTCACAATAGGAAAGCATTAAAGTCTAATCTGCCCCAAGAAACTTTTTGTCCCCTCTCTTCAGTAGAAACGAAATTTCTATTTTTTGTTCCTAGGTGAAGGTATATGTGTCTGTGTGAAGAGGAACATTGCTTACCTTAGGGTAAACAGGCTCAATTACATTCTTTTGTGATAATATTTAGAAAGAATCCACTTTGGCACAGCTCATATGAATAGTTTTTAAGTAGATGGAAGGTTTTGTTTGACCCCGGATGTGGTGGATCTTCATTTCCTTCTTGCCTCTTCCTACCTCCCACATTTGCTCTCCTCAGAAGTAATCTCACAGGTGGCCCAGAAGACAAATGCATGGTATTTGGCAGAAACTCAGAACCTTTTTTTTTTTAGGTTTGAGGAATTTTAATAAACTTAATTTTGAAACAAAATTTATTTTGGGGAGGGGTGGGATCTTATTTGTAAACTTAATTCTTTTTGATGGCTTAACTCCCAATAAAGTGATCTTAATTCTAAGTGAGATTAGTAGCATGACATACAAAGAACCTTGATTTTTTTTCAAAATCTATTATATTTTTAGTCTGGTATTTGTATCTTTCTGTTTGCTACCTGAAGTCATACTAGTCCTATACCTAGATGTCTCTTTCATGAGGAATGCATCTGAAATATACCAGTATTTGATTTTGTTGTTTTGCAGCTGGGATCTTCCAAGGGCTGTGTTGATAGCTTTTTACATCATTTGCTTCTCATTCTTCACTATCTGGTTGTATATGCATAGCCTAAGGATGGACCTACTTCCCCTCTTGGCATTCTTTGGTACATATTTGTTATTGGCATTGAGAGACACATACACACTGCCTTGTGGACATGGCCTTCTACTGGCCTGTACCCTGGACCTTATCCCAGGAACTCTTAAATTTATCTCACAGTGTTAGTGGTTCTAGCTTGTCCCTGTTTTTTATATTCTAAATGGGGATAATAATGCTCATCTGTGGTTAATATCATAGCAGTTTTTTGGAGTTAATGAGTTGGGCTTTGTAAGACACTTTTAGATCCTTAGATGAAAGATGTTATTGAACCACAGCAAGGCTTCATACTGGGAGTGCCTTCCCAAAGAGCTCAAAGTGCTTGTCAGCCTGTCTTCTATTCATCCTCATACCATCCCTGGTAGGGAGGTAGGTGGTTAAGCATTATTATTAAGTACAAAATAGTGTTATTGCTGTTACTTTTATCTATAAACGGGATAATTGTGAGAAATAGAAATTGGTAAAACAGACTAAGGAAGAAAAATACTGGGAAAACCTCAAAGTAGCATGCATTTGCTATTCCTATTCACTCTTGAGTTTCAAAAGTCTGATTGCCATATATGAGAACAATAGCATCCTCTCTTAAAGAGAAATATGACCTAGTGCACGCTTCTAAATGCTTGAATTAATTGAACCCCCATACTTACACTTTGAGTTGCACCAGATTGTATTCTAAGGGTTGGTTTATCTCTTATATGTCAAGAATGACTGTAAATAGAGTAAGACTTGAATATTTTGAATTTTCATTTTTAACTTCAAAACTGAATTTCCTCTTATTCAAGTAGTATTGAGACAGCAAATAGTTCACCGAGGCCTCCAGCACAAGAAGTAGATTTCCTTAAAAGAGGGATTTTGGAAGAGAGTTAACCACAGCTTTGTCTAAGATTGAAGAAAAAGAGTGAGCCTCATTTGGGAAGCCAAGTGAGCTGGGTTGCGGACTGGCCATTCATTCGGTTTTGTAGCCTGAAGTCACAGATATGAGAAGAGAAGGCCCCTCTCCAGCTTCCTCAGGACCTCTGTTTGAGATTGCTGGTCTCCTTTTTGCAGTCTTGTTGCATATGAAGTTATTTCTCGTCTTCGATGACTGTGTCACAGGGCAGTGGGGAAGGAGTAGAAGGTTTGAAATGAATGCAAGGAAAAATGACCACAGTGAGCCCTTAAATCTTGCTGTTTGTTTTCTTTCATTGTATACCACAACATTACCAGAAATCAATAATTCCTTCTGTGTTCTCCGTTGGAAAGAAACATGTACAAACTAAAGATGGCAGGCTTCATAGATCATGTGAGCAGGGGACAGCAGGATGGTTGGATTTTATCTTGCCATTCTTTGTCAGGGAAACCTTGATTTTGACCAAAAACCTTTCATCAAAGGTCGTATTTCTCTTTTTACTTGGTAATAGGAAAAGTTTAATTTTCTAAAGATATTATTGATGCAGGATTTTTTTTTTTTTTTTTTTTTTTGAGACGGAGTTTCACTCTTGTTACCCAAGCTGGAGTGCAATGGCGCGATCTCAGCTCACTGCAACCTCCGCCTCTTGGGTTCAAGCAATTCTCTGGCCTCAGCCTCCCGAGTAGCTGGGACTACAGGCACGCGCCACCATGCCCAGCTAATTTTTGTATTTTTAGTAGAGACGGGGTTTCACCATGTTGACCAGGATGGTCTCGATCTCTTGACCTCATGATCCACCTGCCTCAGCCTCCCAAAGTACTGGGATTATAGGCGTGAGCCACTGCGCCTGGCCGCAGGATTTTTCTTGACCCTTTCATCAAGACGGGGTTTTGTGATGAGGGCACCCTATTTATTCAGCCTGCTGTGCTCAACCCCTTGTGGGAGGGAGCACATGAGTAAGGGAGTATGGGATCTGGCTGGCTATTTTGGGAGCTAGCAGAAGCAGGCTCCGTGTGGGCCCTGTGCAGTGCCCACGTGAGGGTGCTTGCAACCCCCGAAGCCCTAGAGGGTGTGTTAGAATGCTCTCTTAGTCCTGCTGTCCATGGACAGCAGTGTGCTGTCAGTTCAGTGGTACCCTTGGCCTTGTCATGTGGGGTGGCTGCCCTCTGCCAGTGAGGGCTAAGGGCCAGTATGACAGCCTTTTCTGGGTACCCGCACCCATTGGGTCCCAAGCTCTTGTCCAGCATCCAAGAAGAATGAGGTTGCCCCGACACTTGAAGGATGGTGAAGGCGGAGAATTGTATTAAGCGATGGAAATGGCTCTCAGCAGACATAGGAGCTGAAAAGGGGACAAGGGAACGGGATGGACAGGTAATCTTCCCCCAAAGTCTGCCTGTCTCTGGCCAGCTCTTCCCTGAAGTCAAGCCATCTCTCCTCTGGAGTCCAGCCATCTCTGTGAAGTCAGGTCGCCTCTGTCCAGTCAAACCGCTTCTCTCCCTCCACCAACTGAATCTGGGGTTTTTATAGGCACAGGATGAGGGGGCGAGGTGGGCTGTAGGTGGTTTTGGAAAAGGCAACATTCGATTGGTAAAAAAACGTTATTTATAAAGAACCAATTGGGACAGAATGGGCAAACAGGGATAGAAGTTCTCACTTTGGTCTGCAGGCTTCAGACTTTTCAGCGTGAAGGCGGAGTTTTGCTGGGGACCTGCCCCTGTCTGCCTAGGATTTTTCTGCCTCCTGTCTCTATCATTATGAGTACTTAACAGAGGATAGCAGCTGTGTGTGTAACAGTTTTCAAATGTCAAATTTATTTAGGTTTTAATATTTTTTAAATTTTTTTGAGACAGGGTCTCACTATGTTATTCAGGCTGGAGTGCAGTGGCGCAATCTCGGCTCACTGCAATCTCTATACCACCCTACCGGCTCAAGTGATCCTCCCACCACAGATGCACACCATCACACCTGGCTAATTTTTGTATTTTTTTAATAGAGACTGGGTTTTGCCATGTTGCCCAAGCTGGTCTTGAACACCTGGGCTAAGGTGATCATCCTGTCTCTGCCCTGCAAAGTACTGGAATTACAGGCATGAGTCACTGTGCCTGGCCTGGTTTTAAATTTTCTTAAATCGTCCAAGTTATTTACTAGTGCTATCACAGCAATTGGCAGTTTTAATCCTATTTTCATTTCCTCATTAATTAAATATTTGTAGTTTTGTGTACTGTTCGTTGTTATGTTCCTTTATAGCAGGTTTTAAAAATTACTGACTTCCATAACAACAGAGCTCTACATGTGTGCGTGTCAGAGAAAAATGTTTTCAGAAAGAAAATGGTTTGGGTTTCAAAATCCTCAAGGGAATTGTTATAAAACAACAGTGAGGAGAAAAAACTCAACGTGATTCAGATATCTTAACTAGATTGTTTTCAATTTAAATTTTTCCTGTTAGGTCTATTATTTTCTGAACAATAGAACACTCTGCTCTTCGAGTTTAGTTTAGGTTCAAAAGAGCAACCAAGTTTGTTTTTTTTAAACTTGTAGTTTAAGCTTTTTCTTCTTTTCCCATTCAAGTACCAAATTAAATGTAGCCTTTTAGTTGACTTTTGCTTATTTTCATCCAGAATTCAATTAAAATTCTTCCAACTGAGCTAGAGCCATCGGATTCTTAAGCCATGTCCAGGAAAAGCCATGGCAGTGAATATAGGAATAGCACGTGAAAGAACATGTTCATTTCAGTCTTCGGGAATTGTCTGGGTCAGCGTTCCTCACTGTGGCTATTTAATGGGGCCGTGTTTCAAGGGGAGCCACCCACAGTAAGGGGCAATAGAGTACAGGAATCAAAGAGCTCACACTCTAGAGTGAGGCTGCCTGGGTGTGAATCTCAATTTTTTTACCTATACTTTGTAGGAGAGGAAAGATTTCTTCTCTCACCTATCACTAGGTTCATGGTTGAGGCCCCTGTAACAAAATCAGATTAATAAGAGAAAAGCATACACAGTTATTTAATAGAAGCTTTACATGACACGGGAGCCTTCAGAAATAAAGATCCAGAGGAAGAGAGAACTTGTGTATTTTTATAAGTAGGTTTGATAAAGAGTGACTGTCATGGAGAAGTGCGGTTGTAGGACAGAGGATGTGGCCTAATGGTAATAAACTGAGTGGAGTCTTAGTAAGGCCTATTTGTTCCGATTCTTCTCTATGCCCTGTATCTTCACAGATAAGTATGTTCCTTTCCTCTGGTTAAAGGGAGGGTACTTGTCGAATGAGAGACCTGCTTCAGGGGAGAAGAGCAGGAGGTCACAGGATGACCTTTCTAGGTTTTATCTTCTTCAGAGAAGAAGGGCTATGGAATGTGGGAGAGACTTTTTTCCTTCTGCTGTTTGCTCAAATGCCAAGATGCCATATTTTGGGATATCCTGAACACCGTCAACTTTATGTGTGTCTTTGGGCAGGTTACTTAAGCCATCTAAACCTAAGGCTCAACTGTAAATGGGGATTAATCATAGGATCTATTTCCTGGGGTTGTGAGGATGCAATGAGATGATGCCTGGCACATGTGTTTACTTAATAAATGTTGGCTATTGCGATCTTTATTCATGTTTTCAATACCTGTGTATTTATGGTTCACCTTGATCTTTTTTTTTTTTTTTTTTTTTGGAGACGAAGTCTTGCCCAGGCTGGAGTGCAGTGGCGCAGTCTCCACTCACTGCAGCCTCTGCCTCCTGGGTTCAAGCGATTCTCCTGCCCCAGACTCCCAAGTAGCTGGGATTACAGGTGCCTGCCACCACGCCTGGCTAATTTTTGTATTTTTAGTAGATACAAGGTTTCATCATGTTGGCCAGCCTGGTCTCGAACTCCTGACCTCAAGTGATCCATCCATCCAAAGTGCTGGGATTACAGGTGTGAGTCACTGCGCCCGGCTGATCTTTTAATATCTAACTATTGGCAATAGGTAACTTTGTTTTTAAAATCTCCTGTTATGATAAATGTGAATTCATAAAATTTAAGTGACATGGTAAATACCATCATAAGCAAAGTCAAAAGACAAGTGACAAACTGGAGGAAATATATGTATTTGCAACTTGTAACATAGACAAAAAGGGTTCATTTCCCTAATATAAAAAGAACTACAACTCAATAAAAGAAGGGACACTTGGAAAGCCTTTTATGGTGATCTGTTTCCACTTAACTGTGCTACAGATGTCTGTAATGCATATTCTCAGAGTCTTCCAGGAAAATCCTAGATCGGAGAAGGGCTTGGGACACACAGAGTTAGTCAGTGTGATGTAGCCATGAGTGTGTAAGCATACCTGAACTTGTCATTGTTTTCCCTGTGAAATAGCTCCCTCTCAGAAATGTTCTGTTACTATCAGTGGCAGCCTCATCACACCCGTTTGACCCATCATCACTGATTTTTCCCATCTCCTTCTCATCCAGAAAGTCACCAAGGTGTTTCTATGTTTCTTTTTTTTTTTTTTAATTTTTATTTTAGGTTTGGGGGTACATGTGAAGGTTTGTTACATAGGTAAACATGTGCCACAGGGGTTTGTTTTGCATATTATGACATCACCCAGGTATTAAGCCCAGTACCCAGTAGTTATCTTTTCTGCTACTCTGCCTCCTCCCACCCTCCATCCACAAGTAGACCCCAGTGTCTGTTGTTTCCTTCTTTGTGTTCATAAGTTCTTGTCATTTAGTTCTGGTCTGTGTTTCATTCATAGTTTCATTCCTGGCTTCATTCATTCATTCACATCTGCTCCAGTCTTTCCAAGCCCACTGCCTGTTTGTAATTTAGACACTCAACATCACCCTCATGACTGAACTACTACCATGGTCTCCTTTCTTTTCTTTCTTTTGTTCCCTTCTCCAGTCAGCACAACACATCACACCACGTTAATCTTCCTAAAATGTGGTTTTCATCTCGGACCACCAACCTACTCTGAAGCCTTCAGTGGTTCCCCACCGTGTAGGATGAAGTCTAACTTGTGAATTTGACCCTCAGGTCCCCTAGACACCCTTAATCTGATTCTCCTTCCTTCTGTCTGTCTCACTGCTTCACTCTAGGAACCTTCTAGACATCTAAACTGTTAGCCTGGCCCAGCCCACCATGCCCCTTTCTGCCTGCGTGCCGACCTCTCTCCTCTGTGTAATGCCCCATACTTGTCACAAGGCCCAGCTCTGGTCTAGTCCAGGTTGCTTTCCTAGGTCCCCAGCCCTCAGCATCCTTTGTTTCCTTATCTTCTGCTATGTTTATTGATGGCCTGTACCTCTCATCTCACACACTTAAACTTTACTGCCTATATTGTTTTAGGTAAACTTTTTTCATTAAAGTAGAACATACATACAGAAAGGTACAGAAAGGTGCACAGATCACAGAGCAAAGGACTCAGTGACTTTTCATAAGGTGGACACACCCAGGTCATCAGCATTTCCCTCCTCTGATATGCACTCTCCCTAAAGAGATGGGAGTCAGAACTACTTCATGTGCCTCTTTTGCATGAAAATGCATAACATCAGGTGCACAACAATATTCCAGATCAGGAATGAAGCTAAGAAAGAGATCTAGGTTTTCACAAATAAGAAACATGTAGAAAGGTCCCCTGCCCACTTGATTTGAGGTAATATAATTTGGTAAGTCCTGTTTAGAAATTCCTATAAATTAGACCTTGAAATCTGGTCTAGACAAGTGCATATCACAGTTTTCTCTTTCCAGACTTGGGGATGTACACAGACAGCTACAGCATTAGTTTTCATTGTCATTTTGTCCAACAGATATTACCGATCAGATGCAGTCTACTAGATAATGTTACAGTGTATGGTAGGATCCAGCTTCTTCCTCTGTAGGGCTTATATTTTAGTAAGTCACTAGAAATAATTGATAGAACTAAAAAAAAGACTTAAGAATAAAGATACATTGGCAGGACACAGTGTCTCATGCTATAATCCCAGCACTTAGGGAGGCCAAGACAGGAGGATCACTTGAGCCCAGGAGTTCAAAACCAGCTTGGGCAACATAATGAGACCCTGTCTCTATTAAGAAAATAAATGAAAAGGAAAAAAAACAAAGAATAAAGATTACAGGCATGGTGGCTCATGCCTGTAATCTCAGCACTTTCAGAGGCCAAGGCAGGCGAATAACTTGAGGTCTGGAGTTTGAGACCAGCCTGGCCAATTTGGTGAAACCGCATCTCTACTGAAAAACACAAAAGTTATCTGGGTGTGGTGGCATATGCCTGTAATCCCAGCTACTTGGGAGACTGAGAGAGGAGAATCACTTGAACCTGGGAGGCGGAGATTGTGGGTGAGCTGAGATCGCACCACTGCACTCCAGCCTGGGTGAGAGTCCGTCTCAAAATAAAAAATTAAAAATTAAGAAAAAAACAATAAGCAGTAAGATAACTGAAAAATTGCTAGTAAATAATCTGTTACTAAATCATTGTAAACATACAGAGAGGACAAGAACAGAGGTAGGAAGGGCGACATGAAGATTGGCACTGGCACTAGCGATGTCTGGATGAGAAATCCATTTGTTGTGATATTATCAAAAGGTATGAAAGAACATGGCGACTTACAAAGGTAAAATAAACACAAGGGTAATGATGGCAGAGAAATATTTAAAAACATCATAAGAAATACTATATGGGAGCCGATGCCCGATTCCGCGCCCGCCATGGCCGACAAAATGGACATGTCTCTGGACGACATCATTAAACTGAACCGGAGCCAGCGAGGAGGCCGCGGCGGGGGCCGGGGCCGTGGCCGGGTCGGCTCCCAGGGCGGCCGCGGCGGCGGGGCGTAGGCCGCCGCGCGAGTGAATCGAGGCGTCGGGCCCATCCGGAACCGGCCGGCCATCGCCCGCGGCGCGGCCAGCCGAGGCGGCAGGAACCGACTGGCGCCCTACAGCAGGCCAAAGCAGCTCCCCGACAAGTGGCAGCACGATCTTTTCGACAGCGGCTTCGGGGGTGGTGCTGGCGTGGAGACGGGTGGGAAGCTGCTGGTGTCCAGTCTGGATTTTGGAGTGTCCGACGCCGATATTCAGGAACTCTGCTGAATTTGGAACACTGAAGAAGGCAGCTGTGCACTACGACCGCTCTGGCCGCAGCTTAGGAACAGCAGATGTACACTTTGAGCGGAAGGCAGACGCCCTGAAAGCCATGAAGCAGTATAACGGTGTCCCTCTGGATGGCCGCCCCATGAACATTCAGCTTGTCACGTCACAGATCGATACACAGTGGAGACCTGCACAGAGCGTAAACAGAGGCGGCATGACTAGAAACCGTGGCGCTGGAGGCTTTGGTGGTGGCGAAGGCACCCGTGGAGGCGCCCGGGGAAGAGGCAGAGGCGCTGGCAGGAATTCAAAGCAGCAGCTTTCTGCAGAGGAGCTGGACGCCTATAATGCGAGAATGGATACCAGTCAAACAGACCGGCAAATCCGTGTGGACAGGACCCAGGCGTCTCCTCTTGCTCCCTGGTTGGGAAGCAGTGGCTGGGGCTGTGCGGCCAATAATGGATTTGTTTTATGTTTTAAAATAGGATTTAAAAACTCATGTAAAGGCTTTTTTTTCTTTTCTTTTTTTTTTTTTTTTTGTTTCTGAAACAGACCTGTTTTGTACCAAGTTATTTTTGGGATAAATTTTACTGGTTGCTGTTGTGGAGAAGGTGGCGTTTCCACCTTTTCCATAATAAAATAGAAATGTGTGTAGAAAAAAAAAAAAGAAATAACTATATGGAAATACCATATTGCTATGGAAATACTAATTTTCCATAGCACTTTACAGTTTACAAGGTACTTTTTATTTTTTTTAAACCCTCCACAGTGAGCACACAAAGTACTTGTACTTGCTCTTTTTTGTTGTTGTTGGTTTGTTTGTTTTTTTGAGACAGAATTTTGCTCTTGTTGCCCAGGCTGGAGTGCAATGGTGTGATCTCGGCTCACCACAGTCTCTGCCTCCTGGGTTCAAGTTATTCTTCTGCCTCAGCCTCCTGAGTAGCAGGGATTACAAGCATGCGCCACCACACCTGGCTAATTTTGTATTTTCAGTAGAGATGGGGTTTCACCATGTTGGTCAGGCTGGTCTCAAACTCCCAACCTCAGATGATCGCCCGCCTTGGCCTCCCAAAGTGCTGGGATTTCAGCCATGAGCCACCGCGCCCAGCCTTGTACTTGCTCTTATGAGGTCTTTGCCCATTATGATCTTTTGCCCCGGTGGTAGTTGTTACAGTGGGCAGTGTTTTCTACCCATGGTCACACAGCTTACATGTCCAGGCATACATTTAGAATCTAGCACTCCTTCCACAGCCTGCTCTTGCCTTAGTGGATGTGAGAATTTATGTTTAGTTATCTCTGTCAATTTTTCTGTTGCCTCATTGCAGTCACATCCCAGCTAACTTCATGATTGCTACATTTGCTCTTTCCTTAAACCTGGAGCAGGAGAATATCCCTGGCAGATCACGCTGTCCATAGGCCATCTGCATAAGGCAAAGTGAAGTCATGGGTAGATCACTTGCAGCTCCTCACTGTGGCCTCCCCACTACTTGAAAACATGGGCACAAAGAGAAGAAGGTAGAGAACCCACAGGCTGCCAATCCTTAAAAGTAACTTGTTGAAAGAATCATGAGTTTCCTTTTAGTTTTCTTTTATATTGTCTTTTATTGCCTCCTTGGTTATAGTTTTCTATACCTGGAAGGCTTCAGTTTGCAGAGCTATAAATCTGTCAGTCTTAGTGACGTGTCTTTCACTTCAAATTAATGTTCAGCAAAGGGATTAGCAGATAACCATTTCAGGCTGAATTTCTTTACATAAAAGAGTGGATATGGTTTGAGCAGGCTGCCAAAGCCAGGAAGAGAAGTTAATTGTGTAAATCAATGCAGGCAGGAGCTGATCACCTTTCTGAAACAAGACAATGCAGCACACAACCTCTAAATAGATCTTTGGGGTCAAGTTGATGTCATGTTGAAGAATCAATATTTACTGGGCTTTATAAAGTTAGCCTTTAATGAACCCTCAGGCATTTTGCTAGGCCATTAATTGCAGGAAGAGGAAAAGCAATGGTGGCCAAAGTCCATGTGTGTGGAGGTTGTATAAAAATAAGTGAAAAGACAGTCACTTGCCTATGTGCAAAGGTCCACTCAAGCATCTTGGGTACGTGTATCATAGGGCTTTATTGGGGCCGGGCATGGTGGCTCGTGCCTGTAATCCCTGTGCTTCGGGAGGCTGAGATGGGAGGATTGCTTGAGTTCAGGAGTTGAGACTGCAGTGAGTTATGATTGCACTACTGCAATCCAGGGCACTCCAGCCTGGGCAACAGAGTGAGAAACCCTATCTCTAAAAAACAAACAAAGGCTTTTTGGGATTGTACTGACATTTTAAGAAAGAGCAGTTCCTACATCCTAACAGAAGAAGGTACACTCTTTATTCTTTTGACACTCCTTGTTCAGGCAGTATGGCTGCATTTTCCTGGGATAAATTCTGATGTCATTTTGGGTTCTGCCTTATAAATGTGGTAATCACAAAAGTCCAGTCCCTCTTGGAGTACGTATGGTTCATCCCTCCCTCTGACACACTTGAAAGCTTTTATAAAGCGCAAGATCATAGTAAAAATATTTATTTTAGGTTGCTGGCTTGAATCCACGTTTAATAAAGGTATTTGATAAGTAATCACTTGCACTTGTTCTGTTGGTGAGTAGAAGTGCCCCTCGGGTTGTTCTGTACATGTGGATGTTCTGTGCCCCTCAGTGGCTTGTCTGAATCACTTGTGAGTCAGGAGCCTTATCTTCTATTTATTTTAGTCAGCACTCCTAACAAATAGTGTTGATTAGGTAGAGGCGTATGTTACGTCAAATTTAACCCTGGTGCAACAAAACTGGGATCCCTGCATGGTCAGTAACTGGAAGTCAGAAGCAGCCTGGTCAGGCTGTGTGAGTCAGCGTTTGGCCGCGGGGTTTTTGCTACAAGTTCTTGGTCATATCTGCTCAAGAGATGAATTTTGGATTTGACTTTACAGAACCTCTTTCTCTGGTGCATTTGTCAGAGGAGACTTTAGAATTAATCAGAGAGGAGAGCTGGCTGTTCTTTTCTCACTCCCACCCCCATCCCTCCTCTCCTGGATCACTATTCAGAGTAAACACTGAAAAGAAAAAGCATGAGACATTTGTTGGGATTGTTGTGGTTTGGTGTTTTTACAAGAGAATCTGATGTTTAATATTTTCATCTATACTTTAAACATTCATTCTGGGTTTTTATTCTTCCTTTTCAGTTGTTTGAGAACTTCTACTTTGGTTCCCTGAAGCTGAACTCAATTCATATCTCTCAGAGGTTCACAGTAGACAGCTTTGGAAACTACGCTTCCTGTGGACAAATTGACTTCTCCTGAGGTGGATCTTGGAAAGCACTAGAAACTGAACATCCTCACCAGGTGCTGAAGAAAAGTGTCTTCGTTTTAATTGCCAAGCAGGGATGTGGACATTTGGATGGTGACTTTCCTGGGTGGTTCTCCATGGATTTACCATCGCCTCTAATGCTGTCTACAGCCATCAAACTACCAACCAAGATGGTGGTGGGCATAAGGAGAACTTGTGCCTATAACCCTTAGTGTATTCCTTCTGGTTGTCTTCCTTTTAATTTTTAAATTCTGGTAAAATACTCATAAAACTTACTGTCTTTACCATTTTAAGTGCACAGTTCAATAACGTTAACTGTTAATACATTCATAATGCTGTTCAGCCGTCACTGCCATCCATCTCCACAGGCTTCTCAGCTTGTACAACGGAAACTGTGCCCATTAAACAGTAATTCCCACTCTGCCCGTCCCCCCGCAGCCACCATTCTACTTTCTGTCTCTGTGGTTTTGGGTATTCTCAGTATTCCATATAAGTGGAATCATAGTTACTTGTCTTTTTGTGACTGGCTTATTTCACTTAGCATAATGTCCTCAAGGTTCATCCATGTCATGTCAGGTGACGGGATTTCCTTCCTGTATTATACATATAATCGAATGTTCAGCTACATGTGTATACCACACTGTTTCTCCATCAGTGAACACTTGGCTTGCTTCCTCTTGACTATTGGGAGAAGTGCTGTTACAGACATGGGTGTGCAAATATCTCTTTTGAGACTCTGCCTTTAATTCCTTTACTACCCAGAATTTTATCTTTAACAAAATGACTATTAAAGGTTTTTGCCTTTCACTTTGCTTGGTTTATCATTTTCCTACCAAATTTTGTTGGTTTTTTTTTTTTTTTTTTTTTTTTGAGACAGAGTCTCGCTTTGTTGCCTAGGCTGGAGTGCAGTGGCGCGATCTTGGCTCACTGCAACTTCCACCTCCCAGGTTCAAACGATTCTCCTACCTCAGCCTCTCGAGTAGCTAGGACTACAGGTGCCTGCCACCACTCCTGGCTAATCTTTGTATTTTTGGTAGAGATGGGGTTTCACCACATTGGCCAGGCTGGTCTCGAACTCCTGATCTTGTGATCCGCACGCCTTGGCCTCCCAAAGTGTTGGAATTAGAGGTGTGAGCCACTGCACCCCAGCCAAGGTTGTCCTCTTAATATTTTTTGGATTCCTGTTCCTTCACCCGTCCTCACCTTCGCCTTCCCATGCCCCTGGTAGAGTTGCAGTATTATAACTCTTTTCTGTTTACTTTTCAGGGCAGCAGCAAAACAAACTGATGATATCAGCAGGACTGTGCAGAGTTCCCTGGAAGAATGTCAGCCCCAGGAGGCACTCACTCCTTCCTCACCACAGACCAGCAGAGGGAGTGGGTATTCCCAGCAGTTACATCCATCCTTCCAGGGGGAATGCTGGGGAGCCTGAGCCTCCCACTCCTCCCTCCTCACATTTGTCCTCCCTCCATGTCCTCTCCTTCCTTATTCTTATCTTGATTCTTTCTTTCTTTCTATTCTTTAAGTCTGCTTCTGAACTTTGTGTTAAGTCGCTACATTGTGAGGACTGTCTAACACTGAGATTTATTATTGGGATTGCACAAATCACTTGTGAATAAATGAATGTTTAAAGTAACGGTTTTCCTGTTAGTATGATCACATAGTTTGAATTTGACCCCCTTCCTGTATTGGGATACAATGTTGCCCTCACTTATTCACCAGCGTAGCTGGATCATTCATGGAGGACTTACATACTAGCACCTGCAAGGCTGATTTTTTTTTTTTCCAGAAGGACTCTTTTTTCTACTCGATATTCATTTTCTATATAAACTGAGATTTTACCTCACCTCAGATTGTTAGATGGCACTTGGGAATGTGCTCCAGGGATAGTGCTGAATTATGAAGCCTACTGTGGAGTTTATGCCCCATCTCATCTTGGTGTGCCTGCATTCTCTCATTGGTTTCTTTCTGACAAGCCACTGGGCAACCTCAGCCAGGAAGTAAATGTCACTTCTTTTGGGGGTGTCCGAGACTTACGATTTATGTTTGTAGGAGCTTTTTTTTTTTAAGTTTTGTCTTTGGAAAATTTAGCTCTATATATTGAATACTAATTTTTTTTTTTTTGGATACAGGGTCTCACTCTGTCACCCTCTCTGGAGTGCAGTGGCACAATCACAGCTCACTGCAGCCTTGACCTCCTGGGCTCGAGCTGTCCTCTCACCTCAGCCTACTGAGCAGCTGGGACTACAGGTGGGCACCACCATGCCTGGCTACTTTTTTAAAAAAAATTTTTTTTGTAGAGATGGGATTTCACTGTGTTGCCCAGGCTAGTCTCAAACTCCTGGGCTCAAGCAATCCTCCCACCTTGGCCTCCCAAAGTGTTAGGATTACAGGTGTGAGCCACCACACAGGGCCCAAATACCAAATTGTAAATAGAATTGGAAATTGTGTTATTGAGAATTTGTGATTACTCTTCCCTAAGACTTGTTAAGTAATTCTTCTCAAGTTGTTTGCCTTTTTCCCTCTCATTCTCTCACAAGTTGTACAGTGGAGTTTTCCAGAGTCTCCGTGACATGACAGCATCATAACTCTGGTGGTTAATGGAGTGTGCACTTTTGTATTTTTGTGTTCTCTAGAGTTTTGTAAGTTGGTAGGTGTTGGTAGAATTGAAACTTTTTTAAGTTAAAAATTTTTTAAATTTTTCCTTTTTTTCACATGCTGTGGTAGGCAGAGATAAAATGTTCTTTCGGCTGGGCACAGTAGCTCATGTCAGTAATCCCAGCACTTTGGGAGGCTGAGGTGGGTGGATCACAGGGTCAGGAGTTCAAGATCAGCCTGGCCAACATAGTGAAACTCCGTCTCTACTAAAAATACAAAAAAAAAAAAAAAAAATTAGCTGGGTATAGTGGCACATGTCTATAATCCCAGCTACTTGGGAGGCTGAGGCAGGAGAATTGCTTGAACCAGAACCCAGGAGGCAGAAGTTGAAGTGCGCTGAGGTTGCACCACTGTACTCCAGCCTGAGCTACAGAGCAAGACTCCGTCTCAAAAAAAAAAAAAATTCATGAAGTCTGTATGCCAGTTTTGGGGACAGCGTAGCTCTTAGGAAACACAGTTTTCATTGTTGTTGTGGAAGAGGGAGTAACAGATAGTTTTGATGTGAACTTTCACGAGAAAGCAAAATGGTAGAGAGCAACAACATTAAAAGGGTTAGAGCTAGGGTTAGAAAAGAATTTTTCTAGATTCAGACTTCCTCTCACCAAATGATAATGGGGTAAATGTTGGAAGATTTGCTGCTGCTGTGCTTACAAACCTTCCTTCATGTTACCATTTTGTAATTCATTCTACACTGAAATAGTTTATTGTACCTAACACTGTTCCAGCCAGCTTTTGAGGCATTGATTTCACCCTCGATTCCTCTAAGAAGAAGAGGGAAAAAAATCTCTCAATTGCTATTTCACAGAATTTGTGAATTGTTATACATGGAATTTTGTTATGGAGAGTAATTTTTACTTTAGACACATTATAAATTTTACTTATAATCATTATTTTTAAAGCAGGCTTTAGATTTTCCTTAACTGGGCATTGAGTAGAATCCAGCATCGTAATAATTCAGATTTGGTTCCGGTTTGCCCTTGCACTGTGCTGGAGCTCACTGTCCCTGAGCTCAGGGGAACCCAGTGGCACTAGAGGCATATTGAGTTGAGTCAGTGGAGCACCTGTCAGCTTCCATCTCGATACCACAGGGAGCATGAATGTTCAAGCCCATGCTGCTAGAAGTGAGGAAAGTGGCTGCTGTTACGGTTTTTATTAAAGGCTTTTTTTGTTTTTGGTAAAATGTCCTTTAAACAAAGACAAGTTTACTTCGTGAAAAATCATCAAGCTTACACTTTGTGCTTTTGTCAGTGTGTGTTATACTTCAATTCAAATGGGAGGCTGAAACCAGAGGTTGAAGCCAGGAGTTCAAGACCAGCATGGGCAAACTAGCAAGATCCCGTCTCTATAAAAAAAATGAATAAATAATAAATGAAAATAAATGTTAGCATCCAGAGGTAATTACTCCCTATACATTTAAACATATATCAAATGTGAGAAGTTAAGAAATTTTTCACAAATAACAGCTAATATTAGTGGAGTGCTCACATTTGTCATTTATTTTTACATCAATCTTTTCAACAGCCCACTTAAGTAGGTACTATTATCCTCATTTTACAAACTGAGGCTTAACAAGGTAGAGAAATTTTTCTTAAAGTTGGGGGCAGTGGCTCACACCTGTAATCCCAGCGCTTTTGGGAGACAAGAAGATCGCTTAAGCCCAGGAGTTCAACACCAGCCTGGGCAACGTGGTGACACCATCTCTACAAAAGAAAATTAGCCAGGCGTGGTGGCATGCGACTCTATTCCCAGCTACTTCAGAGGCTGAGGTGGGATCAGTTCAGCCCAGGAGGGCAAGGCTGCAGTGAGCCATGCTAACATCACTGCACTCCAGCCTAGGTGATAGTGAGTGAGACCCTGTCTCAAGAAAAAGAAAAAAAAATTGCCTTAAGTCATAAAACTTATACCAGCAGCTCTCAGTGTGGTCTTTGGACTTCTAGGAGTTCCCAGGCACCTTTTAGGGGATGTCTACGAGGAGGTCCAAACTGTTTTCATACAAATACTAAGGTGCTATGTGCCTTTTTAACTCATTCTCTCATGGTGTTCAGTGGAGTTTTCTAGAGGCTCTGTGACATGCTGACATCACCCTGATGGTTAGTGGAATGTGTGATTGTGTACGTTTGTGTTCTAGAATATTGTAAATTGTAGGTTTAGGGTATAAATATATGTGTTTTCAGAGATTAACTTATTTTGCTGTGAGTGCTTCTACTGTGCTCTTACTAGCTATTTTCATTTATACCTGCTGCTGTGGGCTGAGTCATGACCACCCAAAATCTACATGTTGAATCTCTAACTCCTAGTATCTCGGAATGTGACTGTTTATTTGGGGATTGGGCTTTTAGTGGGGCGATTAGGCTAAAATGAGGCTGTTAGGGTCAGCCCTAATCCAATCTGTCTGGTGTCTTTACAAGAAGAGCGAATTTGGACACACAAAGAGACACCAGACTAGTGCGTGCACAGAGGAAAGACTGAGGACACAGCAGGAAGGCAGCCATCCTGCAAGCCGAGAAGTGAGGGCTCAGGAGAAACCAAACCTACCAACAGCTTGATCTTAAACCCCAAGACTCCAGAACTGTGAGAAAATAATTGTCTGTTGTTGAAGGCACCCAGTCCGTCGTACTTTGTTAACGGCAGCCTTGGCGACAGATACACTTGCTGTAATGCAGAAGCTTATGTGAGACTCTACCCGTCTTCTTCTGAGCCAGACACTAAAGAGATTTGTAAAAATGTAATACAGTGCCACTCTCTTACTAACTGGGGGGAGGGGTAGAGACAGTTGTTTTTCATAAACTATTCTGTTAAATATGAAATGAGTATATTCTTATTTTAAAAATTTTAAATTCTTAGTTCTATTTTCAAATACAGTAAATATCTATATATGTATGTGTATATATAAATATATAACTAAAATAAACAAAAGTTCTTTGGGGTCCTCAGTAATTTTTTTAGTGTTAAGGGCTCCAGATTCCAGAAAGTTTGAGAATAGCCACATTATACTACACTTCCAAATGGGATCCTATTACATATGATCTTGTATAACGAGCTTTTCTCACCCAGCAATACATAGTGGATCACATTGGTTTTTAATAGATACAGGTCTACATCATTATTTTTAATGTCTGCACACTAGTCTGTTATAGGTATGTTTTTAAACTACCTACTACTTTAACTAGGTAGTTCCTGACTAATGGACATTGAGCTGGTTTCCAGGTTGGGCTATTATGAACAATTCTGGATTCAATCATCTTTGTGCATTTATCTTTTTGTGCTTGTAGGGTCATCTAGAAATGGAATTAAATGGGTATTAAGATGTATTCAATTTGGGTTTCTTACTAGAAAACTAAGGTTTCTCTGTCTCCATTTTATAATTGCTAAATATTAAGTGCAAACAGAAAAATGTGTAAAATATATGTACCACTTAACACATATACCTAGAGGCTCCTCATGTTTGGGGCCATTGTTTTGAAAAGGCTGACCTGCCAGTAATTCTTTCAAAAATTAGGAAAACCAGGCTGGGTGTGGTGGCTCACACCTGTAATTGTAATCCCAGCACTTTGGGAGACTGAGGCAGGCAGATCACCTGAAGTCAGAGTTTGAGACCAGCTTGGCCAACACGGTGAATCCCCATCTCTGCTAAAAATACAAAAATTAGCTGGATGTGGTGGCGGGTGCCTGTAATCCCAGGTACTTGGGAGGCTGAGGCAGGAGAATCGCTTGAACTTGGGAGGCAGAGGTTTCAGTGAGCCGAGATCATGCCACTGTACTCCAGTATGGGTGACAGAGCGAGACTCTGTCTAAAAAAAAAAAGGAAAACCTTTTCTTTGTATTTTTTTGTTTGTTTGTTTTCTTTTGAGAGTCTCACTCTGTTTCTCCAGCTGGAGTGCAGTGGCGAGATCTTAGTTCAGTGCAGCCCAGGCTCAAGCATCCTCTTTGCATCAGCCTCTGAGTAGCTGGAACCACAGGCATGTGCAACCTAGCTAATTTTTTTCATTTTGTATAAAGATAGGGTCTTGCCATGTTGCCCGAGCTGGTCTGGAACTCCTAAGCTCAAGCCATCCTCCTGCCTCTTGGCCTCCTAAAGTGCTGAGATTACAGGTGTGAGTCAGCACACCTCGCCCTTTTTTCCCTCTTTTTAAACTAAAACTATTGGCCATTTCCTACAACTTTTACATCAGTCATCTGGAAATTTGGGTTCTTCTTCCTAAATAACATTACTATTGGCTTAACTAATGGGACTGAACTATTGTTGATTAGCTTTCGACACAGGACTAGTATTGACCCAGCCTGAAGGTGCTACAGAAAGGTAAATCCCACTGGAGAAGCTACCTGGAACTATGGAAGCCATTTTAACCCTCAGAGTCTGGAGACAGGTGTTGTCATATTGATGGGCATCTTGACAGCAGCTTTCTAAACTATTCAGCAACTTTGGTAACTCTAGAAGCCCCTAAGATATAACAGGAATGGGAGAGCTATGGTATCTGGTGCCTATCTCCTCAGTGCCTTAGAGATACATAGTTAGTTTTGCTAAAAACAAAAAACCAACAAACAAAAAAAAACCTAGGATTGTAGGATTGAGATGGTGGAAAAGATGGCAAATTTTGGTAAATCTTCAGAACTATGGGACACCATAGCCTTCTCTTCCCAATCAGAGGGAAGGCTAACTTTAAAAAAAATGCCCATTATGCCCAGATACTTAGTATGTAATTTTGCTTTTGTTTTACAGCAATTTTAATGGTGGTATTACCATTAATTTTAGATAGAAAATAGGTAATTGCTTCAGCATCCAGCCAGTAAATGGGATTCTGTCCCCCAGTCTCCATGACAGCAAGCCGTGCTCTCTCACTGTACAGCACCAGGACACACCCAGGAAGAATGCTTTATTACTGTGAGATGAAGATGCCAATGGCCAGGGCCTCACTGCAGCACCACCACTAAATCCAACAGCAAAGGGAACAAGAAAACACGGAAAGGGAGCTATTGTTTTCTGTTTTCCCAGTGGGACTCCTGCCTGAGCCACTGAGGCATGCAGAGTTCCCAGACAGGCCCGATTCAGGGTGATGAGGAAGCTTGTCAGCTGTGTTTTTTCCTACTGATTAAGATCATGTTTTTAAGATCATTGCCTTTTAAATTTTTATTGTTTTAGATCACAGCAGCTAAGTTTTTATTTATTTTTATTTTATTTTATAAAAACACAATCTAGGGCTTGGGTTCCAAAAGTTCACTACGTTTTGTCTCATCAGATGACCTGTTTCCTCTTTAATGTATTTGAAATGTAAACCTCTCCCCATTTCTGCTGTGATCCTGGGACTGTGGCCAGCCTCCAGCCTTACCCACTGGCATGCCAACATTTAAATCTACAGGCAATAAGAAGGGTCACAATTTTTACAAAACCGGAAACACCTCAAACAAAACCAGCACTCCCCCCCTACACACACACACCCCCGCTTCGCCGCTTCCCCAGTGACTTATTCAAACTAACTTGAAGTCAAAAAGCTGTAAGTAAATATGCCTTTTTCAAATTTGCAGCCTCCAAGGCAGATGAAATGGTCAGACATGTGCCTTTTAGGGTTGTCCTAGGAAGAGCTAACAAAAGGGGTGACAGCCCCTAAACAGCTGCTTGGGGAGGAGGACATCTGCCTCTATTTCACCAGCCACTCAGTGCTGAGGCCTTGCCTTGCGAAACGTGGAGCCGCTGGGGAGCAATGGTGCTGAGCAGCCAGTTGTTATACGGCTTTTGTCTTAACGAAGCCACCCATTACGGTAGAGCTATAACTCGCTGGAAGCCAGCTGTCAGGGCTGTGGCGCAGGCCCCTCTGGGTGGGCGGCAAGGGGAGAAAAACAGTGTCTGGCCAAATTCCCTTTCCGACACCTGAGCCTGCCTGGCTTTGTAACCGGAGAGTTTTGTGCCCTCTTTCCCATCCCATCTTCCCCGGGGAGATCCTGGGGCCCTTCGTGCTCTCCATCCTTGGAGGGAGCTCAGGGACATCTCAGGATTCTAGTTTCCTGGTCTGCAACTCCCTGTGTGCCACGCTGGGCTGGGCCCCGCTGCGGCTGGCTGGCGTTTGGCGCTCTCATCCAGCGAGCGCTTCGCTTTGAAATCTACCCACTCTCTCTCTTTTTTTTTTTTTAAACCAGGTATGATGATGTCAAACGTGATGCTGATGCTACAGTTACAGCCCCTGCTGGCGCAGCCTCTCTGATTCTCTCTCCCTCTCCGCGGCCAGTGCTGGGCTTTTTCAGACAAGTGCATCTCCTAACCAGGTCACATTTCAGCCGCGACCCACTCTCCGCCAGTCACCGGAGGCAGACCGCGGGAGGAGGGTTGAGGACAGCCGCGTGCGCTTCTCCAGCAGCAGGGTGGGAGGAAGGACATTAAAATACTGCAGAAGTCAGGACTCCCCAGGTCGAACCCGGACCACGATGTGCGCGCTGGGCTGCGGGCGGCTGGTGCTGCCGCTGTTGCTCCTGGCCGCGGCAGCCCTGGCCGAAGGTGACGCCAAGGGGCCCAAGGAGGGTGAGACCCCCGGCAATTTCATGGAGGACGAGCAATGGCTGTCGTCCATCTCGCAATACAGCGGCAAGATCAAGCACTGGAACCGCTTCCGAGACGTAAGTCCGCAGGGCCACCAGGGCAGAGGCCCGGGGTTGCGGTTCGAGGAGGAAGCTTCGGGGTCTGCGAGAGCGGCTGCCAAACGTCGCAGTCCGAGGCTCCGCAGCCCGGCCAGCTAATTACCGGAGAGTAAACAGCACGGTGGAGGGCACAGCCCAGCGCCCCTCCCCTGTCCCTGCGGCCGGGGCCGGCGGCCCTGGGACCCCCCAGCCCCATGACTCCCAGCCCCACACCCGCGCGACGCTCCGGGGGCGCGCGCTTCGGGGTCTCCCCTGCGGTCCGGGAGCGGGAAGGGGTGCGGGGCGGGGGGCAGTATCCGGACTCCGGCTGCGGCTGGACCCCGACCCGCTCCCCCGCTGCCTTGTGTGAGCCGCCCCCGGGCCTGCCCCAGCCGCGGGAATGCTGCAGGCTGCACATACGGGGCACTGCAGCACCGGTAGGTCTGGGTGGGGCCGGCGGGGAGGGTGGCATCGGCTCGCGCGGTGCCCTCTGTTCCCACCGTGGGCTTTGCAGGGGAACAGCAGGGGACGGGAGCGTGGCCGGGGCTCTGGGTCGGGGGGTCCCAGCAACCCTCCTAGGCGAGATGGTGGAAGGCGTGTCCGTACGGGGCGCGGGGAGTGGGGGTGGGCAGCGGCGGGGAGAAGATGCCCGAGGCCAACCCAGGGTGGCCACCGGAGCCAGGGCTGGGGTTCCCGTGCAGAGGGGCGCTCGAGGACCCAGGCGGGTTTTCCCAGACCAACCTTTCAGGGGGGAATCCAGCCTGGAGCGAGGGGAGCAGCTCGGAGCCGGAAGAAGGCACCCGACCCGGTGGGCTTGAGAAGCCGGGGAGAGCTCAGAAGCTGGGTCTGGGGGCCCCCCCGGCGGGTACCGCCCGAACACCGGCGTAACCTTGAGCCAAACTCTGCGAGGTGGGGCCGGCGGTGGGGGGGGCGGCTGCGGCACTTTGTTTACCGGCACCTGTGGATCAGAGGGGAAGTAGCAGGCGGCAGCCCGGCGGGGCCGGCTCCTTCCTCCCGGCCTGGCCGGGTTGGGGGCTGGGGAAGCAGGGGTGAGGCAGAGCGGGTGGAGGGTGTAGCTGGACCCCGAGAACGCAGTGGGTACTGTGGGGGATGGGGCCGGATGCGCTAGAGTCGATGCCGGCTGCTCCTGGCGACCTGGTGCTCACCGCCGCCCTGACCCCAGAAAACATCTTCTAGGACCCCGGTCCTTTCTCCTCCTTCCCCAGAATCCCTTATTGGACCCACCCAGTACAACGCAGGCCACACCACGACCTCTCCAGTTTTCTCTTAAACTGTGTGCATCCACAAGTTCCTTGGAAATTTGTTTAAAACACACATGCTTCCTAGGCTATCCAGTCAAGTGATGGGAAGAGGCAGAGATTTGGATCTTTTTGTTATCCTCAGACAAGTGACTGTTTCTCCCCAAAGTCAAACTGGCAGGTTGTAATTCACAGAGGAACAGCAAGAACCACTGGCAGCCAGGTCTCCAGGGCTTCCCGAGGCACCTGCAAGCCCGGCGCAGATGAGCCGCAGTCTCCTGCCGCTGCCTGGGAAGCAGCCCGGCCATAGCAGCGAGGGGGCGGCAGCAGGCTGGCCCATCCGGAATCCATGTGTCACTGGCCTAGGCCTCCCTCCGACTCGCTGGCTGTTTGATCTGCCAAAATGGGACCAGTGAAGGTCAGAGGGAAAAGAAATGCTTAATCAGAACAGGAAAGGTTTAAAAATAAAAGATTCCTCCCCACCTCCCTTCTTCCACCTGCTTCCAACAGCCAGCTCGGTGGGTGAGAATAAATGATTTACTGCTTGACCCCATGGCACTGGGCTGCCCACCTGTCTCCCTGTATTGGTGCCAACTACTTCCCCCTTCCTCCCATGCTCATCAGAAGAAAGGCACTACATTTGAAAGTCTTCAGGACTTGCCCATATAAGAGTCACCGGAAAGCTTTAGGGAGTGTGTTGATTTTGGTAGCCTCAGGCTTTTGTAGGGCAGATGTCCTCTAAAACCCCACTTAAGGTGGCCCTGGCTGCCAGCGGACAGGGTCAGGGAGAAAAGTAGGACAAAGAAGGCTGGGCAGGAGGGCCTGGCCCTGGGGATCTGTTGACAGCCTCTGCAGAAAGGCAGGAAGGAGGCTGCTAGCTCAGAGCCACTGCATTGCATAACTCTAGGGGTGTCACAATAGGAATGGTGCCCCCTGAAGTTGTGCAGTGCACAGACAGTACACAGGGACCCCACTGGCACTAAAAACTCATCCCTCTTCTGCCAGAAGAAGGCTTACTTCCCACCTAAGGGCTGAAGGCACTCTAACTGGGCCCAGTAGTAATGGGCTTTATTATTGCCATCAGCCCAGCTCTTTGGAAAATATGCTCCTTGGTTCCTTAAAGGAGAGGTGGGAATTTTATTTGAACCCCTAAAGGGTTGCTGGGTTGAAATGAGACCTTGTTCATAATCAATCCCAAAATGGCACAGGGCCCCCCATTTGCCTGGTAGGGTGGAGGCAAGCAGGAGGAATGGGATACTCCTGGGGAACGGGATTGGGAGGGAAATGCCTCAGTAAACAGTGTGGATGGAACTGGAAGGGAAAGTTGAGAGAATTATGTTGAAAGGGTCGGGAGAAGGAAGAAGAGCAAGAAAACTTGGGGAGTTGCTTCAGTTTGGAATTGGTCAGAGCTGGTTGAGAGGGAGTGCAGCTTAGCGGCTTTCTCTGAGCACCAGGATTATAGGGAAGGCAGGATTTACCAGTTGAGTAATCCTCTCCTCCAGTGGGCTCAGGGCTCTCACAGCCTGTGCCTGGGTAGATCTCTTCTAATGCTGAGTGCCTGGCTGCCAGGGAGGAGGGGATTCCTGGCAGAGGAGGGGGGAGGTTGTGGACTTCACCTGGCTCCCTAGCCCACAGATCTAACTGTGCCCTGCCCTGGCAGTCCTGGGCTTTTCCAAGCCCTGCTCCCTGATGTTCCTACCTCCCAATTCACTCCCTGCACAAGTGGGTGGAATTTAATGCAGGTCTTTGGAACAGGTCTAGGACCTTGAGGGATGGACATTTGGAGGAGACAGGCCCATTACACAGCATTCTTCAGGGCAGACTCCACAGAGCTTGGCTACAAAGAACTGACTGTTCTCTTTCTTCTTGGCTCTTCTCTACTTTGTACTCCACTTCCATGAAATTTTCATTATATTTATGAGTGTCTAGCACAGTGCTTGGCACCCGGGAGGCTCACCGTTCATATAGGTTGAATCCCTGGTGCAGTGAGCATTCACGTCTGCCAATCGCTATGGAAAGCACTTTAATTTGGGTGGTTTCTTGTGCCTCTCAATGACCTAGGAGATAGTTATTGTTCCTTTCCAGCCTACCATTTTATGGTTGTAGAAACTGAGGCACAGAGAAGTAACTTACCCAAAGGTCAAATAGCTAGTAAAAGGCAGAGCTGAGATTTGAATCCAAGTCATCTCACTCAGTTTTGCTTTTCAGGGAATTCTAGGCCTCACCCTTAGCAAACTTGAGAAGGAAGGGTCTACCCTGAAGTATAAAGTCTAAGAACAAAGGCTTATGTCTTCTGAGTCTCCAAGGATGCCCCTAGTAGAAGTGGCACCTCTGAGGAAGGAGGACCAAAGCCCCCCGCGTCTCCAGCAGCCTGCCCATAGCCTGCTCCCCACCCTGACCTAGCAACCCTCCAGAGGCAGCTCTCCACCCAGGAGGGGCTGAGGTGCAGTGTGCTGGGACAGCTCTGGCCTGGGTGCAGGTTTGGGCTGTGCCGCTGACTGGCCCCAGGATGCTGGACACATCACATAACCCCGCTGAGCTTTGGTTTCAGACTAGGGAACTGAAAAGGACTCATGGGCCTGAAGGTACTTGTCAGAGGGCTGGAGAGCTTCCAGAGCAGGTACTGTACTCCTCCCCCATGGAAAACCCACCAGATGGGTCCTCAGGACAGCAGGACACCATGCCTGTCCCTGTGAGAAAGACATTACTGCACATTCACTCTCACTCATTCACTACAGATCTGAGCCCCCTGTATTCCAGGGACTTCATCATGATCCTGGGGTCTGGTCCAGGGATATTATTACCTGCTGGCTACATATGAGTCTCGTGTGTTTAGGAACACCAAGAAAGCAAGTAGCCACAAAGGGGCTCCCTCCCGACCACCCTTCCCTCCTTCCCACCCCACACACCTAAACTAGCGCGAATGTGGGGATGTGCTGCGCTGATTTCTGAGGGTAAGTGTGGGTGTGTGAGAAGAACCCAAAAGTGGGTCAGGATGGATTTCATAATTGGGGTTTGGGTCCTCTGCCAGATAAAATGACTGAAAAAAAAAGAAACGTAGAACAACAACAACAATTGGGGTTTAAGGATGGGAGGGTGGGCCTTTCCCTGGCTTCCCTCCACCCTGACCTCTGCCTGGAGCAGTGTCAGCAGAGCGAGGGGTTCTTGAACACCCGGCGAGATGCCGAGCCTTGTAAGAGAGGGAGAGAAGAGCCCTCTTTGCCTGGAGAGGCTGTTGTATGCTACTCTAGTCTTGCAGCAGCCTGAGAGCATGGGAAGCCAGCATCCTCCCCTCCCCTTCTCCAGGAGGTCAGAAGTCCTAGCACAGAAGAGCTCTGTCCTACCCTGAGCCCCAAGGGCCTGGGAGAGCACTCTGCTTATCTTCCCAGTGAGGGACAGAACTAGCTGGGTGACCTTGGGACAGCCACTTCACCTTTCTGGGCCTTGATTTTCCTGGTGGTTTAATGGAGAGGTGAAGCCAAATCATCTACAGAGGCTTTGGCATGCTGTGACTCCAGGAAGAGCCCGGCAGTGGCCTGGCCACCCACAGGTATACCCTGCCTAGCCTATCACACCACCGCCACAGGCTGGGTGGGAAGTCTTTGGGTTCAAGGAAGAGATTTTCTTTTTCCTCTGGAGAAAGTATCTGTGACCAGATCAGGGGAGGGTCTAGATTAGCTGGAGACCAAGAAACCTGAGAAGTGGGGCCTAATGGCATCTTGGGGCAAGCACCAGGCTGGGCCGCAGGTGCCGTCTGTCTTCGCGTGGGCTGCTGTAACAAGATACCAGAGATGGGGTGGCTTAAACAACAGAGAGGTATTTTACCCTCACAGTTCTGGAGGCCGAGAAGTCCAAGATCAGGATGCTGGCAGACTCGGTGTCTGATGAGGGCCCTCTTCCTTGCTTAGTTTTCTCATTATATCCTCACATGGCAGAGAAAGAGAGCGAGCTCTATGTAGCCTTTTTTTTTTTTTTTTGAGACAGGGTCTCACTCTGTCACCCAGGTTGGAGTGCTGTGATGCAATCTTGGCTCACTGCAACCGCCACCTCCTGGACTCAAGCGATCCTCCCACCTCTGACCCTCAAGTAGCTGGGATCACAGGCACACGCTACCATGCCTGGCTAATTTTTGTATTTTTTTTGTAGATGGGGGTGACTAAAAAAAAGTCACCATGTCGCTCAGGCTGGTCTTGAACTCTTGGACTCAAGCAATCCACCCGCCTCTGCCTCCCAAAGTGCTAGAATTACAGACCTGAGCCACCATCCCAGCCTCTAGCCTCTTATATGGACCCTGGCCTCATCACGAGGGCCCTATCCTGATGGCTTATCTAAACTGAATCAGCCCCCAAGGTCCCGCCTCCTAACTGACTCCCTTTGGAGGTCGGGGTTTCAGTATATGGGTCTGGGGGGACACAAACGTGCAGCCCACAATGCCGCCTCTGCATGTCTCCTTGCAGGAGCAGTGTGGGTCTTCCTAGGTTGTGGATGGGGAATGTATGCCCAGGCCTAGGCCTGGATACAGAGTTTAGATACCAGTGTGTCCAGCTTCAGTGTGCAGAGCCGGCCCGGCTGTGGCTCTTGAAGTGCGTCAGCCTCTGACTGCCCAAGGGCTTGGCCAGCATCCAGTTGCAGGTGTGGCTCCTTCCTTGGGGCTCCTGCAGGGTTTACTGGCCATAACTCATTTGGCACAGGGTGGGAGCCACCTCTTAGCATCACTTACACTGCGGGCTGGTATTTGTAACATGTGTTTGTCACATCCCTCCCATCGTGAGCCCCTGAGGACAGGGTCTGGGAACAGACTGCCTTGTGTACCTTACCACCCCATCCCCAGAGCATTGCATGGGGTATTTTGCACACAGTAGGTGCTCAATATAAACGTGTGCACTGTGGCATGTTAGAGCCAGATAGAATCTCATCCAGCCTGTCCTCTGCACCCCTCCCTTCTCCTCTCCAAGTTACTTGAGTTGTGGGTTCAAGTAAAGAAGGGCCAGGGCACTGGTCTGACTGTGCTGGTGATTTGGGGAAATCTCTTCCTCTTCCTGAACCCCAAAAGGTTGGGACAAACACAGCAACAACCCCAGCTTGCTGAATTCCAATGATTCATTTGTGGGATGAGGGAGTGAATGATAAAGTGAAGGACGACTGTCCCTGGGTCTCCCTATCCTTCAGCCCTCCATGCCTGTCTCTGGCTGGACCCAGTCTCCCACTTTATCTGGTGGAGAGGGTGCTCTGAGCCTCTTCCCCACTCTCACATCTTCTTATGCCCACAGAGTGAGCTGCCACTATCAGACATGTGTGTGGTTGGCACAGGGCTCCCTCGGGTAGAGGGCAGCTTCCATAGGGCGGGGCATCCTGCCCCCTCCTGCTCTCTTCCCCAACACCTGACGATCGGTCAAGGCTGCATTAAGGCCTGGCCGGTGTCTTATCTCTGCTTGGATGCAAACAGCTCACTCCTTCCCTGACCCCTTGTTCCCTGGCGCAGGGCAGAGGATGCCAAGAGTCTGAAATTGCTCAGGCTCCTTTTCTGCTTACCTCCAAGTTCTCAGTTTGGAAAAACTGGGGGAGCAGAATCCTGGAGGCTTAGAAGCACTGAGCCCCACATTTCACAGGTGAAGAAACAGGCCCAGAGAAAGGGCAGGCACCTGCAACCCCGCTCCTCTTGTGGTCTGGGGCTCTTCCCCTGCACCATGCCTGTGTCTCAGCTCTAGCCCCAGGGTCTCCCTCAGACCTCCCTGGGGCTTGAATTCTGACCCCCACTCCTATGTCCCAAAAGGGAAGCCAAGGTCCTGAGGCAGCTCAGAACACAGCTCCAAGCCCCTTGCACCTCCCACTGTTCTCTGCCCTTTATGGACTTTTGGGGCCACTGCCTGGAGCAGAGACCAAGGACTAGGGTAGCCGCCAAGATGCCACTGGACCAGCAGGGAGGTAGGGCCGCAGGCGTCAGCTGGGGTGTTGGTGCGGGCATACCTGAGCCCAGGCCCAGCTCCTGGCATGCAGGGAGTGATGATAAGCACATTTTTGCCCTCCAAGGAAATTCCTCTGAGGGCAGAGGAGGTGGGAGGCCGGAATCTTCTAGATGCCTGTCTCCTTCTGTTTATCCAGGCCTAACACAGCCTCTGCCACTCCCTCTGAGACAGGCGCAAGAATTTAATGACTGGCCCCTCTGCCCCCCACCCCCTCGCAGGGACACTGCCTCCCCAAGTGCCCTCTCCCGGCGTGTGATGGGGTGTTAATCCTCAGCGTGGGAGGATCCCAGGTGTCCCCACTGGACCCCGGCTCGCTCTTTTCTGGGTCCCTCTCTCTGTGCCCCCATGGCTATTTCCAGGGAGGGCAGGCAGAGGCCACAGTGGCAAGTTTCTCCCCAGTCCTGGGCATTCTTCGGTGGACTGGGCTCCATCACAGGCTCCCTTGCCTGAGGAATGAGGCCAAAAGAATGGCAGGTACAGGGCCTCTCAGAGGCTGAGCAAGGCCTGGCCCACTTCCATTTTTAGAGATTCTTGATCTATTAAAAAATGAAGAAATGCAGTAACAGGGTTACAGAAGTTGTGGTGTATTTAGTCTTATGATGACTGTCTTCCTTCCATCCTGTCGCCATGTCCCTGGCTGTGTGTCCTCAAGTGGAGACAATGGCAGATGTCTATACTGAGTCCCCTCGTAACCCTGAGACCCTACAGCGCCTCTGCCCATCCCTGCCCCTGGGATCCCCAGGTGTGTGCCAAAGAACCCAGGGTTCAGGCGTCCTGTCTTGTGTCTTTTGAAAGTACAGAGCTTCACAGTTTACAAAGTGCTCCTGCAGGCATGACTGCCTGGGTTTGTCTGCAGCTCAGAGGGAAAGGCAAGGGGGTCATTCTTATTCTTATTTTTATTTTTTTGAGATGGAGTTTCATTCTGTTGCCAGGCTGGAGTGCAGTGGTGTCATCTTGGCTCACTGCAGCCTCTGCCTCCTGGGTTCACGAGATTCTCCTGCCTCAGCCTCCTGAGTAACTGGGACTACAGGCGTGCACCACCACGCCCAGCTAATTTTTGTATTTTTAGTAGAGGCGGGGTTTCACCATGTTGGCCAGGATGGTCTCGATCTCTTGACCTCGTGATCCGCCCATCTCGGCCTCCCAAAGTGCTGGGATTACAGGCGTGAGCCACTGCGCCCGGCTGGGGTCATCCTTATTTTACAGACAAGGAAGCCAGCCCAGCAAGGGAAGTGACTCACTTGCTGGCAGTCAGTGGCAAGGGTAAGCAGGAGCCCAGGCCCCTCAGTCCTTGGTGGTGAGGGGTGTCGGGGGTGAGGGCTTCCTGTCACACTGTGCTGCAAAGAAGCAGGTGGATCTTGACCCCATAAGCCAGGGTCTGGAGGGCTGCTCTTCTTTGCTGATTCGCTGCTGGGTCCCAAGCTTCCCACCAGATGGAGAAGCTGGGAGAGATTGGGTTAATTCAAGCTGTGAAGTGAGCGGGTGATTTGGGTGCTAATTAAAATGACGGGAAGTAAACAGCACTTGGAAACACCCAGCATGTGCCCCCTAAGCCCGACTAGGCCTGCGCACTCTCTGCCGTCTCCCCCAGCTTGGTGCAGTGGGCACCGTCTCCATGACAACTGAGCTGAGCTGCAGAGATCAAAGCTGGAGATGGGTTAGCTCCAAACCAGCCAAACCAGGGGTCGTGCGAAGGGGTTTCTGAAAAGTGCCTGAAGATTGGGGTCTGCCAGGTGTCTTCCCCTTCCACCGCCAGACCCTCCTCTCCTGGCTGCAAAACTCCCTGCCTAGGGCTTGAAGCAGGGCTGGTGTGGTAGGAGAAACCACCCATGGGCTGGGATTGGACCTCCTGGGACCCACCCCTGGCCTAGGACTTTTTTCATCAGCCAACATTTATGGAGTCCTGGTTAGGGGCACGGATTCTGGAATCACAATTCAGGGTGCAACACTCTTTTCCTGTGCAATTGCTGTGTGACCCTGCATAAGTAACTTAACCTCTCTGCGTCTCAATTTTATCAGCTGAGACATGGGGATAATAATAGTAATGTTCTCTTAGAACTGTTGTGAAGAGGAAACAAGATGAATGTAAAGTGCTTAGCATAACGCTTGCCACGTGGTAATTGCTGCAAAGATGTCAGCTATTGTTAGGAGTGTTATTACTAGGTACTAGATGCCGAGAAGAACTTTACATGGTCTCTGTCCTCAAGGAACTGGCCATCTGATTAGGGCAGAGTGAAGCAGAGGTGACATTGCCTGTTGTCACTGAAGCAATGGTAGATTTTGTGAGGCGCAGCTGGCCTGAAGGTTGAGTGGGGCTTGGGAAGACGATGGCTGAGCTGGGTTTGGGAGATGAGTAGAAATTCTGGGGCTGATGTGAACTCGCATTCCAGATAGAGAAGGCTGTGCTGAGGTCTAGCCATGCTGAAACCCTACAGGAAGGATGGAGCTGGGGGAGCCAAGGAGAGAGCAAGAGAAGATGGAATTTCTTCTGTAAGTGACAGGGAACCCGTGAAGGGCTTTCAAAATATGATACCTATTATAGTTTTTATTGTTTTTAAAATTTGTTTTTTATTATTTATATTTATCATGATTATGGTATTTTTTTTTTTTTTTTTTTTTTTTTGCTTTATTACAAAGTAATATATGTTCATTGCAGACATTTTGGGGAAAGTTAGGGAAAAGCAGACAGATGCCAGCATGCTCTGTATTCCTATCCGGCGGAGGTAATGACTGTTAACATTTTGGTATACATCCTTTTCACCTACTCACTTTTTTCCTCCAGAATTAGACCAAACTGTCTATTTAGTGGTGGGTTTCAAGGCGGGAGAGGCCGGGTCAGAATTCTGTTCTGGAAGGATCTGGGTGGCCACAGCCGTGTGGAAGATGGTGGGAGGGGGAGACCCGTAGGAGCCGCTGCAGTCATTCGGTTGGGGCTGTCCGGGCCAGTGGGTGTAGGGCAAGGAGGGCAGGTGAGAGGGATTTGGGAGGGAAAGGGGCTGGAGAGTCTTTGGTTGTCCAGGTGGCGTGGTGTGCGTGCCGCAGGAACAGGCCTGGAACTGGGAGCAGGAGCCTGGGTTCTCCCGGGGCCAGCCTGTTCCTCAGTGCACCTTGTATTGCTTTGTGTGAGGCGCCCTCGGAGGGAGGAAGAACGGCTGCTCTTTTTCATCCCAGAGGCCCCATGTTTGGGGTGAAGACAGCCAAGAACAGAAGCAAATTATTAGACGTAAGCGCAGAGCGGGAGGGGCCTGAGGCCTGGTGGCTGGCCCCTAAACTGCCTGCCTAGAGCCAGCGCAGAAGCCTGACCCGAGCCGGCTCCCATCCATGGGATTCTAGGGGTCTTAGGTACCATGTGGGACACTGGAAGGTGTAAAAAGCTCCTCTGGGCAGGGCATGGTGGCTCATGCCTATAACCCCAGTGCTTTGGGAGGCTGAGGCAGGAGGATCATTTGAGCCTGGGAGTTTGAGATCAGCCTGGGCAGCATATTGAGACCCTATCTCTATGAAAAAAAAATACAACAACAAAAATTAGACAGGCATGCATGGTGGCACATGCCTGTGGTCCCAGGTACTTGGAGGGCTGAAGCGGGAGGATTGTTTTTACCTGGGAGTTCGAGGCTACAGTGCTGCGATTGTACCACTTTACTCCTGCCTGGGTGACAGAGCAAGACCCTGTCTCAATAAAATAAAAATAAAGAGCTCCTCTGCTGATTCAAAGGTACAGTCATCACTGAGGTCCTCATGGAACAGCAGGGAAGTGACTTGTCTGAGGACACGCCATGGGCGAGGCTGAAAGTGGACGCCTGGTCCAATGCCTCTTCTGTGTCCTCTCTCTGCCTCCCGCTCCTCGGTGCAGATGCTGGTCTTCTCTTGAGGAGAGAGACCCTAATATATGTGGGGTGGCGGGTGGGGAACCCTGGCTCAGCTCCTCTTCTGTCTTGTGATCTTCGGCCAGGTGCTCTGTCTCTCTGAGCCTTTGTTTTCTCCTTTCTTCTGGTGTTGATCCTATGGGCTCTGCCTACTTCATAGGACTGTGAGGATAAAAGGCAGATCCAGCCAAATTCCTGGCGATAACTTACTCTAAAAGCACCACGCAGGCCGGGCACAGTGGCTCATGCCTGTAATCCCAGCTCTGGGGAAGGCTGAGGCAGAAGGATTGCCTGAGCCCAGGAGTTCAAGACCAGCCTGGGCAACATGGCGAGACCGCGTCTCTATTAATTTCTTTTTTAATTAAAAGCTTACTCATATATAGATAGATAGGTAAGATAGATAGATAGATAGATAGATAGATAGATAGATAGATAGATAGATAGATAGATAGATAAAGATAGATGATAGATAGATAGACAAGGGGTCTATAGCAGCTTTGATTTGTCGAGTGCTTCCTGGACCCCAGGCACCCCACTGGTGCCATCTGCTTTAATCTCTGAGTAGTCATGGGAGGTAGGAGCTGAGCCCCTCGAGGTCAGGGTGCTTGCCCAAGGAGTCCCTGTCAGGGGAAGCCTGGGGATCTGTAGGACCCCAGGGCCCTGCTCTCTTCATTCCTCTATGGCTGGCTGCCTGCCTTTGCTCTCCTGGGAGTAGGGGTCCTGGAATCCAGATCCACTGGGGCCCCCTCATCCCACCTGCCCAGCCTGGCCGCAGCAGAGATCAAGAGCCGAGGCCAGAACCTGGGGCAGCACTTTGCACAGAAGGGGCTTCCTCCCTGCCAGCTGAGTCAGGAGGGGAGTGGGGGATGGCGGAGCTGCTGGGGAAAGCCCCTTTCTTAGAACTTCCACCCCACCCCCACTTTCTCCCAAATTTCTAATCAGAAATTCTTGGTCTTGACCTTTGAGAATCCACTGTGTACTGAGTCCCAAAGATTCCTCTCACAGCCTGATTGGAGGTTAAGGCAACAGGGTTGGGCCAGAGGGTGGGGGTGCTAGGGGCGTCAGATGATGCCCAGGGGCCGGAGGCACCTTCCCTACTCCCGCTCTGGTGCAGGTGGGTTATGGGCACACAGATCTTGTTGGTTGAGGGCAGGTGGCTCATACCTCCCTCCCAGAACCCAGCCATTCCCTGTCACCTGCACAGCCTTGTCCCCACCCCTGCCCCGGGGATGATGGGTACAGATGTGAAGATCCCAGCTGATGGAGGCCAGTTGCCACTTTTGCCCCAACCCTTGTCACCGTGGTTTCAGCAACTGCACCTCTCTCAGCCTCCCTCCATTTCCCGTGGGGTGGACCCCCAGCAGAGGACTCCTCCACCCGGCAGAGTTCTGGAGAAGGCTTTGTTGGTTAAAGCAAACAAGGGAAGTGGTGCCTGCAGCCTCCCAGAAGCTTGCCTGGGGCTCAGGAGTGCTCAAGTCAAGCCTGAGGGATGGGGTGGGTGCTGGGCCCGGTGCCCCGCAGGCTCCCAGGAAGCACCCCTACAGCCTTCCTCTGTCAGCTCCTGGGCCCAGGGGCTTCGGGACTCTTGGCTGCTGGGACAGGTCTGTGTGGGCCAGGTGTGGGCCCAGCAGAGGGGTGGGCCCTCTGAGAGGCTCAATGAGAGAAACAGAGGAGAGAAGGACACTGGGACACACGGGGGATGCATATGAAAGCAAGAGGAAGAAGGAGAGAGAGTGGGAGAGCTGCCCTGGGCCCTCGCAGGAGCACTCTGCAGTCCTCCCACCCTCCCCCTCCTTCCCGTATCCTGCTGCCTCCCTCTCTCACTTCGGAAGAGGCAGGAAGGCCAGCCTGAGGGGGGTCCTCCAGGGTGAAACTGGAGGCTGCTCATGGAGTAGGTTTTGTTATCTTGCTTCTGGATAAAAACCATCTGACACTGGGGGAACTGCCTCAGTGTCCTTGTTTTCCTACTATCGCTCCATACATGCGTGCATGTGTCCACCTGCGCATCAACGAGGATGTGCATGCACACAAGCACGCGCCTGCACAAACGCACACTGCATGATACGGACCTGTGAGTGCAGGGTGAACCTGCGTCTGCACACATCACACACAGGTGCGGAAGTGTGCGCTCGGGTCTGTGCCTGTGCACACCACATCTTTCTTGGTGGCGATGCCAACTGCTTGCTCGGGTCTGGCCCCTTCTGGCCTTTGTCCAGGAGGCCCCACCCTGCCTGCTCTGACACTTGCCAGCTTCCAGGGGAGGCGTCAGAAGCCTGAAGGTCTTGAGATTTCAAAGCCCTTTAGCTAACCTCTGTGTGCCCACTCCTGCGTGCATGTGGGTGCCCTTTGGTGCCATGGCCCCATGCCCTTCTCCCCCAGACCCGACAGCTCTGCTCACCCGCACCCCACAGTGTGACCTCTGCACATCTCTGCTCCTTTGGCCTGGGGCAGAACTCAGGATGAAGGGGGCAGCTGCGGGTGGCTTCTCGTGTCCCGCTCCCCCCGCTCCCCGTGCTCCCCCCGCTCCCCCCACTCCCCCCGCTCCCAGAGCCCCTCCTAGAGCCCTGCACGGAGGAAGCGGGCAGCTGGTCCTTGGCACTGCTAGCCTCCAGGCCTGGGAAGCCCCCTCCTTGCCTGCCTGGCAAAGCCTCCACCAAGAGTGTCCCGGGACTGTTTGGTGTTTTTTAGAAACTGTCTCTGCCCCACAGGGGAAAGGGAGGAAGCCAGATAAGCTGAGTTTTCATGACAGGGAGCTGGGCTGGGTGGGGGCGCTCTGCCTCTGGCCACGAGAGGCCCCTGCAGCTGGAGCTGGGTGAGAAGGTCTCCTTGTGCCTTAGGCCTCAGAGAGTGTGTTGTAGCGAGAAGGGAGGTCTGTGCAGGGCATCGGGAGACCTGGGTTCTGTGACAGGAGGACCTGGGTCAGGTCATGTCCTATCTCTAAGCTTTCTCCTGCACAAAGAGGGGGCTGGACCAGGTGACCTCGTAGGACCCTTTCTGGGTCCTCTGCCTCTGAGGATTTGAAGCTGAACCGTGATAACCTGGGAAGCCTCATCATAGACCTGGCCTCCCCGCTCACTCAGTGCACCAGCTGAGCGCTGCAGAGAAGTCAGACCTTGGGCAAAAGCCGTCCCTTTGCAGCCTGGATGAGAGGCCTTCCTCCCGCCTCACTCACATGGTGGGCAGAGGTCAGGAGCGGGGACTGACAAGGAAGGGGCCTTGGCAGGAGACAGACAGTGCACTGTTTCGCAGGCAGTTTCTGGGACTGTTCCGGGTAGTGTGGGACCCTGGGACATCTGTCCTGGTGTTGGGGCTGGAGCTGGGCAGGATATGGAGTGGGGGTGCCCCACCCTCTCAAAGCCGCAGGCCCCTACTACTCCTGAGGCCAGTTTTAAGCTCTCTGTGGTGAAGACATAGAATATTGGCCTCTTACTGGGGTTCCTGAGGGTCAGAGGGTCAGAGGATCATACCCATGGCCACATGATGAGGCAGGGGACCACAGGAATGCTAGAGGGCCTCACACTGACAATTCCCATCTCTCTCCCTTTCTCTCTGTGCTCCATTTCCCATGGCCGGCTGCTGTTCCCTGATCTCCAGGAAGTGGAGGTGAGTACTGCCTGGGGCCCTGCTCTGTGTGGTCTCTGCAGAGCGCACCCCTCCCCTCCTGTCCCTCCATACCCTCGCTCTGACTTGCCTTCCCTGCTAGCCTCCGGTGTGGCATGGGGGCAGTAAGAAGCTCATGGGAGAGGCTGGAAAGGATTCTGGACATGGGTTTACAGGGATAGAGATGTGGGGGAGGCAGCTGGCATGGCCTGGGTGGGCAAGGGTCAGCCACCAGGATGATGGCTGCTGGCACGGAGCATCACCAGCCCAGGCCTCTCCTCTCTTTGGCCTCGCAGTTGAAGCTGTGGGATGTGGATCTTAGCCCTTCCCTTCTCCCTTGTCCCTCTCTGTCCTCTAGGATGACTACATCAAGAGCTGGGAGGACAATCAGCAAGGAGATGAAGGTAACATGACCCTCCCAGGTGGGGAAGGTGACTGACATGTGTGAAGACTTGAGACCTGAGGGCAAGCCCTGACCCCACTTGGGGGGCTCCTTGAGCAGCCGGGCCCCAGTAGAGATGGGACTTCTGGGCTCAGGAGCTCTGGTTATCAAGGCCTGCTGGAGGGAGAGGCCATTCAGCTCAGAAGTAGGGCTGGAGGTTCCTGGGTTCTCCCAGGTGACCTGTGTCCTGACTCTGTGTCCCTGCAGCCCTGGACACCACCAAGGACCCCTGCCAGAAGGTGAAGTGCAGCCGCCACAAGGTGTGCATCGCCCAGGGCTACCAGCGGGCCATGTGCATCAGTCGCAAGAAGCTGGAGCACAGGTGAGGGGTTTGAGGAGGTGGGAGCCCTGGAGCGGGTGTGTTCAAAGAGCAAGGGCTCAACTGACCTTCTCTTTATGAATCAGTTACCTACTGCTGTGAAATAAATTTAAAAACTTAGTGCTTAAAACAGCAAGTATATATTATCTCACATCATTTCTGAGGGTCAGAATCCAGAAGTGGTTCTCTTAGATGGTTCTGGCTCAGGGTCTGTTATGAGGTTATAATCAAGGTGCTGGCTGGGGCTGTTTCTTCTGAAAACCTGTCAGGGGCTAGAGGATCCACTTCTATGCTCACTCTTATGCTGTTGGTGAGAGGCCTTAGTTTCTGGTCATGTGGACCCCTCCACAGGGATGCTTGAGTATCCTCACAACATGGCGGCTGCCTTCACCTAAAGTAAGTCATCCAAGAGAAGAGTGAGGAGAAAGCCACACCATATGAGAACAATTACCAAACACTGTAGGGTCCAGGGAAAGTCATATCTCCTTTTTGGGCCTTGATGTAGTATCTCTAAGACAAATAGGTTAGACCAGATAATTTGAGGTTCCTTTGAGCTCTGACATGCAGTGACTTCATGAAATATTTAAGGTGGTAGCTTGTGAGGGGTTGTAGCTTGCAGAGGAGAAAGGAGTGAGGGACATTTAAGGAAGCCTTAGCTCTGGCTGAGTACGGTGGCTCACACCTGTAATCTCAGCACTTTGGGAGGCCGAGGTGGGTGGATCACCTGAGGTCAGGAGTTCGAGACCAACCTGACCAATATGGTGAAACCCCATCTCTACTAAAAATACAAAATTAGCTGGGCATGGTGGCGTGAACCTGTAGTCCCAGCTACTTGGGAGGCTGAGGCAGGAGAATTGCTTGAACCCAGGAGGTGGAGGTTTCAATGAACCAAGATCATACTACTGCACTCCAGCCTGGGTGATAGAGTGAGATTCCATCTCAAAAAAAAAAAAAAAAAAAAAAAAAAGGAAGCCTTAGCTTCAGCCCAAGAACAAGACTTTGTCTGGCTCCAAGACCCTGGAAAAGGTTCCAGTTCCCTTCTTTCTCTCCTGAATCACAGAATATGAGAGATGGGGTTGCAGTCTTAGAAGCCTGTGGGGGGCTTGGCCGGTGATGTAATGCATGAAGAATGCTTGATCACAGGCCGCTCTGTGGAGCACAGGCCTGGTGGAAAGCGGGCAGCTGTTTCTCAGCCCTGGCCCGTTACAGCTATGCAGGAATGTGGGTCCAGGACTCCCACATCTTCCATTTTTCAAAGACAGGCCAGGAATCCAGGTATTGATATGAACTCTCCCATTTGGTAAATGTTAGTGAATAAATAACTCAAAAAAAAAAAAAAAAAAAAACCCTTGGTGGCCAAGTATGGCCCAGGGGTCATCAGTTTGCACCCTCAGCTTTAGTCTGACCCCTTAAGTGAAATGCAACTCCCTTTTACCTCTGGCGGTCAGCCCTAGAGTTGCCAACTGAAGGCCCCATGGGACTCAGTGACCCCTGGAAGAGGGGAAGCTGGGGAATTTGTGCCCTGCCCAGTTGGTTCCACCCTTCTGAGCTGGAGGAGGGTCTGGCAGGGGTGCGGGGAGGGGGGGCAGGGGCAGGGAGGGCTGATCTGCTGGAGACTGTTGCCGCCTTCCTGTTAGAACAGGTCTCCTCAGCCCTCCCTTCCCCTGCTCCTTCCTCATTCTCACATCCTCCTTGGTGTGCTCCCCACCCTCTCATGTAGGATCAAGCAGCCCACCGTGAAACTCCATGGAAACAAAGACTCCATCTGCAAGCCCTGCCACATGGCCCAGCTTGCCTCCGTCTGCGGCTCAGATGGCCACACTTACAGCTCTGTGGTGAGGAGCTCTGGCCCCAGGTAGGGTGGGGGATGGGGTAACCCCAGGCCACAGGAAGCAGAGAGGACGACCCAGATGGGGCCTCCCCAGGGGTTTCCAGGACTGACATGGGGCCAGATGGCAAGGTCAGTGCGTGCAATGCAGCCAGACATACTAGGGCCACCTGCAGCCCTGGCTGGGGCTACCTGAGAGTTGGAGCCAGACCCTGTCTGTCCCTGATCTCGGACAGGTGCAGGTAGGGAGTGGGGCCTGGAAGAGACACTGCGGACTGGTAACCGCAAGTCAAAGGAGCTGAGGGAAGGCCTCAGCCAAGTGTGGAGGGCTGTGGAAGGAGCTCTGGTGTCCAGTTAGGGGGTGAAGAAAGGAGGATGTCCACAGGGTGGCGCCAGTGCTCACCAGCAAGCAGAGGCCTTCTGGGGCAGTGATGGAAGAAGGAACTGACTAGGAGAATGAATTTGCACCTTATGGATTTTTGTGAGGATTTCAGGATACAATATTTGTGAAAACATTTAAAACATTTTAGGCTGGTCATGGTGGCTCACGCCTGTAATCCCAGCACTTTGGGAGGCTAAGACGGGTGGATTGCTTGAGTCCAGGAGTTTGAGACCAGCCTGGGCAACAGAGTGAGACCCTGTCTCTACAAAAAAATACAAAAATTAGTGGGGTGCAGTGGTGCATGCCTGTGATTCCAGCTATTCGGGAGGCTGAGATGGAGACCAGGAGTTCGAGGCTGCAGTGAGCTGTAATTGCACCACTGCACTCCAGCCTGGGCAACAGAGCGAGACCTTGTCTCAAAGAAAAAAAAGTACCATAGAAATGCAGGTGCCGATGACGAATGTTTTTACTGGCAACAAGATATCAGGAATTGCTTGGTTTGGGAACGGCACTGACAGCTGACTCAGGGCAGATGCCAGGGCTGAGGGGCCTTCTTGGAGTGAGATGTAGATTTCAGTCACCCACTGTGGTGATGATTGACATTGCTGTGGGGATGAGGTCACCCAGGGAGAAGAAAGGGAGGAGAGGGAGAGAATGAGCAAGAGGCCAGGGCAGAGGCTGCATTTAGGAGGTGGGAGGGGTACAGAGGAGGTAGCAGAGCTGGCAAAGCGGAGGAGGGAAGAGGAGGGAGTGTTCTGCGACCCAAGGCCAGGGCGAGGTCTGGCCAGGACGCTGCAGTACAATCCATCCCGGGGGTCACGCTGTCCTGTGGGGAGGTGGAGGTCAGCAGGAAGTCTGATTTTCATCCCAGCCTGTGGCCTTGGGCAAGTCACTGGGTCTCTCTGCACCTTGCTGTTCTCTGCTGAGCAGGAGAAACCTAAGCCTCCCCATGAGATAATGTTGTCGAGTGCTGTGATGACCCGCTTCACATTAGCAGCCACCCCATGAGGGGAAAGAAATATGATCAGGAGAAAAGGCTTTCACGACAAGGAGTGCACAAGCCCCTCCCAGAGCCTGGCTTTAGCAGGCAGCCGTAGCAGAAGCGATTCTTAGTGAGGGCTGGGCATTGTCAGATGCTCCATAGGCAGTGCTGTTTCTATCAGGACTGCTGAGAAAAGCCCACTGGGGTAACTGTGGGGAGATCATCCAAGGGACAGGCCATGAGAGCCAGCGGGGCAACAGACAGCTAACACAGGGGAGGGGCAACAGGGGCAGGGGAGGGGAGACTGTGTCCTGGGAGGGACGGATCCTTAGAGAGGGCCGAGCAGGTTCAGTGGAGCCTGTGTGTCTGGGACCAGCTCTGGGCCCCGCTTCCTGAGCCCTGCCTCTCTCCACTCTGTACCTCGGTCTGCAGAGGGACCAAGAGAGGCCTTCAGGTTGTTCATGGGTGCTCCACGGGGGAGGAAGCAGATGTGGCTGCCACGGGAGGCTTGAGGGTGTCCCCAGCTGTGGGGACCCCTGGGGTAAGCCCTCAGTCCCCCATCCCACCTGTCCCCGTGTGCAGTGTAAGCTGGAGCAGCAGGCCTGCCTGAGCAGCAAGCAGCTGGCGGTGCGATGCGAGGGCCCCTGCCCCTGCCCCACGGAGCAGGCTGCCACCTCCACCGCTGACGGCAAACCAGGTGAGGAGAGTGCTGGGCCCCTGGGCTGGGGGCACTGCAGGCTGCCCGGCACCTCCTTCAGGGCTTGGGGATGGCAGAAGAGGTGTGCAGAGTAAGAGGGAAGTGGCAGCAATGCAGAAAGGCTCTAGAGAGCTGTGAGGTCAGAGGCCCAGATGAGCACAGAGCAGGAGGCTTGGGCCCTCATTTCTCCCCTGGGTACCTGGAAGGTGGGCAGAGGGAGGGACTCAGCCACAGGGAGCTGGGGCTGGGTGTTCTTCATGTCAGGAAGGTGTGGGTGGGGAGCTGGGAGAGGAAGCCCCTGATTTCCACCTTCCCTTCTGCTGCCGCCTCCCTGACCCCTGCACAGCCTCCTGGCCTATAAGGCAGGATCCCAGACTGAGATCGAGCCTGCTTCTCCACCGCACATTCGCCCTCCATGCCTTCTCTCTGTTCTGCAGAGACTTGCACCGGTCAGGACCTGGCTGACCTGGGAGATCGGCTGCGGGACTGGTTCCAGCTCCTTCACGAGAACTCCAAGCAGAATGGCTCAGCCAGCAGCGTAGCCAGCCCTGCCAGCGGTATGGGAGCTTGCTGCTTCGCCTGGAGGAGGGAGGGAGGTAGGGAAGGGGCTGAGGACACAGATGTGTGCTGGGCCAGCCTGCCCTTGTTCCCTCCTGCTGGACTCTGGGCTCTACAATCTGGGTCCCAAAAGAGCCTTCACCCCGAAGAAGTCACCTTCCATCAGAGCAGGAGGGATACCGGTTAGGTAGTAGGAAGAACTTCTTTTTTTTTTTTTTGAGATGGAGTCTTACTCTGTCGCCCAGGCTGGAGTGCAGTGGCGTGATCTTGGCTCACTGCAACTTCTACCTCCCGGGTTCAAGCTATTCTTCTGCCTCAGCCTTCCGGGTAGCTGGGATTACAGGTGCCTGCCACCACACCCAGCTAATTTTTTGTACAGACGGGGGTTTTACCATGTTGGCCAGGCTAGTCTCGAACTCCTGACCTCGTGATTTGCCCACCTCGGCCTCCCAAAGTGCTGGGATTACAGGTGTGAACCACCGTGCCTGGCCCAGAAGAACTTCTTAACACGAGTGGAGCGAGCTTAAATCCTGACACAGGCAGCCCAGGGAAAGTAGGAATCATTTTTCCTGAAGGGCTTTCAGAGCAAGGTTTTGAATGGTTCAGGCATAGTCCTATGTGGAGGTGGAAGGAAGGACCTTTAACCATTCTTGAATTTCTCAATCCCATGGTTAGATTCCAAGCTGCCCAGACCCAGAACAGAGGGCTGGGGTGGATGGTGAGGTGGAGGGATGGCGGGGTGGAGAGATGGCTGAACAGCCAGATGAAGTGTGCCTGAATCCTGCTCTTTCCAGGGCTGGACAAGAGCTTGGGGGCCAGCTGCAAGGACTCCATTGGCTGGATGTTCTCCAAGCTGGACACCAGTGCCGACCTCTTCCTGGACCAGACGGAGCTGGCCGCCATCAACCTGGACAAGTACGAGGTCTGCATCCGTCCCTTCTTCAACTCCTGTGACACCTACAAGGATGGCCGGGTCTCCACTGCTGAGTGGTGCTTCTGCTTCTGGAGGGAGAGTGAGTGCGGCCCCTCTCCCAGGCCCCTGCCTCACCCGTGTGGGCTCCATCAGAAGTTCCAGGCTCTCTGGGGAGGTCAGAGTGGCTCGCTCTTGGCCACTGCCCCAGGCCCAGCACTTTCCAGTTTGCCCACTTCCTGCACTCCCTCAGGGCTTCATCCTTTAAGGCCCAGGAAAGCCAACACCTTCAGCTCCCTTCCTTGGCAGGCTCCCAAGTGGATCCAGATTTTTTGGGTCCTGAAGCTTATATTCTTTTGGAGGTCTTCCTTAAGAAAGAGTTAAAAAAAAAAAAAAAATCCCAGGCTGTGTGCGGTGGCTAACGCCTGTAATCCCAGAACTTTGGGAGGCCGAGGTGGGTGGATCACAAGGTCACGAGTTTGAGACCAGCCTGTCCAACATAGTGAAACCCCGCCTCTACTAAAAAAAAAAAAAGAAAGAAAGAAAGAAAAAAGTCCCAGCACTTTGAGAGGCCAAGGTGGGAGGATCACTTGACCCCAGGAGTTCGAGACTAGCCTAAGCAATACAGGGAGACCTTGTCTATATGAAAAAAAAAAAAGTAGCTAGGCATGGTGGCATGTGTTTGTGGTCCCAGCCACTTGGGAGGATGAGGTGGGAGGATCACTTGAGCCTAGGAGGCCAAGGCAGTGAGCTGAGGTTGTGCCACTGCACCCCAGCCTGAGCGACATACGAAATGTCAATTTTCTGGGGCCCCTCAGAGGGCTTGGGAAAGGGCTGTACAAGTGAGGGTCTTAGAGCTCAAGAAGATTTGCTTCTCAGTGATTCTTCTTTAGGGCACATCTTACATTTTGTGCCCCCAATAAGTGATTTCCTATGTTGTCATCAGCCTTAGAGACGTGATGAAATTTCTCAGCTGAATATACCTGAAACAAGAGCTTTTGAGCCAGAGTCATCTCTGGGGAAATTGAGGTCCCCAGGGCTCACCTGACTTGTGTGGCTGGAGCTGGGGCAGCCCTGAGGTTCCTCGCTGGATGGGTCTCTCCTATCTTGGTGGAAGAAGTGCAGCATTGGCCAGGCTTCAGCCCGGGCCCCACCATACACTAGTCAGGGACCCCCGGAAAGTGACCAGATCTTTCCGAGTTCTGCTTCTTTCTCCCCATCGGAAATAACAATCCCTACCTTGGAGACCGTTGTGACGATGAGCCAAGAAAATCTGTGCAGAGCACCATGTAATTCACAAATCCCTCTGCAAATGCATGGTATTGTGATCTGTTTCACTGCCCCGACTGCCCAGCCTTCCTGTTGCCTGCATCACTCCAGCACTTTGACTTCCCAGGCCTTTGAAACCCACTCCATCCATTCTGTGCAGCAGCCTTCTTGGGCAGGAGGCTGGGAACTGTCCTCATTTTACAACCAGGCAGGCTTCCAGCTTGGAGAGGTGGGGACTTCCGAAGGTCACAGACAGGTTGGAGGTTGGCTGCCATTACAGTCATGCATCACTTAATGAGGGGAATGCATTCTGAGAAATGCGTCACGAGGTGATGTTGTCACTGTGCAAGCACCATGGGAGTACTTACACAGACCTTGGTGGCACGGCCTCCGGCACACCTGGCCCAGTGCTCCCAGGCCGCAACCTGTGTAGCATGTTATGTACTGAATACTGCAGGCAGTTGTAACACAATGGTAAGCATTTGTGCATCAAACATAGCTAAACATAGGCCGGGCACAGTGGCTTACCCCTGTAATCCCAGTACTTTGGGAGGCTGAGGCAGGTGGATCATCTGAGGTCAGGAGTTTGAGACAACCTGACCAACATTGCGAAATCCCATCTCTACTAAAAATACAAAAGTTAGCCAGAAGTGGTGGCATGCACCTGTAATCCCAGCTACTCAGGAGGCTGAGGCAGGAGAATCACTTGAACCCAGGAGGCAGAGGTTGCAGTGAGCTGAGATTGCACCATTGCACTCCAGCCTGAACTCCATCTCAAAGTAAAATAAAATAAACATAGTTAAACATAGAAAAGGTACAGTAAAGGGCTGGGCAAGGTGGCTTACGCCTGTAAGCCCAGCACTTTGGGAGACCGAGGCTGGCAGATCATGAGGTCAGGAGTTAGAGACCAGCTTGGCCAAAATAGTGAAACTCCGTCTCTACTAAAAATACAAAATTAGCTGGGCGTGGTGGCGGGCACCTGTAATCCCAGCTACTCAGGAGGCTGAGGCAGGAGAATCGTTTGAATCCAGGAGGCAAAGGTTGCAGTGAGCCGAGACTGCATCATTGCACTCCAGCCTGGGCAACAGTGTGAGACTCCATCTCAAAAAGTAGAAAAGGTACAGTAAAAGTAGTGTTGTAATCTTATGGGGCCGCTGTCCATTGTTGACTGAAGCGTCCTTGTGTAGCGAATGACTGTATTTTCAGGCCTGGGAGTTCTAACATTCCCTTTAGTGTTACGTTCCCCTGGGGTCTGTCATCCTTGGGTGTCTGTGTGCTCACACCACCTCCTCTTCTGAATCCTGTGACTCCTCTCATGGGTCCCTAAGACTTCTTAGGGACTTCAGGTCATCCACAGCTGCGGGATGAGTCCCCTAATGAGAGACTGGGTGCTTTCACGCCACAGAGCCTCTGTGCTTCTCACCCCTGCTGTGGAGTGACCCGGTGTCAGAAACGGGCTGTTTTCACCTTGCAGAGCCCCTGCCTGAGTCTCTAAGCCTTGAAGGGCTCAGTGTGTCCCCCCAGCACCAGGGGACAGCCCCATCAGAGGCTACTTTTCTCCCTGCAGAGCCCCCCTGCCTGGCAGAGCTGGAGCGTGTCCAGATCCAGGAGGCTGCCAAGAAGAAGCCAGGTGAGGGGCCAGGCCAGGCGCTAGAGGAGGAGGTGGGGGCGGCTTCCTAGGTTCCTCTGAGACCCAGTGGCTCCAGCCTTGGGCCTCATGGCAGACGTAGAACCCAGAGGAGGCCCTGGCCCAGGAAGGGATGCCCGCTCCTGTGTCTCTCCTTGTGGTGGGGCAGGGCCTCCCAATCCGCCCCTAGAAAAGCATGTGTTAGGCACCAATTTTATGCCCATCCATTGCCAGAGCTGGAGGTTGGGATATAGAAGGATGCTGGAACCCTCTACTGAGCTCAGCTTCCTTCAGCAAGCATGGGACTAATGTTTGAGTGAGGCCGCTCCATGAGAGACACTGACTCACGTACTCCACAAACGCCTGGGGGCCGGTCCCCAAGATATGACAGCAACTGACCCAGCCCAGCTCAGAGTGGATGGCAAGACAGACGCACTCCCCGGCCTCATGACCCTTAGCTCAGGCCAGTCGAGAAACACACAACACACAAATGGACACACCAAAAAGAGTACTAGCAGTGAGACCTGTACACGGGTGCCCAGGAGCTGCAGCGGGGGGCCTGTAGGAAGTCGGGGGGGCCTGAGGCAGGTTGGACTCAGAGGGGCTGGGAGGAGAAGGCTGGCCTTTCCCAGCAGGGGACAGCCAGGCTGGAGGAGCTCTGGGAGGATGGAGAGCGTCGAATCCAGTGAAGTCAGACTGGCTTTCCTTGAAGACTCGGGCCACGGAGTCAGGGAAACAGATGGGGTAGATGGGAGCCGGCACAGGTGCCGGGGTGGTGGTTCAAGCAAGTGGGTCTCCTCATCTTCAGCGAGTAGAGCTGGAAGAATTGCTGGCTGGGGTCCAGCCCTCGGCGTCTGGGCCTGTTGGGGGGTCAGCACCCGGTCTGGATGGGCTCTGGGGGTGCATAGACCCCTGCTCATGCATGAGGCCCTGAGATCAGCTCTCTGAGGAGTCCATAGCCCAGGTCTCAGCTCTGACCCTGCCTGGCCCTGTCCCATTCAGGAGTCTTCATCCCGAGCTGTGATGAGGACGGCTACTACCGGAAGATGCAGTGTGACCAGAGCAGCGGTGACTGCTGGTGTGTGGACCAGCTGGGCCTGGAGCTGACCGGCACCCGCACGCATGGGAGCCCTGACTGCGGTACGGGCCGGGGGGCTCGGGTCTGCTGGGGGCTGGGGCCTGGGGGGCCCTTGTTGTAGGATACCAGGCTGGGGCGTGCCAGAAGCTCCCTCACCCCCTGTTGGCTTGTTCACCTCACAGATGACATCGTGGGTTTCTCAGGGGACTTTGGGAGCGGTGTCGGCTGGGAGGACGAGGAGGAGAAGGAGACGGAGGAAGCAGGCGAGGAGGCCGAGGAGGAGGAGGGCGAGGCAGGCGAGGCTGACGACGGGGGCTACATCTGGTAGATGCCCTCAGGAGGTGGCGGCCAGGGGGACTCGACAGCAGATCTCTGAGCAGCAGCAGGCAGCTTCAAGAATGGATCCGGAATTGCAGTCAAAAGGACCTTGCTCCACCGGGAGGACCGGGAGTGCGAGTGTGCATGGCATGCGTATGGCACAGATGGCTGGGATGGTGACAGTGTGAGTGTGTGTGTGTGCGCACGCGCGCGTGTGTGTGTGGCATGCGCTGACAAATGTGTCCTTGATCCACATTGCTCCTGGCAGAGTGAGTCACCCAAAGGCCCCTTCGGCCTCCTTGTAGCTGTTTTCTTTCCATTTGTTGTTGGGTTTAAAATACATTCACACACAAATACAAATTGACAGGTCAAAATCCATGAAATGAGATGCCCCCAGCCACGTCCCCCAGCCCAGCCCTGACCCCTTGGGTTCCTACCCTGTCTCCACCGGCCCCTGCCTGCCCTTCTCCCTCCCCATTCTGAGGTCACGCTCTGGCCTGCGAGCCTGTCCCCATTGCAAAGGGGAGGGAGGGCAGGGAGCTGTCTACCGACTCAGGTCCTCCAACACTGGGCCAATGTGTGTGACATCCCTGCCAGCCTCGGATGAGACGGGCTGGGATGCCCAGCCACAGCAAGCCATGTCCCGTTGCCAGATCCCCACGGTTAGGAGAGTAATGAAGGTGGCAGAAGAGGAGGAGGGCAGCAGCTAAGAGGTGGGGGGAAGGGAGCCTTGCCAAGCTGCCCCAGGTCTGTCCCAGGTAGTTCGGGTAGAGCGGGGTGAGGAGAGGGGGCCGGCTCGGCAGGAGGAGGCTGTGGCTGCAGAGCCTGGGGGAGCTTTTAAGAGTCTAGATGGGGCGGCTCTGAATCCCAGACCCTGGAATAGCCTGGCCCTTTTCTCTGGGTCTCATGGTGGACTCATGGCCTGGGCTGCTCTCTTGGGGACAGTGGGCGGTGGTTACATGGTTGACCTCTGCCTGGCTCCCGTGGGGTGCTTCCTGCCTCCATCCCCCTTGCTGGGGTCCTCTTGTCCACTTCAGGGTGCCTGAGGGCCAGGAGCAGCAGGTGAGGAGCCTGGGACTCGGGTAGGGGTGTGTGTGCCCACCACCTCCCAGACCCTTAACACTCCCCTCCTGCCCCGACCAACAGAGAGACCTGTCCCTGAGACAGACCCCAGAGAGAAGCAGCCGTTGAAAGCTGCAGCCTTTCCGCACTCTGAGACCGTGGTCTTCCTCCTGCTAGAGGAGAGCCACCACTGGCCATGTCCAGTCCCCCTCCGCTCCGCCCTGGGGTTTCCTTCTAGCAGCTCTGAGGATCCCTAGGGCTTCCCCAAGCTCTGTTTCAAAGCCTGCAGAGTGCAAAAGTTGTGAGAAGCCAGAGGGGACGGGACAGGGGCAGCCGGGCTCTGAGGCCACACCGCACTGTCACGTCCTGAGCAGGGCGAGCTCACTTCGCCAGATGAGAAGAGATCCTGTGCATTTCGTTCGTTTGTTTGCTGTTTTCTCCCACCCATCCAGTTCTCCCCATCAAAGCAAATTCCTCAACACCTTTGGTGGAGCATCTCTGCCCAGACTTGGGCCTGTGATGCCCTTCAGTGCGTGGTGAGTGCAGTGTGCGTGTGTGTGTCTGTGTGTGAACCTAGGGGCCATCCTGGTGGCCCCGGAGTGTGAGGAGGGGCCCCCTGAGTGCTGGGTGGGCGGCGGGTGTGAGTCCATGCGTGAGGCTCTCTGGGTGAGGCTCCCAAACTGGCTGTCCCCAGCCTCCCAGCATCTGCGACCATCTGTTGGACTTTACAAAAGAGCCTCTCCCTGTCCACCCCTCACTGTTGATTCAAGATAGAATCAACATCTTCCGAGTCCTTCTTGGGGGAAACGGCAGAGCTCCACTTAGCCCCATAAACCGCTTCCCATTCTGCAGCCCAGTTCTGATTGTTGAGGTGTTCCAGATCCCCCCAGTCCCTTCTTCTGTCCTCTCTCTGCCCTCCACCTCCTCCTCTAGCCCCTGCTCAGTTCAGGGAAATGCTGTCCTCGTCAGCGCTCTGCTCTCTGAGGCAGCTGCGCCTCCCACTCGGAGCTACTTGAAACTTCTGCTCTTGCTAGGATTGGAGTCCATCTCTTCCCTCTGCCCCAGCTGGAGTTCTGGAACTTTCCTCCTGTGGGGGGAGCTGTTAAGGATGCTGGAGGGCCTGGGGAGGGAAGGGGTGCAGAGGAAGTGTGTCCCCTCTCCTCTTGCTGTCACCCTCCGCTCGTGGGGTGCATACCTCTCTCTGTGTCTCTGGGTCTCCTGGCTGTGCACGTTTGTGTGTCCTTGTAAATACATTTTAGGAAGAAAGCAAAAGGCATTGAAGTAGCCTGTGGCAGGATTGCAGGGGTTCAGCCTTGCCTGCCTCTGAAGCCTCCGCATTACTTTTCACGCCACTGAGACTGGGTCCCCCAAAGGTAGACAAAACAGCAGTTCCCAGTGGGGCTGAAGGTCGGCCTCAAAGTGGCTTCTTGTGAGACAAGGTTAAGGTTTCCTCGTGAGCAAGGTTGCAGATCGGTCCTTCCTCAGCTCCTCGATTTGTGCCCTTGACCCAGGGGCCTGCCACCCAGCCCCTCCAGCGCCCTCTCCTTGAATGCCTGGCTCCTTCCTGCCCCTGCTCCCCTGGCTTAGGCAGGTAGGGGAATCAGGGCCGCGCTGGAACAAGCCCAACCATGCGTTCAGAGAACGGTTCTCTTGGTTCTGGAACTCCCCTTGGCTGCCCCAGGCCTCCTTGACCTGTGGGTGTTGGGGGAGGTGGAGATCTGAGATCGGGTGGTTTGGAGCAGAGAAAATAAATGTGCCTTGAGAGACCACTCAGAGAGGGTCCAAGGGTGATGGAGAAGGAAGCACGCCTGGGAGCTTGGGAAGGAGGGGCAGTGGGTGGGAGTGGGCAGGGCATCTCGACTGCCCCCCACCATTGTCCCGCACGTGGGGGACAGTCACACCCCTTCACTCCAGCCCACCTGGCTGCAGCGGCAGCCACCCACTCAGCCTTTCATGGGCTCCACCTGCTTCCAACTTCACCTCGGAGGGGGTGGCGTCTGTTAGCATCAACACAGAGACCCTCTGCTTCACCAAAGCCGGAGCCCCCAGCCCTTGGGGAGAAGGAATGGCTAAACTTTGATACCTGGGGTCATCGACAGGCTGTGGGCTGGTGGCAGTCCCAGGGGAGAGACACTGCGGGTGCAGAAGGAGACCCCGACATCCCAAGGACGTTCCCAGCAGAGCAAACTGCTTTCCAGCCTGAAGCCTGCTTAAACTGTGTGGTGTGCAATAACTGAGCTTAGAGTTAGGAATTGTATTCAAGTGCTTGGATTTCCGTCTGTAGATTTAAGTGCTGAAATTGTATCTCTCAGTAATTTTAGATGTCTTTTAAAAAATATCAAAAAACAAAGTGTTAGACTGTGTGTGTATTGATGGGCACTCAAGCGTCCCGTGAGTCACCCTGCCCTCCCTTTCCCCTGTGCCTCTGTCCTCTCACACCCCGCCCCACCTCCACCTGGGGCCCCTGCCTCGTGTCGTCTTTATCTGCCTATTACTCAGCCTAAGGAAACAAGTACACTCCACACATGCATAAAGAAAGCAAATGTTATTTTTAAGAAAATGGAAAATAAAAACTTTATAAACACCATCTGCTGGCAGTACTCTCATTATTCTTACCCTTGGCACTATTTTTCACAAAAACAGCATTTATGGCTGGGCGCGGTGGCTCACACCTGTAATCCCAGCACTTTGGGAGGCTGAGGCAGGACGATCGCTTGAGCCCAGGAGTTTGAGACTGGCCTAGGCAACATAGCAAGATCCTGTATGTATCAAAAAAAAAAAAAAATTATTTTTAAATTAGTCTGGGAAGGAGGGGCAGTGGGTGAGGCTAAGGATTGCTTGAGCCTAGGAGGTCGAGGCTGCAGTGAGCTATGGTCGTGCCATTGCACTTGAGCCTGGGCAACAGACGGAGACTGTATCTCTAAAAAAATAAAATTAAAATACAATACAGCACAATTCAGTGACATTTAGTACATTTGCAGTGTCATTCAGTCATCATCACAATGCAGCTCCAGAGCTTTTTCATCCAGAGTATGAGCTTTTCAAAGACTTCAGCCACCTCTTAGCAAATGGCTTGTGGGAAAGGTGAAACCAATTGAGATAACGCCGTCAGTGGAGTACATTTTGGGCTCTTACATGCTTGTCAGCATTATGATTCTAATTTTTAAAAATTATTTGAGACAGAGTCTCCCTCTGTCTCCCAGACTGAAGTCCAGTGGCACAATCTTGGCTCACTGTAACCTCCACCTCCCAAAGTGATTCTCCCGCCTCAGACTCCCTGTAGCTGGGTCTACAGGCGCCCACCACCATGGCTGGCTACGTCTTATATTTTTAGTAGAGATGGGGTTTTACCGTATTGGCCAGGCTGGTCTCAAACCCCTGACCTCAGGTGATCCTCCCACCTCAGCCTCACATACACACAGTGGTGTCATCTTGGGATCTCAGCTCACTGCAACCTCCGTCTCCCCACTTCAAGTGATTCTCCTGCCTCAGCCTCCTGAGTAGCTGGGATTACAGGCACATGCCACCATACCCAGCTAATTTTTGTATTTTTGGTAGAGATAGGGTTTTACTATGTTGGCCAGGCTTGTCTGCCCATCTCGGCCTCCGAAAGTGCTGGGATTACAGGCATGAGCAGCTGGCCAGTGTGGCAGAAGAATACCCATGTGTCTTACTTTTATTTCTGGGATTATCTGAGTTGGGGGACTGTCGTCATTATTCTGTGACTTCTCTCCCCTTAGGCTTTGCCCACCCCTCACTAGATGTGTCTTCCTTTTAACGGATCCTTTTGTGGTGTGAAGGGGATGGAATCTGGGCACCGGAGCTGTAAGCTCTAGCCCTGGAGCTTATGAACTGTGACCTTGGGCAAGTCATCTGATGGATGGATCGCCGGTGATAACCAGCCCCAGGGCTTTCCAAGCAGCGAAAGCAAGCCCCCGGTGCCAGCCTGTAGCCTCGGCAGGCTCTGCCTGTCTGGCTGGGGCAGCTCCTTAGGAAGGGGAGCTTTTCTGCCATTCATTGTGTCTCGCTGCCACCAGCAAGCTCAGACTTGGAGGCTCAGGAGTTTTCTGGAAGGTGGTGTGAGGAGCGACAGGATTTGCCAAGGGGCTGCTCCCAGCATGTGGGATGGAAGGGGTGGAGATGAGAACAGCAGATTTGGAGTGGCTGGGAGGTGCCTGCAGCCTCTGAGAGCAGCCTTCTGAATGACTGTCTTCAACTGGCAGGAAAATGTTGGCTTTCGTACCTGGCGGATTGGCACTTGCTCAGATGACAGGAAGCCAGGGGCCAGCCAGGGCCCCAGCTTCTGGAACAATCCTTCCTTTGTCACCATATCTTGTCAAGCTGGGTTCTCAGGGTCCCTTGGCCCAGCAGCAAACAGAGCATCACCGGGGACAGGCCCAGGTGCTAACCTGCAGTGCAGACAGGGCTGCGGCCATTTGGGAAGCCATCACTGGGGCCCAGCTGCTTGGGAACCCCTGCCCACCCGCTCCCTGCACGTGGTGCCATCCTCAACCGGGCCTCTCTGTGCACCCACTGCATCCTGGCACCTTGCTTTCCCTCAGCATTTAGCTTCCCGGGAATAGGGACCATGTATTGACTTCTCTCAGGTGAATTACTCGGACCTGGGAACAAATCTGAAAGAAGAAACCCAAACTACACCCAGAGTCCTACAGCGGCCTTTCCATCCCACCCGCCACCTTTGTGGAGAGCTCAGAGAGGGGGTGCGTTTGACTAGAATCAAACACAAATCCGAACTGTTTATATTTTGAGGGAAAGGAGAGGAAAAAATGAACATTTCTATGTTCCCCTTAATGCCCTATGTCCTTTGCATTATTATTTTATTATTATTTTGTTATTATTTTTGAGACAGAATCACCCAGGTTGGAGTGCAGTGGCATGATCTTGGCTCACTGCAACCTCCTCCTCCCGGCTTCGAGTTATTCAAGTGATTCTCCTGCCTCAGCCTCCCAAGTAGCTGGGACTACGGGCGCACGCCACCACACCTGGCTAATTTTTGTATTTTTAATAGAGATGGGGTTTCACCATATTGGCCAGGCTGGTCTTGAACTCCTGACCTTGTGTGCCTCAGCCTCCCAAAGTGCTGAGATTACAGGTGTGAGCCACTGCACCCAGCCTATTTTTTTTTTTTCCAGAGAAGGTTTCTCACTCCGTTGCCTAGACTGGAGTGCAGTGGTGAGATCATAGCTCACAGTAACCTTGGACTTCTGGGCACAAGTAATCCTCCCACCTCAGCCTCCCTAGTAGCTGGGACTACAGGTGTGTGCTACCATGCCCAGCTAATTGTTAAACTTTTTATAGAGATGGAGGTCCTGCTATGTTGCCCAGGCTGGTCTCAAACTCCTGGGCTCAGCCTCCCAAAGTGCTGGGATCACAAGCGTGAGCCAGTATGGGCCGTATCTGGGCTGCATTATGCTGTTGAATCCTCTCAGTAACTCCACGAGGCAGGGATCACCAGCCACTGAGCCCCATGTATGGATGAGAAGACTCCGTTTCCCAGGGCTGACCTTGGCACCGGCAGGGGTGTGCGGTGGAGCCTCGGTGTTGCTCCACGCCTGGCCGACAGCAAGGTCAGATGCCCAGGGTGTCAGCCACTCCTGGCGTGCCTCCCACACTGAGACAATGCCCACTGGGGAAACTCGTGTGTTTTCATAAACAAGCTATGGTTGAATGTGGGTGGGAGCGTGGGTACTGGGGAAGCACAGAAGGAGGAGGACACGGAGATTCTGCCAGGCCCTGCTTCTGAAGCTGGGTCGGCACCTCTCCATGGGTTTCCCCATCTGTAAGATGAGGGGATTGGGCTCAATTGCCCAGTGTTGTGATTCTGTGAAAACGTGCACAGGTTAAAAAAAAAAAAAGTGCGCAGATACGAGTCCAGAAAATGTTTTGTTAGGCTTTGGATTGTCTTGCTCTCTCTCTCTCTCTCACATTGCACATTTGGTGTGACTCTGCCACTGCTTCTCTGGAAGGGTGGGCAGCCTTGATGTACCCGCTGTGGGATGGGTCAGCCTCTAGAGAAGGCTGGGCTGACCCCGGAGGTTGAGCTGCTGCTCCCACTGCCCATCCTCTTTGGATTCCCGCCATGCCATGAGAGGGGTGGGTGGGTGTCTTGCAAGTCTCCTGGGAATATTTGCTTCCCTGGCCCTGCTAGGGAAGGCAGCCCCTCCTTGCAGCATCTCCTCTCAATCTCTTTAATTTAATTAATTATTTTTTGAGACAGAGTCTCGCTCTGTCACTCAGGCTGGAGTGCAGTGGCGCGATCTCAGCTCACTGCAACCCCCACCTCCCGGGCTCAAGCGATTCTCCTGCCTCAGCCTCCTGAGTAGCTGGGATTACAGGTGCATGCCACCATGCCCGACTAATTTTTTTTTTTTGTATTTTTAGTAGATAATAGGTTTCAATACATTGACCAGGCTGGTCTAGAATTCCTGACCTCAAGGGATCCACCTGTCTCAGCCTCCCAAACTGCTGGGATTATAGGTATGAGCCACTGCGCCCAGCCTCAATCTCCTTTATAGTCTACCTAAGGGGGAAAGAAAAGCAAAACTATTTTTTTCTTCTACTCTCACTCTGTCAACACGGAATACTTCCCCTCTGGTCACCAAAATGTGTGGGGATTTTTCTCTACACACCAAGTTGTTCTCCAGCGGATACCACCTGGGTGTCCTGCATTCAATTCAATCCTGACACTGCCTGGAGAGGGTGACACATCCTGCGGGTCGGGGCTCAGTCCCACCTGGCACAGTGGCGCACGTGGTTAATCACAGCTCTCTGGGAGGCCAAAGGGGGAGGATGACTTAAGGCCAGGAATTTGAGACCAGGCTGGGCAATATAGTAAGACCCAATCTCTACAAAAAGGCAAAACAATTAGCCAGATGAGGTGGCTTGCGCCTGTAGTCCCAGTTGCTCGGGAGGCTGAGGCAGGATGATTGCTTGAGCCTGGGAGGTCAAGGCTGCAGTGAGCCATGATTGCACTACAGTCTTGCTCTGTCACCCAAGCTGACCCATCTCAAAAAAAAAAGAAAAACAAGTTAACCCAGCTCAAACATCACTGCTTCCCTGACTTCTACAGGGAGAGGGAACGAGGCTGCCTCTGCTCCTTGATGGCCTCGCACAGGCCTCTACCCTGCCCTGGGCTAGATGTAGGATATATCTATAAGGATATGGAATTGGGTCGGATCTTTTTGACTCCCTGAAGCTCCTCCAGCCAAGTTCTTTAGGGCACAGATCATGTCTTACTACATCTGTATCCCTGCAGCCAGGGGCTGGTGGGTAACTAGGATATACATTGAAATGAATGCATGAATGAATGATCTTGACCCAATTCAGCCCTGACGTCATCCTTAGGCTACCTTCTCTACCTGCCATTTGAATATCATCCATGTCTAAAACATCTACCAGCCTGATCAATGTGATGAAGCCCTGTCTCTACCAAAAACATAAAAAAAATTAGCTGGGTGTGGTGGCACTTGCCTGTAATCCCAGCTACTCTGGAGAATCACTTGAACCCAGGAGTTGGAAGTTGCAGTAAACCAAGATAGCACCACTGCCCTCGAGCCTAGGTGACAGAGCAAGACCCCGTCTCAAATAAAATAAAATAAAATAATAAAATAAAATAAAACATCTACAAGCATTCCTAGTGCTGTTTCTCACCATTGGAGATTCATTTCTCTTCAGTTGCTTTAAACAATTTTATCTTTCCCTTTAGAATCTTTCTGTAATTTTGTTCCAAGCCAATGTATCCCAACTGATTCTTGTTGGAAATCAAAATGTCAACGCTTTACATGAATTTCCGAAATGTTATAGTTAGTTAAAAGAAACAAGTTTTTAGTCATTTTGATTTACAAAATTTGCACCAGTAAATTTGGTGGCTGCATCTAAGGCATTTTGGCATTTTAGCAAATTGGTCTACTTTCCGCCTCCTGAATGTCCGTCCTAGCTTGTTTCAAAGGGAGCCGTAATCCAAAGGAATGACTGAGGGTGGACATGTGTGTCCTTTGGAGAGAGTCTGATTTGTTATCTTCTCTACCCTATTCGTAATTGACTCGGATTCACATCCCTGTGCTTTGTCAACATCACCCTATCAGCACCAACCACCCACCAGAAAGTGCCCTGGAGTGACCTCTCTGAAGTGGAGAGAGGGCTGCTGCCGGGATGGGCACCGTCTCCCTTTGCGTTCACTGGCTGCTTGGTCAGCAGGGGCAGGGTTTTAGAAATAGAACTGTACCAGCCAAGACCGTTTGGTTGCAAGTGGCAGGCACCTACCTAACTCCGACTGGCCTAGACAGAGAAGGAATTTACTGGCTGTCATAGAAGGTGGGGATCCTGCAACAGGTCTCGGAATTGAAGGAAGAATTTGAGGAACCAGGTCTTCGCGGATGGCAACTGTGAGTCCAGCACCCCCAGGGCTCCTCCATGCTGACTGTCTTTGCTTTACTGGTTCTTTTCACCTGTTGGCTTCATTCTGTCTGACTCCTGATGGGCTGTCTCCATGTGGCAGGGAACAAGACTGCCCAGCTGAGAGAGAGCTGCTTGCACCCAGAATCTCTATATTAATCCCAGGGAAGGACACTGATTGGATCGGTTACTGTTGCCAGGTGGATGAAATGAAGAGATTGGCCAGGCCTGGGCCAATCAGGTGCCCATCCTTACTTCCAGGGCATGGGTCTATTATTGGAGTAAGGGACCCTGGAAAGACACAAAACCAATAGCCCTCTATACAAGAGGCAAGTAGAGTAGTTTAGCTTGAAGGAAAACCCACTGGGAGGTAAGTGTCAAATTCTTTACTTAGCATGCTTGGGGAAAGTGATTGTTTGTTTGTAAACAAACCCAGGATTGTTTAAAGATTTAGACCCTGCTGTTTCATTTCAACCTACTGACCCCACTCGGCCACACAGCTCCATCCAACTAAGCTCATTACTCACTGCTCAGTGAAGAAATATTCATGGAAGGAATGGATGAATGTTACTGTGCATGACCCACACGTTCCTCCTCTAGGCCTTTCACTGCTCTAACACCTGGAATATGCCTTGCACTCCCACCAGTTTCTGCTTGTCTTGGCAGAGCCATCCTTGAAGGCCCAGTTCAGGTGCCACTTCTTCCATGAAGCCCTCCCTGATCCCATAACCAGCGGGGTTTCTTTCTTTTTAAGATCTTGTTTCCACTCACTTTTTTCCAGTGTTTTCCAGGAACCCTTCTCCCCACTTTTTATAGACTCTAGCTTAATTTTGTGTTGTTTGTGTTGTGTACTGGTTTAGCAGAAAGAACTTCCCAATGATTAGTTCATCACCCAGTTGGGAGGTGTGAGCTCTGTTCCTTGAGGCTTTAGAGCAGAGGCCTGTGTGTGGGGTGTTGTAGAAGGGCGAGGATTTCCTCGGGATTCCCTGTTAGTTTTCTAGGGCTGTCATGAGAAATGCCCATACACTGGGTGGTTTAAAACAACACAAATTTATTCTCCTACAGTTCTGGGAGCCAAAAGTTCAAAATCAAGATGTCAATGGGGTTGGGTCCTTCTTGAAGTTCTTGGGGGAGGATCTGTGCCAGGTGTATCCCCAGCTTCTGGTGGTTGCCCGCCATCCCTGCATTCCTTGACCTGCAGATGCCTTTCTCCAGGCTGTCTCCATTTCCATATGGCCTTCTTCTCTGGGGCTCTCTATCTTCCTCCTCTTTCTTCTCTTCCTCATTCTCCTCTTCTTCATTCTCCTCCTCCCGCCCTCTTTCTTCTCCCCTCCTCCTCTCCCTCCTCCCCCTTCCCCTCCCCCTTTTCCTCCCTCCTCCTCTCCTCCTCCTTCTTTCTTCTTCTTCCTCTTCCTCTTCTTCTTTCTTCTCCTTCTCCTTCTTCTTCTTTTTTGAGACAGGTTCTCGCTCTGTGGCCCAGGCTGGCATACACCAGTGTGATCATAGCTGACTGTAACCTCAAACTCCTAGGCTTAAGTGATCCTATTGCTTCAGCCTCCTGAGCAGCTAGGACTACAGGTGTGAACCACCAAGTCTGGCTAATTTTTAAAAATTTCTGTAGAGATTGGATCTTGCTCTGCTGCCCAAGCTCATCTCAAACTCCTGGCCTCATGCAATCCTCCTTCCTCAGCCTCCTAAAGCATTGGGATTACAAATGTGAGCCACTGCACCAAGCTGGTATCCTCCCTCTTCCTATAGGGACATAAGTTGTTGGATTTGGGGTGCACCCCAAATCCAATATGATTTTTATCTTCAGATGCTTAACTAATTATACCCGCAAAGATCTGATTTCTAAATAAGGTCACATTCCAAGGTTTCTGGTGGACACAAATATTTGGGAGTTATTATTCCATCCACTACAGGGATTGCATGCTGGAAAAACTCAACATCAACCACAGAGGCCAGACGGATAACTGGAGAGTGCGGGTCTCCTCCCGTCATTGTCAGACCTGGCTTTCCAAAGAGCCAGAAATCTGGATTTGTACGTAAAATATCTAGATTTTTAAATGCTAGTAACATATTAAAAGCCTGCCTGGCCCCTATATTCATACTTTACAGATAGCGCATCTGTTGTTTGCATTCGGCCTGTGGAGCAAGCAGTTTGTGACCTCTAGTGGAAGCTCTAAAACTTGGCTTCTGTGAGCTCAGAAAAAGAGCACGGATCCTTCTGCCAGTAGCCACCAGAGGGCGGGCCAGTCTTGTGTTAGACGAGGCCTCTGGCAACCAGGCCTGGGAGGTGTCCAGGTTTTTCAAGTTAGGGAGTGGATGGGATAGGGGGTGGTCTGGGATTAAGCTAATGAACAAAATTCATTCTATTTAACACTTATTCTTCAATAATTGTCTCTCTCTCTCTTTTTTTGAGATGAAGTCACTCTGTTGCCCAGGCTGGAGTGCAGTGGTGTGATCCCCCCGCCTCCCAGTTCAAGCGATTCTCCTGCCTCAGTCTCCCTAGTAGCTAGGGCTACAGGCACCTACCACCACACTTAGCCAATTTTTTTTTTTTTTTTTTTTTTTGTATTTTTAGTAGAGATGGGGATTCACCACCTTGGCCAGGCTTGTCAGGCTGGTCTCGAACTCCTGACCTCAGGCGATCCACCCACCTCAGCTTCTGGCCCAATAATTGTCTCTTCATCTTTTATGCCTGGTACCCCTTATCCACTAAGGATACCTGCTTCCTTGGCAGATAAAACAAGTTCAAAAACAGCAAAAAAAATATTACAGGAAAAAAAAAAAAGGAACAGCCAACAATACCCATTTGGTGACTTTTCTTAATTATGAATCAATTAACTTAAGAAAATTGACACATGGCCGGGTGCGATGGCTCACGCCTGTAATCCCAGCACTTTGGGAGGCTGAGGCGGGCGGATCACTTGAGGTCAAGAGTTCGAGACCAGCCATGGCCAACATGGTAAAAACCCCATCTCTACTAAAAATACAAAAATTAGCCGGGTGTGGCAGTGTGCACCTGTAATCTCAGCTACTTGAAAGGCTGAAGCAGGAGAATCACATGAACTCGGGAGGCAGAGGCTGCAGTGAGCTGAGATCCCACCAGTGCACTCCAGCCTAGGTGACTTCCTCTTGTCTCAACAAACAAGCAATCTAACAAACACCAAGGTGACAGAGCGAGACTTCATCTCAACAAACAAACGAATACCCTTCATGTACACACCCCTAACTTCAACAATTAGCAACTCATGGCAGACCTTGGTCCCTCTACGTACTTTTTGTTTCTTTGCTGGAGTATTTTAAAGCAAATCCCAGGCATTGTATAATTTTACCCCAAAATACTTTAGACAGACACATCGTTTTATTTGCTCCTTTATTGTTGCTGTTGTTCTTTGTTTTCCACCAGAGAACTAACTCACAGCTAACAGACTCAAGGCTGATCAGCAGCCAGTGCGGGCCGATGACAGCACCTCTTGACTCACCTCAGCCTCAGCTGTCTTAGGGGTGGCGGCAAACAACTTTTCCACCATTTCCATCTGTAGGTCCACTTTTCTGTTTTCCACCTTTTGTAAAGTTTTAATGGAGATGTGGGTCTCACTATGTTGCCCAGGCTGATCTTGAACTTGTGGGCTTAAGCGATCCTCCTGCTTCAACCTCCCAAAGTGCTGGGATAACACATGTGAGCCACAGTCCCTGGCCTCCACTCGTTTAAAACAAATCAATAGTATGATGAAACTCAATGGTGTATTTATTTTCTTTTTCTTTTATCTTTTTGAGATGGAGTCTCACTCTTGTCCTCCAGGCTGGAGTGCAGTGGTGCGATCTTGGCTCACTGCAACCTCCGCCTCCCAGGTTCAAGAGATCCTCCGGCTTCAGCTTCCCTAGTAGCTGGGATTACAGGTGCCTGCCACCACGCCCAGCTAATTTTTGTATTTTTAGTAGAGATGGGGTTTCACCATGTTGGCCAGGCTGGTCTTGAACTCTTGAGCTCAGGCAATCTGCCCGCCTCAGCCTCCCAAAGTGCTGAGATTACAGGCGTGAGCCACTGCGCCCAGCCTCGACAGTGTATTTAAATAATTGCCGAAACAGCCCTGCCGTCAAAGATGGCCACTACCAAAGCCCATTTCTTGGCCGACACTTGGTGCCTATCACAGCTCAAAGTGTTTGTGGGTTAGCTGAGGCCTACAATGGTGAATTTTGTGTAGATAAAATGTTCAAAGGCCAAAGGTTTCAGGACTTAACCTGCCTCAGTTTGTTCTTACCTGCACTGGATAGCATTGATGGCTGTGTTTGGAAGATTATATTTTCCAAAGATGGTTGCAACATCTCTCAATCTACATGATGTTGAGTGACCTTGACACTCCTTCCACAGAGAGATGAGGTCTGTGTCCTGTGTCTTTGAATCTGATGGGTCTGTAGCTTGCTCATAGCCACAGAAAGCAATGGAAGTAACATGGATGACTTCCAGTCCTAGCCTGTAATATGTGACGCAGCTTTGGCCTGGTCAGTTAGAATACTTGGGCTTGGAGGCCCGAGCTGCCAAATAAGTAGACTAACCGTCCTGAGGCTGCCATGCTGTTAGGAAGCCCAAGCTGTCACACATGAAGAGACCACATGGAGAGGCCCTGAGACTATATGAAGAGAGATACTTGGTCATCCCTGGCTGTTCCAGTCTTGAGCCATTCCAATACTGGCCTCCATCTGACTGGAACCTCATGAGAGCCTTCTTGAGCCAGAACCACCCAAATGAGTCCATCCTGATTTCCTGGGCCTCAGAAACTATGAGAGATAATAAAAGGATTGCTGTTGTAAACTTTAGTTCACTAAGTTCCTGGGTGATTTGTGACTCTGCAGTAGATATTTGGAACACGCTTGAACACGTTCTGCAGGTTTTCCTCTGAGGTGGGTGGAAAAGACCTCCTAGCTTGGGTGGAGTGGACGACTTTCTGCGTATTCTGATTTCAGTAACTTCCAAATATTCTTCTACTTGTGCCAGACAGTCGACAACTCTTGGCCGACTCTTTGTAATGTTGCTGCCTGTCCTTCTTATGAAGAAGTGAACAGAGAGTGTCTGACCCTCTCTCACTGTACCCCGCTGTGAAGAAATGAGTCAGCCCCTTTCCTGAATGGGGCCAGCCGAGGGGGGCTGCAAGGTGTTCCCCTGGACAGATGGATCACCTGATATTTGCAGACACCTCAGCCCCTCATCGAGGCTTCCCTGCACCCTGTCCTCACGCCCTAAGAGCCAGTCTCCCTCCCAGCTGGCCCGCCTCTTCAGAGGACTCTCTACCCTCCTTCATATCAAAGGCAGTCCTCTATTTCCTCCCGTGAACTCTGGGAATTAACGACTGACCACGCTTTTCTTTTTCCTTTGGTTGCTAGAGGATATATGGCCAAAGTTGTGGCTTACCAGGATAAGGAAATAGATCGAGCTGGTAGAAAAATGATGAAAGAATACACAATTCACATACTCAGAGATAAGGAGATTTTGAAGTTTGCGGTACAGCTTCCCAGACTACACACATACATAAAAGTGGGATTTTACAATCCATGCTGTTTATACTGTGACTATTAACTTCTTGGAGGCCATGGTCATTTCAAGAGGGTCATGAGATGTCTAGCTCCCTTTGCAGAAAAATCCTCTCAGGCCTATACATACAAACTTGCCATTAGGTTCCAGGAATACGTAAGTAGTAAATAAATTAGGTTCTATACCTAATTTTAATACTATAATTTCAGTATGAATGGCTGCATAATAAATATTAATATGAATTGCATTGTGTGGCTATATTGTAATTTAATAATCGTAATTTATTTAATCAATTCCCTATCATGGAACATTTAGGTAGCTTCTGATGTTCCTCTTTTTTATTATTATTTATTTATTTTTTATTTTTTTGAGATGGAGTCTTTTCTTGCCCAGGCTGGAGTGCAATGGCTCCATCTCGGCTCACCGCAACCTCTGCCTCCCGGGTTCAAGCGATTCTTCTGCCTCAGCCTCTTGAGTAGCTGGGATTACAGGTATGCACCATCACACCCAGCTAACTTTTTGTATTTTTAGTAGAGACAGGGTTTTACCATGTTGGTCAGGCTGGTCTCGAACTTCCAACCTCAGGTGATCCACCTGCCTTGGCCTCCCAAAGTGCTGGGATTACAGGCATGAGCCACCGCACCTGGCCCTCTGTTTTAAACTATACTCAAAATCTCAACCTGGTGTGGTGGTGTGCACCTGTAGTCTCAATTACTAAGGAGGCTGAGACAGGAAGACTGCTTGAGCCCAGGAGTTTGAGGTTGCAGTGAGCTAGGATCCCACCATGACACTTCAGCCTGGGCAACAGACTAAAACCCTGTCTCTTTAAAAAAAAAAAAAAACATTCTGAGCCTTTCGTCCCGGTCTTCATTTTCACTGGTTGCATCTGATGTGTCCTTGTAGCTGCTTTAGATCTCTCTGGAACAAGGCAGGGCATGTTTGAATACACACAGTGTTTTGAAAATGAGAAATACACCTTGGAACTGTCCCCAGCTGTGGCCCCAGGCTGCTCCCGGTCCGGCCTCACCTACAGCTCCTGGAGGCGGGCGGAAGCGGGACCGGCCCGGTTTCCAGGCAGCAGGCGTCAGTGGCGCCTGTGATGCAGGCTGCCCGGCCAGAGGAGCAATGATTTATGTCGTGGGTTGAGGAAGAACAGGGGCTGTGTATTCATTCCTGGAGTCAGGACCTCACAGAGCTGGGGTGGGGAGGGGGCTGGGAATGTGGCAGTGGCTGGCTCTCGGTCCTGTTTACCTCCTGGATGAGCAGGAGCGGGAAGCAGCTGGCTTCCAAGGGCCAGAGTGCACCAGCCGGCTGGTCTGTGTGTCCACAAAGGCAGCCCTTCAGCAGCGGGCAGGGGCTGCGTCCTCGTGCCTGCCGGCAGTGTCTGGAGGCTGCCCGTGGAGGTGGGAAGGGCCCAACACAAACAGCCACCAGAGAAAGGGGCCTTTATGGCCAGGGGAGGATGGCTGCTGGACTGGAGGGAGCATGCCAGCGCTGTGTGGCCGGGGAAGTGGCCGGCAGGTGCTGCTCCAGGCCGCCCTGGCGTGGTGGCACCAGGGCATTCGGAGAGAGGCTGTGTGCAGTGCTATGGGTCGGGGGCTTTGGTTTGCACTTCCTTCCTTCATCCTTCCTCCCTCCTTCCTTCCTTCTTGCCCTCCTTTCCTTCCTGTCTCTCTTCCTCTCTTTCTTTGTTGAGGGGTGGGTGCGGTTCTTTCATCATTTTTCTTTTTTTTTTCTTTCTTTCTTTTTTTTTTTGAGACAGAGACTCTAGCTCTGTCGCCCAGGCTGGAGTGCAGTGGCATGATCTCGGCTCACTGCAACCTCTATCTCCCAGGTTCAAGTGATTCTCCTGCCTCAGCCTCCCGAGTAGCTGGGATTACAGGTGCCCACCACCACGTCCAGCTAATGTTGGTTTCTTTAGTAGAAATGGGGTTTCACCGTGTTGGCCAGGCAGGTCTTGAACTCCTGACCTCGGGTGATTCACCCTCGTGTCACCTCTGCCGGATGCTCCTTATAGATTGAGTGACACCCTTTACTTGCCCTGCCTCATCTAATCACAGTAGCCTCGTGAGGTAGGGATGGCCATTTCATCCACATTGCAGATAAGAAAACAGACCCAAAGAGATTGAACTGCTTGCCCAAAGTCACCCAGCAAGTAGACAGCAGAGCCAGGATCCAAACCCAGGTGTGAGTTCTGAACTCAGCCCCTAACCACAGCGGAACCTCCCCTTGGTGCCTTGTGTCACCTCTGCACTGATGCTCCCCTGCCTCTGTCAGTCCCAAGAAGGCCCCTCTTCTCCTTCTTTCCCCAGAGACCCTTCATCCCCCTGCCTGTCTCTCTCCCTGCCCAGCCAGCCCTGCAGGAGAGCGAGGACAGTAGGCTCCTGCCTGCCAGAGCTCACCCCAAACAGCTCCCTTACTGTTCAGCCAAAGAAATTGAGGCCCAGAGAGGACTAAGGACTCATTCCAATCACACAGCAAGTTAGCAACAGAGAACCAGAGCCCAGGCCTCCTGACCCCTTCCTCATTAGAACGTTCTTTGCATGCCCTGGAGAGTTCACTGGGAACCGCTGAGGGATCTGTACTAGTTTGGGCCTGAATATGAAGGCATGTTACTTTCCACCCAAACATCAGCTGGGTGAAGCCAAATGCCCCAATTTCTACCCCTTGGAGGTATCTTGAGCAGATTCTCTATTTTTCTGCTGACACAGTTTTCGAAATGAGTCCTGTCTAATTTAGAATACTGGTCTTGGCTGGGCGTGGTGGCTCACGCCTGTAATCCCAGCACTTTGGGAGGCTGAGGTGGGCAGATCACCTGCAATTGGGAGTTTGAGACCAGCCTGACCAACATAGAGAAACCCTGCCTCTACTAAAAATATAAAATTAGCTAGCTGTGGTGGTGCATGCCTGTAATCCCAGCTACTTGGGAGGCTGAGGCAGGAGAATCGCTTGAACTCGGGAGGCAGAGGTTGCTGTAAGCTTAGATCTCGCCATTGTGCTCCAGCCTGGGCAACAAGAGCAAAGCTCTGTCTCAAAAAAAAAAACAAAAAAAACGTACTGGTCTTGTTTCTGATTGGGCATTGCTTCTGCAAGCCCTAGTGCGGGTCAGAGCCGGACCCTCACTGCAAGGGGTGCCTGACACTGACAGGGCTCCTCCCCTCTTCGTTTTGCTTGTTGTTGGGGACAGGAGCAGAATCGGGATGCAGGGGACACTTATGGGTTGCAGGTGGCTGAGCTCTGATTTCCCAGCTGCTGGGCCCTGAAGCTACGGGAGTCTCTTTGTGGCTGGGGTGCATGGCCTGCTTGGGCAGTGCCCAGCCTCATGGCAGCCCCCCTGTGCTGAGGAACCTCAGAGAGGGGCCCTGGGTCCTGCCCACAGTCACACCCTTTACCCTGTCTCCAGGTTAAGCCCCTGTTTCCTCCTCATCCCACCTCTACCCGCAGGGTTCCTTGTCAGGGCCCCCTTTCCTGCTTCTAAGGGCTCTGGGGGCCTGGGGCACCCCACCATTTGCTTTTCAGGCCTCCTGCCCAGGCTGCTTCTCAGGTGTGTGGCCTGTGCCATCACCCAGGCCCTGAGCTTAGAGGGCTTGGCGTTTGGTTGAACACTCTGCTGTTGTCTTGAAATTCCTCATGGTCTTTGAGGAGTGTTGGTCAGGTATCTTACAGAACATCATTCAGTTTGGATTTGTCTGATGCTTTTCTCCCCAGTTAGACTGGAGTTATAAGTTTTGTTTTGTTTTTTAGATGAAGTCTTGCTCTGTCACCCAGGCTGGAGTGCAGTGACATGGTCTTGGCTCACTGCAACCTCCACCTCTCAGGTTCAAGCGATTCTCCTGCCTCAGCCTCCCGAGTAGCTGGCACTACAGGCATGGACCATCAGGCCTGGCTAATTTTTTTGTATTTTAGTAAAGATGGGGTTTCACCATGTTGGCCAGGCTGGTCTTGAACTCTTGAGCTCAGGCAATCTGCCCGCCTCAGCCTCCCAAAGTGCTGGGATTACAGGTGTGAGCCACTGGGCCCAGCTGCGTTATGGGTTTTTGGGAGGACCCCAGAGGTAAAGTGCTCTTCTCCTCACATCATACCAAAGGCACATGGTACACACATGGCCTCGCCATTGATGTTAACCTTGCTCAGGAGTCCTTGAACTAGGGCCCTGCATTTTCATCTTGTGTGGGGCCTACCTTTATCCCACGCATCTGTGAACACTCACTGGTGCAGCTTGCCCTCCTGCCATGCCGTTCCATGAGCAAGTGAACCGCGATGACAGTTCCAGGCCTCGTGCACAGGGACCAGGCACCCCGTGTGTGCCAGGCCCTGTGCTGGGTGTTGGAGGCAGTGGGGAAGCCAGACAAAGCCGAGCTCCATGGATTTCACAAATCTGTGGATCCAGGATGATGAGGCAGACATAAAGCAGATGAAAATAGTCACCAGCACCCAGCAGGCTGGGCTGCTCCACATGGACAGGTCACGAAGGCCCTCCTGAGAAGGTGACTCAAAACTGAGAGCTAAATTAGAACCAGCGTTCAATCCAGCAGTCCCACTACTGAGCATCTACCCGAAGGAAGAGAAGTCATTCCATCAAAAAGGTACCTGCACTCAGCTGTTTATACCAGCACTATTTACAATAGCAAAGATATGGAATCAAACAGTGTCCATCAACTGTTGATTGGATAAAGAAAATACGGTATATATGCTTATAGAATACTGCAGCCGTAAGGAAGAGTGAAATCATGTCTTTTGCAGCAACATGGATAGAACCAAACACCATTATCTTTTTTTCCTCCAGTTACTTGAGCGGCTAGAGTGCAGCGGCATGATCTCAGCTCACTGCAACCTCCGCCCCCGGGTTCAAGCGATTCTCCTGCCTCAGCCTCCCGAGTAGCTGGGATTACAGGTGCCCGCCACCATGCTTGGCTAATTTTTGTATTTTTAGTAGAGACGGGATTTTGCCATGTTGGCCAGGCTAGTCTGGATCTCCTGACCTCAGGTGATCTACCTACCTCGGCCTCCCAAAGTGCTGGGATGACAGGCGTGAACCGCCATACCCAGTCAAAGGCCATTATCTTAAGTGAAGCAACTCAGAAAAAAAGTCAAATGCTGCATATTCTCTCTCACTTATAAGTGGAAGCTACAAAATGTGTGCACATGGACCCACAGAGGGGAATGATAGACACGGGAGACTCGGAGGGTGGGAGGGGGTGAGGGTGAGGAATCACTCAACGGGTACAACGTAAACTATTCAGGTGATGGTTGCACTAACACCCCAGACTTCACCTTATGCATGGAACAAAACTGCACCTGTACCTCTTATCGTTATACAATATTTTTTAAAAAGAAAGAAACTGAAACTGAGGCCTGAAGTGTGAGGGGGCAGCAAGCGTTCCAGGTGGAGGGGACACCAGCTCATTACCTTGCCTGGGCAGTGACAGACATCATGGGTCATCCCCAGTCCCGGCTGTCCAGCCTTGGCTCAGGTGGGCGTCTCCCGAGGTGGTGGCCCAGCCCACCCCAAGACCTCTGGGTGCACCTTGCTGAAGGTGCCATCTCCACAACTGCCAGTCATCCCAGGGCAGGAAAGTGTGGGCGGCTGGCCTGCTCCTCCTGGCCTGGTCATCCATCCTCCCCGTCCTTTCTGGCCTCCTCACCACCACCCTGCCCTGTAATTTCCCTGTCTGCCATGGGAGCTTATTTGGGACATACCCAGAATGGTCTCACATAAGGGAAGAACAGGGTTCTCAGTGTCCCCCGAGTCAGGGTGGCCGCCCACCCACCACCACCACGTCCCTGCAGAGGCCTGTGCCATGGAGCTGTGGCTGGCAGAGCCCTGATCCTATGGCAGGGGGCTTGGACCTTGTCCTGGCACTGCTTCAGCTCACCGGGTGACCCTGGGTATGTCACTGACCCTCTCTGGACCTTTCCAAACTAACACCACACAGTTCAATTGAAGAGAACTTAGAATCCCATGAGAATCTCAGATGGCAAGGAGCCTGGCATCATCCCAGGCTGCAGGGGGGAAACTGAGGCTGTACCATAACCTCAATGTCCATCAACGGTTGATTGGATAAAGAAAATATGGTATATATGCTCATAGAATACTATGCAGCCATAAGAAAGAGTGAAATCATGTCTTTTGCAGTAACATGAATAGAACCAAAGGCCTTTTTTTTTTGAGATGGAGTCTTGCTCTATTGCCCAGGCTGGAGTGCAGTGGTGTGATCTCAGCTCACTGCAACCTCCACTTCCCAGGTTCAAGCGATTCTCCTGCCTCAGCCTCCTGAGTAGCTGGGATTACAGGTGCCGGCCACCACATGAGACATCAGAGAGGACATCAGGGGTGCAGGGGTTCAGTCTGGTGTCATGGTTCAGAAGTTTTACAGTGTAGGGACAGGAAGTCGGGCCGAGACAGTGGAAGACTTGTTACTGTTCTAGTCCCATCTCTGACCCCCACTGGCCGTGAGGCCTGGCCACACAAGACCCTCAGAACCTAGGTTTCTCCATCTCTAAAACAGCATTAAAGCTCTTTTCTCTCAGGGTTGCTATGAAGTTAAAATGCAATAAGCAGTGTTAAAGGGTGTTGCATGGAGCACTTCCTGGGTAAGTGTTCTCACTCTGTAGGACGAGACCTGGGTCTCAGCCCTGCCCAAGCCTCTGAGAATACAAACCTCATATGACTTCAGAGACAGCTCAGAGGCACAGCTGCGGAAGACACTTCCTCCTTGATGGCTGGGAGGAAGTCGAGAGGGGCGCTGTGAGAGGGACAGACCCTCTTCAAAGGCATCCATGGGATAGTGGCTGACTACCTCAGCTTCCTCCTCTATAAATACAGATGCATATATTAGCAATTGACCAAGTGAGAAGCTGCTTGGCTTACCATTCGACTGCTTTTTATCTGCAAGGGTGGCATGAGGCAGGCGTGCGTGCCCCCATTTTGCAGATGAGGAGTGAGTGACAGAGGAGCCCCAACCTGCTATTCTCCAGATGGGGAGGGGTGGGCTCCAGAGACCGGGCGGGGCCCAGGGACAGGGTCCAGCCTCCAACTCTGAAAAATCAGATTAGGTCACCAGGGGACAGGGTGCTCTGAGGAGAGAGAAATAAGGCCAGACCACTTCCCGGCCGGGTGCTGGAAGTCAACACCAACTCCTTTTGCTCTATAAATAAATTTCATATTTAAATAAATATGGAACAATGTGACTTTTTTTTTCCTTCTGCAAAAGAAAAGAGCATTTATCCCACCTCCAGAAGCTTCTTTCTTTTTTCCAGCTCCTCTGACATCACCTAGGGGCAGCCAGGGAGGAATTTTCTCTTCTGGGATGACCCAGTCCCAAATCAGGCACATCTGGGTGGCGCCTCCTCCACAAGCCACAGACAGTCGCCGTGCCCACGATGCTGCTACAAGTCGTTGTCGAGAACTCAGAGCGGATTTTCCCTCAGAAGTTATATTTCTAGGTGACCGTGATAACCACGATACCATGGATACTCGCTTGGAAGCAATCTTACGTGTGGCTCTTTGATTCCCAGGCTAGACCAGCAGCCCATTTGGGAGGCAGGAGGAAAAGGCAGGGGCTTTGGAGTCAGCTGTGTCATGGCTGTGTGACCTTGAGGAGGTGACTTAGCTTGTGAGCGCCTCCCTTCCCCAATCTGTCACACTTGTCTTGTGACAGTTTTTCTTCTGGATTATCTTTTCAAAGACGTTTGTGTAGTCAGCAGCCTACGACGAGTACACAGAGCAGCTGAGGCAAGTCTCAATCAATTCAGAAAGTTGATTTTGCCCAGGTGAAGGATGGGTCCTTAGGAGGTCCCGAGGACACGTGCCCAAGGTGGTCGGGGCACAGCTTGGTTTTATACATTTTAGGAAAATGTGAGACATCAATCAATGTATGTAAAATGTACATTGGCTGAGTCAGGAAAGCGGGACAACTTGAAGTAAGGAGGGGCTTCCAGGTCAGAGGGTGGATAAGAGACAAAAGGTTGCATTCCTTTGAGTTTCTTATTAGCTTTTCACTGAATATCCAATTTACAGGAATAGATACTTGTGCCATAGTCTGGCGTAGTGAAACAATAGGGCAGAGAAAAACAATCAGATAAGCATTCGTCTCAAGTGAGCAGAGGGATGACTCTGAGTTCCATCTGTCCTTTGTCCACAAGGAATTTCCCTGTAGGCAAATGGTGAGGGACGTCTGTAGCTTCATCTTGGGAGGCAGGTTTGCACTCCTCAGTTCCCAGGTTAAGGACCTGCTTGACCTAGTTCCGGGCTTGATTCTTCCCTTTGGCTTACTGAGGTTGGGGTCCGGAGATTTCTTTTCCTTTCACAGAAGACAGAGCTAGTGTCTCCCTCCCAGGAAGACGAAAGATTTGTTTGCTTTCCAGGGTAATAAAAACAACATTTCCCTCCAGGACAAAGATTGGGCAGGTTTGCTGGAAGCCCCCTTCTAAGACTGGGAGTTTTCCAAGTTCAGGGTTCTTCAGCTGTGACATAAACCCACTGAACATGAGCCCACCTCCAAATCTGCCCCATGAGACCAGGGGAACCAAGGTGAACACGAACTCCTGTTGCCTGTTGCATTTGGGCATTAAAGCCCTTTGCCTCAGTCGCAGGAGTCTCGCGTCTGCTGCCAGCATCCATGAATCCATAGCAGGCTACCTTGCTAGCCCGAAAGCAGGGCGAAATGCACACCCCCACAGTTCTTGACAGTCAATTCCATGCTTATAATACTCACCTTGTTGCTGTGAGGGAGAAGCCGGGCTGTGCCTTGCCCTTGGTGGGTAGTTAATAAAAGGTGATTGTGACAATTTTACTATCAGTGGCCAGGAAGTGAGTTATTTACAAGCCACACAGAATTCCCACCCTGAGTGCCAGCGGGACACCCTGGCCTTAGCCCTGGGATTATAATTGCATTCCTTTTGTGGGGTCTGGGAGCCTGGATAGGGTCACTGCACCTGGGGGAAGGGCTCCAGAGGGTGAAAGTCCCCTCAGTAACCCCCTCAGCCCCTTTGGATAAGTGCTACAATCCATGTAAAATACGTCTTTCTAGACCTTTCCCTGCACATCAATATGTTTAGAGAATGTAGAGTAGTTTGTTTTCATATAAATGACTTATACTGTATGTGTTGTTTTGCAATGTTAATTTTTTTCTTTTCTTTTTTTTTTTTTTTGAGATGGAGTTTCACTCTTGTTGTCCAGGCTGGAATGCAGTCGCATAATCTTGGCTCACCACAACCTCTGCCTCCCAGGTTCAAGTGATTCTCCTGCCTCAGCCTCCTGAGTAGCTGGGATTACAGGCATGTGCCACCACGCCTGGCTAATTTTTGTATTTTTAGTTGGGGGGGGGTTCACCATGTTGGTCAGGCTGGTCTTGAACTCCTGACTTTAGGTGATCCGCCCACCTTGGCCTCTCAAAGTGCTGGGATTACTGGCATAAGCCACTGTGCCCGGCCTGCAATGTTCATTTTTCACTTAAAAATATTTCCTGGACACCTTTCTCTGTCAGCCCACATAGCTTCTGACTGCTGTATACCTTTCATAGTAGGACTCTCCCGCCATGTGTCTGCCCCTCCCCTCATAGTGGACCTTTGGTTCTTTCCATTTCTCATCACTGTGAAAATGCATGTTGCACGGCCAGATGCCGTGGCTCACGCCTGTAATCCCAGCACTTTGGGAGGCCAAGGTGGGCGGATCACCTGAGGTCAGGAGTTCGAGACCAGCCTGGACAACATGACGAAACCCCATCTCTACTAGAAAAAAAAAACAAAAATTAGCCAGGCATGGTGGTGCATGCCTGTAGTCCCAGCTACATGGGAGGCTGAGGCAGGAGAATTGCTTGAACCTGGGAGGCGGAGGTTGCAGTGAGCCGAGATGGTGCCACTGCATCCAACCTGGGTGACAGAGCAAGAGTACATCTCAAAAAAAAAAAAAAAAAAACAAACAAGCACATTGTACATGTTTGAAAGCCGCCCTGAAATGTGGCACATATACACCATGGAATACTATGCAGCCATAAAAAATGATGAGTTCCTGTCCTTTGTAGGGACATGGATGAACCTGGAAACCATTCTCAGCAAACTGACACAAGAACAGAAAATCAAACACCGCATGTTCTCACTCATAGGCGGGTGTTGAACAATGAGAACATGGACACAAGGAAGGCAGCAAATCACACTGCCATGTGTACCTGTGCAACAAGCTTGCATGTTCTTCACATGTACCCCAAAACCTAAAACGCAATAAAATATATATATTAAAAAAAAAAAAAGAAAGCCTCCCTGGGTGCACAGGGCAGGGCTTTCCTGGGGAAGAAGCGAAGGCTCCGCTTGCACATTACGGCCATGGGAATGGAGGCCTGAGGGGCCGTAGATGTCCCAAGACAAGGTCATACTAGCAGCCTCAGCCCCTCCTCTCAGGCCCCAGAGCCTGATGTCCCCCTTCTTTCCTCTCCCCCAGGAGTCTCCTCCCTGAAAGAGGATGGGAGCAACCAGGAGATCAGGCTGGGGAAAGGAGGGAAGGGGTGACTGGGTAACGGGGTCCTCTCCCTGTGATGCTAGCAGACCCAGTGGGGACAACTGGGGAGGCAGCACAGAGACCCCTGAGGAGCTACCACACTGGAGTGGAAATACGGCCACCAAGGGCCACCGGGCCCCAGGTCTCCTGAACCATCTCCTGGATGTCCTGCTTTTGAAAGAGGCTCTGTCCAGAGTGACACTGACTCAGAAGCTATCAGGTAGGGGCCCAGCCCCTTCGAGCTCAGCCTAGAAGCCTCTATCTGCCAGCCCTGGGTCCTCTCAGGCTGCTGCCTCCAACACATGTTCTTACAGTACACATACCACAGAGCAGCTCAGTCAGGTCAGCCAACGAACACACAGGGCCGGAGGAAGAGGCCGGCTGAACCTGTGCAGGCCCACCCCTTTTCACAGCAGACCGGGTGACAGAAATGCCAATGAGGGTCCCCAAGAGCCCTGCCGTGCTTTGTGTTGGGCCTGCTGGGGACATCCATGGAAGGCACAGCTAGCTGAGGTCAGACTGGCAGGAGGATTTAGAAACTTCTAGGTGACATCACACGTAACAAGCAGAACAGACTTAACTAAAGGTTAACTAACCGACCACTGACTGGGAGCTTGAAATGTGCCAGGCACTGTGTGGAGCTGGCTCCCGTCTCTCCTGCACCGGGAGGTCAGTGTTATGACAATCCCCTTTCTACAGACGAGGAAACAGGCTCCGAACAGCACAGAACTTAGTCCAGTCCTGCAAGGGGGAAGTAATGTGCCTGGGACTCAAACCCAGGCCTGTCTGGCACTGGCCTTCTGCTACTAAAGGCTTTATAACCTTTGGAGTATCACGGACCCCTGTTAGATTTTTTTTTTTTTTTTTTTTTTTTGAGACAGAGAGTCTCACTCTGTCACCCAGGATGAAGTGCAGTGGTGTGATCTCAGCTCACTGCAACCTCTGCCTCCCAGGCTCAAGCGATTCTTGTGCCTCAGCCTCCTGAGTAGCTGGGTCTACAGGCACCCGCCACCACATCCAGGTAATCTGCATATTTTTAGTAGAGATAGAGTCTTGCCATGTTGGCCAGGCTGGTCTCAAATTCCTGACCTCAGGTGAGCCGCCTGCCTCAGTCTCCCAAAGTGCTGAGGTTACAGGTGTGAGTCACTGTGCCACTTCCCTTTGAGGTTCTAATGGAAGCCTGGAGCCCTTTAACCAGAAAGGCGCCTGAGGTGTAACCACACAACACGCATGTGCAGGGACTGCTTCCTGGGCATGTGGCCTGTGCAGTGGCACGGGACCCCATATTCACAAGAGCCCCTTTTTTTTTTTAAGATGGAGTCTCTCTCTGTCTTCCAGGCAGGAGTGCAGTGACATGATCTCAGCTCACTGCAATCTCTACCTCCTGGGTTCAAGCAATTCTTCTGCCTCAGTCTCCTGAGTAGCTGGGATTACAGGTGTACACCACCATGCCCAGCTAATTTTTGTCAGGGGTTTACCATATTGGCCAGGCTGGTCTCGAATTGCTGACCTTGTGATCCACCTGCCTTGGCCTCCCAAAGTGCTGGGATGACAGGCGTGAGCCACCGTGCCTGGCCTAAGAGCCCTATTTTTTATTTAATGCTCTGCTATTGCCGTCATGAAATGTTTAATGCTTTCGTACAAGGCTGCCACATTTTCATTTTGGGCTGGGCCCTGTAACTTATGTAGTCAGTCCTGCCTGTGCCACACTGATACACGTGTCCACGTGCACCACCACTTTGCAAATGACTGCAGGTATGCAGGAATCCCATAGGCCATTATAGACTCAGGAGATGCCCTTTTTGCTTTGCCCTGCATCCTGGCAAGCTGTGCACATGTGCACGTGTGTGTGGAGGAAACTGTCGGGTGGACCTGAGTGTGGACAGGGAGCTGGGCCAGCAAGCAGGGGAAGGGGTGGCAGGGCCGCCATCGACCTCCACACAGTCCATCCCAGCAACTCCTACACCTCCGACTTATCCTTAATCCATGCCTTTAAAAATCTGCCCCCTTCTTGGACAAGACAAGCGGCCTTTGTCAGGAAGGGTAGCCTCAGAGTAAACACAGGAAGACGACCCTTGGCAGATGCTCGGGCTGCTGTATGGGGCAGAGTTTTCTAAGTCGGGCTTGGCATTTCACTCAGAATGCTCTAGCCCGTGGCCAGCTGGAGGGATCCCTGTGCCCACCCCTGAAAGCAAGAACGTCGGGAGGACAATGGGCACAGAGATGGTTACACAAGCCTCTGAGGACAGAGAGGGCACCCTGAGTCTCTGCATTCAGGCAGCAGCAGCTGGTCGGGGAGGGGGACTTTATACAATCTTGTCCTGATCTGTGTGACCTTGGGCAAGTGGCTTAATGGCTCTGTGACTCAGTTTCCCCATCTGTGAAATGCAGGTAATAATGATACCCACCTGGGGATTTTTGTGAATTATAGTCTAATGTCCTTCCCACAAAGCATGATAGATAATGGCTATTGTTATCATTGTCATTATTATTATTTAAAACTAGATTAGAGGACAAGGCTTCAACATAGCTGTGCTTTTAGCTTCACGGTTTGTTCATATTTATTTTTTAAAATCCATTAAAGCCCCATGTGAGAGATCATATGCAGGGAGTGGGGAGGATTCACTACTAAAGGTTGGAGAATTAACACTGGGATGAAAAGTACCCAGTGGGGAGACACAGTGTGTGTGTGAGGGGTCACCCCATGACACAGGAGTCTAGAGTACCTGGGAGAGAATGGACCAGAGTCTAAGGCTGGCACTCTCTTTAGGGGAAAGGTTTGGAAAAGGGGCATCTCTTTTCTTTCCTTTTCCTTTTATTATTATTTTTTTGAGACAGGATCTCACTCTGTCATCCAGGCTGGAGTGCAGTGGGATGATCACAGATCACTGCAGCCTCAACTTCCTGGGCTCAAGCGATCCTTCTGCCTCAGCCTCCTGAGTAGCTGAGACTACAGGTTCATGCCACCATGCCTAGCTAATTTTTTTTTTTTGAGAAGGAGTTTCGCTCTTGTTGCCCATGCTGGAGTGCAGTAGTGCATTCTCGGCTCACCGCAACCACCGCCTCCTGGGTTCCAGCGATTCTCCTGCCTCAGCCTCCCAAGTAGCTGGGATTACAGGCATGTGCCACCACGTCTGGCTAATATTTTGTATTTTTAGTAGAGACGGGGTTTCACCATGTTGGCCAGGATGGTCTCGATCTCTTCACCTCGTGATCCACCTGCCTCGGCCTCCCAAAGTGCTGGGAGCCTAGCTAATTTTTAAAAAACATTTTTGTAGAAATGGGGTCTTGCTCTGTTGCTAGGGCTGGTCTCAAACTCCTGGGCTCAAATGATCCTTCTACTTTGACCTCTCAAAGTGCCGGTGTTACAGGAAAGGGGGTCTCGACCCCACGTCCCAAGAGAGGGTTCTTGGATCTTGGCAAGAAATAATTCAGGGCGAGTCTGCAGTACAAAGTGAAAGCAAGTTTGTTGAGAAAGTAAAGGAGGAAATGAAAGAATGGCTACTCCATAGACAGAGCAGCTCTGAAGGCTGCTGGTTGCCCATTTTTATGATTATTTCTTGATGATATACTAAACAAGGGACGGATTACTCATGCCTCACTTTTTAGACTATATAGTGTAACTTCCTGATGTTGCCATGATGTCTGTAAACTGTCATGGCACTGTTGGGAGTGTAGCAGTGAGGATGACCAGAGGTCATTCTCCTGGGCGTCCTGGTTTTGGTGGGATTTAGCCGGCTTCTTTACTGCAAACTGTTTTATCAGCAAGATCTTTATGACCTGTATCTTGTGCCAACTTCCTGTCTCCTCCTGTGACTTAGAATGCCTTAACTGTCTGGGAATGCAGCCCAGTAGGTTTCAGCCTCATTTTACCCAGCTCCTATTTAAGATGGAGTTTCTCTGGTTCACATGCCTCTGACACGGGGATTACAGGTGTGAGCCACCTTGCTGGCCTCTTTTCCTTTTAATAACAGCCAAGGGGCTGTTTCTGTGTCTTCTGGTGTGACAGATTCCCGTGTGACACACTACTGGGCCCTGGGCTTGTACCCAGCCTCACTTTTGGGCCCAGTCACAGGAAGAAGGCCGTCGGGGGGTGTGAGCAGCCTCCTGGCACAGAGTGGGACAGGGTGCTGGGGGGCCAGGGAGACTGGCAGTGGGGACCTGGAATGAGGGTCTCGTGCTTTACCCCCTCCCACCCAGGGCTCAGAGAGTGCTGCCCTGGAGTCCTGGGGCCCGAGGGGAGGGGGTTTAGTCATCACCATCCACCCTTCCTCAGTGTTCCAGAAGAATTGCAGGTCTCTGTGGACAAGGCAGCCTGTGGTCTCTTAGCACTGTGTGATTTTGAAATTCATCCCTGCCATAATTATAAGTTAACATTTGGAGGCCTTTCTACATGCCAAGCTCTTTTCTAAGCCCCACCCTCGCTTTTTTTTGGAGTCAAGGTCTCACTCTGTTGCCCAGGCTGGAGTACAATGGCGCCATCTCAGCTCACTGCAGCCTTGATGTCCTGGGCTCAAATGATACTCCTTCCTCAGCTTCCTGAGTAGCTGGGACTACAGGCATGTGCCACCACACTGGGCTAATTTTTACATTTTCTGTAGAGATGGTATCTCGCTAGGTTGCCCAGGTTGGTCTCCAGCTCCTGTCCTCAAATGATCCTCCTGCCTCAGCCTCCCAAAGTGGGATTACAGGTGTGAGCTGCTGCATCCAGCCTCTTTTTAAGCTCTATCTGTATTATCTCATTTAACTTTCACAACATTAAAGAGTTGTTAGGGATGAGGAAACTGAGGCTGAGAAAGGGACGATCACAAGCCCCAGGTTGCCCAGCCAGGGAACCACCGTGAGCCGGGGCTGGAACTCAGCTCAGGGGAACATCAAAACTGAGTTCTTGGCTGGGCGTGGTGGCTCACGCCTATAATCCCAGCACTTTGGGAGGCCAAGGCGGGTGGATCACGAGGTCAAGAGATCGAGACCATCCTGGTCAACAAGGTGAAACCCCGTCTCTACTAAAAAATACAAAAAAATTAGCTGGGCATGGTGGCACGTGCCTGTAGTCCCAGCTACTCAGGAGGCTGAGGCAGGAGAATTGCCTGAACCCAGGAGGTGGAGGTTGCGGTGAGCCGAGATCGCGCCATTGCACTCCAGCCTGGGTAACAGGAGCGAAACTCCGTCTCAAAAAACAAAACAAAACAAAACAAAAAAATTGTGTTCTTAACCACAGTCGGCCCAACACTGGGGCCCTAAGCCCACGGCCTCGAGCTGACCCCACTTTGTGGGACAGTAGCAGCCCTCCTATCTGCTGATATTTCTCGCTACCAGCCCCTCAGCATCTGGCCAAGGCAGCTGACCCTTCAGGTGCCCACATACCTTGGTAGCAGAGGGACATCTCAGCATTTTTAGTGACTTTTCATATTTTAAAAGAATTAGCTGGGTGTGGTGGTGGGCACCCGTAGTTTCAGCTGCTTGGGAGGCTGTGGCAGGAGAATCACTTGAACCCGGGAGGCAGAGGCTGCAGTGAGCTGAGATTGCATCACTACACTTCAGTGTGGGCAACAGAGTGAGACTCAGTCACAAAAAAACAACAAAACAAACAAACAAACAAAAACAAAAACAAAAAAACGGGAGGAGTTGAGGTGGGCTCAAGAGAGTCAGGGAAATGAATCATAAGTTGCTGGGAGAGGGGCTGATCTTTCCATCTCCCGTGAAGGTGGCATGTCATCCTCCACTGGAAGGATGGGCACCTGCGGCTGGACGGGATGCACAACTTGCTCAAAGCCACCAGCCTTGCTCCTGACAACCTGACACCCTCACAGACCCACCATCGTCCCTGTGCTGAGAGCCCCAGCATTGAGTGGGGTGAGGCGGGAGGCGAGGCAGTGTTTGCAACAGCTCAAGGCCGCAGTCCAGGGTGACCCTCCTCCCCTTAAGCTGCCTGCCCGAGAAAACAAACACAAGGCTGCCACCAGAACTGTTTGTTCCAGCCGAGCCCTGGAGATAGGGCCCCCGCATCCCACTCTCTGTAGGAAGGTAGGCGCCTCACTCCAATAGCGCTGGTTAGCAATGGACAAAGCTCCCGGCTTTTTGTAGTGTTTCACTTTGTCCCACCCATCCTAATACACACACACACTCACACACTCACACACTCACAGGAGGCCTGGCCAGGGTTCTCTGCACATGACCCTCATATTTTGTAGGAGGGAAACTGGGATTCATTTTGGATCATCCACGCTTTCCTCCCTGCTAAGACCATGTTCCTCCTACTCTGCTGCCTCAGAGGAGGTGGGGCTCAGGCTTTGTTCAAACCATACTGCTTCAGCTTCGGAGCTTCGAGGCCTTGAGCAAGTTACTTAACACCTCCAAACCCTGGTTTCTTCATCTGCAAAGTGGGAATAATAAAATAATCTGCATTGAAGAGTTGCTGAGAGATTGTTTTATTTTTGTTTTTTTGAGATGGAGTCTCGCTCTGTCACCCAGGAGTGATGCAATCTTGGCTCACTGCAACCTCTGCCTCCCGGGTTCAAGCAATTCTCCTGCCTCAGCCTCCCGAGTGGCTGGGATTACAGGCGCACACTACCAGGCCGGGGTAATTTTTGTATTTGTAGTAGAGACAGGGTATCACCATGTTGGCCAGGCTGTTTTCAAACTCCTGACCTCAGGTGATTCGCCTGCCTCGGCCTTCCAAAGTGCTGGGATTACAGATGTGAGCCACCACACCCGGTCAAGAAAGTTTTATGTCAATAGCCAGACAGTACCTAGTACAGAGTAGGTGTTAAACAAATGATTGCCATTGTTATTATCTGGTCCTCACCTCTATCCTCAAAAATATCTCCTGTTGACTCAGTTATTCCTCTTTTATAAATCACTACCCAAAACAATACACATCAAAACACCACTCTATAGCCCATAAATATGTACAGTTATTATGTTTCAACTGAAAATAAAAGAGAAAAAACCCAACGCAAACAAATAACACCCAGGTATGTTTCACCATCTCCCATCTCCTCAGGGCACTAACTCCTTGCCACATTTCCCCTGCATGAGAGCTGGAGCTTCGGAGAAGATCTGGGGTCAGGACAGTGGAAGATGTTTACTGGCACCCGAGACGGGGAAGCTGTGAGGGGGAATAGGAGAGACTGCCCAGCGGCAGCTCAAGTCCAGAGTGGCTCAAGGGGCATGGCCAGGGATGGGGGGACAGAAAGCGTCTACTCCCCTGCCTCCTGTACTAGTGCAGGAACTGTGAAATAGGCATTCAAATACACACCTGGCAGGAACGTCATTTGTACGACCATTTCAGAATATTGGTTGATAGGACAGGCGTCGTGGCTCATGCCTGTAATCTCAGCACTTTGGGAGGCTCAGGTGGGAGGATTGCTTGAGCCCAGGAGTTAGAGACCAGCCTGGGCAACATAGGGAGACCCCATGTCTATTATTTTTTAAAAACAACAACAACAACCACAACAAGGACATTAGTTGGCAGCACGTATTGAGAGATACTAAAATGTAGATTTTTGTTGTTGTTTTGAGACAGAGTCTTGCTCTGTTGCCCAGGCTAGAGTGCAGTGGGGTGATCTTGGCTCATTGCAGCCTCTGGCTCCTGGGTTTAAGCCATTCTCTTGCCTCAGCCTCCCAAGTACCCCACCACCACACCCAGCTAAGTTTTGTATTTTTAGTAGAGACAGAGTTTCACCATGTTGGCCAGGCTGGACTTGAACTCCTGACCTCAGGTGATACACACCCCTCAGTCTCCCAAAGTGCTGGGATTACAGGCGTGAGCCACCGTGCCCAGCCTAGATATTCTTTGATGCTAAAATTCTGTTAACAGAAATCTATCCTAGGAAGATAATAGAATACATGAAAGAAAAAAACCCCAGAGATGAATATTGAGTTTTTTACATAAAGAGGTTCATGTTATGCTATTTAGAATAACAACAATTTGAAAGTAAATCTAATGCCCCAAATTAATGAGTAGTGGCACCAAGTGTGACACCTGTGATTTAGTGAGGATTAGATTCAGTCTTGAGTAATAGAACACCCAAAATTACAGCAACATTATGAAACGCAAACTTCACACAAACTCCAGAGACAGGCTGTCCAAGGCTAGCGTGGCGCCTCCATAATTATCAAGGGCTCAGGAGACTTCTGTCCAGTTCTACTGTCCTCCGTGAGTGGCTTTTACTCCACGCTCCAACATGGCAGCCTGAGTCTTGTCATTACATCTGCATTCGCGCCGTCATGAAGGTGGAAGAGGCAAGAAACAGTACCACCCTCCGTTTATGAAACTGCACCTGATGCTTCCACTTACTCTCCATTGGTTGGGCATTAGCCACACAGGTGCGCCTAGCTGTAGGAGATGCCAGGAAAGACAGTACGACAATACAGAAACATCTTTCCTTTTTACTTTGCTTTTTTTTGAGACAGGTTCTTGCTCTGTCGCCCAGGCTCACTGCAGCCTCCACCTCTACATCAAGCGATTCTGCCACCTCGGTCTCCCAAAATACTGGGATTACAGGCATGAGCCGCTGCACACACATAGAGAGTTGGCGTCTGACCTGGAGCCCCAAGGGGTCCAGGCTTCAGCGCCTTACAGTGTTGGGGTTTCAGTCTATTTTTGTACCGCAAAGAGGTCTACAATGTTTTTGAGTGTGACTATGTCTTTTATTTTCTGAAAGAAGGGGGTGCTTTAAAATTTTTCCTTTTAGAGGCGGAGGTTGCGGTGAGCCGAGATCGCGCCATTGCACTCCAGCCTGGGTAACAAGAGCGAAACTCAGGCTCTCTCTCTCTCTATATAAATAAATAAAATAAATAAATTAAATTTAAAAATAAATCTTCCCTTTTAATGTTTTGCCCATTATTGCTGTTTCTGGAACCACAGGGACTCAAAGGATGGATGTGAAACTAACTTGACTGGAAGCCCTCCCCACCTCCCTGGCCTGCATTTTACAGATGGCAAAACAGATTGAGAGAGGCAAGAGGGCTTGGTTGCAGTGCTGCACAAACCCAGTCATAAAACAACACACAGGACTATTGACACCTAGACCTTAAAACTTTCCAGCTATTTTCCTCCCATCTGAGATAAGGGGAATCCTATACCAATTCAACCTTTCTCTCTCTCTCTCTTTTTTTTTTTTTTTTTTTCAGTTAGGCTGGGAGACTCCCTGGGGGAGGTTATGGGCAAAGATAAAGATTTAAGAAAATGAAGATGGAAGCTGGGCATGGTGGCTCACGCCTGTAATCCCAGCACTTTGGGAGGTCGAGGTGGGTGGAGCACAAGGTCAGGAGATTGAAACCGTCCTGGCCAGTGTAGTGAAACACCATCTCTACTAAAAATACAAAAATTAGCTGGGTGTGGTGGCACGTACCTGTAATCCCAGCTACTCAGGAGGCTGAGGCAGGAGAATCATTTGAACCAGGGAGGCAGAGGTTGCAGTGAGCTGAGATCGCGCCACTGCACTCTAGCCTGGCAACAGAGGGAGACTCCATCTCAACAAAAAAAAAAAAAAAGAAAGAAAGGAAAAAAGAAAACGAAGATGGAATCTGTGTGCACTGGGGCTGGGAAGACTGAGGGATAGGAATCTGTGGGAAGAGGGCAGGAAAGTATGCGAATCAACACACACATGAACACAGGCATGCACAGACCTGTATGCACACACACCTGTATGCACAACACGTGCCCTCATGCCACTTCCCACTCGTCTTGTTTATATCAGACCCAAGGAGGCAGGAGAGGTCAGCAGCCACACCTTCCAGATCAAGGTCTGACAGCACCTACTGTGGCGTCATAAGGATTAATTATTTTTTTAATTTTAATTTTTTTTGAGACAGGATCTTGCTCTGTGGCCCAGGCTGGAGTGCAGTGGTGTGATCTTGGCTCACTGCAACCGCTGCCTACCGGGTTCAAGTGATTCTCCTTATAGGCACCTGCCACCATGCCTGGCTAGTTTTTGTATTTTTAGTTGAGACGGGGTTTCACCATGTGGGCCAGGCTGGTCTCAAACTCCTGACCTCAGGTGATCCACCTCAGCCTCCCAACGTGCTGGGATTACAGGTGTGAGCCATCGTGCCCGGCTGTCATAAGGATTAATTAAGATCCTGCTTGTAAGAGCCTGGCCCGGGAGAGGTGTGATGTGCTTGACCCCTCCCCAGTCCTCGTTGTAGCTGCCTGGTCACTGTGCTTGCCTGCCTGGTCTCTGAGGCTCCTCTGAGCAGGACTTGGCCAGCATCCATGGGTCCCTCCCTTCCTGAATGTACTGGGACCCGGTCTGCTGAAGCCATTGTTTGAAGCATCTGCTCTGTGTTTCATAAATCTTTCCACAGGAGGCTGGAAGCCCACAGCTCCCCCTGCCAGGCCTCGGCTGGAGGCAGGGCCCACTGTCCTGCCTTGGCATCCTTGTGATTTATGCCAATGTGGGCCTGCCCGGGCAGAGGGCTAAGGGCCACAGGATCTCGGCTATCCCACAGACCATGGCGAGTCGCTTTCTATCTGCTCAGTCATAAGGAAGGCAAGCCACTGGGGATCTCTGCACATAGACAAGACGAGAGAAGGTTTCTCCCAGAACAAAGGAAAGAAGGAGAGGTACTTGAGAGAAAATCAGAGCAATAACACATCAAGGGAACTGCAGACTAAGAGCCAAGAGGTGTCACCAAGTGCTCCTGCCCCAGAGCTCAGCCAGAACCCGAGCAAGACCAGGCCACGGGGAGACGGCTCCTGCAAAGCCCAGGAGGGGCTAAGACCAGGACAGAACCCGAGCAAGACCAGGCCACGGGGAGACGGCTCCTGCTAAGACCAGGATGTGGAAAGGGAACAGGCGTCAGATGAGGTTGAAGCAGCTGGAGCTTAGCAAGTACTTAACTGAGAGCTGGATGTTTCTGCTTATGTCTACTTTTATGTTATTTATATTTTAGAGTCCATATCCGGCTGAAAGTGCTTATTTTTATAACGTGCTCTCGTAGTAGGTGTCCCGTAACTGGACTTGGTGGTGTGAACCACAGCTCCTTCTTCTGGGATACCCTGGGTGCTTTTTTTTTTTTGAGACAGAGTCTCGCTCTGTCCCCAGGCTGGAGTGCAGTGGCGCGATCTCAACTCACTGTAACCTCTGCCTCCTGGGTTCAAGTGATCCTCCTGCCTCAGCCTCCCAAGTAGCTGGGACTACAGGCACGCACCACCATGCCCAGCTAATTTTTGTATTTTAGTAGAGACGGGGTTTCACCATGTTGGCCAGGACAGTCTCGATCTCCTGACCTTGTGATCTGCCCACCTTGGCCTCCCAAAGTGCTGGAATTACAGGGGTGAGTCACTGCGCCCGGCCTTCCCTGGGTGCTTTTAAACAACAGCTACCGAAATCCCACTCCAGATCAACCAAATCAGTCTCTGAGGACTGGGGAAGGGCAGTGGTTCTCAAAGTTGGACCTCAGGGCCAGGAGCGCCAGCATCACTAGGGCACTTGTTAAAGTGCAAACTCTCAGGCCCCACCCTGACAACAGGATCCAAAGCTGTTAGGGTGGGGTCCAGAGATCTGTGTTTTAACAAGGCCTTCAGGGGCAGGGTGTCGGATGACCAGGAAAGTGGGAGATTTTAACTTGTGTCCAGAGCTGAAAACCACTGGGCTTGTTTAGTATTGAGTTTAGGGCTCTCTTTTCCCAGTCGAGGGCCAGGGTTCAGAATGGGGAAAGCTGGTCTCTCTCTACTCCCTGTAGGGGAAGGGGGATAATGACTTTCCCATTCTTTGAACATCTTCTACCTCCCTAAGTGAGAACAACAAAAAAAATTGATTGCTGCAATTAATGTCCCTGACCACTGTTCTATTTCCAATACCAGTAACAGAAGAGACCCACCCCACCCCCGCTCAAGGCAGCCTTGCTGACTCTCTTAAAATGCTAAGAGGTCCAGCACCCTGTCCCATAGCTGTGTCATGGTGAGCTTCCCTTAAGCCAAGTTCACACCCTGCAAACACAAAGCCTTTTTCTTGGGTTTTGGCACCTTCTTCACAACCCTGATCCTGGAGGAATTAATTTCTCACTTGGAGTAGTGGAGTTGTTGTGGGAAGTGTGTGGAGTGGGAACTTCTAGGAATCACAGCTTCTTTCATTCACCTCTTTCTCTCATTTTCAACCTGATGCTCCCGTCAGCCCTTCCGAGTGCTCGCCAGCCACAGTCACTCTACTTTGTCTCAGGTCCTGAGACATCCACAAGCAGAGAGGCCACTGCATCCCTCCAGGCCAGACCAACGGAGGACGGACTCTAGCTGAAGCTCCATGACCCTTCTGCCCTCCCGGTCTGGGAGGAGAGGCATGTGTCTGTGTGTGCATGTGTGTGTAGCAACTGCAAGGTGTCCCAAATCCTGTTCTCCCACATCTGGAAAATCTGTGACCTACCTAAGCCAGCTCCTACCTAGTGAGGAACGACAGGAAAGGATAGAAACCTAGGGCAGGTGGTCGCTTCCGGAGGCTGCTGCTGGCTTCAATGGGCATGCCTCTGCCAGGCCCATAACCTTGATTTCTGAACACATGGGTCTCAGCTCACCTCCCAGATGCACCCCGGTTCCCGCTTGGTTATTAACCATCCTCCTCTTTCCTGTCTGTCTCTTTGCCTCTACGGTCCTTGCTGGCAACACCACGGGGTTTCTCCTTGGCTTCTTCTAAGTCTGCTGGGCAAAGGGAGATGTCTTGGATTTATTAAAATCAGCCCCATATTGGGACCAGATGTTCCACAGCAAACGAGGTGGTCAGGACTGAAGTCAAGAAACGAAGTGAGAAAACAAGGAGGCCCCACTGCTGAACGACGATCTCTCCTCAGCCCTTACCAACAAATCTCCTTTCTGTCCCATCTTCTCTCGGTATGGGCTCTGCTCTTCCTCTCCTCCCAAATCAAACATTTGCTGATGCATTTCTGCAAACTTCCGCGTCTCGCTCTGGGGCCAGGAGACCAGTGTTTGCTGGGCTGTTTCTTCCAAGTCCTCAGTGCAGAAAAGGGTATGAAGGAGAGAACGCTGGAGTTCTGGCAAGTGTGGGCTGAAGGCCTCACAGCAAGTCTGAGAGCGAGCGCCAACCTGGCGGGGAAGAGCTGGTGGGGACAGCTCTAGAGGACTCTGGATGGCCAGAGAATATGGGCAGAGGCCAAGGCTCCTCACCTTCCTAATTGCCAAGGTTATATTAATAATGATAACAGTAATGAGTCATAGTGATAACCGTAACGGTAATGGGTAACTATGGGGCATTGCACCAGGGGCAGCACTTGGGTTGTATATCTCACTTAGACCTTCCAACACCCTCCAAGCCAGGGTCTTGGCTTTATTATTATTCTCCCCATTTTGTACTTGAAGACTGCAGCTCAGAGAGGCCTCAGCTAATCCGGGATGGAACCGGGATTTGAACTCAGGCAGCTTGACTCTGAAGTCCACACTCTTAACTGCTATGTGATGAACACAAGGAATACATGTTTGTTAAAGAGATCATTAACAATTCACATAAAGAAAGGGAAAACCATAATATACTCACAATCTACTGTCAACACTGTGGTTTATATCTTTCCAATCATTTCTCTGTGCAGATATATTCACATTAGATAGAGATAATCATTTCACAAAAATGAAGTCATATGGCGCTTGTTGTTTTAGCCTACTTTTGTCATCGATTATATCCTAAACATTTTTAATTGTCATGAAAAAACTCTTCTGCATGATTGTTTAATGGCTGCAGAGAATCCATCATATGTGTAACCATAATTGATGTAACCAGCCCCCTATAATTCAGCACTTGAGTGGTTTTCCAGTTTTTCACTATTATAAACAACATTTAATGTTTAATAACATTAAGTTCTTAGCATTCAGCCACAGTTACTTCCTTAGAATAAATTCCTGTAACTAGGTTGATCGCGGTGGCTCACGCCTGTAATCCCAACACTTTGGGAAGCTGAGGCAGGCGGGTCATTCGAGACCAGGGGTTAGAGAGCAGCCTGGCCAACACAGTGAAACCTCGTCTCCACCAAAAAAATAATAAATACAAAAATTAGCCGGGCATGGTGGCGCGTGCCTGTAGTTCCAGCTACTTGGGAGGCTGAGGCAGGACAATTGCTTGAATCTGGGAGGTGGAGGTTGCAATAAGTGGAGATCGCACCCCTGCACTCCAGCCTGGGTGATAGAGTGAGACCCTGTCTCAAAAATAAAATAAAATAAAATAAACTCCTGTAACTGGATTTGCTGGATGAAAGGGTATGGAACGTGTTAGGATGTTTGATATATCTCACCAAACTGCCCTTCAGAAGTCTCCCATCAGATGAATGGATGTTTCCCCACAGCTTCACCAGCACTGGGTTTTTGCTTTTTTTTTTAGAGGTAGTCTTACTCTGTCACCCAGGCTGGAGGGCAGTCGCTTGACCTTGGCTCCCAAAGTGCTCGGATTACAGGTGTGAGCCATTCCGCTCAGTCGTGTTTTGCTATTTTTTTTAAAAAAATTGTTGCCAGTTTAAGAAGTCACCGCTATTTGGGTTTGCCTTTCTTTGATCTCCACTGAGTCTGAGCTTTATTCCTGTTTATTTTGGGCTTGCATCTGGAATGGAACAGGAGACTTTGTCTAGGAGCTCTTCATGTGGTGTTTCCCTGCCTTTGCACAGCATCATTGGCACCAAAGACCAAGTTCTTTTTTTCTTTTTTTTTGAGACAGAGTCTTGCTCTGTTGCCTAGGCTGGAGTGCAGTGGCAAGAGCTTGGCTCACCGCAACCTCTGCTTCCCAGGTTCAAGCGATTCTCCTGCCTCAGCCTCCCAAGTAGCTGCGATTACAGGTGCACACCACCATGCCCAGCTAATTTTTGTATTTTTAGTAGAGACAGGGTTTTGCCATGTTGGCCAGGCTGGTTTTGAATTTCTGACCTCAGGCAATCTGCCCACCTTGGCCTCCCAAAGTGCTGGGATTACAGGTGTGAGCCACCATGCCCACCTGAAAGCCAAGTTCTAAAGAAAGTCTCCCAGTGCCACTGCCTCTTTCTTGGTCAGGTCACAGTCCGATGAGCACTGTTCACAGAGGCGGACACATCCCTGGGGATTGCCCAAGATCCCAGGAAACCAGGCTGATGGATGAGAGCCTTTTATTGTTCTATCACCAAGGAGAGGAGCAAAGATGCCAAAGGCACTGAGCACACCATGTCGCCACCATTGTGAGACACAGCTGCTCTGAGGTCAAGCTAGGCAGGTGGAAGGACCTGGGTTTGCAAGCTGGATCCAACCCTTGCTCTACCTCCCCAAACCTTATCCGTAAAATGGGTGATAGCTGAGTGCCCATTTTAAGAGATGGAAGGATCATCAAGTGGGAGAATGCATGGAAGGCACTGGACACACACTCACCATTTGGCTGAGTTTCTGGAGGGTTTTGAGTGAGGTATTTTGAACAAGAAACAATATTACAAATGTCCATTTGCTTGAAATGTTCATAAAATACCAATCTTGTCATTTTGTTTTTTGTTTTGTTTTGTTTTTTTTGACAGAGTCTTGTTCTGTCGCCCAGCCTGGAGTACAGTGGCATGACCTCGGCTCACTGCAACCTCCTCCTCTGCCTCCTGGGTTCAAGCAATTCTCCTGCCTCAACCTCCTGACTAGTTGAGATTACAGGCACTCACCACCATGCCTGGCTAATTTTTGTATTTTTAGTAGAGATGGGGCTTCACCATGTTGGCCAGCCTAGTCTTCAACTTCTGACCTCAGGTGATCTGTCTGCCTTGGCCTCCCAAAGTGCTGGGATTACAGGCATGAGCCACTGCGTCTAGCTATAATCTTGTCATTTTTGAAACTGACCCAATTGTCCCATAGAACTGATATTAATGGCTTCTTTGGAATAAATATTGAAACAAAACCTCCCAGTCTTGAAACTTGACAAAGTTACATTTGGCTTATCTGAGTTCATTTCTCAGGAAACCAACCATCAGGCCTCCCAGATAGTACCAAGGAATTAAACTCACCAGATCTGGACAATGAGATGCCAGACCTCTCACCCTTCATGATTGCCTAAGCCAATGCCTGCTTCTTGTTGACCAACTCCTCTTCCTTTTCCCTCCCTAATTCCCATTTTCCTAGATGTAGTTACATTTTTTCCTTGCTATATAACCCCTAAGTTTAGTTGATCAAGGAGACAGAGTTGAGACAGATCTCCTTGAATGCGATACCCAATTGACGCCTTCTTCTTTGGCAATCCTCATTGTTTTAGTGATTGGCTTTCTGTGCTATGAGCAGCAGGACCTAGCCTGAATCCCTGTGGTTTCAGTAACAACTTCTGGGAAGAAGAACCATTAGAACCCCCTGTTTTACCCTCTTTACTTCTACCTCTGGCCAGGCTCTTAGCATAACTGCAATCATTTCTGAGCACGAACTATGCACCAGTCCATTTTCATGTATTAACTTAATACTTACAACAACCCCATGAGATAGATACCAGCTTTATCCCCATTATACGGATGAGGAAACTGCAGCAAAGACAGGCTGGGTACTTTGCCCTAGGCCACACAGCCATGAAATAGGCAGAGCCAGGACTTGAGACCAGGCAGACTGGCTACAGATTCCACACTCTTATCTTCCATGTCATACAAACACTGACATTTGCAAAGATGGCACACCACTATGTATTTAAAAAAACATGGCTGGGTGCAGTGACTCACGGCTGTAAGCCCAGAACTTTGGGAACGCAAGGCAGGAGGATTGCTTAAGCCCAAGAATTCAAGACCAGCCTGGGCTACATGGTGAAACCTCTTCTCTACAAAAAATACAAAGAATTAGCTGGCCATGGTGGTGTGTACCTGTAGTCCCAGCTACCTGGGAGGCTAAGGTGGGAGGACTGCTTGAATCTGGGAGGTTGAGGCTGTAATGAGTCATGATCATGCCACTGCACTCCAGCCTGGGCAACAGAGTGAGACCCTGTCTAAAAAAAAAAAAAGTTCTTATTCCAAACGCTTCTTGAACTTTATTACTATTCATTCGATCTTGCTGGGTCAGGCACAGTGGCAGGCTATGTGAATGCTGAAGTCAGGGACTGAGGCTTAATTACCCCTCAAAGAGAAAGAGAAAGGCACTGGCATCTAGAAGTAAGATGTCAGGAGCATTCCTCTCTAATGGGTTTCTTGGATTCCTGCTTCCATGAGCAAGTCTTGACACACGTCTTCTGAACTGTTTCCCTGCTCCCCGGCTGAACAGGACATATCAGGAAGTGGTGGGTTAGGCCAAGTGTGAACATGCCACTAGTTTGGCTGGCCAGACCCCTCGAGAGCCAGGGCTGGATGGAGAAGCACTGCCCATCAGGCAATGCTTTGAGTGAACTGATTTAAACCGGGGTCTTCTTGGTTCTAAGTGACGATCTCTCCACTGATAGAGACAGAAGCAGAGGGCATTTTTCTTGGAAGGGAAACTGCTGAAATAAATCAACCTCAAGTCAGGGGAAAGAGAATGTTAAAACAAAAAATAGAAGTGGAATTAATGAACACTTCCAAAAGGAATGAGAAAACTCTCCCCTGCTCACTTGTCCAAACTCTGGGAAATTGCTCCATGGGGTATCTCAGAGTTGGTCCTTAGAACCTCAGTTCTGTTTTTCAGTATTTGTCCTGCAGTTATTTGTCCTTTTAGTATTTATCCAGGTTTACAGCCTGCCCGCCTGGGACAGATGCTGAAGGACTCATTCTGTGTGGCCCCAGGTTCTATTATAAGCTCTATTTAGGCCTCCATTCCAGACTTCAAAGTATGTGTCGATTCAGGCTCACTGCGAATCAGGCATACTACATACAGCACCTTATCCCTTCCTGTCGACATTATCCCCATTCTACACATGAGCCAGCCGAGGCTCAGAGAGAGCAAGTCACTGGTGCAAGGTCACACAGCTAGGACACATTGCTGCTATTCAAGCCTGGAGTAGAGCAGACTCGGGGCAGACTTCGGAAAGTGGCACTCAGGAGAGGCTGGGGCTTGCCCTGTGTGACCCCAGAGGGGAGCCTGTGATTCTAGCTTGGGTTTCACAGCATGCACACAGCATCTTAGTCCATTTGGGTTGCTCTTAGGTTGGTGCAAAACAATTGTAGTTTTTTACATTAAAGTCATGGCAAAAAAAAACCACGATGACTTTTGCACCAACCTAATATAATAAAATACACAGACTGGGCAATTTTAAACAATAGAAATTTATCTCTCAAGTTCCGGAGGTTGGATGTCCAAGATCAAGGTGCTGCAGGTTTGGTGTCTGGTGAGGGATGCTCTCTGCTTCCTGTCTTGTGGCTTCCTCCAAAAGGAACAAGTGCTGTGCTGTCACGTGGCAGAGGGCAAAAAGGAGTGATTACTAGTTTCCTCCAGCCCTTTCATAAGGTCGCTAATTCCATTCTTTCTTTCTTTCCTTTTTTTTTTTTTAAGAGAGAGTCTTGCTCTGTTGCCCAGGCTGGAGTGCAATGGTGCGATCTCGGCTCACTGCAACCTCTGCCTCCCGGGCTTAAGTGCTTCTCCTGCCTCAGCCTCCCACGCAGCTGGGATTACAGGTGCCTACCACCATGCCGGGCTAATTTTTGTATTTTTGGTAGGTAGAGATAGGGTTTAACCATATTGGCCAGGCCAGTCTTGAACTCCTGACCTCATAATCCAGCCGGCTCAGCCTCCCAAAGTGCTGGGATTATAGGTGTGATCCACCACCTGTGGCTAATTCCATTCTTGAAGGCTTTTATCCTGATGACTTACTTTCTAAATGCCTCATCTCTCGACACTGTCACATTGGTGATGAAGTTTTAACACATAAATCTTGGGGGACATTCAAACCATAGCACAGAGCCCATGGGGTCTTAATACATCAGGTGGGAGGCGAGGGGCAAAGGGTAGGACAGGAGGATCTAAGCCCGGACTCTGAGGATGAGCGGCACCGGTTCACATTCCGAAACTGCTGGTCATTTTGGCTTTCTGTGCCTCACGCTTCTCATCTGTAAAATAGAATGCAGTCGATCCGACCAAACCACTCTGCTTCACTCTGCCTTTCAATGGCTCTCTATAGCTCTTAAGAGCAAGTTCAACCTCTTTTTCTTAGCACATTCGGGTCCCAGTTTTCCTTTCCAGCCTCCTGTCTCATTACCACCTCGGCCAGAGCAAACTGCTTCTTGGTGTCCAAACTTTCCATGTCCCCTTTATCCTCCAGGTCTTTTTTTTTTTTTTTTTTTTTTGAGATGGAGTCTCACTTTGTCACAGTCTGGAGTGCAATGGTCCGGTCTCAGCTCACTGCAACCTCCGCCTCACAAGTTCAAGCAATCCTCTCCCCTCAGCCTCCCGAGTAGCTGGGACTCCAGGTGTATGCCACCACACCCGGCTAATTTTTTTTTTTTTGGTAATTTCAGTAGAAATGGGGGTTTCACTATGTTGGCCAGGCTGGTCTCAAACTCCCGACCTTGTGATTCACCCACCTCAGGCTTCTAAAGTGCTGGGATTACAGGCTTGAGCCACCGTGCCTGGCCTATCCTCCGGGTCTTTGCTCACAGTGTCCTCAGTCCTCAGAGCTTTCCTGTGTGGGAAAGAATGGAGCAGCATTTGAGCCCAGACACTGGGAATTGCCACACTGATCATGGCGAGAGCGTGCCCAAGGGGTCTGTGTGCCCCACAGAGGAGCATGCCCCACCATGTGCACTGAGGCAGAAATGAGTTGAGAACATTCCAGGGGGGCAGCTCTGGCATGGACTGGATGTGGGCCTGTTCCTGCTCACCTGCAGGTGGGCAAAAGCAGCTGTCCTCTTCCTCACTGTTTATTCTGGCCACCTGCTCAGGTAGGCGGGAGAAGTCCAGGTGGGCGCAGTGAGAGATAGCCAGGGGGTGTTGATTTCCATTGTGTGTGGACCAGGGAGAGCACCTCATTCCTCAGGTCTAAGCATTAAGAAACCCAGAGTGGGTGTTGTCAGGAAAGCCAGCCCAGACCTTAGCATTCCAGAACTTTAAGTGAGGGCTGCAAACTCCAATGCCTTTAGTGGCTGGGGAGCTATCACAGTGAATGGCATGGCAGCTGTGACCTTCTAGGCCGGTCGCTTTCTCAGGTTGGAGAGACATGAATTCACAGAGACAATATTGTGTTGGAAGTCCAGCATCAGTGCAAATGCTATGAGGTATGGCAATGGGATTTGCTGCTTCAGTACTGGGGAGATGGGGGGATGGGCAGGTGGGGACCCTGCCCTTCTCCCGTTAAAAAGGCTGCTGCCCCCACCCACCAGAGCCTATTTTTCTGTGAGAATGAGAGCACCCCAAGGCGCAGATGCTGTCAGACCCCATCCTATCCCCCATACCTTACCTTTCACTGTGCTCTGGAAACTTCAGCCACCTGTATCTTTACTGCTGCATCTTTACGCTTTTTCCAGAGTATGGGAATGCTGTTCTGCGGGCGGGGTGGGGGGCGGCTAGCGGCTGTGCTGTGAAATTAACAGTCTCCAAGAGCAGCCTCAGCCCCAGGCTGACAGGTGTTGATGTAGGAGCCTTCAGACTCCCTCCCCTCACCCCAGGGTGGAGTGACTCTAACGCTCGGGCTTTGCACCTGGTTCCCAGAGGGATTTGGCTCCAGTTCCCCAAGGTGGCGGCTGGCTCCTCTCCGCCCTTTCCGGGCCGTCTGCATCTCCTAAGGAAACCAGTTTGCCTTTGTCCCAGTGTCAGCTGCCGGTGTAACCTAAACCAAGACACCTGATTTTCAAGAGGAGCCAAGTCTGCTTTTTATATAAAACCCCTTTGACCAGGTGTGGTGGCTCATACCTGTAATCCCAGCACTTTGGGAGGCCGAGGCAGGGGATCACCTGAGGTCAGGAGTCCGAGACCAGTCTGGCCAACATGGTGAAACCCTGTCTCTACTAAAAATACAAAAAAATTAGCCGGGCATGGTGGTGGGCACCTGTAATCTCAGCTACTCGGGAGGCTGAGGGAGGAGAATTGCTGGAACCTGGGAGGTGGAGGTTGCCATAAGCTGAGATCTCGCCACTGCACTCCAGCCTGGATGACAAGAGCAAAACTCGTCTCAAAAAAAAAAAAAAAAAACACCCTTCATTTTTGAGTGCTGTCCTTGAATGTCAACTGTTTGTTTTTGTTTTGAGACAGAGTCTCGCTTTGTTACCCAGGCTGGAGTGCAGTGATGTGATCACAGCTTACTGTAGCCTCGACCTTCTGGGCTCAGGTGATTCTCCCACCTCAGCCTCCTGAGTAGCTATAACTACAGGTGTGTGCCACCGTACCCGGTGAATATTTTGTTTTGTTTCTGTTGAGACAGGGTTTCACCACGTTGCCAGGGCTGGTCTCAAACTCCTGGACTCAAGTGATCTGCCTGCCTTGGCCTCCCAGAGTGCTGAGGGTTACAGGTGTGAGCCACCATGCCTGGCCTGTCAATGGTTAAAAACAAGAACAAACACAATGTGAGCCACACATCCATGGGGCAAATTAGGCCCATGGCCAAAGGTATACAGGGCTGAGTGCACCTGAGCTTGGCCTGGCCCTCTGAACGCTTGGGCACTGTGGCTGTGGCCATCCCCAAGGGTATACTTTTCAATGGCTTGGCTGTCTCCCTTCTCTGCACTGAAATGCATCCCATTGTCACTCTCCCTCCCTTCCTTTCTCCCTTCCTTTCTCTCTTCCTTTCCCAACCTTCTCCTCCCTTCCTTCCTCTTTCTTTTTCTTCTTTTTAAGAGATGGGATCTTGCCATGTTGACCAGGCTGATCTTGAACTCCTAGCCTCAAACAATCCTCCCATCTCAGCCTCCCAAAGTGCTGGAATTACAGGTGTGAGCCACTACGCTCAGCCTCTTCCTCCCTTTCTTTCTTCTTTCCTCTTCTCTTCCCTCTCCTTCCTTCTCCCTCCCTCCCTTCCTTCTTTTTCCTCCTTCTAATTTTCTTGGGCAGGCCACTCCTGCTGGGCATTTACTACCTGCTTCTTCTTCCAATAAACAGCCCACAGCACTCAGCAAAGGTTTTACTAGCTACTAGAGGATTACACCTCCAGGAAACCTATTTACTGCTGGTAACCTTTGTCCAACTGTTTCAGAAATGGCTCCTTTAAGAGCTATCTCAAACTCCTCTATTTCTCAGATAAATAGTATCCTGTGGTGTTTATGCCTGGCCTGGTTCTCCAGAGTCCCCACTCTCTGTGGGGGATTCCACATCTTTTGGGTCATGCCACAGAGGCCCCACAGTGTGGGTTGAGTTGAGGAAAACAAGAACCAGGAAGGTTTGGGGACAGCAGCATGGATGTCTCAGGGCCTTGAACCCTGGCCCACAGTGCGCCGAGGCTGCTGCAATCTCTGAGGACCCCTCCTATCCTGGCAGCTCAGTGAGGATGGTGTGAAGGGGGATGAGCCTTAAACCCAACCCTGGGTTTTTTCTCCCAGTCAACTCACCCACCACCTTCTTGTCTGCTTAGAGTGGCTTTTGGTCCTACACACTTCCAGCTGCAGGCTGCTGGTAGCTACTAACTCTTCTGTAGAATGACAGAGTCTTGGCTGGGTGTAGTGGCTCACACCTATAATCCCCGCACTTTGGGAGGCTGAGGCTGGCAGATCGCTTGAGCTCAGAAGTTCTAGACCAGCCTGGGCAACACAGTGAGGCCCCATCTCTAAAAAAAAATACAAAAAAAAAAACTAGCAAGTGTGGTGCACGCCTGTAGTCACAGCTACTTGGGAGGCTGAGGCAGGAGGATTGCTTGAGCCTGGGTGGTCCAGGCTGCAGCAGTCAGCTGTGATTGCATCACTGCACTCCCAACTGGGTGACAAAGCCTCAAAAAATAAAGGAGGCCAGAGTCTTGAAAATGTTGTTGTTTAGGGGGGAAAAAAAAGGTTTTCATGATAAAGGAATTCCGTAAAAACAGTTCTTTCTAGGCTGTGAGTCAAAGGAAAGCGGCCTACCAGAGCCTGTAATCGCTAATGTGCACTGTAACCTCCCAAAGCAACCCTGTGACCACAGTTCCTCCACAAAAACTTGGGGACGCTGCTGCAGACTCCAGGGCTGGGCCCAGCAGGGCTCGGTGGGCAATGGCACAGGTCCCTGACCCCAGCCCCCTGCTGACCAAACTGCTTTCCAGAGAGTCCGAACTGACTCTCCCTGTCCTAGAGAGCCACGGGGCACTTGGCTCCTCCCCAGGGTTGGGTAAATTGGGGTGTAGGAAGGAAGATTGAGGATCCCAAAGGAGTCTGGGGGTGGGGAGAAGGAGGAGGAGGAGAGGCGGTTCCGGCCTGGTGGCTGAGGGGGGAGTGGGTGGGGAGGCATCCAGGCTTCTCCGCTCTGTGATTAGTGCAATTTGTTTCCCCAGGGGGTCATTTGTGGTAGGAAACACAGCCTAGAAATTAAACTAACTATATCCAGCCCCCAGTGCAGGGAGACAGCAATAGCACCTGACTGGGGGGTGGCAGTTTCTGTTCAGGTTGGGATGACAGGCACCGGCTCAAATACTTTCAGGGGCAGGAGGGAGATGGCTTGAGCTTCCCAGACCTGGACTGGGTGAACTGGCAGAGACACAGGTTTGAGATCTGGGGAGGGGGCCTGTTTCCTCACACTGAGCCTCTCTGAGTCTTTACTCCCTTACTCCAGGAGCCACTGTCCCTGCGCTCAGCCCTCCTCTGCCTCTTCCTGCAGCTGCTGGTCCTGCTCCTGCCATGTCCCGAGACCTACAAAGGCCCACCAGCTCTGGCTTCTGTGTTCAAAAATGAACTCACTCCTTTCTCTCCGGGGAAATGGCCATGCCCTATAGGCAGCTCTTGGGAGATAAGCCGGGCTGAAATCTAACAAGAACTGAAGTTGTTATGACGGATGTAACTGCAACTGGAAAGGACTCTCTTCAATTTCTTTTTTTATTTTTATTTTTTCTTTTTTTTTCTTTTTCTTCTTTTTTTGTTATTCTTTTTTTTAGTATCTCTGGGACTCCCTTCAATTTCTTAGCTGAAAGGGTCCTTGGCAATCTTCTCATGTGCTTTTGGAGATTTAGTTGAAGGCCAAATAAATCTAAAACGCTACCTGAAGCAGATGAAAATGCTACACGTAAAGCATATCAAAACGCACAGTGGCTCTCCTTAAGAGGGTGCCACCTGCCCTTTCAGCTGACTTTTGAATCCCTAATGGGGCTTTTTGGGAACAATGGCTGTGAACAACTGATTATATCTTCATTTTAAAAGGAAACTGGTGTCCAAGTAAGGGAAGTGACTTATCTAAGGTCACACAGCCAGTGGCAAAGCTGGGACTTGTGCCCAGGCCCCCTGACTGCTGACGCGTCGCTCCTGTGTCTGCCCCCAAATACCTGGGTTTTCTCTCTCTCCACCCAGTGCAGTCCCCACCAGCTCTGCCAGGCTGGTAACGTAAGGAACGGTCATCCTGTCCCATAGTGCCCTAGTGCCTTTGGTCCCTTGGGAATGGGCAGTGGAATTCCCTGTTTTGCTTCATGCTGGAAGTCACCTCCCTTCTACCACCGTTAATTAAAAAAAAAAAAAAATTATGACGCAATTGCTGCTGAGAACAAATGCAAAGGAAAAGGCAGAGACACGCTGCAGGTCTTGCTCGTTGCGTGTTTTCATTTTTAATTAAATAAGTCAAGTAGGCCATCAGGAAAGGGGTTCACATTCTATTCTGCAAAGCAGGCCCTGACTGCTGGCGGCTGCCAGCTCTCTGAAGGGCAGCCCCAGCACTTCCAGGAGACGGCAGATTGTCTGTGGCCACGGCAAGGACATCTGGGACAACAGTGACAGCAGTGAGGCTGGGAGCAATGTGGAGCAGTGCCAGAGGCTGAGCAGAATGGGCTACATGCTACACACACACACACACACACACACACACACACACACACACACACACAGACGTGGGCGCATATGTACATACTGTGGCTATGTATGCCATGAAGGGGTGTCATGCCATGCAGACATGAAACAGGACACAGGGCGGAGGTGTTGGCAAAAGGACAGTGTGCAGGACCCAGGCAGAAGCAGGGGGAGCCAGGCAAACGTGGACCAGAAAATACAGCTGAGATGGAGACTTCAGGGCGTGCCCAGTTCAAACCAATGGCAGAGGAAGCAGACCATGTGGGTCATTTCATTTCCCCAGCAAAGTACCTGATCTAGGTACCTGAGCTAGGCCCATGAGGAGGGCACCATGTCTGTAGCCTTGGAAACATGTACAAATTTGTCTCCCATACAGTTATGGGATGCCAAAGGACACGAGACCAAAGGATCTTGAAGCTCTTGAGACATGTGAAGTTGCCAATTCTGCTTTGTGCTTTTGAGATACAGAGCAACTTCCACTATTTCCGGAACTGCAGCGAGTTGAGAGGTGATGTAGCTGCATTCAGGAAGCCCTGGATCCTCCCTTCCATCTGGCTGCGACTTGTCCTAGAAGCTTCACAAGCAAACCCAATAACTCAGGAGCCCTGGATTCCAGCAGATGGTCCTTCTATCGGCTTGTACGGATCAATAAGACCCAGTTGGCTTGTGCAGGCATCTGCTCCCTCCACGCCCCCATTCTCTCTCTTTGCCTCAGGAATCAGCCCTTTGAGATCTGGTTTTGCTTTCAGACTTTGGGAATGGGGGTGGGAGGGGATTGCCTTGAGGACACAGCCATCCAGTCTTCGGCTCCTGTCCTAGCAAGGGACAAGCCCTACAGTTAACTGGTCTCCCCATGTTACCCAGGCTGGTCTCCAACTCCTGGACTCAAGCAATCCTCCCACCTTGGCCTCCCCAAATGCTGGAATTACAGGTGTGAACCACTGCACCGGGCCCCTATGGTCAATTAAAATAGGCCCTAGTATAGGAGAGGATGACTCAGGGCTACAGGACTTCAGGGTCAGGATCAGACCATTGGATGCTTCTATCTCCTGTACCACCCAGGCCAAGAATCAATCTTCTGGGAAGGACCTCCTGCTGGAGCTCCGTCCATTGCCAGACAGAAGGCAGAGATAGATGTCATGTGATGCCTGGTGCCCTCTGTCCTGTGGGGTTTGGTCAGCAGCTGCCCCGCTACGCCAGCTTCCGGCAGCAGCTCCCAGACTGAGGGTGCTAGCCGACAGGAAGCAAACTTGTCATTTATCATCTCTTTTTTGCTTGTTTAGTTATTTTCAAGTGCATGTATTGAAGAGGGACAAAAGCCTAAATTTGATTTATGTTCCTCAGCTTTTGGAAAATAACTCGGTGACCAGCTGCGGTGTGTGTGACAGAGATGGGCTTCTGTGCACATCTGGGCTTTTCTTGCCCTCTCTATGGGGACCTGGGAATCCTGCCCTCCACTAACTACTCGAAAGGACCCTCTAGGGCCCTCATCCATTCCCTAATTTATGAACAGGTCCTGAGGGGAAGATGGCAAGAGGCAGAGTGGGGACAGCCTGTGAGCACTGGACACTGCCCTATCTCACCAAGGCCTGGAAGGTTCTGAGCCACTGCTATAGGCTGGGCTGCAGAACTCATCAACAAGAAGGAACATGAGTAACACTCATTGCTGAATGGTCCTCTGTGCTGGGGAGGCTGCCAGCCAGTGGAGAGAGGCCTCGGCTGCTCCCTCTGTCTCCAGGCAGGTGGGCACTTTGCAGGTGAAGGCTTCTGGCAGAGCAGCTGGAACAGAGGAGAAACCAGGGCTGGCCTCACTAAAAAAGGAGGCCTGGCCCCCAGCGGTTCCACCTTCTCCATCCCAGCTCCAAGCTGAAAACCGTGTCCACGTGAATGACTCCAACCACAACCACAGCGTGTCAAGCCAATACTCATACCACAGTCCTTCCTCAAACCCCAAGTGTTCCCAGAGCATCACTGAGCCCCAAGGGATACGTTTCTAGGAAACACCCACCCACTTAAGTTGTGACTTAAACACCCAGGCAGAGATAATACAGCAGAAAGGGCCCTGATGTGGCATCTCAGATCAACATGAGAGAAACCAAGGGATCTCAGATCTTTTTTTTTTGAGATGGAGTCTTGCTCTGTTGCCCAGGCTGAAGTGCAGTGGCGTGATCTCAGCTCACTGCAACCTCCATCTCTGGGGTTCAAGTGATTCTCCTGCCTCAGCCTCCTGAGTAGCTGGGACTACAGGCACACGCTGCCATACCTGGCTAATTTTTTTTGTATTTTAGTAGAGATGGGGATTCACCGTGTTACCCAGGCTAGTCTCAAACTCCTGAGCTCAGGCAATCCGCTCGCCGTGAACCACGGCGTCGGGCCATGATCTCAGATCTTAAACAATGTCCAGGGGCCATTGTGGTGCTGAAGCTCGGGCTTATTCTCCTCTTGTGTTCTGAATCGTCTTCTGGTGTCCTTGCGTGAATGGAGTGTGTGAATGGTTTCTATTATTATTTTGTCTTTCTTGATTTGGGTACAGCTTTGAGTCCCTGCAGATAAAAAGGTATCTTCTGTCTCTTCTTTTCACAAAATAAATAAATAAAGTCAACTTGCAGTGTGCACGTTGTCAACGTCCTGAGAAGTCCCAAAGGCCCATTATTGGTACCATCCTCAGAGAGGAGCGTGGGAGGCTTTGGCCCAGAGTAAGGAGGAGGGATAAAGTCTGCTGTCCACACTAGCAGGGCGGAAGAGCCTCAGATGGAGGTGGCTGCCCCTCCCCAGTCCCAGCACCCCCCACCTCTACGTGGGGAACAGAGGAGGGAGCAGGCGGGAGGCTGGGGAAGAACGGCCAGCACTTCTGGGCCTGCCAGAAACATCCTGGCCCCACGGTCACGTTTTCAGAGCTGGTGTTCCTTTGAACTCTAAATTAGAACCATATCTCTGCACAGCTTACTCTTGGATTCTAAAACCAAGAGTATTGGGATGTTCAGGCAAAATAGCAAAAGAAAAGAAAAAAAACCCAAGAGTGGAGACCTCCTTGAATGACTGGAGTCCACAGTGACAGAGACCCAGCAGCTCTAACAGGCTGATTATAGTGAATCCCTGGGATGGATACCAGCCTCGCCTTCTCAAATGGTGGCTTCCTGCCAGGACACACTCTTCCCTCCCCCACGGCAATGCTGGACTCAGATCCTGTGCTTCCCCAGTGTCTGTATTTCTCAACCCAAAATGTAGCCCTCTGGGTTTACAATGGGCATAATCTGACATAGAAGTTGTCCAGGAAACCAGAAACAGAGCTGGGCAACCTTCAGCAAATGTAGCCCCTGCAAGCTCTGGATACTGAGTTCTGCTCCTGGGTTTGCGGTAGGAGTGGGGACAGGCTTCTACTCTGGGTACACTTGCCGCTTGGTCCTGAGCCCCTGCCCACCCAGGAAACATATTAGAGCGTGGGAGGGATTTTCAAATCCATCTTCTTTTCAGGGAGAGGCAAGGGCTGCAAATCTCCGCTGCTTCTGGACATGAGGCAAGAACACTGTTGGCTTTGAGATTCATCCCACATGGAGTTCAAAACAAAAGCCCGTAGGGCACTGTGGCCTGCCATGTGCCCACCTCTCCTCGCTCCTCCTGAGAAGGCTCCTCCTCCTGTCCTCTCCCTCTGCCAGGAGCCAAGTGCTCCTTGCTGGTTCTCCCCAGCCTCCCTCAGGCTCTCAGTCCTCCACTGCTTGGGAGAGGCAGAAACAAAAGCAAAACATCAAACAGGAAAGACATCAACCCATAAATAACTTAAAAACCCCAAATGAAACACCCAGCACATCCTGCGTTGAGCAATACTCTTCCCAGAGCCCTAAGGAGGAATTCCAGGCACTGGCTGTAACCATGGGGACCAGCTGGCGACCTCTGTCCACGAGGGAGAAGGCGGGCTTCTCAGGGGAGGGGTGCATCCTGGTGGGACTTCTCCCCCAAGGGCACTCTGTACTTTCCTGTTGGCCCTGCCCCACATGAGGCCTAGCTGGAAATGGAAGGCCCGGTGAGCTGCCTTTTGCCTCCAGGGACCACAGCTGCTTCTGCCTGCCAGGCCTGAGGCAGCCTTCAAACATGGACACGTTCGGGAGCCAGCCAAGCTGGACGGGGCCTTTGGCTGCACCATTTCAAAACATCCTGCCAGCCAGCCGCAAGGATGTGGATGGGTCAGAGGAGGTAGCCACGAGAATCTAAGGCGGGCAGGGGCTTTGAACGCTGCAGTTCTGAATCCACCGTTCAGTACCAAACCTAGCTGGGAACCGTGTCACATCATGGTCCTTTAACGTGTCTCCTTCCCCTGCCCTGCCTTTCAAATAATCCTACAAATGCAATCACAGCCTCCTCTGAGGTGTGTGATACAGAAAAACCCTGTGAGCATAAGTACCAAGGAAGCTTGTCTGCAGAGATGTGTGTGCAAGTGTGCCTTTATGATGCTTGTCTGTCCGCGTCTGGTATACATGCCTATACGCATGCGTGTGCTTTGCAGCTCTATATGGGGCCCTGATTCATCAGTAACCAGCACAGCCACCCCATTCATGAAAATGCTGACTTGCTCTGTACTGGTTGGTAAACAGCCACTGTCACCTCAAATGAGCCTCAAATGCCACCTTTGACACCCTGGGCTGTCCCGGCCCCTCCTCCAAGGATTCATCCAGATTTCAGACTTCACCATCCAGACAAGAAACGGTTAACATCAAACAAAGCAGGAGGTCTGACTGTCACCGGTCAGAGCCTTGCTCCTTCTGGTTATTAAATATTTGGACTCTGGCCTGCAGGGTCTCCAGGCACGAATGTGTTTCTGTGTGTGTGAGATTGAAGCATGCCAACAGGCTCGGGTCTGCCTGGGCCTGCTCAGGAGGCTGCAGCCTCTTGGGTCTGGGTGTGATGGCCCTCAAGGGGTCGGGGCACTGTCATGTTCTCCATGATTAACCCTGGGGCCGCCGCTGCGGTAGGAGCGCTGGCTGGGGGCCCTACTGCTACAGGAGACGCTGCCCGCTCACCACGCTGCGCACCCGCCCTCTGCGAGGGCTGCGGCAGAAAGGCGGGGCAGGCCTTTCACCAGGAGGGGCACACCGGGCCCCGGACCCCCCTACGTGACCCAGAAGGTGCCCCGCTCCTCCAGCAGGCTGAGCGAGCGGTTGGTGAGGGCGGTGGCGTCCTCCACCAGTTTGTAGCCGAAGAGGCGCATGGCGGTGCCGCAGGCGGCCTGCACCACCTGGGCCAGCTTGAAGGGCATGCTGAAGCGCCACTTCTCGAACTGCTCCGAGGAGTTCTTCTGTGTGGAGTAGATGCCGCTGCCGTCGTGGGCCGCCTGCGTGTTCTTCTGGATCCAGTCCTCCACCTGCGGGGTCAGGGGGATGCCGGCGAAGCGGTACATCTCGCGGGCCTTCTGCAGCGGCCTGCGCGCCACGTCCTCGTAGCGCACCAGCATGTAGCGGCCCCGCAGCCAGGCGGGCTGCCGCAGCCCCAGCTCAGCGGACAGGCGGATGCTCTCGCAGTTGCCCCGCAGCCTCTGCACCTCCTCCTCCCTCAGCTGGTCCTGGCCCTCGTCGTCCAGCCACTTCTTCCAGGTCTTGTACTTGCCGGCGAAGGCCACCATGCGCGAGGCCAGCACGGCGCGGGGGTCGCGCACCAGCTGGATGACGCGCAGGTCCAGGCGGGGGTCCTCGGCCAGCGGCTGCAGGAACTCCAGCTGCCTCATGCGCACGGCCTTGAGGGCCATGTGGTCCTTGCGGCGGCAGGCCTCGGCGGCCAGCGTCACGTTGAGGGGGCCGCAGCGGCGGTTCTTGCAGTGGTACTTCTCGAAGACCTTCTTGACGAAGGGCGTGCAGACGGGGTCCTCGCACAGGGAGCGGCTGGAGCCGCGGCGGAACATGAACTGGGTCAGGTGGTCCTCGGGCAGCGGCGTGATGAAGGGCTCCAGCACGTACAGGTCGCACAGGAAGAGCTGCTTGAGCACGTCGCGGTACACCAGGGCCGAGCCCGCGGCGTTGGCGCCCCCCGGCTCGAAGGACACCGTGCGCTCGATGTGCCACAGCGGCTCGAAGAGGTAGAAGATGTTGCCCTGCTGGTTGAAGAACTCGCCCACGAACGAGGAGCCGGTGCGCGTGGTGGCCATGAGCAGCACGTGGCGCCGGGGCCCCACCGCGGCCGGTCTGGGCGGCTCCTCCTCCTCTTCTCCCTCCTCCTCTTCCTCCCCGGCGGCCTCCACTGCTGGCTCCACGCCCAGCTGCAGGCTGAGGTTGTGGAGACGGCTCTTCAGCTGGGAGAAGGCTGAATCTAGCTCGCTCAGGGACAAGAGAGACGCGTTCTCAGCCAAGACCAGGGCTGGGTCGGTGCTGTTGGCATCTGCCAGGGCTTGGGGGATCTGCTTCAGCCTGTCTGAGACCCTGGGAGGACAAAAGAAGACCAGGGTCAGTGGCTGACTGGGGACCCCGCCTCCTGGGCAACCCTAAGCAGTCCTCCAAGTAGATCACCAAAGCCTGTCTCAGTTGGGTTTTCCCAAAAGCAGACTTGGAGGCAAGGATTTGTGTTTCAGTTGTTTATTTGGGACACGATTGCAGGAAGAACTGGGTGGGGAAGTGAGGCAGGGGAGGAAAGGCGTCCATGTAAGGATGTGCTGCTAGGAGCAGGTGTGGGCATTGGACGCTCAGTCTGATGGGGACCTGGGGGACATTTACTCCCTGGTGCTTCCGGCTTGCCAGTGTGCAGGTAGAGAGGAAGCCCTCAGGTGCAGAGCTGTAGGGGCTTGCAGTAGAACCCAACAGGCGTGCGCTGGAACAGTCCTTGCTCAGTGACCCAAATGGAGCATTGACAGTGTCTACTCTACAACCCAATCCCTGATCTACCCATCTTAGCTAATGCTTTCTGGCAGGGCTTGTGCCTGGGAGGAGAACAGGCTAATCAATCTTTCTACATCTAACAGGCCCAGGGCACATAGCTGTATGCTGCCAATTCGAAGGGGTAAGGGGGCGTTCCCAGAGTAGCCTATTTGAGGGGCATGCCCCTGGAATTGAGCAGTACACAACCTGGCAGCTGCACATGGCAGCCCTGCCCATCAGAGTACCTAAGTACTAGGACCTTGCCTTTCCATGGGCGCAATGACATCAAGACTTCTACAGGGGATGTGCTGCTAATGCAAGGCATCACTCTAGGCCAGGAAGTACATTAATAGTAATAGTCGCAGCCAGCAAATACTGGACACCAACTGTGTGCCAGACACTGGGCTAGACGCTTTTACATTTTCTCATTAATCTTTACAACAACGCTGGTCTCATCATTAGCCACATTTTACAGAGGAGGAAACGAAGACTCAGAAATGGGAAGTATCTTGCCTAATCTTTCATAGTTGTAGAGGACCACCACGAGGCACTCCAACCCAGGCTGCCTGAGTCCAGAGCCCAAGTCTCACCCCTGTACAGTCATGAGGACATGTGCAGGACCCACTGCCTGGGACACAGGAGGGGCCTGGGGATGGCTTGTTGAAGGAAGGCATTTGCAGGTCCACAGAGAGCCCTGCAGTTACCTCTCTGTCCCCACCCAACCCACCTTGAAAGGAAGATGAAGACTTGGGCTTGCAACCCTCACCTTGATATGATTTTATTTTCCTTTTCAATGAAGACAAAAACTATCACCACGAAAATCAAGAAAAGGGCATATTTGCTCCTCATCTTCAGGCTGTGCACAAAGTCCCGACAGTCCTGGGGCAAAGTGAGTCCTTTCTCCATGGGGAAAGACAGGGCCATGGGGGCGCCTCAGGCTGGCCTTGGACACTCAGCTCAGGGGCATCACTCAGGACCTGGCTTGTCGTCTTCAGGTGGGGGACACCCTCGTCCTGCGGAGAGACAGGTGGTCAGAACACCCTTGTCTGTACACGAGGAATGCAGAGGACGTTTCTCCACCAGACTTTTGAGGATCTCAGCCCTGGTTAGCAGCCAGGACCCCAGATCCACTCTCCAGACAGACTGCCCGAGAGAGACTGAAGGACTCTTTAATAAGTCATTTAAAATGCTAATGAATCATCAGGTTCATCCATCCTGCCTCCATCAGCTTCTCCCTTGACCTCATACAGCAAAGGCATGTGTATGGAAAAGAATAGCCCTTGCAGTGTGTTTATAATGGCAAAAAGAGTGCAAACACCTCAATGAAAATGGTGGAGCATCTAGGTAATGGATTTTTGTGGCTACAAAGAATAATGAGGTGGATGTACAAATGTGAATGATGCAGAATATACATGAGCACACACACACACACACACACACACACACACACGGTGCAGACCCTGTGCTTATGCAGGACCGGGCTTCCCAACCTCAGCACTGTTGACATTTTCGACCATGTAAGTGGGGATTGTCCTGTACATTATAGAATATTTGACAGCATCTTTGGCCTCTACCCAGTAATCGCCAATTTGGGTTGTTTGTTTTTGAGATAGGGTCTCACTGTGTTGCCCAGGCTGGAGTGCAGTAGCATGAGCATAGTTTACTGCAGCCTCAACCTCCCAGTCTCAATTGATTCTTCCACCTCAGCCTTCTGAGTCACCACAAGTGCATGCCACCACACCCAGCTAACTTTTAAAATTTTTTGTAGAGATGGGGTCTCGCCATGTTGCCCAGCCTGGTCTTGAACTCCTGAGTTCAAGCAATCCACCTGCCTTGGTTTCCCAAAATGTTGGGATTATAAGCACAAGCTACTGCACCTGGCCCCCACGGATCATCTGTAACAATCAAAATATCTCCAGGCATTGTTAAGTGTCTCCTGGGGTGGGAAGGTGGGGGTGCCAAATCATCCCAGGTGGAGAACCTCCGATGTAGCAAGATCCCGTTTGGAAAAAAAATGCAAGGAAAAAAATATAGATGTGGGATACAAATAGACTCTGGCTGCAGGAAAACACAAGGACTGGTAACAATGGTTGCCTCTAGAAGGGGGCCGGGTAGGTGGAGAGAGAAGGTGGAGTGCGTCTTATGTTTGCTATGTAACGCTGTGCGTCAGTACACATTTTACCATGTGTATGTGTAAACCGTAAAAAATTAACCAAAGAAAAATAATGTCAGCCGGGTGTGGTGGTTCATACCTGTAATCTCAGCACTTTGGGAGGCCAAGGTGGGTGGGTCACCTGAGGTCGAGAGTTTGAGACCAGCCTGACTAACATGGAGAAACCCCGTCTTTACTAAAAATACAAAATTAGCTGGGCGTGATGGCGGGGGCCTGTAATCCCTGCTACTCAGGAGGCTGAGGCAGAAGACTTGCTTAAACCGGGAGGCGAAGGTTGCAGTGAGCCAAGATTGTGCCATTGCACTCCAGCCTGGGCAACAAGAGCGAAACTCTGTCTCAAAAAAAAAAAAAGAAAAGAAAAAGAAAAAAGAAGGAAGAAAGAAAGAAAAAAGAAAAAAATATAATAGTGCATGAATTCTACCTAAATCCTTCACGTGGCCTCAGCCTTTGGGTCTCCACTTTCTAGGCAGCCTCCCCCAGGCTATGTTAGGGCTCCCTACAGCCCCACCACTGTACCAAGACGATCATAAGCACCTGGGACTTTGTCATAAAGCCATAAAGCAACAATTGTTCAACCCTGAACATCCCTTCAGGGAGGACAGGGAGTTTGTCTGGGCCTCTCATTATCTCTCAATTCTGGGCCAGGCAAGAGATACAGTTACTGAACAACAGATGGATAAAGGAAAAACTGACCCTCAACTAAAATAGTATGTATTATTATTATTATTTAGAAACAAGGTCTTGCTCTGTTGCCCAGGCTGGCCTCAAACCCTCCTTTCTCAGCCTCTGGAGTAGCTGGGACTGCAGGTGTGCCACTGGTGCGCCACTGCACTTGGCTATAAAGTTGTTTACGGCTGGAGCAAATACAGCATTGTCCATGGAGCCTGAATCACCATTTCTTTCATTCATCCTCACCACCAGCGGCAGCATCCACACACACCCTGTTCTGCACCAGGACCCCATATTCCTGCACAGCCCCCACTTCCGAAAGTCCATCCATTTTCTCCAGAAGGTCATGCATAGGGGACAACTTGCTCCAGCTTGGGGTTTGGAAACATCTTACTGTGACCTCGTACAGGGCACCCAGGGCCACCCTTGCTCACTGCTACTGCCTGTACCTCTTTCTGGAAAAGATGAAATTTTTTTTCCCCAAGAGAAAGGGCTGATGTTGATGTAGGGGAGTGGGAGGGCAGGAAGGAGGGTCTGGAGGCTGCATTTCCATCATATAATAAAGTGGCTTCAGGGACAGCCAGAAAAGTCTGTCCTCTGGGGAAGGCAGTGAGGTCAGGGTTCCAAATGTAGGTGAGCAGGTGGGCACTCTGGCAGCTGGGGTGGGGCCCCCAGGCTCAGGTGGGGCAGAGGGAGGTGTGGGGGCCTCCTAGTGTGAGTGGTTAGAGAAAGGCACAGAAAGGAGAGTCTATCTCCATGCCATCGTTTTTTTTTTTTTTTTTTTTTTTTTTTGAGACGGAGTCGCACTCTGCAACCCAGGCTGGAGTGCAACGGTGCAATCTTAGCTCACTGAAACCTCTGTCTCCTGGGTTCAAGCAATTCTCGTGCCTCAGCCTCCTGAGTAGTGGGGATTACAGGCATGTGCCACCACGCCCAGCTAATTTTTATATTTTTTGGTAGAGATGGGGTGTCACCATGTTGGCCAAGTTGGTCTCAAACTCCTGACCTCAGGTGATCTGCTTGCCTCAGCCTCCCAAAGTGCTGGAATTACAGGCGTGAGCCACCATGCCTGGCCTAGGAGAGTCAACTCCTAACTGGAATAGTCCTGCCTCTTTCTAATCCTCCTGGGCCTTTTCTCATGAACTTATTCAGTGAATATTTTCTGAGCACTTACTGTGTGCTGGCCTCTGGCTTAGGCACTGGGAATATGGTGGTGAACAAGCAGGCCTGGCCTGTGCTCTCACGGGGCTTGCACTCTGGTTGGGAGGGACAACCAATGGCATAGGCAGCTGAAGTTTCCTGAGTACATATTTCTCTGGGCCAGGTAAGCACTTGCACTCCTCATCAAAAGCTCAGCAAAGCCCTGTGAGACAGCAGCTAGCCCATTTAACAGGTGAGGAAACTGAGGTTGAGACAGGTTAAATAACTTACCTAAGGTTCCTCCAGCAGAAGCCTCTGGCCACCCCTCCCAGGTCCAGGTCATTTGAGTTTCTTGGTGCATCCCCGGGACCCCCAACCTAGCACCTATGGTGGGGCTTTCTGGCTGTCTCCCTTCCCAGAATGCAAGCTCCCCGAAGTTGGGACCCACATCTAGAATGGCACTTGATACAGACAAGCTGTCCAAAAATCAGTGGTGAGGCTGGTGCCTGGCAGCTGTTGGCATGAGTGTGTAGAATGGCCAGTGGGGCCATGTCCCCCATGCACCCTGTTTAGCCCACGGTGGGGGGTGAGGCCACCTGCCCCACTGAGAGGGTGAGAATCACCACTGAGTTTTCAGAGTACGGGGTGTTGACTTTCTGCCCTCTCTACTCTCAGGTAGTCTGGGGCTGATGATGTGAGGGAGGCAGAAGGAGCTGGGGCCAGAACTCCTGAGCTCTAGTTCCTCCTGTGTCTCTACCATGCTGTGCAACCTTGTATACGTGACATTTTCATTAGGGGTTTGTTCACCTGCAGCATGAAAAGGGCAGTCCCTGCTGCATAAAGGTGCTGTGAGCAACGTATCTGATGCATGGTAAATGCTCGTGAAATAGGAGAGGGGTGAAAAGGCAGGTGTGGGTGGGGGAGTTGCCCTCACTACCCTCTCCCTTCTGGGCCTGGCACCTTGGTAAGGTTTACAAGTTGGGGTGCCTAAATGACAAGCCTCTGAACCTTCTCCTTCCCTCCCTTCCAGGGGAGGGACTTATTTTTGAGTTGCTATTCTAGCCTCCTCATCCCCAGAACAACACAGCGTTCTTGAGATCCCTTCTGATGCTGCCCTAAAAGGAAGAAAGCAAAGCTGGATACTCAGACAGGAAACCCAGGCAGGCCGTTTGCCCCCTTACCCTGCCCAGACAGCTGTGCCTCTGTTTAGCTTTGGAAACCTGGCAGGCAGGTGAGCGGGCAGGTGAGGGAGGCTTGGAGCTTCCCAAAGCCAGGAGGTGGGAGAAGGTCATGGTGCCAGAGGTCACAGGGGCATGAGGGAAGGGGATAGGGCCCAGATGGGGGTTACTTGGCAAAGTCCCATGCAGACCCCATCTTGCAGGAGGCGCTTTGCAAGAAGCAGGCCTGTAACATCTGTGACATCAGATGAATCTTTGTGTCACTTCTCTCCCACTTTCATGGTGCAAGGGCTAGGCCTGCCCCCCTGGCTTAGCTCCTGGGAAGAACTGAAAAGTCTCTTCCTCCTTCTCTTGGTCCCTCCTAGCCCCTAGTACTCAATACCTTACATCCAACCAGGGACGGTGGCTCACGCCTATAATCCCAGCAGTTTGTGAGGCCAAGGCAGATGGATCACCTGAGGTCTGGAGTTCGAGACCAGCCTGGCCAACATGGTGAAACCTTGTCTCTACTAAAAATATAAAAATTAGCTGGATGTGGTGGTGGGCACCTGTAATCCCAGCTACTTGGGAGGCTGAGGCAGCAGAATCACTTGAACCTGAGAGGTGGAGGTTGCCGTGAGCTGAGATCGTGCCATTGCACTTCGGCCTGAGCACCAAGAGTGAATCTCCATCTCAAAAAAAAACAAAAACAAAAACAAAAACAAAATTTTCATCCCCTCAATGCTCCAGCAACTACATAACCGCCCAAGGAAAAGGTGGCATCCCCTGCTTGGGTCCCACTGGAGGCCGCTTTGCAGGGTGCCAGGACCAACAGTGAAGCATGTCAGAGGCACGTGTCTGGCCATGCCTGGGTGCAGCAGGCAGTGGGACAGCTCCCTCAGCCCAGTTTTGTCCAACACTCCGCACATTGACAGCAAACACCAGAGGCAGGGAGAGAAGCACAGTGCTGAGTTCTTTCAGGGCAGTGACCGTCTGGTGAGTGCACACCACATGCCAAGCCCTGGGCAGATGCCAGCCTGACCTTCCAGGTGCTGGCTGGGATGTGGACTCCTACCCCACCTACAGCTATGATACAGTTCTCAAATCCCGGACCCCCTCTGTCTCATGTCCTTACCTGCCTGCCACCTCCCAGCTCTCATCTGGCTTCTGCCCCCACCCCTCCAGGGAATAATGCTCCCGATGGCATCCACAATCTCCTGAGGCCCTAGTGTGGCTAGTGTGGGCTTCTCACCCTCCATGCTGCCTCGCTCACTCCCTCCCCACTGAGGCCCACACTCCTGCTGGCCTCCCCACTCCTCTTCTGCTTCCCTGGTTTCCTCAGGCCCGGCCCCTTCTATGGGATCACATATGGGCACGGTTGCCACCCAGACAGGGGAGAACCTGGGCACCTGTTACAACTGTGCTGCCGTCTAGCTTCTCAGCCACATGGGAACTTGGGGGCACAGACAATACGGCAGCTCCTGCTTCAATCACTCCATGCACCACTTGATAAAACACAAACCCTCTAAGGACCTTCGAGATCCAGACCCTGCTCACCCCTCCTGCCTCTTCTCCCAACACCCACCCTGGCCCTTCCTGCCACTCCCCACCTGGGGGCTTCTGCATTGGCTGGGTCCTTCTAAGCAATCAGGACTCAGCTCAAATGTCCCCTGCTCTGGAGTACTTCCCTGACCCCTGACTGAATGCGAACCATCCCCATCACTTTCCCTCCAGGCACCCTGCTTTACTCCCTTCATAGATGGAAATGCGCTTGCTGGTGGCCCCTCATCCCCGAGTCTGATGGCTCCGGGAGAGGAGAGCTTTATCTGTCTGCTCCACCCTTGCATCTCCAGTGCCCAGAATTATACCTGGCACAGAGCGGATGCTTCATAAGTACTTGCTGAATGAATGAAGGAATGAAGGAACGAATGTCCTTCCCAAAGCATTGAGCCCAGTGCAAGATGCATAATCATTCTAAGTTGACCGAAGATATGAAAAGGACGAAAAAAAAGGCAGTTGCTCCACAGATGAGTGGCATATGTATGCACAGGCTGTGAACATGAGCGCGCAGGCCACAGGTGCACGCTAAGGGCGTGTGCTGGGAACCTGTGCCGGGAGCATGGTGCACACCATGGGCACCGACGATGGGCAAAACTGCACATAACTGCAGTCTCTTGAATTCTTGTTTCCATCCAGCCTCTCACAGCTGTGGGCTAACAAGAGGGAGGGCAGAAAACAGCCTGGGCCATCTGCAGACAAAAGTGAGCGAGGGAACGCTGTGGGAAAAGGGGGCCGTGAGCTGAGGCCTCGAGAGCACCGGCAAGTGAGGCTTCAGCTTCCCTCCCTTCTCTCCCGCGGGGTCTTTCTGCTCAGGCCTCCCTCGTGACTTGGCAAGATGCCTCCCAGAGAACGAAGTTTTCTACTTGGATAGCCTCCAGCCAGGCCCTTCCACTGAGGCCCAAAATGGACTGCAGCCCGTTCCAGCCTCCCCCGGGGAAGGTGGGGGTCCCAGCAAGTCGGCTGTGATAAGGGACGGCCCTGCCAGACATTGCATCAGGCAGCAAAACTCCACTCCCCTCGCCTGCCCGCGGCCAAGAGCACAGTGGGGCGGGGCGAAGAGAGGGGAGATGGGGGGGGCCTCAGCTGTTGCTGGCCCGGCCTCTCGGCCTTTCCCACGGGGAGGAGGAGGAGCTGCTTGGGAAAGAGGAGCCAAGGGAGGGCAAGAGCTGGTGACAGAGGAGCTCCGAGGCAGAGTGGGAGCACCGAGGCAGAGTGGGAGCACCGAGGCAGAGTGAGATCACTGAGGGAGAGTGGGAGCCCTGAGGCAGAGTGAGAGCTCTGAGGCAGAATGGGAGCACCGAGGGAGAATGGGAGCTCCGAGGCAGAGTGGGAGCCCCGAGGCAGAGTGGGAGCACCGAGGCAGAGTGAGAGCACTGAGGGAGAGTGGGAGCTCCGAGGGAGAGTGGGAGCTCCGAGGCAGAGTGGAGCACTGAGGGAGAATGGGAGCTCCGAGGCAGAGTGAGAGCACCGAGGGAGAGTGGGAGCACTGAAATCCACTGCGGGAAAGCTCCGAATGTGCTGGGCGCTGGGAGGCCAGCCTGACCTGCCCCCACCTTGTTGCCAAACACCTTGGAGTGGGCTCTTTTGTGAGTTTTCTCAGAATCTGCAGAGTGGACACAGAGGCAGGGCAGGGAAGGCCCCAGACCACTGGCACAACAGGGCAGGGAGATGGAGCTCCTATGCCAGCCTGCCTTGGTTTTTATTTTTCATTTTTACTTTTTAATTTTGTTCTTATCATTTAGCTCAAAATGTCAACTGCCTCAGTTTAAGATGAGAAGTGCTTGTCCATCCAGTGGCCTGTCCAGGCCAGGTTCCATCGCACTTGGGGACACACAGAGACAGCTTGGGAAAGCCAAGGCCACCCAGTTAGGAGCGTGGTGTCTGACAGGAGAGTAAACGCCCAGCCCAGAGGCTGCTGAATGAGCCAGTGAGTGAAGAAGAGCAGGAATGAAAGAATAGGAAGTGAATGAATGGCTGGCTCCAGCTCCCCCCACACTGCACACACCCCATACAGCCCTGGGGCTATGGGGCTATGTTACTTCCATGAGCATCCTAGCACCCCAGGGCTCCAGCTTCCTCTTCCTCTCCCAAGAAAGAACCGATCTTTGATTTCCTTGTGTCCAATTGCCCCCAAGACTGAGTAGAAGCAGGCAAAGATGAAGGTGTGTGTCACCTGAACATCAGTGGATGTCCACCTGGCTGTAAAGGGGCGGGGGTGAGTGCCATAGGTGGACCTTGGGGCTAAGGGCCAGCCTGGCGGGAGTGGGGCTGCCACAGACTCTAAGCCAGCCCCGGCCAGGACAGGCCCGGCTGCCCTTGGGCGCTTTATGCCTGCGCAGGGCTGTGGGGGAGCACACTTTCTTGCCCCATTGGACACAATCCCTTCCAACAGCTGCAGGAAGTACAGGACCCCAGAGAGCAGCTTCAGGCCTCCCTGTCAGGGTGGAGAGGCAGGAGCTGACCCACACCTCCTGGCGTCACTGCACTTGCCTGGTCAGGAGCTGTGGCTGAAGCTGGTGTCTAGGATGCCCTCAACCATGCAGCCGGGCAGCCTGGGGAGGAGTGTGCTGGCTCATTCAGAACTGACCTGGACATAGACCGGGATTCATGGCCAAGGATGTGGCCCAAGCCCTGAACTCCAGCATGTGAGAAGTATGGCGAGCATCTTATCAGAGCCGGAGGACTGGGTAACTGCAGTGCATTGGCACAGTGAAAGCAAGCCACGCAGGGGGCACCATCGCCGACGCAGAGCTACAAAAACATAACGTTCTGAGTCTTTTCACCTTATACCCTTTGACTGATTTTTTTTGGGGGGACACAGTCTCACTCTGTCACCAGGCTGGGGTACGGTGGCATGATCTTGGCTCAGTGCAGCCTTGACTCAGGCAATCCACCCACCTTAGCCTCCTAAGTAGCTGGGAGCACAGGTGTGCACGACCATGTCAGGCTACTTTCTTTTTTTAAATCATTTATGGAGACAGGATCTCTCTACATTGCCCAGGCTGGTATTCTCTTTTATACTGTTTGAATTTTTGGTAACCATACCCCTGTATCAGTTTATTACTTTAAAAAATCAAATCTAAAATTTCAAAAGAGGAAGGCACGATCACGTTGGAAGTGGTATGAAAAATATCTTAGAAGAGGGAAGGACTGGAAGCCAGGAGCCCAGTCAGTCCCTTCTGCAAGGGAACCAGGAGACAGCAGGTGGCTGAGCGAGGCGGTGGCAGAGAGGTAGAGGGGGAGGTCACACCTGTGAGATGTTCGAGAAGTCAAAATGATGCCAGCACCTGCTCCACACAGATGGCCCCAGAGGTCATCACATTCGGGGAGATAAGCTGCTCACCAAAGGACAAATACTATATAATCTCACTTATCTATGAGGTACCCAGACAGTCAAAATCACAGAGACAGATGGGAGAAGGGTGTCTGCCAGGGGCTGGGATGAGGAGCTAGGGGGTTAATGTTTAATGGGGAGTTTTGGTTCTGCAAGATGAAAAGGGTTCTGCAGGGGAACAGCGGGGATGGCTGCCCAACAGTGTGAATGCACTTAGTGCCACTGAACTGTACACTTGGAAACAGTCAAAGGCTGGGAACAGTGGCTCACACCTGTAATCCCAGCACTTTGGGAGGCCGAAGCGGGCAGATCACCTGAGGTCGGGAGTTCGAGACCAGCCTGACCAACATGGAGAAACTCCATCTCTACTAAAAGTACAAAATTAGCTGGGCATGGTGGCACATGCCTGTAATGCCAGCTACTTGGGAGGCTGAGGCAGGAGAATCACTTGAATCCAGGAGGCGGAGATTGCGGATCTAGCCTAGGTGACAGAGCAAGACTCTGTCTCGAAAAAAAAAAAAAAGAAAATGGTAAAATGGTAAATTTTATGCTATGTACATTTGACCACAATAAATAAATAAACGATGGGCAGGCACAGTGAGGCTGAGGCAGGAAATTGCTCGATCCCAGCAGTCTGAGACCATCCTGAGCAACGTAGCGAGACCCTGTCTCAAAAAACAAACAAAACAAAACAAACAACAAAAAGAAACAGGAAAATACCCCCAGCAATGCCTGTGGGTGAGGGGATGTTAGGGGGACAGAGGAAGCTAGGAGGAGCCCAGCTCTTGCCTCGGACGACAGCAGTCTGTTCTCCACGGCACCCACAGTGCCTGGCACGCAGCAGGGCTCAATCAGTGTTTGTAAGCAAATGAATGGGCTTATGCACTGCCTTAAAGAGTTAGGTGTTGTTTCCTGTAGGCTGATGGTCTTCCCCGAGAGCCAGCAGAACATTGGGCACATACAAGATGCTTAATTAATACTCCACTGAAAAAAGGGCAGCATAAAGTTAATTTATTGCCCAGAAAGATGCTTATGTTTTGATGCATAAGCATCAAAAAATAGGACACACCAGTATCTCCAGTTGCAGTCTATTTTATTTTTTAAAAAAGTGTGTGTATACACGCATATGCACCCACACACAGACACATACAGGGTGGGGGAGAGAGAGAGAGAGTCTTGGCAAAATGTCTGACTAAGTTAGCAATGAGTCTCTCTGAAGCCATGGGTGCTTTCAGTGTCCTTGCTTTTACTTATTGTCTTTGAGGCCCTGTGACCTTAGGCAAGAAATTTAAAGTTCTCTGAGTATAGTTTTCTCATAGGTGAAATAGGGACATTTACAACAACTACTGTATACTCAGTGGCCGTGAGAAGTTTAATGAGATGATGCTGGCAAAATGCTTCACCTACGCCTGAGATGTGTTAGGTGATACCAAGAAGGAACCACTGGCCTTATTTTTACAGATGCAGCAGAGTCAGTGGTTTGTACACTGGTGATGAGTTTTACAATGAGGGGAGGTGTCTCAGTTCCCCCCAAACCAACAGAACGAGGGAAACAGTGATGACCTGGCCTGGCCACCAGCTGGCAATGTCCTTAACCCAATCATTTAGTGGATGGCATTTGGGCCTGGTCATCTCACCCTGCCTCTCACCTCTCTGGGGATAAACTTGCTGACTTGTCCTGTCCCAGGCACTGAGTATGGTTTCCTCTGCCCCAGGCATAGGACTGCTGGGTGGTGGAAGGTGTACCATGCCCCGAGGCAGCAGGTCAGCTAGAGAAAGACGGAAACACTAGAGCCAGACCCCCAGGCATGCCCTCCCCTCAACTGCCCTGCAGGCCCCAGCTGCTCACACCTTCCCTGTGGCCTCTCGTGGCCAGAAAGGACTGAGCAGGCCTCAGGAATGGTGGGAGCCATGGGTATGGGGTGAACACAAAGGACAGCAGCTTCCTCCACTCTGGCTGCTGTGTGAAGGGCATGGACTTTGGGTCCTGGTGTGAGGCCTGAACCCAGCAGGTCTCAGAATGGTTAGGCCAAGAACAAGCAGAAATGCCAGTCGATTTTGTCCCTAAGACATAACCGTGTTGTTGGCTGTGGCTCAGGTCAGCAGCCTTACACAAAGCAGTCCCGCTTTCCAATGCTACTTGTGCTTTTCTTCCACTGTGCAAGTCTGAGGGGGTATTTCTTTCTTTCTTTCTTTCTTTCTTTTTTTTCTTTTTGGATTTGGAGTTTCGCTCTATGGCCGAGGGTGGAGTACAGTGGCACGATCTCAGGTCACTACAACCTCATCTCCCCGGTTCAAGCAATCTTCCTGCCTCAGTCTCCCGAGTAGCTAGGATTACAGGCATGTGCCACCATACCCAGCTAATTTTTGTATTTTTGGTAGAGATGGGGTTTTGTCATGTTGGCCAGGGTAGTCTCGAACTCCTGACCTCAGGTGATCCATCCACCTTGGCCTCCCAAAGTGCTGGAATTACAAGCGTGAACCACCACACCCGGCCTGGGGGGTGTTTCTTTCTAAGTGGTTCAAGAGAAATCTGTCCTGTACACCAACTCACTAATCAGGAGAAAACATGGCGCTGGTCCTGAAACTGCAAAACATCAGGACTGAAAAGAGCTTGGTAATTTACTGATCCATTCTTCCTCACTTTTCATTTATAGAAACTCTGGTTCAGAGAGGTCAACTGCTTGACCAAGGTATAAACTGGGTAGTGACAAAACCCAAACTACCACCCAGGTTTCCTGTCTCCCAGGTTAGTGACATCCCTGCCCAACTTCATCATCCTGACTCTTACAGCTTAGGCCGCTCCAGAATCTTCAGCATAAGAATGACAAATACATGGCACACCTTCCACCACCCCGCAGGCCTGTGCCTGGGGCAGATATCACTAATCAATCACCATCCTTTTCTCAGCTGAGACTGGATATAGCCTCATAACCTTCTCAAGGCAGGGCCAATCCATTAGAGTTGGTGTGTAAGATAAAACTCATTAGCCTTTCCTACTTTTCAGAATCCTCACTGGTTACCAAACTAAATTCCTCACCACCTCTTAGTTTAGTATTCTACTATGTGATGTCACCCCACAATGCCAGCCCAAATTCCAGCTCTCCTCTTGCTTACATAATCCCTTCATTCAAGCACGTATGCCTTGTGCATGCAGCCTTCAAGCCTTTAGCCCATAAAGCCCTTTATTGCACAAAACACCACAGGCCATATTAATTGTGAGGTTATTGAGAATAGCTCAGGACAGCTGGGCACAGTGACTCAAGCCTGCAATCCCAGAATTTTGGGAGGTCGAGGCAGGTGTATCACTTAAGATTCAGAGTTCGAGACCAGCCTGGCCAACATTGTGAAACCTCGTCTCTACTAAAGACACAAAAGTTAGCCAGGCATCATGGTGCATGCCTGCAATCCCAGCTACTTGGAAGGTGGAGGCAGGAGGATTGCTTGAACTCAGGAGGCAGAGATTGCACTGAGCCGAGATGGTGCCACTGCACTCCAGCCTGGGTGACAGAATGAAACTTAAAAAAAAAAAAAAAAGAATAGCTAAGCATTAAAGTTTGCAAAAAATTAGCTTTGTGAAAAGAACTGCAATGAATACAAAGTTCTCCTTATAATTCTACCTTTGTCCCTTGCTTGACTTGTGCTTTCATGAATGAGGGAGGAGGTGGAGTTATGGTGAGCCTGGGAAATTGCACAGAACTGCTGACAATCCATTCCACACCACAGCTGGCAAAGATCTTGACCCAGCTAATGTTATATTATTACTCACACGCCTTTATATGTCTTTATGAATACGAGTGGGCCAGATTTTATTGTGCTTTGCTTTATTACGCCTCACAGATACTGTGTTTTCTACAAACCGAAGGTGGTGGCAGCCCTGCCTTAAGCAAGTCTATCGGCACCACTTTTCCAACGGCATGAGCTCGCTGTGTGTCTCTGTGTCACATTTTGGTAATTCTCGCAATATTGCAGACTTTTTCATTATTATTATACCTGTTATGGTGATTTGTGATCAGTTATCGTTGATGTTACTATTGTAATTGTTTCGGGGTGCCAAAACCACACCCATAGAAGGCCATGGATTTAATCGATAGATGTGTGTGTTCCAACTGCTCCACCAACCAGCCATTCCCTGGTCTCTTTCCCTCTCCCCAGGCCTCTCCCTGTTCCTTGAGATACAACAATATTGAAATTAGGCCAATTAATAAGCCTACCATGGCCTCTAAGTGTTCAAGTGAAAGAAAGAGTCACACTTTTGTTGCTTAAAATCAAAAGCTAGACATGAAGGAGCTTAGTGGGGAAGGAATGCTGAAAGCCAGAAAGGCTGAAAGTGAGGCCTCTTGCACCAAACAGTTAGCCAAGTTGTGAGTGCAAAAGACAAGTTCTTTTATTTATTTATTTATTCTTCTAATCTTATGACAGTTTTTTTTTTTTTTTTTTGAGACAAACTCTCGCTCTGTTGCCCAGGCTGGAGTGCAGTGTGGCGTGATCTCAGCTCACTGCAACCTCCACCTCCTGAGTCCAAGTGATTCTTGTGCCTCAGCCTCCTGAGTAACTGGTATTACAGGTGCCTGTCACCATGCCAGGCTAACTTTTGTATTTTAAGTAGAGAGGGGATTTCACCATGTTGGCCAGGCTGGTCTCGATCTCCTGACCTTAAATGACCTGCCCACCTCAGCCTCCCAAAGTGCTGGGATTGCAGGTGTGAGTCACCACAACCAGCTGGAAAAGTTCTTAAAGGAAATTAAAAGGGCTACTCTAGGGAACTCACAAATGATAATAAAGTGACATGGACTTACCGCTGATATGGAGAAAGTTTGAGTGATCTGGATAGAAGATCAAACCAACCACAACATTCCTTTAATCCAAAGCCTAAACCAGAGCATGGCCCTAACTCTCTTCTATTCTAGGAAAGCTGAGAGAGATGAGGAAGCTGCAGAAAAGCTGCCAGTTTTGGTTGGTTCATGAGGTTTAAGGAAGAAGACATCCCCATAACATAAAAGTACAAGGTAAAGCAGTAAGTGCTGATGGAGAAGTGGCAGCAAATTATACCGAGGATCTAGCTAAGATCACTGACGTAGGTGGCTGCAGTAATCAATAGGTTTTCAATGTATGGAAGAAAATGCCATCTAGGACTCCCATAGCTAGAGAGGAGAAGTCAATGCTTGGCTTCAAAGCTTCAAAGGATAGACTGATTCTCTTGTTAGGGACTAAGGTAGCTGGTGACTTTAAGGTGAAGCCAATATACGTTGACCTTTCCAAAACTCCTAGGAACCTTAACAATTAAGATCTACTCTGCCTGTGCTCTGTAAATGGAACAAGTCTGGACAACAGCGTATCTGTTTACAGTATAATGTATTCAGTATTTTAAGCCCACTGTTGACACCTATTGCTTAAAATATTACTGCTCGTTGACAATACACCTGGTCACCCAAGAGGTCTGATGGACAGGTAAGAGGAGACTAATGTTTCCATGCCTGCTAACACAACAATTGTTCTGCAGCCCATGGATGAAAGAGCAATTTTGACTTTCAAGTCCTTTTTTTAATTAATTTTTTCTTTTTTAGAGACAGGGTCTTACTCTGTCACCCAGGCTGGAGTGCAGTAGCATGATTATGGCACACTGTAGCCTCAAACTCCTGGGCTCAAGCGATCCTCCCATCTCAGCCTCCCAAGTAGCTGGGACTGCAGGTACATGGTATTTCACCTGACTAATTTTTTTTTTTTTGAGACAGAGTCTTGTTTTGTCACCCAGGCTGGAGTGCAGTGGCATGATCTCGGCTCATTGCAACCTCCGCCTCCTAAGTTAAGGTGATTCTCCTGCCTTAGCCTCTCTAGTAGCTGGGATTACAGATGCCTGCCACCACGCCCAGCTAATTTTTGTGGCAGTGCACTCCAGCCTGGGCAACAAGAGCAAAACTCCATCTCAAAAAAAAAAAAATAATATTCCATAAACATAATTGACAAAGCAGCAGTGGCGTTAGAAAGAATTGACTCTAATTTTGGAAGAAGTGCTACTGTGAATCAAACAGCATTGCATGTTACAGAGAAATTTGTCATGAAAAGAAGAGTCAATTGATGTAGTCAACTTTATTATTGTGATAATTTTAAGAAATTGTGGCTGAGTGCAGTGGCTCACACATGTAATCCCAGAAATTTGGGAGGCCCAGGAAGGAGGATCCCTTGAGCCCAGGAGTTTGAGACCAGCCTGGGCAACACAGTGAGACCATGCCTCCACAAATAATAAAAACATTAGCTGGGTATGGTGGCACACACTTGTGGTCCCAACTACTTGGGAGGCTGAAGTGGGGGCACTGCCCAGGTGATCAGGGCTGCTGCAAGCCACGATCGCAGCACTGCACTGCCGCCTGGGCAACAGAGCGAGACCTCATCTCAAAAAAAGATTAAGAAATTGCCACAGTCACCCTAATCTTCAGCAGTTAGTCAGCAGTCATCAACATTGCGGCAAGACCCTCCCCAGCAAAGACTACAACTTGCTCGCTAAAGGCTCAGATGATTGTTAACATTTTTTTAAGAAAATAAAGTATTTAAATTAAGGTATGTACTTTTTTTTGGACATGCTACTGTACACTTGATAGACTATAGTATACTGTAAATGTAACTTTTTTTTTTTGGAGACAGAGTTTTGCTCTTGTTGCCCAGGCTGAAGTGCAGTGGCGATGATCTCGGCTCACTGCAACCTCCGCCTTCTGGGTTCAAGCGATTCTCCTACCTCAGCCTCCTGAGTAGCTGGAATGACAGCCGCCTGCCACCATGCCTGGCTAATTTTTTGTATTTTTAGTAGAGACAGGGTTTCACCATGTTGGCTAGGCTGGTCTCGAACTCCTGACCTCAGGTGATCCACCCGCCTTGGCCTCCCAAAGTGCTGGTATTACAGTCAGCGCACCTGGCCATATAAACATAACTTTTATGTGCACTGGGAAACAAAAAATTTGTGTGACTTGCTTTATTGTGATATTAATTTTGTTGCAGGGGTCTGGAACTGAAACCTGCAGTATCTCTGAGGTATGCCTGTAACAGCCAAAATACAGAAAGTTTTAGGGCTTCCCCCAAAAGGTTTTTGGGTTTTGGGGAAAGTTGGGGAAGGCCACTGGAGGGTGTCTGGAGTGTGAACATAATCTCCTGTGAGTATTTCAGCAGAAAAAGGCGGAGGGCAACTGCCAAAGAAAGCACAGACATGCAGAACAGAACGACAGTCTGTGCGATGCCATTTTTCATATATTTGATTAGCGAAGAACAAAATGCCCTGGAATACACTGTGTGGGTGAATTTATGAGGAACTGACTGGTAGAGACCTGAGGCTCATCAAGTGGCCATGGGCTCCTCCACATTTCCCAGACTTTTTCTGCAGTCAAGCGGAGGCCATATGACTGGTTTTGACAGGTAGGATGTGGGTGAAAGTGATGTAAGCCACTTTGCTTAAAATTATCCCACACTTTCATCCAGGCCTCTCTTCCCTGGCTGTGGCAGCAGTGGAGGCCACATGGTCCAACTGGCTTCGTTCATGATGGAAGCAGCCTGGATCCCTGAGATGCTGCTTGGAGAGCCGTCCCATCTGCATAGATGTGATATAAGAGAAAAATAAGCCTTTGCTGTGCTAAATACTGAGATTCTAGTTGTGCCTGCAGCATAGCCTGTCCCGTCCTAATACGTAATGTTCATGGAGGCGTCCTTTCTGAAGCACAATTTGGTCAAACTATCACAGTTTTAAATATGCATACTCTTTGCTATGGTCTGAATGTTTGTCCCCTCTACAATTTTTGTGTTGTAATCGAATTCCCGATGTGCTAGCATTAAGAGGTAGGGCCTTTGGGAAGTGACTAGGTCACTAGTGTGGAGCCCTCATGAATGGGATTAGTGTTATTTTAAATTAGAGTCCTGAGGGGGCTTGTCTGCCCCTTCCATCAGGTGAGGATGCCACAGGGAGGTGCCATCTTGGAAGCAGAGAGCAGCCCTCCCCAGACCAAATCTGCTGGCTCCTTGATTCTGAAATTTCCAGCCATAAATTTCTGCTATTTGTAGGTTTCCTAGTACACGATATTTTGTTATAGCAGCCCCAAAGGACTGCTATATAACACTCTTCGACCCAGGAATTCCACTTCTAGGAACTAATCTTGCTGATATACTTGCATGAATACAACAAGGACACATACAACCATAAATTGATTATAATTACAAAAGTTTAACCATGACCTTCATGCATGTTAATAGGCAAAATCAAAACAAAAACAAAAAACCGCAACTTGTTAGCTCAATGGTAGGTACATTTATCAGTGCAATACTCTGTAATGATCAAAAAGAAAGAGGCAGCTCTGGAGGGCTGACATAAAACACTGTTCAAGACATGGGCGATAAAGGCAAGGGCAAGAGTATGTGTGGCATGCTGCCAACCACCTAAAAACTGGGCTGGAGCCACACAAACAGGGCATGTGCTGGATATCTTTGGAGATGGAAACAAGAGATTGACGAGAGTGGCTGAGAGAACCGGGAAACAGGTGGGAACTGTCACTGACTTTTAACTTATACTTTCTTCTACTATTTAAATGTGTTACCATGTTACTAAAGTAACATATCAAAATAAGAGAAAGTGGCTATAAAAATAAGCAGAAATAAAAAGCATACGGAGCTGTGTCCCAATCCATCATCCTACACGCAGTTAGCGCTTAATGTTTACTTGAATGACCAAGTCCATCTAAGCAGCTTTATGACGAACCTAACCAAGAACAGGCAAGAGGGAGCCTGACAAAGATGGCGACTGTACCAGGTTTCCAGCAGTTTTTTTTTTTTGAGACAGGGTCTTGCTTTGTTGCCCAGGCTGGAGTGCAGTGTGGTCATAGCTCACCGCAGCTTCAACCTCCTGGACTCAAGTGAACCTCCTGCCTCAGCCTCCCAGGTAGCTGGATCACAGTCATGTGCCACCACACCTGGTTATTTTTTAAAAACTTTTTTTTGGAGAGACAGGGTCTTTCCCTATTGCCCAGGCTGGTCTTGAACTCCTGGGCTCAAGCTGAGGATGGTAAATTATTTCCTTTTCTTTCTTTCTTTCTTTCTTTTTTTTGGAGACAGAGTCTCGCTCTCTCACCCAGGCTGGAGTGCAGTGGTGTAATCTTGGCTCACTGCAACCTCCACCTCCTGGGTTCAAGAGATTCTCCTGCCTCAGCCTCCTGAGTAGCTGGGACTATAGGCGCATGCCAGCACACCTGGCTAATTTTTACATTTTTTGTAGAGACGAGGTTTCACCATTTTGGTTAGGCTGGTCTCAAACTCCTGACCTCAAGCGATGCGCCCGCCGTGGCCTCCCTTAGTGCTGGGATTACAGGTGTGAACCACCACAACTTGATCTGGCAAATCATTTTCATTTCATGAATAAAAGCTAATAGGTTGGTAATTGGCAGCCTGGAGCACTTTAATGAGAAGAATCCTGAGGTCAGGCTTATTTTCTGTGGGAAAGAATGTGGCAGTTGATTAATGATGTCTGCCGTGTGTATAGATAGGGTGTATTAGGCTGTTTTTGCATTGCTATAAAGAAATACCTGAGACTGGGTAATTTATAAGGAAAAGCAGTTTAATTGGCTCATGGTTCTGCAGGCTGTACAGGAAGCATGGTGCTGGCATCTGCTTGGCTTCTGGTGGACAGTGAAGCAGGAGCAGGCACTTGTTTTTTCAGACGGAGTTTTGCTCTTGTTACCCAGGCTGGAGTGCAATGGCGCGATCTCGGCTCACCACAACCTCCGCCTCCTGGGTTCAGGCAATTCTCCTGCCTCAGCCTCCCGAGTAGCTGGGATTACAGGCACGTGCCACCATGCCCAGCTAATTTTTTGTATTTTTAGTAGAGACGGGGTTTCACCTTCTTGACCAGGATGGCCTTGATCTCTTGACCTCGTGATCCACCCGCCTCGGCCTCCCAAAGTGCTGGGATTACAGGCGTGAGCCACCGCGCCCAGCCTAGGAGCAGGCACTTCAAATGACAAAAGCAGGTATGAGAGAGAGAGAGAATGAGGAAGTGCCACGCACTTTTAAATGACCTGATCTGGCAAGAACTCACTATGAGGAAGACAGCACCAAGCCATGTGGGATCCACCCTCGTGAGCCAAACACCTCCCACCAGGCCCCACTTCCAGCACTGGGGATTACAATTCAACATGAGATTTGGGCGGGGACAAATATCCCAACTATATCACAGGAAGGGCTGGCACATGTGTCACGTTCTTGTTACCCCTGCTTTAGGAGGAGACGGCTGAGGAAGGCTAGGAATCCTCTGGGCCCTGAAGTCCTTTGTCTTTCCTCCTCCCTCATGTGCCCTATTTTTTTCCATTTTGGTCATGCTCATTATTGCAAATTGCTGTGCCCACGTGTGGGGTTTGGAGCTATTGTCAGTTTTATCAATTAGCAACCTTTTGACCAGAAATGTGTGCAGTACGTATACATGCAATGGGTGCATATTCGTGCAGATGCTCAGAAGAAGCCCACAGAAGCAGTGAGGGGGACCATGGGCTGCCCTTCAACGGCTACACAACGGCCACAGCTTCCCACTTTGTTCTGCACCTCGTAAGATGGTTCCATTACAGAATTTCCGAGATAACCGGGTAGAGAAAAACTCTCCATGCATAAGCACAGGATCCCCAATTCCTGCTCTATCCTCCTTCCTGACCTTCTTAGAAGACTTTCTGTACCTGGAGAATGACCAAGTAAGGGACAGGACAGAGAGGATAATTTCTTCTGCTCCCTGTTTTCTTCCAACCCTACTTCTGAGTGTTTCCTCTGTCTTTTTTTTGAGATGGAGTCTTGCTCTGTCACCCAGGCTGGAGTGCAGTGGCATGATCTTGGCTTACTGCAACCTCCACCTCCCAGGTTCAAGCAATTCTCCTGCCTCAGCCTCCCGAGTAGCTGGGATTACAGTCAGGCACCACCATGCCCAGCTTTTTTTTTTCTGTATTTTTAGTACAGACAGGGCTTCACCATGCTGACCAGACTAGTCTTGAATTCCTGACCTCAAGTGATCCACCCACAGCCTCCCAAAGTGCTGGGATTACAGGTGTGAGCCACTGTGCTGGCCTCCTCTGTTTCTACACAGTGGAGACTGAATTTGATTCCTCTGGAGCCTCCTCAAACTCCCACTTAATGGTCCCAGTGACAGCAGCAAGGGGTTTTATTCCTGTGATGAAAAGAGAAACCCCAGCCTCTTCCTTGTCTTTTTTTTTTTTTTTTCTGCTCCTACCCTGACTTCAACCTCTTGTCTTTTTCATCAGCAAGTTCTGTCCAAATCTCAGCTCTAGATCTGTAGGAGAAGCAGGGGTTAAGGAGAGAGGGGCCACAGGGGTCCTGGGCAGCAGGGGGCTCGGTCTGCTGCTATCCTCTGGGCTGATCTATGGCCACAAAGGAGCCCATTTACACTTGATCTGCCGGTGGAAACAGGTCAATTGTCTAACTGCTCTGAGCACTGGACACGTGGCCCTGAACTTGGACAGACTTGGAGTGGGTCCCAGCTCTCCCACTTACTCTCTGCTGATGCTGGGTGAGGAATAACTTCTCTGAGCCTAGGCTGGCCCCATAGGGTTATTATGAGCATCAGGGAAGCTGTGTGAGCTCTGAAAATTGGGAGGATTGCACACAGGCTGGGCATTATTGCTGGTCTGAACAAATGTCAGCCGGAGCCCATCTATGCCAATGGCACTCTTGGTTGGTATTTTTTGGGTACATCTCTCCCCACACTGGACTGTACGGGAGGGACGCTGGCTGATCCACTTCCAACTTTATCCTACAGAAGCAGCCCAGGCGATCCCTGCCTGCTGCAGCTATTCCTATCAGTCAAGGGTCCACCTTTCCAGCATTATTTACAGTGACACTCACCTAATATGCCAGGCCTCGGGCCTGGGCACACCTGGACATGGCCATGGCCAAACGTTTTCTCAGCTAGGAGGGCAAGTCAGTTTCCACTCCAGGCCAAGGCTGATGGATGGGAAGGGGCTACCTGGCACGCTGTATTTGAGCAGGTGGATTCCCTGCAGGAAAAGAGTGCTATGATTGTTCTGTGACATCTATCGTGGGTAAAGGATGGTGTAGCTATTGTGAATTTGCCGCACCTGTTTTAGAGTACTGGTTTTCAACTGTGACAGCATATGAGAATCATCCAGAGAAGTTTTAAAATTACTGAGGCCTGGGTGCCACCTCCAAATTAGGATTGTATTCATGTGGGTATGGCCTGGGCATCAAGATTACTTAAAGCTCCTTAGGTGATTCTAACCTAGAATTCATGAAGATGGAGAGCCACTACTTTTAGAGCACCCAGCTTTGCTACCCGGGAGCTCTTAGAGACAGCGGGAGCTGCTGCTGCCTGTACACACACTAGCTATCAGCAAGGCCAGAGTGGCAGCGGGCTGCTGAATCTCTTGTGAACCAGGGAGGGATGACAGGAGAACAGGTCTGTGTCCCTTATTTTACCTACTCAGTAATAAAAAGCAACACTGATACACATACAATAATTTGGATGAATTTCGAGGGAACCGTGATGAGTGAAAACTTTTGTGTAATCACAAAAGGTTACACAAAATGTATGACTCCATTTACAGAACATTCCTGAAATGACAACACTGTAAGAATGGAGAACAGACTAACATTGCTAGGGATCAAGGAAAGGATGGGGCAGGAGGGAAGTGAGTGTCGTTATAAAAGGGCAACGTGGGCCGGGCGCAGTGGCTCATGCCTGTAAGCCCAGCACTTTGGGAGGCTGAGAAGGGTGGATCACCTGAGGTCAGGAGTTCAAGACCAGCTTGATCAACATGGAGAAACCCCGTCTCTACTAAAAATACAAAACAGCCAGGTGTGGTAGCACATGCCTATAATCCCAGCTACTCGGGAGGCTGAGGCAGCAGAATCGCCCGAACCCAGGATGCAGAGGTTGTGGTGAGCTGAGATCGTGCCATTGCACTCCAGCCTGGGCAACAAGAGCAAAACTCCATCTCAAAAAAAAAAAAAAAAAGGGCAACAATACAAGGGATTCTGTATTATGAGGTCAATATCCTGGTTGTGACATTAGGCTAGGCTTTTGCAAAATGTTACCATAGGTGGAAGTGCATAACAGGTTCATGAGACCTCTCTGTATAATTTCTTAAAATTGCATGTGAATCTACTCTTATGTCAAAATGAAACAGTGTAATGAAAAGGAAAAAAAGAAAAGAAAAGAAAAGAAAACTAGCTCCCACAACAGCAGGCACAGTTTCAAGAGATCTTTGAAAAACGGAAAAAAAGAAGTGAACTAGTTGGGTTCCAACTGAAACTCAACTGGAGTTTGGCTTTTTGCAGAACCATGAGCAAGTGACCTTCCTGGGATCTATACATGTGGAGTAATAAGCGTGGGGACTTTCTGAGGGAAAGGAGAAGTGAAGATGCTCCTCTTTGTGGTAGGGGGAGAAAAACGGGACAGGACTCTGGAGGGAATGGCATGATATCTGATCCCCCATCAGCGGGACAACGTGTTGTGGGTTCTGTCAAGGAGAGGAGCTGGGACAGCGAGTCCTGTGAGATCATTCAAGGCTTGGTGCCCAAGCAGTGGTGCTATAGGGCCCAAAAAGCTCTGCACAACCTCAGTGGGTCGGCCAAGCAGGGTCTTGGGGTGAAGGAGGCGGGGGCAGCCATGCCATCTGTGCAGCACAAGCACTCTGACCGGGAGGCCTGGGACATCTGGGTTATCTTTAATTGCTCACCGGACTTTGCAAGGGGCACAGCAAGCTTCAGGCTGCTTGATGGCAATTCTGCAACAGCTCCCAGGCAGGCAGAAGGAGAAGAAGGATTTGAAGAACTAAGATGGAAATTTGTTAAGATTGAAAGTTTTTGGGAAGGTACCTAAAGAACCTCTGAGTGATAAAAGCTCACATGAAACAAGCATGTTCATTTGCTGAGCACTTGCTCTGGGCCAAGCATGGAACCAGGCACTAGGAACAGGAAGGAAAAGACCCAGCCCCTGCCCTAGGGGAACTGAACAGTAACAGAAGTTAACACGATGAACGGGAATTGTTGTTCCAAGTACTTCATGTACAAAAATGTATTTAATCTTCACAAGAACCCTAGATCATGATCAGATAACAGTCACCATCCCCAGCAAAGGCAAGGGGAAGAGAAAACTTCCCCTCAGTTAAAGGGAGAGCTGGGAACTGAACCCAGAAAGCCTGGCTCCATAGTCCATGAATTCAACCACTAGGCTCTATGTCTGAGCAAGCGGATTTAGCCAGAAGGAAGCAGCTGTACAGCAGTGGGCAGATCAGAGCCCTGGTCAGGAACTGATCTTTGGGGACCTGTTACCAACTTTTGGTGTGGCTTTGTGTTAAAGGTGGAGGGTGTCCATGTTCTTGGTGTCTTGAATAAAGAATTGGGGCCTGGCACAGTGGCTCATGCTTGTGGTCCCAGAACTTTGAGAGGCCGAGGCTGGCGGATCACCTGAGGTCAGCAGTTCGAGACCAACCTGGCCAACATGGTGAAACCTCGTCTTAAAAAAAAAAAAAAAGAAGAATTGGACGAAACACATAAAGCAAGGAAGGAACAAAGGGATTTACTGAGAAAGTGGAGAGTCTGAGGCCTTGCCTTTCCCAGCTTCTGGAGGCTGCCTGCTTTCCATGGCTCATGGCCCCTTCCACCAACTGCAAACCAGCAATGGCTAATAGTTTTTCTCACTGTGCATTATTCTGACACTCCTCTTCTGTAGTCAAATCTTCTGCCTCCCTCTTATAAGGACGCTTATGATTATATTTAAGGATCTCCTGGCTAATCTAGGATAATCTCTCAACTCAAAATCCTTAATGCCATCTGCACAGTCCCTACCATGCAAGGTCACATATCGACAGATGCTGGTGGCTCATATGTGGACATCTGTGGGGGTCATATTGCAGCATCCCATAAGCACCTGATTCCTTAAATAGGGAACTCCAAGTTAAATGCTTAGCACAGCATTTAACAGACCAGAGGCCAGTGATACTGCACCCCAACTGGGCGTGAGAATCACTCTGAGAGCTTTTAAAAAATATCAGTGCCAGGGGTTCACCCCTGAAGATTTCAAGGTGGGGGGATCTGTGCCTGGGAATTTTTATAAGTTCCCTAGAGACTGCTGGGCAGCCAGGGGCGGGGTTGACAGTAATAAGCACTGAATTCATGTCAGCGGTTATTCTTATTCTGCACAGCTACTTAGCACCAAACCTCAGTGGCCAGGACTGTTCAATAACTGTCTATTGAATTGGACTGAACGGAATCACTCCTGGGATGGGCATTTCTCTCTGCTGCACCAGGGCCTGAAGAATGAGGTTCTGTGGGCAGACAGAGGCTCGGGCATCTGAATCAACTGCACATCCAGAAATGGCTGCCTGTGGGGGCTGGAGTCCTTTCTCCTCCCTGAAGTCCAGTTGAGGGGGCTGACCTGGGCAGAATCTAGTCATCAACGGGCCATTGTTACTGGAACAGAGGGGCTCTGTGCCCATTTAACACTCCTCTCCCTTGCGGAGCTGCTCCCAGCTGAGGGCTGGCTTCTGGAGGGCTGCGAGGCTGGGGAGGGGGCCATGGGGGCCCCAAGGCTACGAAGGAGGAGGATTAGGGGTGGGGGCTGTCAGTCCCTGGTTGGAGAGCAGAAGCAGTTTGGGATATAGGCCAGTCTCTGAATCTGGCAGGCTGCAAGGCCAAGGTGCTGCCACATGCTACAATGCCAGGAAAATTTCCGGTTAAAGCTGGGAAACCGGGGACTGCCAGTGAAACCCACCAGACCCGTACCAGAGCCAGCAGGGACAGCCTTCCCCATGGGGCAGTCACGCTTGACCTACCTTCTTCCCTTTAAAAAAACAGAAAGGTGAAACCCACATGCTAAATAGCGCCTTTCATTGCCTTTAGAAGAACAGTGTTTTCAGAAAGACTGGGAGGGTTTTATGTTCTGTGGGTCTGGGATTTGAGAGGCAGGGAATTTAACCAGGGCTAGGCATAAATGTCCCTTTGCTTAGCAGGCCTTTTCTACATTCAGCACTTTATATTAATAGTGTGAGCGGGATTTTAGGAGGGTGGTGTTAAGGAGCCCAGTGACAATGCCTGACCAGCATCCTCAAGTATCTCAGAGATCCACCGTTCAGCTGTTAGCGACTAGCAATTCTCATCCATTCAATAAAGCAAATCGCCTGATGGTCTTTGCCAAGGGAGCGTGCTGCCTTAAAAATACTCTAGGAGGGTGAGTCTCAAAGTGGGGTCCCCAGACTAGCAGAATCAGCCCCTCCTGGGAACTTGGTGGAAATGAGAATCCTCAGGTCCCACTCCAGACCTAATGACTCAGAACCTCAGGACAGGGAGCACGTTGTTTGAGCATGCTCTGCAGTTGAGTCTGATGCACACAAATGGTTGAAAATTGCTGGTTAACAGTGACATTTCTCAAACTGCAGGCTGTGCCAACAATTCAGTAGGTTAAGATAAGCTTTTTTTTTTTTTTTTTTTTTGAGACAGAGTTTCGCTGTTGTTACCCAGGCTGGAGTGCAATGGCGCGATCTCGGCTCACCGCAACCTCTGCCTCCTGGGTTCAGGCAATTCTCCTGCCTCAGCCTCCTGAGTAGCTGGGATTACAGGCACGCACCACCGTGCCCAGCTAATTTTTTGTATTTTTAGTAGAGATGGGATTTCACCATGTTGACTGGGATGGTCTCGATCTCTTGACCTCGTGATCCACCTACCTCGGCCTCCCAAAGTGCTGGGATTACAGGCGTGAGCCACTGCGCCCGGCCGATAAGCTTTTTTTTTTTTAAACAACAGCATTGCGAAGATTAGAAAATATCAGAATGCCTCATGTATCATGATGATAAGCATGAGTTGATAGGCATGAGTTCCTTTTTTTTTTTTTTGACACAAGGTCTCACTGTGTTGCCGGGGCTGGAGTACAGCGGTGCAAACACTGCAGCCTCGATCTCCTAGGCTCAAGTGATCCTCCTAACTCGGCCTCTCAAAGTGTCTGGGATTACAGGCATGAGCCACCGTGCCCAGCCAAAATGTGGGATTCCTAAGGCTTTTGTTTCAGTTCCGTGTGTGTGTCTGAGTCTGAGGTTTTATTCAAAAAGTTGGAAAGCCACTGTTGTAGAGCTGGAATGTGCTCAGTGAGACCGGCTCCTTTTCTGTAATTTGTCTGCATGGGAGGTTTTGAAGCCCATGCCTGAGAGTTCCCTGTTCCCTCTTTCCCCATCCGATGCAGTCATGTAGGCAGCGGACAGAAGGGAAGGACTGTTTCAGGTCAGACAATCTTTACAACTCTGGGCTGAAGGTAAACTCAATTGTGCATTTTCCTTGTGCCCCCATGCTCCCACTCCCTCCAGGTAGGCCTGCCTATTGAGGTGGCTATCAACCACCAAATAACTACACAGTTCCATCTGGGTGGGGGGATTAGTGGTGATTTGCTGCTTTCTTTTCTGTACTTACCCATTGTACTTGAATTTTACATACTAAGCATCAAGCATTATTACAAAAATAATATTCTGACTGCCTTAAAGATAAAAATAAAAAAATAAAGAGAAAAAAAAATAGTCATTTCCTAAAAAGAATTCAGAGCTGAGAGTCCATCTCTGGGTGAAAATGCAGAAAAGGGAAGGTGACGCCCGAAGGGGCTGGGCAACCATGAGCCTAGGGCTGGGGGTGCCTAAAGCACCACCCCTCCCCTATCTGTGCCCGGCCAATTTCCACCCATCCCTTAAGGCTCAGCCCAAACCCCACACATCCCCACAGCCATAACCAATCCCTCAGGGGACTGGTCTAACCCCTCTCCAGCCATCTGTCACCCTCACCTACTTAGAAAGCCCTTTTTGTACCTCCAGTTCTCACAAGAGCCTGGCAGGCAAGCTGGGTCCTCACCTCCACCCTCTCCTTCATGAGAAACAGAGGTCCAGAGATGTTGAGTGACCCGCCCAAGGCCACCCAGCTGGAGGTGCCAGGCCAGGATGAGAAGGGAGAGCCTCCTACTGCATGTTGCTCCCACACCATTCCTCTCTCTACCTTGCACCATTCCTATCACCTTTCACCTTGTATTAGAGGTAATGTGTATGGCACTGAACAAATATGTAAGGGAAGAAGGGAGGAAGGGAAGGGAAGGAAGCTGCCCCGGGTCCAAGGAGAAACCGGTATGTTAAGAACCTCCCCTTGGCACTAGGCCCCCAAGGTCAGACATGGGGAGGCATCTGGGGAGGGTGCAGACGATGTCTAGCTGTGCCTCAAGCACTCCTGCTCTGGGCCCACAGAGTTGTGCTAAACAGGGGCCCCTCGGAGGCCATTTCCAAAGGCTCAGCAGAGAGGAGGCAGGGCGCCGCCCCTCTGGGGTACAACAGGAGCCCTGTATTCCCTAGAGGCCAGTTCCTCAGTGCCCTTTAAACATGGGCTGCTCACCAGACAAGCTCCTGTGCCTTGATCTTCTCATCTGCAAAAAGTGTATAAGGACAGCGCCCAACACATGGGAGCACCGTGAGGACAAAATGATGGATGTGTGTGCTTCTAGAACAATGCTTACACATAGTGAAGGGTAGAGAAGGTTGCTATGATTACTACTTTTGTTATTAAACAAGGTCTAGGGAATGACAGGTCACCCTTCGGAGGAAGGGAGCAGATTGTTGAGTTCGTGGCACTCTCCGGGGAAGCCTGGCAGCACGGGGTTAGGAACCTGGTGACTGGGGCCCGACATGTTGGGGATCCAAGCCCAGCTGAGGCACTTTTTTTTGAGGCAGAGTCTCACTCTGTTGCCAGGCTGGAGTGCCGTGGTACGATCTCGGCTCACCGCAACCTCCATCTCCCAGGTTCAAGAGATTCTCCTGTCTCAGCCTCCCAAGTAGCTGGATTACAGACGCGTGCCAGCACGCCCGGTTAATTTTTATACTTTTAGTAGAAACAGGGTTTCACCATGTTGGCCAGGCTGGTCTCGAATTCCTGACCTCAAGTGATCTGCCCTCCTTGACATCCCAAAGTGCTGGGATTACAGGCCTGAGCCACTATGCCCAACCCTGAACCACTTTGTACAGTGTGACCGGGCAAGTGACCAGCCCTGAGCCACTTTGTACAGTGTGACCGGGCAAGTGACCAGCCCTGAGCCACTTTGTATCATGTGATCGGGCAAGTGACCAGCCCTGAGCCACTTTGTATAGTGTCACCGGGCAAGTGACCAGCCCTGAGCCACTTTGTATAGTGTCACCGGGCAAGTGACCAGCCCTGAGCCACTTTGTATCATGTGACCGGGCAAGTGACCAGCCCTGAGCCACTTTGTACAGTGTGACCGGGCAAGTGACCAGCCCTGAGCCACTTTGTACAGTGTGACCGGGCAAGTGACCAGCCCTGAGCCACTTTGTACAGTGTGACCGGGCAAGTGACCAGCCCTGAGCCACTTTGTACAGTGTGACCTCTCCGGGCTCCCTCCTCCTTTGTCACATGGGGACAGCAATGCTCCCTCACAGGGCTGCCATGAAGGTGAAATAGGATGATGCCTGTAGAATGGGTGGCACATGCCCAGCATAGAGGCAGGTTCGGTATGAGGAGGTGGCGGTGCAGTTACTACTGCTGAATGCTTCACGGACTTCCCTTCTCAGCCAGTGGCTCAGGGCCAGCTGGTGGGAGACCTTCTTTAAAAAAATAATCATCCTGGCCAACATGGTGAAACCTTGTCTCTACTAAAAACACAAAATTAACTGGGTGTGGTGGTGTACACCTGTAATCCCAGCTACTCAGGAGGCTAAGGCAGGAGAATCGCTTGAATCTGAGAGGCAGAGGTTGTGGTGAGCTGAGATTGCGCCACTGCACTCAAACCTGGGCAACTGAGCAAGACCCTGTCTCAAAACAAACAAACAAACAAGCCCCAGCCTGGGCAACATAGCAAGACCCCATCTCTTAAAAACATTTAAAAATTAGGTGAAGCACACCTGTAGTCCCACCTACTTGGGAGGCTGAGGTGGGAGGATCACTTGAGCCTGGGAGGTCAAGGCTGCAGTGAGCTATGGTTCTAACACTGCATTCCAGCCTGGGTGACAGAGTGAGACCCTGTCTCAAAAAACAATCAAGCTTAGGGGACTTTGAATACACAGTGTGGCTAAGAGGCAGCATAGTTTGGTCAGATCGCCCCTGCCATGCCCTGACCCCACAGCCCCAGCTGTGGCTACTGCCTGTAAGACAAGAGGCAACAATGTCGAAGGAGCATCTGGGAAGGCAGGGTTAGCCTAGAGCCTGGGAATGCTAGGCTTGGAAGCTGAGCGGGCAGGCTGGGGCTGGCCTCATTCATACTGTGTGTGTGACTGCTCAGGGCTGGGGGCTGGGACTGTGGGCAGTAGCCCTGCTTGTGGGGGGCAGCCTCAGCCTCGACCATGATCATTATCATAATAACAGTCTTCTGGCAGTGCTGGATGCTGCAAGGGGCCCGGTGCTATTTCCAGGTTGTGCCTCGGTTGACTGAATTGTGAAACAGGGAAAGGTTTTGTTTTTAAGCTGGACAATTTAAATGCCGCTGACACACACACCAAACTAACAATGCTGAGTGTCTCAGTCCAGCATGGGAAAGAGACTGCGCAGAGACTGTTTTGTGCCTTTTCAACTTTGCGCCATGGGCATGTATTATTGATTTTTAAAAATTTAATAAAACTAAAACCAAGGGGAGGAGTGTTAAAAAAAAAACCCACTAAAACCAAAATAAAAGTAGGTTCCAGTTTTCTATCTGTAGAGGCAAAGTTCTTTTGAGGTTAGCCTCTTGTCTGGGAAAAGTCATTTTCACAAGTCTTTGAATTTAAGCAGAGGCAGAGGACAAATCCTATCTCAGAAAGGAAAACTTGGGGGCAACTGGAAGCAAAACAGCCCCTCCAGTCTAACTTCAAAGCCTGCCTTCTCTGCAAGCACAAAGACGGCTTCCCAGAAATTATTACTGCAGTGATTGGGCCTGAGCCTGAGGAGGGGGAGTTGCTGGTTTGAGTTCTCTCTCTCTCCTATAGCAGAGAGAATGGCCACCCCTAAAGCCTGATGAGACTGGGGCTGGGGTGGGCGGACTGTGGCCTCATTAGCATTCCTGGGGGCTTCCCAGAAATCCTTGGGGCAGGGGCTGGAGTTGTACAAACTCCATAGAACTGGGGCTTGGGGTACATTGATGTAGGCATTAAAAGGCATGGGGGACCCCTAAAGACGGCAGGCTCGCAGACCCGTGTCCCCATAGCACCTGTCCATTGAGAGCAATGGCAGTGTGTTGCATGCTGGGTAATCAGTCACTGCAGTGAGGCCCTTCTAGGGACAGGTACCGCCAGGACTAGGGTGGTGCTGGCATCTGGGTGGAGAAGGAACATTTCCCAAAGCCTGGAGAGGGCCCCTGTGGCTTCAAAAGTGCTCCAGGAGCTCTTCTCCTACCCTAGAGGGTCATTTTCCCCAAATCACAGACAGCCGCTGACTGCAGAATGAATCAGAAGTGCAAGCCCAGAATAGAGAACCTAACAGGACTGTGCCAACCAGTGTTAGAGGGCAGGCTGGCTCCTCCCTCCTCCAGGAAGAAACGCCCTCTCCCTGCAGAAAGAAGACTGAGTCTCCGTTCTACCTCTTTCCCACTGAGGGAGCTCAGGCAGCCAGAAAACTTCTCTAAGCCTCAGTGTCCTCACTTGGAAAGCCAGGATAATCACGCTTCCCCTGCGAAGGTGAGAGGGCATCATTCTGCACAGGGCAGGGTCTGGCCACCGACCCTCCTCTCCAGCTGCCCTGACTGAGGGCAGCACCGGGAGAGAGCTGTGAGTTGCAGCAGCAGCTGCAAAGGCTGGCATCTGCGCCCACCGACGGGCCAAGGAAGCTGGCACTGGGCCCCTAGCTTGACTCATACTCCTTTTCCAGGTGTGGCCACCAGCACCAGGACAGGCACCCCCTGAATTCCTGTGTTCCTTCCAGAGAGGAGAGTCAACAGACATTTAAAGAAACCTCTCACCCCAAACAGCCGCATGGGTGGGATTTGCACAGCGAGAGAAGCTGAATGTTCTCCTACACAGATCTACAGACTTCAGGCTGCTCTGGGGAGGGACCTACACTCTGAGATGAAAACCCCGTGTACTTCCTGTCTGCACTGTATAATTTATCGACCAAATGTTGAGAACATCCCACCTTCTGTGGTTCTCTGGTGGCTTCATTTGTGGCCAGATGGCAGAGTGGCTAAGAGTACACGTGGAGTTGGACAGTCATGGGTTTGAATCCTGACTGTGTGACCTTGGACAAGTTGCCTAACCTCTCTGGGCCTCCGGGATGGCATCTGTAAAATGAGACTACCTCGTGCAATCAGATGGATGAAAATAAAGCACTCAGCTCAAAGACGCTTAGTACAGAAAGAGCTCTCAGACACATAACTGTATTCTCCAGGAAGGCGGGGCCTGCCTGTCAGTCTCTGAATCCCCTTTAGGTCATGGCATAGTGCTGGGCACATAGCTCTACCAGGCTCCACTTTTGAAAAGGTGATCCCACCCAAATGGCAGGCACCATTCTCAAGGAAAAGCAACTCTAAAAGCTCTACACAGGCTTCTCAGCTCTTCCCCCTCTGCCCAGAATTCCAATCAAGGGCTTGGCATGGAAGCCCTTCTGGAAGCTCTTCATGCCCATCACCACTTCCAGAAGATTCTGCCTCAGCAGTGTGTATGAGTGGGGCTGGGGCAGGGGCCCTAGGCAGGGAGGGGAGAGGTGGGAAGGTGGGAGACCATGGCTGGGGAGAGGAAGCCAGTGCAGGAAGCTGGGGTGCTGACCTGGACTTGCTACCTGGGACCTGTGGGTCCCCTTGGGGACTTGGGGCACTGAGGTCATCAGAAGAACCACAGAGGGCAGACAGCAGGTGGGCGGCAGACAGTGAGACTCAGTGATGTCATGTTTTCCCCAAATGACTCAATGGTTTGCCCTGGGCTATGAATGGTGAGCTGTATGCTGTGGCCTCCAGGCCCGCCTGGCGTCTCTCCCCGTCTCCGCCCTGCCCCAGGAACCCACAGTTACCACATTCCTGCTGTGCTCCTGGCTGCGGCCCCCGCCCAGGGCTCATCCCCGTGATGCCCCTTCCATGTCTCTCCAATCTCCACTTTGAGGGAAGACTCAAGCGACAGCAGACCTGGGTGTCATTACTGTCTCTGACTCTCCCTGACTGAGTGACCTTGGGCAGGTTACTCTACCTCTCCGAGCCTCAGTTTCCTCATCTGTGAAATGGAGACAACTGTGAAATTGCTAACAACCTTGCCGGGCTATAGGGGGCTTGGTGAGAATGACTGTGAAGAACCTGACACGTGGCAGGTGCTTAATGAATGGAAAGAATGACATTCAAGGGCCTCTATGATCTGACCTCAATTTCCTTTTCTAGCTGCATTAAAACATATACCTATATAATAATAGCTCACCCTTCTTGATGTTCACTGTGTGCCAGATACTGCTCTCAACAATTGTATAGAAACACATTTTATTCCCATATCATCCCCATGTGGTGGGTACCAGTAGTGAAAAAACTGAGCACAGAGAAGGTAAGCAACTTGGCCACAGCCACACAGCCAGTAAGTGGGGAACTGGGGTTCCCATGAAAGCAGCCTGGCTCTAGAGCGTGAGTGCACAACCACAGCTCCATCCTGCCCATCCCTCTGTCCTTGTGCATCCTATACATTTCAGTTCAGCCCCGCCAGACTCTGCACCAAGCCCCGTCTTCAATCTCAACTTTCCCATCCCCATGTCTTTGCCCAGCTTCCCTCATGCATTGGAATGCCTGCCTCCTCCGGGAAGCCTTCTCCAAGACTTCCCTCATGTCCACCTTTGCGGGCTCATCACAGTGGGACTCAAAGATGGTTACTGGGACACCCAGGTCTCCTCTCTTCCAGCCTGAAAGTCCCTCCTGTTATCCCACCATCTTGCAGTGCCAGCATGAGCATAGGCATGCAGTTCCTGGAAAGGTGATAGCCAAGAACTCAGCATTCTGGGCCCCACTACTTTTGCAAGGACAGACAGCTTGAGGGCTGGAGCTGGGGTCCCAGAACACTTCCACCCACCCCTGGGGAGGCAGCCAGCCAGCAGGGCTTCCCTCTTTCTGCTCAGGGAAACGACTCAGTCATGGGAGACCTCGTTACCTGGGGATGGGAACTGGACCCTGGAGAGGCTGAACAGATGTCCACTTGCTGGTGGGGTTTAGCAGGGGGCCCAGAGTGCAGCCAGCCACCAGCCCTAAAAGGGGGATCCAGAGCAGGCAGACAGACAAGTGGCGGGACTGGAGGAGCTTCTGGAAGGGTTTCAGGCCCATCCTCAGGATCCTAGCCCAATATCCATGGGGTAACGACCTCAAGAGGCCATGTGCTGGGATCCCACTCTCCCTGTCCCCTCCATGGACCACATTAGCCACCCCACCAGCTCACCATGAGTCCCACCACCCTGCCCAGACATGAAGCACCCCCTCACAGAAGCATCTTGAACTGGGCCTGCCTCATCCTCCCAGGCAGCAGCCCCCTGCGGGTCCTGTGCCACATCTGTCACTCACTCCTTCCATAATCAGGTAGTGGCACTCACTGCCAAGCTGGGGGCTACAAAGATGAACAAGGCAGACAGCTGTCCTCCCCTTGCAGAAAGCATTGCCTGGTGTACACCACAGATCACTGAACCAGCAATCATAGTACAGTGGGCAAATGTGGTGAGGGGGACCCTCAGGCAGCCATGGGGAGGGCCACCACCCAGGCTTCCAGGAGAAGGTGACATCCAAGCCAAGGGGAAAAGGGGGAAGGAGGGAATGTCCTTGGCAGCTGGGAAGGCTACAGAGAGCAGGGTGTGTGTGTCTGGGAAATGAGGACAATTTGGAATGTGGGATACCGAGTCCAGGTGAGGCTAGGGAATAAATATTTGTTGAAAGATCACAGGACCAGTTATCACTTGGGGTGGGGTTTTCTGTCTTGTTGGAATGGCCACTAGTGAGGCAGAAGTTCCCAATCTGCCAGCTTCCCCTTGCCAACTGAGACCACACCCGCTGCCATCTATACCCTGCCTGAGACTGGGTCAGGGCACAGGGGAGCAGCAGCATCAGCAGAGTGGGCCTTGCAAAAGATCCTGATGCGGGATCCAAAATGCCCGGCCCAGGGCAGCCAGCAGGTGCTGGAGTCAGACCTGGAGAAGGCCAAGGCGACAGCAACCTTGCCAGAGCTTCCCAGCCAGAACCCGGTGGCATGCGCCAGGCACGGTTTGAAAATGAAGGTCAGTGTGTGCCACTTCTCCTCTTAGTGCAGCCACGGTGGGACAGACGCACACACAGGTGGTACCAAGGCAGGGCTGAGAGTCCAGACTCTGGAGTCTGCCTCGGGGTTCGGGCCCGGCTTTGCCCCTCACCAGCTGCGGCATGTCAACAACTTATCCAGCCTGTCTGCCTCTGTTTTCCCATCTGTAAAATGGTGGGAATAACCGGAGCCACCTCGGGAACTTCCTGGGAGAATCGGTGAGGGGGGCGCCCCGTAGGCACCCAGGGCAGTGCTCTGCACACCAGAAGCTCTTACCATTATTGTTTCCTGTGTACGCTACCCCTTGCACCCACACCAGATGCAAAAGAAGGAAGAAAAGTGAAAGAGAAATACATGTCTCAGGGTAAAAAGAAGGCAGGTGCCTGACCTCTGAGGTCACGGCCACCTCTTCACCCTCTGGTGGGTGACCCTGAGTCGTGACTCGCAGGTTCCAGGTTTCTATTCTCGGGGCCTCTTCAGACACGTCTGTCCTCAACCCTGCAGGACAGGCCCTCAGCTTCTCTCTGTGTCCCTGACAAGCCCCTGGAAGTCTCCAGAGGAAAGCCAGGCACCTGTAGCCCTTCCCTGTGGTTGGAGTTGGGAAATTCCTTGCTGAAAATCAGCGTAGTCAGTGTGGGGAAGGGGGTGGCCCAGTGTGTTTTCAAAATATTTCCTCAGATAGCACTGTTTGGCTCAGACACGTTAGCACTTTCCAGAATCCTGCAGATGGCGAGGCAGCTGGAGAGGAAGGGAGGAGAGGACGGGGAAGTGGGGAAGTGGGAGCGGGGAGGAGACGCCCAGGGCTAAATCTCAGGTAGCTGTGTGGGCTGGGGCTGGCACAGGCACAGGCGGGCATCAGCGTGGCATGTGTGAACAAGAACAGCACACACACGACAGAAAGCCGATCAACCTGCAGACATACTCTGCAGACGGCTAAGCTGTGGAGCCGTTTTACGAACCAGAACTTTCCTCAGAAGCCCGAAACATAGAATAGGGACAGGCAGACGTGCAGTGCAGCCCACTAGGCCTTCCCCACCAAGGCTGCGGGATGCAGGGCTCACCCCACAACCACCCTCTCCAGAAGTCTGGCAGCAGCAGGACAAAGTAGCAGGACCCAGAATTTTCTGGCAGTGCCCCACTCCCTAGATCCCAGAGGCTTCGGGGCCTGTGGACTCAGCTCAGCGCAGCCAGAGGACCAGAAGGGCCCTCAGCCACTCTCTGGCTGCAAGGTGGGGGCCCTCCACTGCCAAGCCCTGGTTCTCCCCCTTCTCACCAGGTGCTTGATTTTAAAGGTGGTCACTAAATAAATAGAAGTTATTAAGAGACGGAAAATGTGCTTCCTATCCCACAGACTCAGTCACTCAGAATAGTGCTTGAGTTTCTGGAAATCATTGGCGTGACCTTACCCCACCACCCCTGAGCCGATAGGATTCCAGTCCAAAGCAAAGAAACCTGACATTTTTGTCCAGGTAGCCTACAAAGTAAATGAATGTATGAGGGTTTGCTCACAGGTAGGCCCCACCTTGGAGAGACATACGGGAAAATCAGCTTTGGTCTATCTACCCTAAAGCAATGTCGAAGAAGCAAAGCTTCTCAGATGCCACAAAACTGGAGAAAAGCACCATCATTCTGCACCATCAAAGTTAAACTCACCAACCAACCAAGAGGTCACCGTCTGCTTGCTGGGCAGGGCCTGGGCTTGGGACTGACTCAGAGGGAGCGGGGCTGAGCTGGGACCCCCGGCTGTCTTCTCTCCCACATACATGTTCTTCCTGTGCCCGGCCACCAGCGTCCCTGCAGCACAAGCACTGGCCAGTGGAGGGTGTGTTCCCTGCCTTTTGAGGCTCTCGAAGTCAAGGAGGAGGGGCTGGGCGGGGAGGGGGCAGGTGTAACCACAGAGGCCAAATAAGAACATCTCGGGTTGGCCTCTGAGGTGGTTGTTTACTTGCGGCATTCAGGAGAGGCCGAGCTGGGAACTGGCTTGTTTATTTTCCACACTTTTCCTCCAAATCCTTTTCATAGAGTCCTCTGGAACCTCAGTGATAAATTTCCCAGGGCCCAGGGAAGCCACAGTCCCTTCGCACACAGCCATCTTTGTGAGGAGGCGGCGGGGGTGGGGTGTTGGGGGGATCAAGAGGAAGGAGGGTGGCTGGAGACAAGAAAGCCACCGGTGGTCAGGGGCTCCTGGGGCCACCCCGGCCCTCCACACTGGTGGGGGCCCAGGAACCACAGCCAGATTTGGGGCAATGGAGACAGAGGGCTGAAGTGTGTCCGCCAGCAAGCACAGAACAGACCGCCCAGGCCTGCCAGGGCCACCCCAAACCCCGCTGTGGAGTCCACGCGCTCGGAGTGGGACTAGCAGCGTTCTGCCATCACTTTAGGCCTCAGAGAAGAAAAGGTGACAAATATCGTTTCTGTTTAAGGAATGAAAAGGAGAAGTGTCTCCTCTCTGGAGGCATGACTTCACAAAACCCAGAGACTCTGTGAGTGTTCCCTCGCAGCAAAGACCCTACCTGAGCCGCTGCCCTAGGAGTTCCCAGCAGAAGCATTCAGAGCCCCTCCCAGAGCTTCACCCAGCATCTGACCACATTCCCCTGAACCTCCCATGTCTCAGGCACTGGGATGGAACCAGGAGTACAAAGATGGACAGCCCCAGCCCTTGCAGTGGGGTGGCTTCTCCCCACACCCAGTCCCCCAGCTTCCATCCTGGTCAGCGTATCCTAGTCAGCGTGTCCCCTCGGCAGTGGATGGGGAGAGGGTTCCAGTTTCTTTGCAGCTCAGCACTGGGAAGGCTCTCAGAACTTGCCCAGGTGGGCTTCCCATGGAAGCTGGACAGGGACCAGCTAGGCAGTGCTCAGCCAATGCTCCTTGCATCTTTTGAAGGGTGCCAGCCTTTCCCATTCTATGGACACCTGTATCAGGGCAGAGATGAGTGTGGGTGGAGCAGTGAGGACCCTGCCCCAGCAGGGGTAACTGGTCTCAGCTCTTGGGGGGCAGGGGTAGAGAATACCACCCCAACTGAAAACACAGCTGCCCCTGGCCTTTGCAGCTCCCTGGCTTCATGACCTTGGGCATCCACTGCACCTCTCTGAGCCTCATGTCCTCATCTGTAAACAGGGCCAATGGAGAGCTGCTGTCTCCTGGTGGGGCATGGGTGTAAAAGCAAGAGCTGGGGACCAGATGGGCATGTGGTTATCACCTCCCCTGGCTGCCCTGGCTCTGCCCCATCCTTCTCTCCTGTGGACTAGGAGCTGCTGAGGAGTTCAGCTCTCCAGAGCATGTGGCGGGGTGGGAAAGGCACTTGTGACATGGGCCCTTATGTTCATCAGGTAAATGACAATAGGAGGTGTCAGGTAAGGGCTGATCTCCCCAGGTAATAGATAACCCTGGAGAGGACCAAAAAGGGGGGAAAAATACAGTAACCCATTTGAGGATGTTTGGTCTACCTGGCCATTTCTTCCCTATTCAAGGTACGGTCACAAGTGGCAGCTTTGTTCCAACTTCTCAGATAAGCAGTGAGTCATCTCTCCCTGTGTCCCCCTCCAAATCTCCATAGTTTCCTGACTCCAGAGCCACACAGAAGGCTCCAGCAGCCTGGTACCACCCAGCCTTTGATTCCCACAGCCTAAGGTATCCAGGCTCGGCAGAGCGTGTGGAAAAAGAGGAATGCAAGCAGAGGCCCTGGGACCACGTTAGTAAGAAGCTTCAGTGCTGTTTCCCTGTTGCCATGGAGAACCAATAAGGACCTTGCAGACAGCCTGGCATGGTGGAGACAGGCTGGGTTCTGGAGTCAGACGATCCAGGTTCAAATACTGGCTTTGCAATTGCAACAAAAACAAAATTGACAAATGGGACCTAATTAAAGAGCTTCTACATAGCAAAAGAAGCTATCAACAGTAAACAGACAACCTACAGAAGAGGAGAAAATATTTGCAAACTATGCATCCAACAAAAGTCTAATATCCAGAATCTATAAGGAACTGAACAAGTTAACAAGCAAAAAACAATCCCATTAAAAAGTGAGCAAAGGTCCAGGCGCGGTGGCTCACACCTGTGATCCCAGCACTTTGGGAGGCTGAGACTGGCGGATCACCTGAGGTCAGGAGTTTGACACCCTGACCAACACAGAGAAACCCCGTCTCTACTAAAAATACAAAATTATCCGGGCGTAGTGGCAGGCACCTGTAATCCCAGCTACTGGGAGGCTGAGGCAGGAGAATCGCTTGAATCTGGGAGGCAGAGGTTGCAGTGAGCCGAGATTGTGCCATTGCACTCCAGCCTGGGCAACAAGAGTGAAACTCCATCTTAAAAAAAAAAAAAGTGGGCAAAGGACACAAACAGATGCTTTTCAAAAGAAGTCATACATGTGGTCAATAAGCATATGAAAAAATGGTCAACATCACTAATCATTGGAAATATACAAATCAAAAGCACAATGAGATACCATCTCATACCAGTCAGAATAGCTATTATGAAAAAGTCAAAAAATAACAGATCCTGGCCAGGTTGTGGAGAAAAGGTAGTGCTGGCCAGGCGTGGTGGCTCACACCTGTAATCTCAGCACTTTGGGAGGCTGAGGCGGGCCGATCAGGAGATTGAGACCATCCTGGCCAACATGGTGAAACCCTGTCTCTACTAAAATATATATATATATATAAAAAATCAGCCAGGCGTGGTGGTGGGTGCCTGTAGTCCCAGCTACTCAGGAGGCTGAGGCAAGGGAATCGCTTGAACCTGGAAGGTGGAGGCTGCAGTGAGCCGAGATCACACCACTGCACTCCAGCCTGGCGATGGAGCAAGACCGTCTCAAAAACAAAAAAGAAAAGAGAGGAAGAGTAGAGAAGAAGAGAAGAGAAGGGAAGGGAAGGGGAGGGGAGGGGAGAGGAGGGGAGGGGAAAGGAGGGGAAGGGAGGGGAGGGGAGGGGAGGGGAGGAGAGAAGGGGTGCTTATATACTACTGCTGGGAATGGAAATTAGTTCAGCCACTGTGGAAAGCAGTTTGGCGATTTCTCAAATAACTCAAAGCAGGATTACTATTCCACTAAGGAAGCCCATATCCAAAATAATATAAATTGTTCTACCATAAAGACACATGCACACAATGTTTATCATAGCACTGGTCACAATAGCAAAAACATAAAATCAACCTAAATGCTCATCAACGGTAGACTAGATAAAGAAAATGTGGTAGATACACAACATGAAATACTACGCAGCCACAAAAAGAATAAGATCATGTCCTTTGCAGCAACATGGATGGAGTTGGAGGCTATTGTCCTGAGCAAACTAACACAGGAACAGAAAACCAAATGCTGCATGTTCTCACTTAGAAGTGGGAGCTAAACATTGAGTACATCTAAACACAAAGAAGGGAACCACAGACACCAGGGCCTACTTGAGGGTGGAGGGAGGGAGGAGGGTGAAGCTAAAAAACTACCTATCATGGGCCTGTGCGGTGGCTCAGGCCTGTAATCCCAGCACCTTGGGAGGCTGAGGGAGGCAAATCGCTTGAGCTCAGGAGTTTGAGACCAGCCCGGGCAACATGGTGAAACCCTGTCTCTACAAAAAATATAAAAAAAATTAGCCGGGCATGGTGATGCCAGTCACATGGGAGGCTGGGGCAGGAGGATCACCAGAGCCTGGGAGGTCGAGGCTTTGGTGAGTGGCAGTGATTGTGCCATTGCACTCCTGCCTAAGCAATAGAGACCCTGTCTCAGAACAAACACAAACAAAACCAAACCCGACAGCTATCTGTTGGGTACTATGCTTATTATCTGGGTGATGAAACAATCTGTACACCAATCCCCCATGACATGCAATTTACCTATGTAACAAACCTGCATATGTACCCTGAACTGAACATCAAGTTAAAAAAAAAACATGGCTGGGCACGGTGGCTCATGCCTGTAATCCCAGCGCTTTGGGAGGCCAATGTGGGCAGATCACAAGGTGAAGAGATTAAGATTATCCTGGCCAACATGGTGAAACCTCATCTCTACTAAAAATAAAAAATTAGCTGGGCTTGGTGGCGCGAGCTTGTAGTCCCAGCTACTAGGGAAGCTGAGGCAAAAGAATCACTTGAACCTGGGAGGCGGAGTTTGCAGTGAGCAGAGATCCCGCCACTGCACCTTGTCGACAGAGCGAGACTCTGTCCAAAAACACACACACACACACACACACACACACACACACACACAAACACAAATATTGGTTTTGTCGCTTACTAGCTGTGTGATGTTGAAAAACTTACGTAACTTTTCTGATCCTCAGTTTGCAAAATGGAGATGAAATGCTAACCTCATAGGGATGTAATGATTTATTTAAGTAACGTATACAGAGCTCTTGATTCACAGAGGGCATAATGAAAGTGGAAAGGTGATATGGGGAAGGAACTGGCTGCAAGGTTCCACCTGAAATTGGGAGTAGCCAAGCCCAGATCCCTTCCTCTTTCATCTGAGCCCACAGTCCTTGGTGCCACTACCCACATGCCTTGCTAATTTCAGCATTTAGAAGTTTGAAATGCACACTGAACCTAGTCAGAGCTCTTCACAAGGGGGCAGGAGTGGGGAATGACACATTTCGTTTCAATGACATGCCCAGGCCGCCCCCACATCTTCGTGCACTCTCAATCCTAAGACTACTGGCAATCCAGTTCCAGGAAACATGGATGTTTCTGCTCCTCTGGAAAACTCATGCAAGCTGGCACAGAAGGACCCACAGCAATACTTGGTACAGGGACTGTGACCACCCCTCCACCTGCTGCCACCACAGAGCCAAGCCACTGCTGCAGGACACAGCTGCTAGACCTTTCATGAGACCCATCTCCAGCCAGGCCATCAGGAGTCAGGAAGAAAAGCAGCTGCCCCCAAATTCTACATGTTCCCATGTTCCTCCTGCCCCTAGCACATGCCCAGCAGCCTGGCACATCTCTTTCTCCACTTACCCACCCCTCTCCCCTGCAGCCAGGACATGGGAGGATTGATGGATCTAAAGTTATTCTTCAATGGAGATCCCACGGAATCTGCCAAATAGCCTGCCATCTACCAAAACCCACATCAATGTCATCTTAGCCAGATACAGAAATGAAACTTTTCCTGCTCCCCTCTTAGAGGTGCAGAGGCCAATGATGAGATCAAGTCCCCCAAGGGCAGCCCACAGGACACAGTGGAACACACACTGCCTGGGCCACTGTCCCAAACAGATCAGGCAGGGCTCCGAGGAGCTACTCAGGCCCCCTCCTCTGCTGGAAGACTAAGTCCAACCCAGCAGAGGCCCACTGGGCTTGCCTCACAGTGAGTCCATAAAGAATGTCAATTACCGGTGTTATTTTCATCAAGCAAGTACTGACTGAGTGCCCACTGTGCTAGGCACTATGCTAGGCCCAGCAAAATCCCTGGTACATCTTGGGGCCCAGGAACACTACGCATCAGAAACCAAACACAAGTTCAGGTGCAAGGAAAATAATTAAGGCTTCAGGCCTGCCCTGGCTTCTCCTTAACCTTTTAGGCTTAAATCCGCCCACCTCTCCTTCTTCTGTCCACACCCAGGGCTGGAATCTCCTCACTCAGTTCCCCTGGAAGTCCCGGAGGTAACACATCCGCTAGGGGGAAGGATAGGGACCCTTCTTCCCTGGAAGACTGTCACGGCCACCATCCTGCTGTCTGGCGCAGCAACGGCCTGCCAGCCTTTTCCCCTCTGCTCACAGACCCTGGCACGCCGGCTCTGAGTTTATGAATCACTCCCTCCTCTCTCCGGGCCTCGCCTCCGGAAGGGCTTCGCACACCCAGACACATCACCCAGACACGGAGTTTCCACACCAAATCCGCTCCTGCTGAACCCCTCGAGAACCGACTGCAACGTCTGCTCCCCCCACCCTTGGTCTCAAGGTTCTGGCCACGAGTTTTCAAAGCCCAGGCAGCCTCTCTCCCGCCCGCTGTGCTTTGGGGGCTCCCTCTCCCTGGGGGCTGCGGGGGCAGCAGACAAAGGCCGTGGATGTGCTGGAGGGGTGTGAGGACTTGCCTGGTGTGGAGGCCAAATCCCCCAAGTGCTCCAAGGAATGTGCATTTCGGTGTGTGGCACGTGCCTGGCCGGTGTGCGGGGCATGAGTGGCGTTGAGCTGTGGTACCTGGCAGGTGTGATCTGGGTGCCTGGGCTTTTCCCCGAGCTGGGAACTCCCCGTCCCACCCTCCGCTTCTTCCTCTTCTCCCTCCAAAGTTTGGCGCGCCAGCCCGGACGCGGAAGGCGGTGGGGGGGCTCCAGGCTGTGCGGCCTCCCCCGCCCCGGGCTGCAGTTCTCGGACTCCTGCGCCCCACTTACCCCGGCCGCCGAGGCTCCTCCGGCGCTGGCGGCCCCGACCCTCCGCAGCTGGAGTTCGGCGCGGGCAGCATCCGCTCGCAACTTCGCCTTCCTCTTGGAAGATCCCGGCAGAAGCGGCTCCGCGGCCCCAGCGCCCGCGCGGCCGGGGCTGTGCGCCCTCCCCGGGGCGGGCAGGAGGGATGGAGGAGCGGCCGGGCCGGTCGGCACGCGGGAAGGGAAGCGGCGCCAGGCGGGCGCCGTCCTGCGCAGCCAGCGGGCTAGCGGTCCTGCCTGGCGCCCTCCCCGCTCCGGCCTGAGCCGGCGAGCGGCAGCGGATTCCTGAACCGCGTCCAAGGCGCCCGGGAGCTCTCCTCCTCCTCCTCGTCCTCACCCCACCCAGCTCCCACCCCTGCGCGCCCAGCAACTTGGGAACCGTTGGCGAAGTTGGCGCTGCTCGGGCTACGCGCCGGTCGGGCCTTTGGGGGAGGAAGGGGAGGAGGAGGAGGAGCCGACGGGAGAGGAGAGGAGGGGAGGGAGGGGAAGGAGGGGAGCCGCCCCCGGGGAGCCGCTCTCTCCAGGACCCCTCTGCGAGCCTTTGTTCCGGGCGCTGCCCCTCCGCCCTCCAGTCCCCGGGGATTCTCTTGGGGCCGCTCGGGTACCCACGCTCTCCCGGCGAGGCTGGTGGGGTGGAGACTACGTAGAGACCCCCGAGGCTTCGTGCCGGAGCCCCCGGGCCGTGACCACCGCCCACCCCTACCCTCGCCAGGGAGATCCCTCTGGCTGCACCGGTTTTCCGTCATCTCTGCCCAGAGAGAATCTTCTTGCTCCCGCCTGGGGCAAGAAGACTGAAGGACGGTCTCCCCCGGTTCTCAAAGAACACAGCACCGTCTCCCTGGGCGGCAGCAGGTCCCCCACCCACCCTTGCGCGCTTTCGTGCACCGCAGGCCAGTCCCGAGCTCCTCGAATGCAAGAGCCGAGAAGCGGGAGGGACAGAAGGTCTTTCTGGCCCTCCAGGGCTGCCTGGCATTATCTTTGGACTCTCCCGGGCAGCTGGGTCTCCGGCTGGGCTGCCAGGCGAATGGGGTCCTGGTCGCCTCCCGCGCGTGGCATGGTCGGCTGGGCAGCGCTGGCTCCGGGGTGTAAAGGCCAGCTTCTCGAGGGACGAGGTCAAGGACTCAGAACTGGAACACGAACCGAACCTCCCTGTTCCTTGTCGGAATCCTGGTGATGGTCCTGTCTCTGAACACGCGAGAACGTCTTGGATTCCACTTGCTGGGCTTTCCTCCTGGGACTTCCAGTACTTAACGTCATGAGCTATTTCAGGCCTCTCTAAGACAGCAGTTCTGACGTTTAATGGGATAGTATAGTGTTTAGACAATAAGTTATTTCCTGTGCAGCAGAAGCAGGAAAATCCAAAAAAGCTAAAACCTGAACATCTACTACACTCGGCCGCCCTCTGCCATTCTCAGCTTTTAGAGATGGGCAGCAAACAAGAGAACCAGATAGAACTGATCCTGACCCACACCTTCCCAGGAGCCGGCCTCTCAGTGGGTGGGAGTCAAAGGTCCCAGTTCATCCTCTAGGTCCAGACCAGATAAAGCTTCCACCAAGGTTGCTGGCGGGAGGAGGGGAGAAGGGGCATGGATGAAGCACTCCAGATCATCCTGTGAGACCTGAGTCTCTTGCAGCAGAAAAACCTGATTGGGTGCTTTGGTCCTATCACTAACAGTTCTGTGACCTGCCCTAGGGATCCAGAGGTTTGCTGAGAATTCAGAGCCCAGCTGACCTCCGGGTCCCTGTCTGCATCTTCAGCAGCCCTGGCTGCCCTTCCCCGCGCCCCCCACCCCACCGGTAGCCTCTGTCTTGGAATCAGTCTGCCTGCTCTCCAACAGCTTTTCAGCGCTCTTCTGTCTCAGATGGGAGGGTGGCATTTCAGCCTCACAAGTCTGTCAAGAAGCCACATTTTATCTGCACCTGCTGGCCTTATAAGAGGCCTTCCCGCTGGGACATTTGGATTTTATTTGGAGTCTTGGAATTTTGTGATGCACCTGAGGGATACAAAGGCCAAATGCCAGAACTGTGTCACCATCATATTAAGGAGAAAGGGGCTGTGCCGCTGTTGCGGGGTGGAGAGGAAAAATTCCTGTTTTCACCCAGCCTTTGTTGAGCACATATTGGATACCGGGTCCATAGGGGGAAACATGCCTTAGTCCCACTCTGTCTAGAGAAGACACAGTATGTCTAAGCAAATACTCATTCATCCTGGGATGATGCTTAAAGGCCCCATGAGAGGGGCTTACAGCCCATTGACCACACAGGCATATTAACCAAACGCAATGTGTGGACTTCGGCTGCAATCCCAGCACTTTGGGAGGCTGAGGTGGGCAGATCACTTGAGGCCAAGAGTTTGAGACCAGCCTGGGCAACATGGTGAAAACCCATCAGTACAAAAAATATGACCATTAGCCGGGCATGGTGAGGTGCACCTGAGGATTGCTTGAGCCTATGAGACGGAAGTTGCAGCAAACCGAGTTCACGCCACTGCACTCCAGCCTGGGTGACAGAGCCAGACCCTGAGTCAAAAACAAACAAACAAACAAATAAATAAAAACAATGCATGGACTTTATATCTTGATTTAAACAAATTGTATTTTTAAAAGATTCATAAAATAATTTGGTGAAACATGAATTTTGATGGCATATTTGATGATTTAAGAAACTGTCATTAAATTGTATAGGTGTGATAATGATGTTGTGGTTCTGCTTTTGTGAAAAGGAGTCTTTATCATCTAGAGTTATGTCTAGAAATACAGGTAAAATGATGTGTAGAATTCTCTTCCAAATACTCTGAGGAGAGGGAAGCCATGGGTGGGAGTGGGTGAAAGTGTGGATGGAACCTGTGCCTCGTAGTGATCACTATTGAAGCTGTGATGGGTACGTTGGGCTCATTAGACTATTCCTTCTCATTTTTTACATGTTTAAAAATTTCTTTGCTGGGCACGGTGGCTCATGCCTATAATCCCAGCACTTTGGGAGGCTGAGGCAGGTGGATCACCTGAGGTCAGGAGTTCGAGACCAGCCTGGCCAACATGGTAAAACCCCACCTCTACTAAAAATACAAAATTAGCCAGGTCGTGGTGGCACATGCCTGTAATCCCAGCTACTTGGGAGGCTGGGGCAGGAGAATTACTTGAACCCGGGAGGTGGAGGTTGCAGTGAGCCAAGATCATGCCACTGCACTCTAGCTAGAGAGACAGAGTAAGACTCCGTCTCAAAAAAAAAAAAAAAAAAATTTCTTCAGCTGGATGCAGTGGCTCACATCTGTAACCTCAGTACTTTGGGAGGCTGAGGCAAGAGGATCACTTGAGCTCAAGAGTTCAAGACCACGTGGGCAACATGGTGAAATCCTATCTCTACAAAAATTAGAAAAAATTAGCTGGGCATGCTAGCATGTGCCTGTAGTTTCAGCTACTCAGGAGGCTGAGGTGGGAGAATTGCTTAAGCTCAGGATGTCCAGGCTGCAGGGAGCCGAGACTGTGCCATTGCACTCCCAGCATAGGCAATGTCAGGTGCGTCACTTGTGTAAAGAGACCACCAGGCAGGCTTTGTGCAGACAACAAAGCTGTTTATTTCGTGCTTGGGTGCAATCGGTCCAAGTCCAAAAAAGGAGTTAGGCAAAGGGGGTAGGAAAGGGGATTGGTTATATAGACTGGGGCAAATGATCAGTTAAAGGTGGTAATTTATCTTGGGGAGGGGAAGGGCGTCACGGGATGCATGGTTACAAGGGTAGAGGTTATTTATTACAAACAGGCATGATCATAAAGGTTGCGGGTATTGGCTGCAAGCAGAGGGGAAGATGCCATAAATTACATATTTACAGGGGTGGGGGTTTTGAGAAACTCAGTGTCCAGGAGGAAATTTTGGCAAGGCTGAGCAGGAACAGTGGTTGCAGGTTGCAGGGAGAGAGCAATTAGTTGAGGCAGGAACAAGTTGTTTCACTTCTTTCTGTGGCCACCTGGTTACTCGTGGTTACTTCAGACTTCCTGGCTCCTGGGGATCATCCGGAGGTGTACGTTCCGGTCATCAAGGCTATAATGGCCAGGTTTGGACTTGGGGGCCTGACAGGCAGCAGAGTGAGACTATCTCAAAATTTTTTTAAAAAATTCTTAACAAAAAGTTAAATTAAAGGCTCCCTGTTTCTGCTGATACTCGATGTCAGCCAGATGAAGAGGGGCACGCTGGCAGAGACCATTCTCTTCTTGGAGGAGCCAATGCAGGCACAAAGTTGACAGGAGAGGAGAGCAGTAGACTGCAGAGTTGAGTGTGGTCAGGAAAGAGACCAGAGAGTCAGGCTTCACCGCCCCAAGGACTTTAAACAATTTTTTAAAAGCAGTGGGGCCGGCCGGGTGCTGTGGCTTATGCTGGTAATCCCAGCACTTTGGGAGGCTGAAGCAGGCAGATCATGAGGTCAGGAGATCAAGACCATCCTGGCTAACATGGTGAAACCCTGTCTTTACTAAAAATACAAAAATTAGCTGGGCCTGGGCACCTGTAGTCCCAGCTGCATGGGTGGCTGAGGCAGAAGAATCACTCAAATCTGGGAGGCGGAGGTTACAGTGAGTGGAGATGTTGCCACTGCACTCCACCCTAGTGACAGAGTGAGACTGCATCTAAAACATAAAAAGCTCCCATATGGATCTGATGCAAGAATTAAAAAAAAAAAAAAAAAGAGCAGAGTGGTGCAACCAGATTTGCATTCCGGTGAGGTCACTGAGAATGCAGAGTATAGAAGGCTAGAGTTAGGACCCAGTCAGGGTCCAGGTCAGGAGAGGGTGGTGGCTCAGGTGAGATGGGGCCCTGCGGATGAAAAGAGGTGGACCTAGTCTGGATTTATTTTGGAGATGGGGTCAGCAGGGCCTTGTGGTTGGCGGATGTGGGGGAGGGCAGGGAGGGGAGGGAGGAGCCGGGAGATGAGGAGACAGAAGGCCTGATCTAGGTGCTTTGCAGTAACAAACTTATTTCACCTGTCACACACCCTTAGAGGAAGACAGCATTCGTCTTAGTCTGGGTTCCCTAGAAAGCAAAGCCCACAGGGCAGGCTTCATGCCCACCACTCTGTGGGGACTCTGATCCTGGAGGGCAGGAGGAGGGGGCACAGGGGGAGTGAGGAGTGAAGCAGAGCAGGAGGCAGTGATGTACAAGTGTCACCCAACTGGCCACCACCAGCGGTGTTTGAATGAACCCTCAGTTATTTGGAAGTATTTCTCAAGAGGCCCTATAAAATGCACCCCAGTATTTTCTGGCTTTTTTAAGTTAAAAAATGCGCCATAGGACAGTCAGACCAAGGGGAGAAAGAGATGGAATGTACTCCCCAGCCCACATTGGCCAATGTCACCCCAAGGGCCTTTAACTCCCCCTGCTTTGGGGTTTTGCAGGGGTAGACACCAAGGAGAGTCCTGCATCTCATGCTTTAATGACTTGGAAAAGCCCCAGGATGTGAGGCCAGGTGCTGGCAGACTGCACCCAGTGAAGCTCATCACAGTCTGTGCAGAGCCGGTTGCCATGGCCATGGTCAGAATGAATAAGAGGAGAGGGGCCAGGCGTGGTGGCTTATGCCTGTAATCCTAGCACTCTTAGAGGCTGAGATGGGCGGATCACAAGGTCAGGAGTTCGAGATCAGACTGGCCAATATGATGAAACCCTGTCTCTACTAAAAATACAAAAAAAATTAGCTGGGCATGGTGGTGAATGCCTATAATCCCAGCTACTCAGGAGGCTGAGGCAGGAGAATTGCTTGAACCTGGGAGGCAGAGGTTGGAGTGAGCCGAGATCACACCATTGCGCTCCAGCCTGGCTGACAAAGCAAGACTCCATCTCAAAATAAATAAAAATAAATAAATAAGAAGAGAGGGAAGAACATCTTGAAGTGGTACCTAAGAGGTGCCTCATACACCATCACCATCCATATCACCACCACCATTATTATCCCCATTTTACAGGTGAGAAAACGGATGCTCACAGAGCCTACTCAACTGGTCAACAGTACAGCCAGGATTCAAACCCAGAAAGTCTGGCTCTCAAGCTTTCATTCTCAGCCATTACACAAAGCTGCCGCTTGGGGGCAGTGGCCCTGCACCCTCACCCTTAGTGGGCCTGGGGATTCCAAAGCCTTTAAGGGCTGTGAGGGGAATAGACCAGGATAGGCTTAATTATTGAGGGAGAGTCAAAGGTAGGGGAAAAAAAAGAGAGAGTAGAAATAATAAGCATATATTGGGAAAGAGTTTTGGCAATTTGTACTTATTCATTCATTCGGTCAACAAATACTTTGTCAGACACCCATCCCATGTCCAGCCCTGCTCTGGGTGCCGGGGAGACAGAGGTGAACCTGCACAGCCGTCATGTGACACACAGACTGGTGGAGAAACAGGCATGCGGTGAGTTCTTCAGAGCAAGGTGACCAGGGCGAGAAGTGGGATGGCACAGGGGTAAGAACAGGGGCTTCAGGCCAGACGCCATGGCTCATGCCTGTAATCCCAGCACTTTGGGAGGCCGAGGCTGGCAGATCACCTGAGGTTAGGAGTTTGAGACCAGCCTGGCAATGTAGTGAAACCCCGTCTCTACTAAAAATACAAAAATTAGTCAGATGTGATGGCGCAAACCTGTAATCCCAGCTACTTGGGAGGCTGAGGCAGGAGAATTGCTTGAACGCAGGAGGCAGAGGCTCTGTGATGGTCTAGAAAAGAGATGAGCAAGGCAGGAGCAGGGCCAGGCAGATGGAGAGGAGGAGACACAAGTTATCTAATTCTAGAAATAGCAGGTGCCCAGTCCTGGGGTCCAAAGGGAAGGGTGACCACATGGGACACCACAGACCAGACTTGGGTCTGCTCACTGATCTGCGTAGCCTTGGGTATCCATTATCTCTTAAGGCCTCAGTTTCACATCAGGGCCACAGTGCCATGGCTCTGAGCACCCTTCCTGCTTGGGATTCTGAAACGGAGAGCAAAACCGACTGTGCTCTAGCCTTTCTTCTGCCCCACTGAATTCTGTGCACACACTGGTCTGGTGCATTTGGAGGACGTGCACATCGGCCAGCAAGTTCTTTGAGCATTTTTTTTTTTTTTTTGAGAGGGAGTCTTGCTCTTGTCACCTAGGCTGGAGTGCAGTGGCACAATCTCGGCTCCCTGCAACCTCTACCTCCCAGGTTCAAGCGATTCTCCTGCCTCAGCCTCCCGAGTAGCTAAGATTACAGGCACCCGCCACCATGCCTGGCTAATTTTTGTATTTTTAGTATAGAGTCAGAGAAGGCCGTGAAGAGATGGTTCTCATGCTTGTGTGCCTGATAACAACAACCATCACAAAAGACTGCAAAACCACAGCCTTGCACAAAGGCCAGTCACAACCTTACACAAAAATCCCTTCTGCGAGAACATCTGCCCAGCAACTGCCTGTTCCAAACTTGAACTGGCATCACCATGTTATTGATCTTTGTAGCCAAGGATACATGGTTGCCATGTTGACCAGGCTGGTCTCAAACTCCTGACTCGTGAGGAGTCTGGCTCGGCCTCCCAAAGTGCTGGGATTACAGGCGTGAGCTACCGCACCTGACCTTTCTGAGCACTTCTAGAGCACTCCTGTGTGCAGAGCCAGTGTGTCAGTTGGAGCCAGACACACCAACGGCTTATCTGAGCATTGCCTATCTCCTCTGGGCTTTCTCCTCTTTCACCTCCCTCATTTCCAGCGGCTCAGGGTAAGAGCGTGATAAGAAATAGCTGAGTAAAATGGGAAACTCACAGGACTTGGAGCCAGGAGACTTGGTCCCAGGCCTGGCTCTGCCATTAACTAGCTGTGTGACCTTAAGCAAGTCACTGGCCTTCTCTGAGCTCAAGTTTCCTTCTCTGTACAATGAGAGAGAGAAGCTGGTAAACTCTGGAGCAGATGAGATCTTTCCTTCCTGCTCCCTTCACTTCTGGGCCACCCTCTCCCAGTGCACTCCACCCTCCCACCACCCCAGCCAGTGCCTTCATCTCTTTGCTGAAGGACTGCCCTGGGCTGCAGCACCTAACCGGCCAGTGCTCAGGAGGGAGCCCTGGAAGTACCTGGGAATTCACGCCCTCCAGGGGCAGATCCCTTGTCACCTGGTCAGGACAACTTTGAGATGTGTCAACCTAAATAATGGAGAGAGGCTCTCCAAATACATTTCAAAAGAAAAGAAATGCATTTGGAAATAGAGCATTACTTTGGGAATATGCATGCCACAACAAACTATGCGGGTATTCAGTGAGGTAAAGGAAGACAGAGGTTTCTAAAGGGAAAAATGAGGAGGATTACATAACTGTTTTGAAATAATTATCCTTGGCTACAAAGATCAATAACATGGTGACGCCAGTTCAAGTTTGGAACAAGCAGTTGCCGGGCAGATGTCCTCGCAGAAGGGCTTTTTGTGCAAGGTTGTGACTGGCCTTTGTGCAAGGCTGTGGTTTTGCAGTCTTTTGTGATAGTTGTTATCAGGCACACAAGCGTGAGAACCATCTCTCCATGGCCTCCTCTGGCTCTATTTGTCAGGTTTTTTTTTTTTTTGAGATGGACTCTTGCTCTATCGCCCAGGCTGGAGTGCAGTGGAGCGATTTCGGCTCACTGCAACCTCTGCCTCCCGGGTTCAAGTGATTCTCCTGCCTCAGCCTCCCGAGTAGCTGGGATTGCAGGTGACCCTCGCTGCCTCCAGAGCTGAACTCCCTGCAGGACTGGGTCCCTGCCTCCCCACCTGTGGTACATGGCTTGACATCACCCCTTTGTTTGGCCTCCGTCCTTTCCAAATAATCACTTTCACTCAAATCCTAGACTCAGGCCCTGCTTCAGGAAATCCAACCTAAAACTATTCCCACCCTGACAGTCACATCCTATGTGACCTTGGGCAAGTTGCTTCCCCTCTCTGGGCCTCAATCTCCCTATCTGAACAAGAAAGACATTAGATGAGTTGATGCTTAAGGTCCCTTATAACTCCGGATCAGTGACTCTGCAGTAGTCCACGTTCCAGCCTTGAGTACAGGGTTCCAGCCACCCACATCGCCCTGCCAAATGTGCTAATCCTGGCAATCTCTCCTTTCTTGGAATCCTGATCAGAAACTGGGTCAACAGGTCAGCCCTGAAATCCCGGACATCCCAGGCCACTCTGAGCCTCTCCCCAGGGCCAGTTTGGGCAGGAGGGGCTACTGGGCTGGTGGGATGCTGTCCAAAGATGTCCTTAGAAGGAAGCCCAGGGGCCTAGTTTCCACGGTGAACAGAATCCCCTGGGAGCTGGTGAGGAACACACAGACCCATCTGATTGTGACTGTAGGCCTGGCACTTCATACTCGCCTTCAGTCCAAGCTGGTCAAGGGTTTTATACAGGGGCTGGCCCCATTAGTAACTCTTACCCTGCTGGAGAACTTTGAATGGGTTTTGCTGCCATGCTCAGAAATATCCCAGATGTTGTGTTGGTGGTATAGTGGTGAGCATAGCTGCCTTCCAGAAATATCGCAGATATCTACTATTCCCTCAAATCCCCTGTTTGAACTTTCCAGGCAGGAGGTAGGAGGAACGAGCATGGGTGTTTGGCAAACTCTTTTGCGGCCCCACTCACTAGGGACTCCACTAGGAGAGCCTGGGACTAGAGGACCTGCGTTGAAATCCTGAGCCCAGCTCCAGCTGGCTCTGCAGCCTCCTTCCATCACATAACCTCAATGTGCTCCTTTAGTAGGATGGTGGATGGAAAAGCAGCCATTCAGCATCAGGCAGACTGAAACTGCCTTTGCAAAATTATCACTGAGACAGTGAAGATCCAACCTAACCAACTCCATCTTGCTTCTAACCTCCAAGCTGTCCTCGTGCATTCCTGGGCGTAGACTCAACTAACTTTGGGAGGAACTTAGTTTATAGTTTATGGTTTAAAACAAAAACAGTAACAGCCCTTTCCCAAAACAAACTTCCTTCTTGTCAGGGGACTAGACTGCCTTTGTAAGGAGTAAGAAATTAGCCACAATGGCCGGGCATGGTGGCTCAAGCCTGTAATCCCAGCACTTTGGGAGGCCCAGGCGGGCGGATTACGAGATCAAGAGATCGAGACCATCCTGGCCAACATGGTGAAACCCCGCCTCTACTAAAAATACAAAAATTAGCTGGGCGTGGTGGCATGCGCCTGTAGTCCCAGCTACTTGGGAGGCTGAGGCAGGAGAATTGCTTGAACCAGGGAGGTGGAGGTTGCAGTGAGCCAAGATTATGCCACTGCACTCCAGCCTGGCGCCTGGCAACAAACTAAGACTCTGTTCCCGCCCCCAAAAAAAGAGAAATTAGCCACAAGGTGAAAAATTATGGTTTAGGAGTCATGCAGCTGGAGGCTACAGGATTCTGACCCTCCCTAAACTGCTTCTAACCTCAGTGCTTGAGATATTTTGCAGACCCTGCACTTGATGGATCAGTTGGCACCATTCAGATCGATAAACTGGCTCATCGGATCTTGTGGCCCCCACCCAGGAACTAACTTAGCACAGGAAGACAGCTTCAGCTCCCTCCAATTTCATCTCTGACCCGACCAATCAGCACTCCTAGCTCACTGGCTTCCCCCCACCTACCACGTTATCCTTAAAAACTGATCCCGGAATGCTCGAAGAGACTGATTTGAGTAATAATAAAACTCTGGTGTCTTGCACGGCCAGCTCTGTCTTGATGAATTGGCTCTATCTAGGCAGTGGGCAAGGTGAACCCACTGGGTGGTTGCAAGACCTACATTTGGATTCCAACTTTGCCCCTGAATTTGTTCAGTGAAACCAGTTGGTTGCCCTCAACATGACATCCCTGCTCTTGGTGCTGAGATTCAGTTGCCATCAAAGTAGACTAAGTCCCTATTCTCAAGGGGCTTATACTCTAGGGAGAAACAGGCAAAGATCTGATAACAGAATGGAAAGCGGATAACACTGCAGGAGATAGAGGTTAATGCTGTCAAGAGATAGAATGTGGGGATGGCTGTGCTGCCTGTGGAGTAGCCATTCTGAATTTCTTTACTGTCTTAATAAACTTGCTATGGACTCACCTTGAATTCTTTCTGCACAGGATCCAAAAACCCTGTCTGGGTGCAGTGGCTCACGCCTGTAATCTCAGCACTTTGGGAGGCTGAGGCAGGTGGATCACCTGAGGTCAGGAGTTTGAGACCAGCCTGGCCAAGATGATGAAACCCCGTCTCTACTAAAAACACAAAAATTAGTGGGGCATGGTGACAGGTGCCTGTAATCCCAGCTACTTCAGTAGCTGAGGCAGGAGAATCGCTTGAACCTGGGAGGTTGAGATTACAATGAGCTGATATCGTGCCATTGCACTCCAGCCTGGGCAACAAGCGTGAGGCTCCATCTCAAAAAAAAAAAAAAAAAAAAAAGAACCCTCTCTTGTGCTTGTGGTCTGGATTGGGATCCTTTTCTGGTAACGTCTTTCTGGTAAACCATGGAAGGGATGATACTAAGGAGACCCCCAACCCAAAGAAAATAGAACCCAAAGAAAATAGACTGCAGCACTGATTGGCTGACTTTGGGTAAGTGGGGTGCATTTACCTGGCTAAATGATGGGATTGGGTTAGAGGCCCAAATTAGGGGAGTTAGAGTCTCTCATAAGACAGAGAAATTTAAAGGTTCCTCTTTTTTTTTTTTTTTTTTTTTTTAGATGGAGTCTTGCCCCCGTTGTGCAGGCTGGAGTGCAGTGGTGCGATCTCAATCTCAGCTCACTGCAACCTCCACCTCCTGGGTTCAAGCAATTCTTCTTCCTCAGCCTCCCGAGTAGTTGGGATTACAGGCGTATGCCACCAGGCCTGGCTAATTTCTTTTTATTTTCATTTTTAGTAGAGATGCGGTTTCTCCATGTTGACTAGGCTAGTCTCGAGCTCCTGACCTCAGGTGATCCACCCGCCTTGGCCTCCCAAAGTGCTGGAATTACAGGACTGAGCTGCCACGCTCGGCCACACTTACCTTGTATTAAGAGGAATCTGGCCGGCAAGGTGGCTCATGCCTGTAATCCCAGCACTTTGGGAGGCTGAAGCAGGTGGATCACGAGATCAGGAAATCGAGACCATCCTGGCTAACATGGTGAAACCCTGTTTTTACTAAAATTACAAAAAAAGAAAAAAAAAATAGCTGAGTGTGATGGCACATGCCTGTAATGCTAGCTACTCAGGAGGCTGAGGCAGGAGAATCACTTGAACCCAGGAGGAGGAGGTTGCAGTGAACCAAGATCACGCCACTGTACTCCAGCCTGGGCGCCTGGGTGACACAGCAAGAATCCATATCAATAAATAAATAAATAAATAAATGGTAAGTAAGGACACTTGACTGAACTTGGGTTTAAGTCTCAACTCAGGAAGGTTAAAACTCTTCCTAAAATTTAGGGAGTTAGAGGCCCCCCACCTCAGTAAAGTCCCTCTCAGCTAAGAATGGGTTCGGCACTATAGGATGTCAACTGCTATTCTCTTCGAATTAATCTGTCTTGCCCTGTTTGCTGAGGATTGTTGGTGACAGGATTACGCATGTACAGGAATATGGAACATGGCGAGCTTTTTCCTCCCCAAAAGGGAAAACTTGAGAGCTAATGGGACTGCTAGAAAAGATCCCTTCGCAACTGACAAGTGGCTGCATGAACCTTTAATTCAGCATTTCTCAGATGGGTGGGTCTTTCTCTGGCTTCCCAGAGCGCCTTGCCTTCCCCACCCTGCCGCAAGCAATGCTTTTCTCTCTCTTTCTCTCCTTTCCCTTTCTTATCTTTTCTGTTACTCAGGGCGACCATCTTGCCCAGAGACCACATGTTGAAAAATGTCCTTGGGAGCTTGACCTTGCAGCCACGTGGCAGTACTTCCTCCTGGTCTCCACCATCCAGGGAAAGGGATTTTTTTGGGTTCATGTCAGTTAGCCCTAAAAATTATCTTGAGCAGTTAAAAGCCTTTGCAAGTTCAAAATTGGCTGCTTTAGACTCCTCCTGGAAAGAACAATGAAAACTGCCCAGTGCTGTAACTCAGCAGCTAAGGTTTTGCCATTTTACAATGATGGCCTGGGTTCAGCTCCTGGCTTTGGGAGTGAGTCCTTTCTGAGTTGATATCTGTATTGCCTTTACCATTTGTTGATTATCTTCCCCTCCACAAACTGTCTTGAATTTTCCTTTATCTGAGCCAGAAATATTGGCTGTTTAGTCTCGCTAGAGTCTGGTAATGAGAAATTTAAAAGGATTTTTTTTTTTTTTAGAGTGCTTGGGTTAAAAGCCTGCTTAATTAAAAGCTAATACTCAAGCTCTAACAGCTTGGGACTCCCTGGGAAAAACAGAGAAGGTGCCACAGATGCTGTTTTGGGAAAAACCTCTGTTTTCCTCATAAAACCCAGGAATCAAAAGTGAATAGATCCCTCTCAAAATCTAAGACTATGCTCTGTTTTGCATTGAATTACCTGATTTTTTTTTTTTTTTTTTTTTGAGACGGAGTCTTGCTCTGTTGCCCAGGCCAGAGTGCAGTGGTGTGATCTTGGCTCACTGCAACCTCCACCTCCTGGGTTCAAGAAATTCTCTGCCTCAGCCTCCTGAGTAGCTTGGATTACAGGTGGCCGCCACCACACCTGGCTAATTTTTGTATTTTTAGTAGAGATGGGGTTTCACCATCTTGATCAGACTGATTTTGAACTCCTGACTTCATGATCCACCTGCCTTGGCCTCCCAAAGTGCTGGGATTACAGGCATGAGCCACCGTGCCCAGCCTACCTGATGTTTTTTACTTTTGGGGGTATCAGATATTACTTTGCATTATGGAAGAGCTTTGGTGTGTAATAACTAGGTAGGAGATATACTTTTATGGATGGCTAATGGCAGTTATTGGGGGATGTGTGACTCTTTGCACATTTGTTCTTATTTTATTTTATTTTTTAGAGACAGGGTTTCACCATGTTGGCCTGGCTGGTCTTGAACTCCTGACCGCAGGTGATCCACCCGCCTCGGCCTCCCAAAGTGCTGGGATTACAGGCGTGAGCCACTGCGCCCGGCCCTGACTCTTTGCACATTTGGATCAGAGACACACGCTCCTGGCCACCTGAAAGGTATGGGGATATCCCTCCCCTGGGAGATAAGATTCCTATGGGAAATGGGTTGATTCCCTCTTTTTTTTGGGGATCCAGGATCTGATATAAAAATGGGACCCTTTTCTGACCATGTTGGAGACAAAAAAAAAAAAAATGGGACCCTTAATTTCTGGAGATCTGTTTTTGCCTTCCAGTTGTGCATGGTTATTAGGCCCTAGAAACTGCATGCTTTCCTGGCCTTGTTTCTCCAAGGACTCCACCCTGAAGCCAGTAGTCTAAGAAAGTGACAAATGGGGTGGGGTGTGATGGCTCAGGCCTGTAATCCCAGCACTTTGGGAGGCCAAGGAGGGTAGATCAGTTGAGTCCAGGAGTTTGGCCAACACGGCAAAACCCCATCTCTACTAAAAATACAAAAAAGTAGCCAGGCATGGTAGCACATGCCTGTAGCCCTATAGTCCCAGCTACTCTGGAGGCTGAACCTGGGAGGCGGAGGTTGCAGTGAGCCAAGATTGCACCACTGCACTCCAGCCTGGGTGACACAGTGAGACTCTGTCTCAAAAAAAAAAAAAAAAGTGGTAAATGAGAACCCTTACAATTACTGGATCATCTGTCTGTCTGTATATTTATATGTGTTATGTGTGTGACATAGAACTTTGATTAATTGGTTTAGAAATAATAAGAGCTGGTCAAGGATGGTGACTCACACCTGTAATCCCAGCACTTCGGGAGGCTGAGGCGGGTGGATCACAAGGTCAGACATTCAAGACCAGCCTGGCCAAGATGGTGAAACCCCATCTCTACTAAAAATTAGCCAGGCATGGTGGCGGGTACCTATAATCCCAACTACTTGGGAGCTGAGACAGAGAATTGCTTGCACTTGGGAGGCGGAGGTTGCAATGAGCTGAGATCGTGCCACTGCACTCCAGCTTGGGCGACAAAGCAAGACTCTGTCTCGAAAAAAGAAGAGAAACGAAAAGAAAAAATAAGAGCTTAAATCAAACATTTTATCAGAAAAGTAAAAAGCGTAATGCCTTTTAGTTCACATGACTTAAGTAATTTTTGGGAAATAATGACAGTTTTAAAGATTATAGGTAAAATAAAAATGTCTTCAAAACTTAGACATTTGATCTAAATTAGGCAGGTCAGATATTAGGTTTGCTAAAAGCATTAAGGCCATAAACTGCTTCTTTGACTTTAAGAAATTATTCAGTTTACCTACTTTGGAGCATTAGATTCTAGAAAAGGCCTGGGGACATGTGGAGAGCTATGCCCCCTGCTATGCTGGAGTTAGTCTTTACCTGCACTTCTGTTTGATGTCCTAGGCTCCACACTTAGTACATAAAAACAGAACATGTAATTGAGACTACTGAATAAACCACTTTACATGCAAAGTGTATAAAGAAAGCAAAATGTGTTTTGGTAAAAGATTATAATAAGTCATGGGAATGTGTTTTTGCTTTGCCTAAATAATTAAAACATTGCTTTCAGTTAGATAAGATAAAACTGAAAATTCAAACAAGTTGTGGAAGGTTTGTGAAAAGTTAATCTTGTAAAAATAAAAATCTGTGTGTGAACCTATTGCCTAAAGTTAAAGGGCTGTTATTCAGTTTTTCTGTAAATTGAGCACTGGAATAAAGCAGAACATGTTTCTCTTAGAGCACTGATCTAATCCTTAACAAAAATTGTAAAGGTTATAAAAAAGATTTATGTGAATCTTATCTATGGTCAAACTGATTAACATTAAATACATTTGTCTTTAACATCAATAATGCACTAATGCAACAGTGAAATGTGTCTTATTTGGTATAAAAATCATATAGGAAGCATTGTCAAATATGAAATGGTGTTTGGCTTTCTTTGTGCTGTATTTGTATATGTTATTGATATGTGTTCAAAAATTACGGGAAACTCCTATAATTCTCCTACAACTTAGTGTATGTTATCGGTAGTTATACTTGTTATGTAAATTATTGTATGCCACAGAAGTAACCAAAATTCTTAGTCAATTGTGGCTTTAATAGAGGCTGCCCTAAGAAATTTGCCATTCATAGACAATTGCTGTCTTGTTTTGGTGCTCTTCAAAACGTGGTTTTATAGTCAACTATAGAATTCTTAACAGGTGCTCTTGAATGTGAGTTTCTGATAACTGGAGACTGTGACATTAGAATAGAGAAAAAACTTTCAGGACTCTCACATAGAGCTGAAATGTTCCTCAATACCAAGCAGAACAAGAATTAATTGCATGAAATAATCTTTTTGATTTTTTGCTTAAAACGTTGATGATCCTTTGTTTTATTTATTTTTTTTCAAGAAAGCTTTTAAACTATTTACAGCTTGTAATAATTGAGTAAAGTATACACCTGTGAACAAAATTTGGAACATATTTGTTTCTCTCTACCTGATTTCTCTAGAAATTGGAGGCTATGTATGAGTATTCTTAATTTATGGCAATATAGTTATTTACAAGCATGCAATAGAAATCTGTTTTTTTTTTTTTTTTTTTTTTGCAACAGGACACAATTTGATAAATTGCTTATTTTACCAAGGCTTTTGACTGGAATGATGTACTTTCCTTTAAAGAATCAAATTGCCAGGCATGGTGGCTCACGCCTGTAATCCAAGCACTTTGGAGGCCAAGGCAGGCGGATCACCTGAGGTCAGGAGTTCAAAACCAGCCTGACCAACATGGTGAAACCCCATCTTAAAAAAATAAACATAAGGCCGGGCATGGTGGCTCACGCCTGTAATCCCAGCACTTTGGGAGGCTGAGGCGGGTGGATCACGAGGTCAAGAGATCCAGACTATCCTGGTCAACATGGTGAAACCCTGTCTCTACTAAAAATACAAAAAATTAGCTGGTCATGGTGGCGCGTGCCTGTAATCCCAGCTACTCAGGAGGCTGAGGCAGGAGAATTGCCTGAACCCAGGAGGCGGAGGTTGCGGTGAGCCGAGATCCAGCCATTGCACTCCAGCCTGGGTAACAAGAGCAAAACTCCGTCTCAAAAAATAAATAAATAAATAAATAAAAATAAAAATAAATAAATAAAGAATCAAATTTAGCTGGGCATGGTGGCTCACACCTGTAATCCCAGCACTTCGGGAGGCTGAGGCAGGCGGATCATCTGAGGTCAGGAGTTCAAGACTAGCCTGGCCAACATGGTGAGAAAAAAAAAAAAAGAATCAAATTTGACTTATAAAGTCAATAAAAGCCCCTTGGGAAAACTGAGAAATAATTATTCTTGCTCTGCCTTATACAAATAATAAGGCCAAGTATAAAACTAAGGCTTATTTTTGCAAATAAATTGGTCCCATTATGATTTGTCTTTAGCAAAAATGGGAAACTGGAGAGAAGAAAATCATGTTTCAAAAACTATGGTATACCTGTCTAGTCTAGATTCTAGACTCAGCAATAGTTTTTGAGTTTTTTCTGCAATTTAGGCTGACCTTGCTTATTCCTGTGAACCAACCAGGGCTCTCTGGCTGCTGCTCAGAAGAAACAAGAGGGTTAAGTAATATAAAAATCTGGATTAAGATTCTAATCCTGTGAGCATTGGAATCAGCTAGCAATCCCATATCAGCTTGGTTCCAACAGTTGCCCAGTTCATGGAAAGCCTTCTCATTTAGTTTACCTGGGATAATTTGACTTATTTTGCTTTATTATTATGGAATATATTACTGATGTACTGTTTGTATAGGAATGCAGGTGATCCACCCGCCTCAGCCTCCCAAAGTGTTGGCATTACAGGCATGAGCCACTGCATCTGGTCTCAGTTTTTTTTTTCTTTTTCTTTCTTTCTTTCTTTCTTTTTTTTTTTGAGACGGAGTTTCGCTCTTGCTACCCAGGCTGGAGTGCAATGGTGTGATCTTGACTCACCACAACCTCCGCCTCCTGGGTTCGGGTAATTCTCCTGCCTCAGCCTCCTGAGTAGCTGGGATTACAGGCACGTGCCACCATGCCTAGCTAATTTTTTGTATTTTTAGTAGAGATGGGGTTTCACCATGTTGATCAGGATGGTCTCGATCTCTTGACCTCGTGATCCACCCTCCTCGGCTTCCCAAAGTGCTGGGATTACAGGCGTGAGCCACCACGCCTGGCCCTTTTCTTTCTTTCTTTACAATTTTTTTTTTTTTAAAGACAGGGTTTCACTATATTGGTCAGGCTGGTCTCGAACTCCTGACCTCAGGTGATCCACCCACCTCAGCCTCCCAAAGGGCTGGGATTACAGGCATGAGCCACCATGCCTGGCTCAGTGTTTTCTTAAATTAAAAATGTATTAATCTTTCAGATATCACCGTTTATCAGAACTCAACAATTGTGAATGGCCCTAACCATACTGATGCTTTCTGACTAAGCTCCTCTCCACCCTGAATAAAAGAGAAACCCTAATAGTTAGGTAGAAATATCATTGCCCCTATTCAGCCTGAAGAAGTTAACAGAAGTTGGATCTTTGTCTCTCTATAATCCTTAGGATTAAGGGTTCTCTTATAAAAGGGAGGGGGGAAATGTCAGAGGCATTTGAACCAGAGCAACTTCATATTGAGTAGGGGCTGGGTAAAATAAGGCTGAGACCTACTGGGCTGCATTCCCAGGAGATTAGGCATTCTAAGTCACAGGATGAGATAGGAGGTCAGCACAAGATACAGGTCACAAAGACCTTGCTGATAAAACAGGCTGTGGTAAAGAAGCCGGCCAAAACCCACCAAAACGAAGATGGCGAAGCGAGTGACCTCCCGTCATCCTCACTGCTACACTCCCACCAGCACCATGACAGTTTACAGATGCCGTGGCAATGTCAGGAAGTTACCCTAGATGGTCTAAAAAGGGGAGGCATAAATAATCTACCCCTTGTTTAGAATATAATCAAGAAATAACTATAAAAATGGGCAACCAGCAGCCCTCAGGGCTGCTCTGCCTATTCCTTTACTTTCTTAATAAATTTGCTTTCACTTAAAAAAAAAAGAAAGAAAGAAAAAGAGAGTGCAGGGCAAATTCCTTTCTTTCTTTTATTAAGGTTTGCTGTACATATTAAATATATTTGGCTGGGCATGGTGGTTCACGGCTGTAATCCCAGCACTTACAGGCTGAGGCAGATGGATTACCTGAAGCCTAGGGTTCAAGATCATCTTGGGAAACATAGCAAGGCTCTGTCTCTACAAAAAATAAAACATTAGCTGGGCATGGTGGTGCATACCTGTAGTGGTCGCCGCTAGGAAGGCTGAGGTGAAAGGATCGGATTGCTTGAGTTCAGGAGTTTGAGGCTGAAGTGAGCTATGATCCTACTACAGCACTCCAGCCTAGGCAACAGAGGGACACTCTCTCTCTTTAAAAAATAATTAATATTGGCTGGGCACAGTGGCTTATGCCTGTAATCCCAGCACTTTGGGAGGCCGAGACAGGTGGATTACCTGAGGTAGGGAGTTTGAGACCAGCCTGACCAACATGGTGAAACCCCATCTCTACTAAAAATACAAAGTTTGTCGAATGTGGTGGTGCATGCCTGTAATCCCAGCTACTCAGGAGGCTGAGGCAGGAGAATCACTTGAACCTGGGAGGCAGAGGTTGCAGTGAGCCGAGATCGCACCATTGCAATCCAGCCTGGTCGAAAAGAGCAAAACTCAGTCTCAAAAAAAATTTAAATTTATTAACTTAATTAATTAAGTTAATAAATGAATGAATTATAAGCAATTAAAATCATTTATTTTCACTTTGATCATTAAGTAAAATAATATTAAATTAAATTTAATTTAATTTAAAATTAAACTTGAAATTTTAAGTAAATGGTAATAATCGTTAATCTATGAAAATCTGGGGAAGGGAATGGGGGAAAAAAAGAAAAAAGAAAAAAAAAAGAAAATCTGCAAAAACAAAACAAAACAAAACCCTTATCCACACCAGCACTCTGTAAATTCTCAATAACACGTTTAAAAGTAAACTGAGGCACAATAAAATTGGAAAGTTTATTTGAGCAAACAATTCACTATTCAGGTAGATCCAAACCAGAAGTGGTTCAGGAGTTCTAGTGAAGGAACACGGGGAGGCTTTCATAGGACTGACACAGAGAAAGACAAAAAAGTGTTTTATTGTGCCAGGCATGGTGGCTCACAAGTATAATCCTAGCACTTTGGGAGGTTGAAGTGGGAGGATCACTTGAGCCTGGGAGGTCAAGTCTGCAGTGAACTATGATCGTGCCACTGCACTCCAGCCTTGGCACAGAGCTGTCTAAAAGAAAATATGTGATTGGTTACAACAGTCATATAAGGATTGCCTTATTTTGTCCATCCAATTGAAAAGTCCCTAGTTTTAAAATTATAAGCTTGCCAGGCACAGGGGTTCATACCTATAATCCCAGCATTTTGAGAAGCTGAGGCAGGTATACCACCTGAGGTCAGGAGTTTGAGACCAGCCTGCCCAACATGGAGAAACTCTGTCTCTACTCGGAATACAAAAATTAGCCAGGCATGGAGATGCACACCTGCATTCCCAGCTACTTGGGAGACTAAGGCAGGAGAATAGCTTGAACCCAGGAGGCAGAGGTTGCAGTGAGCCAAAATCGATCCACTGCATTCCAGTCTGGGCGACAGAGCGAGACTCCATCTCAAAAAAAAAAAAATTATAAGCTTGTTGGCTGCTTCTGATTGGTTAAGTTCAAGTTCTGTTTTTCTTTAATGTAAGCATTTATAAGAAATAACTCAAGTTAAGTTTACTTATGTTTGCAAATCAAGCAAGGCTTGGGTCACTTATGAGGCTGAACTGGTTTTATCTGCTTGGGGCTTCTTCAGGCCTGATCTCCGTTTCAATTTAACACATGCTAGATTCCCTTCTTTCTAAGGAGCTCGGGCTTTATTTTGTGGAATTCCGAAGGAGAGGCAGGATGGAAGCTGAGTTTTAGTGAAACAACCTTGACAGGCACACAAAGGACCCCTAACGTCTTCCTCGAGGCAGGACAGATGTAGCCACGTGATCAATCCAAGACAGGCTGCAGAGGAACTCCACCCTCTCTGAAGTGACAGTACCCAAGAAACAGGATGGGCTTTATTGAATGTTGCCTTGGCACTGAGCCACCGGCCCCCCACGCTGCTCCTCCAACCTCTCCTGGTTTGTGTGTGTGTGTGTGACAGAGTCCAAAGTCTTGGTCTGTCATCCAGGCTGGAGTGCAGTGGTGCAATCTCGGCTCACTGCAACCTCTGCCTCCCCTGTTCAAGTGATACTCCTGCCTCAGCCTCCCGAGTAACTGGGATTACTGGTGTGTGCCACCATGCCCAGCTAATCTTTGTATTTTCAGTAGAGATGGGGTTTCACCACGTTGGCCAGGCTGGTCTCAAACTCTTGACCTCCAGTAATTCACCCACCTCAGCCTCCCAAAGTGCTTGGATTACAGGCCTGAGCCACTGCACCTGAACTAGCCTTGCCTTTTTAAAGCAAGCTTCACACTCAGCACCAACTGGTCTCCTCTGAGAAGTGATGGTGCACCCATATTTCCAAGATGACTAGATGCAATTTGATGGTGGAAGTCAGGCATTTGCAAAAAATCCAAAGGCCCCAGACTCCCTCCACCATTTTGACTCCATTGCACCAAGTTCAGATCCTAATTTGCTGAAGAGACTTCTGGCCACAGAGCATCACCAAAATGCAAGTCAAAGGGGCCAACCTAAGGTCTGAGCGTCTGCCAGGGAATTATATTGTACAGGGGTGGCCAGGCTTCCAAATGACAGGGATGCCAGGCTAGCTGGTGATTGGGGTGGGTAAAAATAAGCCTGGCCAAGGTTGGGAGGTGAAGGGGCATGTCCTCTTGGAGAACAGGGCTGGCTACAGATGTGGCCTTAGCAGGACATGGGAGGCAGAGTCATGCCTCTCCCTCTGTCCTGAGTCTCTGCCACTTGTCCACAGACAATCCAAGAGAAAGGACATAAAATTTTACATTAGTGATTTCTCTTTTTTCCCATCTTTGGGGACTAAAAACAAAACTTGGGAAAATATTTCGGGGCCCATCTATAAAGCTTATAATATTGTGTTTTATTCTTAGCATCTTTACTTTTAAAATATGTCATTCTGTCTTTGTGAAGTTACTAGAAAAAAAAATAATTTAAAATGTGCTAGAAGGGACAGGCATGGTGGGTCCCGCCTGTAGTCCTAGCACTTTAGGAGCTGGCAACACAGGGAGACTCCATCCCTGAAAAAAAAAGAGGGCTGGGTACGGTGGCTTATGCCTGAGATCTCAGTATAACTGTGAGAGGTTCGTTGCCCAAAAGCACACAGCAAGTCAATATACCGAGACACCAGGCTGCAGCAGAGGAAGATCGTAGGGTCACCAAACAGAGATGAGAGAGAACCTCAAATCCATCTCTCTGAGGAGCCTGCGGCTAGGGTTCCTAAGGGTTTTGGAGAGGGCTGAAGCGTAGAGACCACTGATTGGTGGGAAAGTGCCGGGCGAAGTTATGCAACAGGGAAAGGAAGCAGCTGTATTCCCATGCTGACCCCATTCCTCCGTGGGGGTCTCCAAACTGGCTGCTGGAATTTGGGGTCTGAAAAACATCTGAAGTGATCTTTTCAAGAAAAGCCTCATGATTCTAATGGCAGAGACTCTGTCTATGGGAACTGCAGTCCAGCCTGTGTGAACAAGACCCTGTCCCTAAGAAGATTTTAAAAATCTACTAAAAGAGGCCAGGCATGGTGGCTCACACCTATAATGCCAGCACTTTGGGAGGCCAAGGCAGGTGGATCGCCTGAGGTTAGAAGGTTAGAAATCCCTTCTCTACTGAGATACAAAAAAATTAGCCAGACCTGGTGATGGGCGCCTATAATTTCAGCTACTCGGGAAGCTAAGGCAGGAGAATTGCTTGAACCTGGGAGGCAGAGGTTGCAGTGAACTGAGATCACACCACTGCACTCCAGCCTGTGCAACAGAGTGAAACTCTGCCTCAAAATAATAATAATAATAATAAAATAAATAAGTAAAAATCTAAAAGAGATTAACATCTTATGCTTTTGCTTTCTTTCACTTATAAATATTTTCTCTTGTGATTTTTTTTCTGAGACCCAGAGAATATGTATTTAGAAGTCTTGCTTACTTTGGGGGAGTTTCTGGATATCATATTGGTATTGATTTCTAATAGAATTTATTTAATTCCATTGCATCTAAGAATATACTCTGTATTATTTCAATCCTGTTAAGTTTATTGAGACTCGTTTTATGGCCCAACCTGTGGTTTGCCTTTTTTTTTTGAGGCAGGGTTTCACTCTGTCCCCCAGGCTGGAGTGCAGTGGTGCCATCACAGCTCACTACAGCCTGGACCTCCCAGGTTCAAGTGATTATCCCACCTCAGCCTCCTGAGTGCCTGGGTCTACAAATGTGTACCACCACGCCCAGCTAATTTTTTCTATTTTTTGTAGAGGTGGGATTTTGCCATGTTGCCCAGGCTGATCTTCAACTCCTGGGCTCAAGCAATCTGCCCACCTTGTCCTCCCAAAGTGCTGGGATTACAGATATGAGCTGCCACGCCTGGTCCATATGGTTTATCTTAACCAGCATTCCTTGGGTATTACGGAAGAATGTGTATTCTACTGTTGGTGAGTATTGTATTCTACAAATTTCTGTCTCCTGCATGGCCAGCCCCATGTAAATTAGGTCTGAGTTCCAGGAGGAGGGAGGTGGAAGACAACGTGGCAGCCATATCAGGAAAGCAAAGACTTCCCTGGGACTCCTCAGTAGCTTTCTTGGTCAAAATTGTGTCACATGGCCACTGCTAGCTGCAAGGGCTTGAGAAAAGGTGAGTGCATAGTTTTCTAAGGTCCTACTTGATCCCACTTGACTGTGTGATGAGTGGACCAACCATAACACCTGCCACACCATGTTAGTGAAACCACCTTTGCAAATTCATGACAGTGAGAGAAATCTCACATAGTGGACTCCATCTTGCCTCTAACCTTCAAGCTGTCCTTGGTCATTCCTGAGCACAGGCAGAGCTAACTTTGGGAGTAATTTAGTTTATAGCTTAAGGCAAGGATGATAATAGTCCTTCCCCAAACTAAACCACCTTTGTAAAGCTAATAAAAGTCCACAAAGTTAGGGTTATGACAAGGGCCTGAACTCTAAAGATGTAGGCACACAGTCAATTATTATCAGTATTGTTCCGGAGGTCACAGATGTGTGACTTTCTCAATGACTCCTATAAATAACAACACTATTGTAGAACCTGATTGCCCTTTTCAGATGTCTTTTTAGACTTTCGCATTTCTGATGATCAACTGACCCCACTTGGACCACCGACTCGTGATTCAACTGGTCCTGTGGCCCCCACCCAGAGGACCCAGAGCATGGGGACCATTTTCCACATCCCTGTGATTTCACCCCCAACCAATCAATATTCCCCCTCCCCCAGGCCCCTGCCCACCAAACTATCCTTTAAAAACCCTAATCTCTGGGCTGGGCCTGGTGGCTCACACCTGTAATCTCAGCACTTTGGGAGGCCATGGCAGGCGGGATCACCTGAGGTCAGGAGTTCAAGACCAGCCTGGCCAACATGGTGAAACCCTGTCTTAAAAAAAAAAAAAAAAGAAAAGAAAAAAGAAAAAAACCCCTAACCTCTGAGCCTTTGGGGAGACTGATTTGAGTAATAACTTCGTCTTCCACGTAGCTAGCCTTCTTTCTCTACTGCAGTACCATGGTCTCAATGAACTGATTTTGTCTGTGCAGCAGGCAGGAGAAACCCATCGGCTGATTACATGAGTTCCTCAGAAGCCGCATCTAACCTTCACGCCTTTTCACGTGTTGTTTCCTCTGCTGGGAACACCTTTTGTCTCTGCCATAAACATATCCAACCTTCAGGCTCATCCTAGATAGCACCTCTTCCATGAAGCCTTCCTCGCTCCCCAAGAATAGCTTCTTTTTTTTGAGATGGAATTTTGCTCTTGTCGCCCAGGCTGGAGTGCAATGGTGCGATCTCGGCTCACTGCAACCTCCGTCTCCCAGGTTCAAGGGATTCTTCTGCCCCAGTCTCCTGAGTAACTGGGATTACAGGCACCTGCCACCATGCCCAAATAATTTTTTTTTTTTTTTTTTAGACAGAATCTCCCTCTGTCACTCAGGCTGGGGTACAGTGGTGCAATCTCAGCTCACTGCAACCTCTGCCTGACAGGTTCAAGCAGTTCTCCTGCCTCAGCCTCCCGAGTAGCTGAGATTACAGGCATGTGCCACCATGCCTGGCTAATTTTTTTGTATTTTTAGTAGAGACAGTGAAGAGGGAGACCCAGGCATCTCAGATCAACTTCCCCTTTTTCCTAAGACTGTAAACTTCCCCTTTTCATTCCTAAGACTGTAAACTGAAGCCTTTTTCACATGTAATTCCTGATACTGTAAACCGAGATCCTTATCATATGTAATTCCTAAGACTGTAAAGTGAAACCCTTTTCATATGTAATTCCTGAGACTGTAAACCAAGACCCTTTCATATGTTAAGCTATAAACCTAAGATTCTTCCACGTGTAACATCTAAAGTATAAGCCTATATAAAGATGGAACCTTCCTTTGTTCAGGGAGTTTGGCTGTTAGGCAACTATGCCACCTTGCTCCCGGCCGAATAAACTCCTTCCTCCTGTATTCGGTGTCCGAGAGATCTGTTTCCCGTGGCTGCTCCTGCTACAACAGGGTTTCACCATGCTGGCTAGGCTGGTCTCAAACTCCTGACCTCATGATCCATCCTCCTTGGCCTCCCAAAGTGCTGGGATTACAGGTGTGAGTCACTGTGCTTGGCCTCAAGAATAGATTCTTTCTTTATCTGGAGGCTTGCAACCCTTTCTGCACACTCGTTCTTGTTTTTCTTTTATTGATTGATTGATTGATTGATTGTAGAGACGGGATTTCACCACGTTGGCCAGGATGGTCTCGATCTCCTGACCTTGTGATCCACCTACCTCGGCCTCCCAAAGTGCTGGGATTACAGGCGTAAGCCACTGTGCCTAGCCACATTTGTTCTTATTTTAAAACATTAAAATTTAAGAAAAGTTGTACTAAAAGATTAATACAATGAATACCTGTGTGCCCCCAACCCAGATTTCACCAATTCTTCACATTTTACCATGTTTTCTGCCTCTCATCTTTGTAATCTCTGTCTCTGTCCCTCTCTCTCTGTTTTCTAATTTGAAAATAACTTGTCAATCTCTTGGGCCTTCACCCATAAACCCAAAGGTATACGCCTCCTAAGAACAAAGACATCCTCCTGCAGAATCGCAGAATCATGACACCCAAGAATAACATTAATTCAACAAGATCAGCAAACATGCAGTCCTCATGACATTCACATTTCTTCAACTTTTCCCTCAAAGTGTCTTTTTATTTCCTGATCTAGGATCCAATCAAGTTTCTTGGCTGTATTCCCTCTCTGGTCTGGTTTAGACTGAAACCATCTCCCAAGCTTGTGTGTTGTGGGGTGACTTTGCTGGATCTCAGAGCCCTTATGGAGACTCCTTCTGGTACACAAGATGCTCAGGTTTTGGTTGTGATCATTCCTGAGCACCTTAGTCTGGGTTTGTTACCTGGAAAAAAAAACAGGGTTTGTTTCAGTCAATAGGTGTTTTATGGCTTGGCATGAGTAAGGATCCTGGGAGGATTCTCTAAAGCAGTGTCTCTTCCAGGGAGAGTGACAGAAGGGTTTTATTGGGCAAGGAGAGGGAGAGGGTGTGTGGTTGTGTGTAGAGAGGGGTCCAGTGGCATAGATGCAGTGAGCCATCACGCCAGTACTTGGGCGGCATGAGATGGTGATAAAGCCATTGCTTCTCCTGAGTGGTGACTGTAGCAGGCTCATGAGGAGAGGTCACTCTGGTTCATCTGTAAGTTTCTGGGCTCTGTCAGGAGCTGACTTTTTTTTTTTTTTTTTTTTTTTTTGAGACAAGATCTTACTCTGTTGCCCAGGCTGGAATGTAGTGGCATGATCTTGGCTCACGGCAACCTCCACCTCCCAGGCTCATGGCTCAAGCATTCTTCCCACTTCAGCCTCCAGAGTAGCTGGGACTAATTAATTAGCCACCACACCCAGCTAATTTTTGTACTTTTTGTAGAGATGGGGTTTTACTATGTTCCCAGGCTGGTCTCGAACTCCTGGCCTCATGTGATCTGCCTGCCTAGGCCTCCCAAAGTGCTGGGATTACAGGCATGAGCTACCATCCTGGGCCAGGAGCTGATTTTAACCAAGTAGGTGAGTGCATTCCACACAGGGTTTAGGAAGAAACAGGCTTCAGGGCGGAAGGCTGTAAAACAAGTGGATTATTCAAGTTGATTAAATTCCTATGACCCTGGAGACCCTTACGGCTTCCTCTGGAAGCAGAGCCTCAGATGAGGACTTGGAGGCAGGAGTTTATAGGGTCCTCCCAGGAAGCAGGGGTGAGGAAGGGAGGGGCTGCCACAGGGACCGTGGAAATGCTGATAAGAGGTGTGTGATTGAGGTTGCTTGTCTCATACAGAAGTCATCCCAGAATGGTGCATTCCAAACCCCTGGCTGGGGTCAAGTGAGCCTCCTGCTTCAGCCTCCTGAAGAGTGTGATTGCAGGCACAAGGCATCACACCTGGCTCAGAATGGTCCATCTCAGGGTGGGAGGCCTGGTTCTTCCCCTAGCTCCTCCCTGCACTGGCCGAGGATGGCCCGGGGGTCAGCTTCCCCATCCTACCAGGCCATGCTTGCCCAGGGACCCAGCAAGATTCTGTGGGTTTTGAGAAAGTCCTGGGACAGAGAAGTGGAGGCCCACACGAGTAATCTTCAAGGGATGAGCCGCCATCAGCATCCATTTACCACAGCTGTGGCTGTCATCGGCCAGGGTGCAGTGGGGCGGGGGGCTGAAGGAGTGTGACAGGTCAGCGATAGGACCATTAAAAGCAACTGCTTAGGTGCCTTAACACCCAAATCAAGTAAAAAGCTTTTTTTTTTTTTTTTTACACAGCGTCTCACTCTGTCGCCCAGGCTGGAGTGCAGTGGCTGCGATCTCAGCTTACTGCAACCTCTGCCTGCCGGGTTCCAGCAATTCTCCTGCCTCAGCCTCCCAAGTAGCTGGGACTACAGGCATGTGCCACCAAGCCTGGCTAATGTTTTTTATATATATATTTTTTTTAGTAGAGACAGGGGTTTCACCATGTTAGCCAGGATAGCTTCGATCTTCTGACCTTGTGATCCGCCCACCTTGGCCTCCCAAAGTGCTGGGATTACAGGCATGAGCCACTGGGCCCCGCCAAGTAAAAGCTCTTGAATGCACAGAAGAATAATTCCATCTTGCTCTTCAAGGATGGTGCTAGCCTGAGAAGTGCCCAGGCATACACATGACCCCGTGTTCTCTGTGAGTCTGTGCACCCCAAATGGATTTAGGACTCAGGAGAGAAGAGATGGTATCCTCTGCTTCTCTTCTCTCCTCCATCCTCCCGACAAGAGGAGGTACAGGTGAGCCCAGGTGCACTGAGTTAAAGGAAGAGGTGCTCCCTGAGGGTTGACTGGGCTCCAGGAGGCAGGTGGGGAGGGTGTAGGGGCTGGGCTGGAAGAAGCAAAAGGCCAAGTCCAAAGGGAGGAAGCAGGGCCTTCTTGGTGGGAAAATGAATACAGCAGGACAGCGCCTGCTTTGTGCTGGGTGTGGTGCGAATTGGTGGCTGAACGTTTCTTTCCCAAAGGAGTTGGAGCCAGAGAGGCCTGCCCAGCCTCCCAGGTCCTGAGAAATCTAGCCAGGGTAACAGGCAGTTCTGTGTCCACTGTATTTATTTTCCATTGCTGCCATAACGAATAATCCCAAACTTTGTGGTTTAAAACAGCATAAATTAATTATCTTAGTGTTCTAAAGACCAGGAGTCCAACACGGGCCTCACTAAGTTGAACTCCAGGTGTAGACAGGGCTGTGCTCCTGGAGGCTCTAGGGGAGAAGCCATTTTTTGAGCTTCCCCAGTTCTAGAGGCTTCTTATGTTCCTTGGCCCACGGTGTCTTTTTCCGTGTTCAAAGCCAGCAACTTCGCCTTTCGCTGACCACAGCTGGGAAGGGCTATCGCTTTTAAGGACTTGCGTGATTAGTTTGGGCTCACCCATTTAATCCAGTATAATCTCCCCATCTTCAGGTCCCTAATTGTAATCATACCTGTGAAGCCCTTTGCCCCGAGGTAACACAGTCACGGGTTCTTGGGATGAGGAAGTAGAGCTCCTGGGATCCACCTCTGCCTCCCTCGGCCTCTTCCCTGCCCGCTAGGGCTGATGTGTTTCCACCCAGGCAACCTTGGGCCTTGCAAAAGGACAGCAGATATTTTAAAGACAGAAAACAGGCTGGATGCGGTGGCTTATACCTGTAATCCCAGCACTTTGGGAGGCTGAGGTGGGTGGATCACCTGAGGTCAGGAGTTTGAGACCCACCTGGCCAACATGGAGAAACCCCATCTCTACTAAAAATACAAAATTAGCCGGGTGTGGTGGCACATGCCTGTAGTCCCAGCTCCTCGGGAGGCTGAGGCAGGAGAATCGCTTGCACCTGGGAGGCAGAGGTTGTGATTATCACGCCATTGCACTCCAGCCTGGGCAACAAGAGTGAAACTCCATCTCAGGAAAAAAAAAAAAAAAAAGGCAGAAAACATTTCACATCCAGGGCTGGAGAGCCTGGGGAACAGGCACTCTCACCCTCTGTGCACGGGAGTGTATATTTAGGAGAGTAAGTTGACAAGCCGGTACTAACGTTTTAAATCCATATCCCCTCTGAATTAGCCATCCCACTTCCAGAAGTTGACTCTATAGAAATAAAGCATGACAGGCCAGGCACAGTGGCTCACGCCTGTATGGGAGGCTGAGGTGGGTCGATCAGCTGAGGTCGGGAGTTTCAGACCAGCCTGGCCAACATGGAGAAACCCCATCTCTACCAAAAATACAAAATTAGTCGGGCGTGGTGGCGCATGCCTGTAATCCCAGCTACTTGGGAGGTTGAGGCAGGAGAATCGCTTGAACCTGAGAGGCGGAGGTTGCGGTGAGCTGAGATCGTGCCATTGCATTCCAGCCTGGGCAACAAGAAGAGTGAAACTCTTTCTCAAAAAAAAAAAAAGAGAGAAGAAACAAAGCATGACAATGCCCGTTAGAGATTGATACAAATATATAGTTCCAGGTACAGATGTTAATGTTTGCTGTAATACTGTAATGCAGGAAGCTGAAAATGTGCAGCCATAAAAAAGAATGAAAACATGTCCTTTGCAGGAACATGGATGGAGCTAGAGGCCACTATCTCTAGGAAACTAACACAGGAACAGAAGACCAAATCCTGCATGTTCTCACTTGTAAGTGGGAGGTAAATGAGGAGAACACATGGACACACAGAGGGGAAGAGCCACTGGGGCCTACTAGAGGGTGGAGAGTGGGAGGAGAGGAGCAGAAATAAATCAATACCTGGTAGCATAGTGCCTGGGTCACAAAATAATCTGTACAGCAAACCCCTGTGACATGGGTTTACCTATATAACAAACCTGCACACTTACTCCTGAACCTAAAAGTTTTTGAAAAATAAGAAAACTGAAAGTAATACCTATCTATATTTATGTCTATCTGTATTTATGTCTATATCTAAAGCTGAATGGAGTGATTTTGCTATGTCCATGCAACAGAATTTTTTTTTTTTTTTTTTTTTTGAGATGGAGTCTCACTCTGTGGCCCAGGCTGGAGTGCAGTGGCACGATCTTGGTCCACCGAAACCTCCGCCTCCCGGATTCAAGCGATTCTCCTGCCTCGGCCTCCCAAGTAGCTGGGACTACAGGCACCCGCCACCATGCCTGACTAATTTTTGTATTTTTGGTAGAGGTGGGGTTTCACTATGTTGACCAGGCTGGTCTCAAACTCACGACCTCATGATCTACCTGCCTCGGTCTCCCAAAGTGCTGGGATGGATTACAGGCGTGAGCCACCAAGCCCGCCCATGCAATGAAATTCTATGCAGTCATTTGAAAAGGATAAAGTAAATCTGTCAATACTGAGCTGAAAAAAAGGTCCATAATATATTATTGAGTGAAAACATTACAGATCAATATTAAGAGCATAATCCCATTAAAAAACCTCTTTTGAAATGGGGGTCCTGTTATGTTGCCCAGGCTGGTCTCAAGCTCCTGAGCTTAAGCAATCCTCTGCCTCAGACTCTCGAGTAGCTGGGACTACAGGTGTGCATCCCCATGCCTGGCAAGTCTCGCTGAGTTACCTAGGCTGGGGTGTAGTGGTGCAATCTCCACTCACTGCAACCTCCACTTCCCAGGTTCAAGCGATTCTCCTGCCTCAGCCTCCCGAGTAGCTGGGATTACAGGCATGCTTCACCACACCCAGCTAATTTTTGTATTCTTAGTGGAGATGGGGTTTCACCATATTGGCCTGGCTGGTCTTGAACCCCCAACCTCGGGTTATCTGCCCACCTCGGCCTCCCAAAGTGCTAGGATTACAGGCCTGAGCCACCATGCCTGGCCGATGCAGTTGTTTTTTAACTGTTTGATCCGAAGGAATTCACAGGGATACTGCTTTGGGAAAGTGTGTAAGGGGCTCTACACATGGAGGGAAAAGGAGGGAAGATGGGAGTGGCAGGGGGAGAGAAGGAGGGCAAGCAGGGTGACGGCCACACATCTGCTGCCCCTCCCCCATCATATTCAAGAAAAAGAGCAAATGACAAAATAACCTCAAGGGTATTTGAGGGACTTGTTCCCCAAAGCCATTTCCAGGGATGCCCAGGGATCAGGGATGGAGGGTATCTGTGTCATCCCTGCCTTCTCCAGGCCGGCTGTACCCGTCCACCACCCCAGGCTCAGCGGCTGCAGCGATCATGGCCTTCAGGGAGGATTGGCCGGCAAAGGGTTTGGGCCGAGTCCCCAGGAGTTGGTTTTCAAGTGCTCCCATGTCCCCCAGGCCACCATGCTGGGTCACTCTGTGCACACCACAGTAGCGTGACCACCTGTTCATGTCTGTGTCCAGATTCTCCATTCGACTGCAAAGCCTGGAAACAGAGCCTGGGGGCTCCTGGCTACCTGCACAGTGTCCTGAACAGTCCTGGGCAATGACGGACTCCCAAGAAGTGTTTGTTGAATGAATGTGTGATCCATACCCATTATCTGTCTCTGGGTGGTGACATCACTTGCTCAAGTCACTCAAAATCACTCAACCAGCTGAGGGGGTTGGGGCACACAACCTATTGAGACATCAGCTGAGGCAGCCAAGCGAGCCCTGGCATCGTCCCTCCCCTAACCCAAGGCTGCACAGCTCATGGCTCCAGAAGAGAGCCGTTCCTTCTTGAGGAGAGGAGAGGGAAGAGTGGGGAGGACTTTGTCTTAACTACCAGCTCGGCCCCAGCAGGATAGGGCGCTACTCGGAATTGTGAGACCCCCACTTCCAGGCCCTAACTCACAGATGACCTTTTTTTTTTTTTTTTTTGAGAAGGAGTTTTGTTCTTGTTGCCCAGGCTGGAGTGCAATGGCGTGATTTTGGCTCACCGCAACCTCCACCTCCCAGGTTCAAGCGATTCTCCTGCCTCAGCCTCCCGAGCAGCTGGGATTAGAGGCACCCGTCACTACACCCAGCTAGTTTTTTGTATTTTTAGTAGCGACAGGGTTTCTTCGTGTCTGTCAGGCTGGTCTTGAACTCCTGACCTCAGGTGATCCACTCACCTCGGCTTCCCAAGGTGCTGGGATTAGGGCGTGAGCCACCGTGCCAGGCCCAGATGACATTTCTGTACACACCCTGGGCCAGAAGAGTACCTGTTGCCTTGAGGGGAAGGACCCAGCCCTGGCAGGATTCATCACCTGCTGACTGAAGAGACCTTGAGCGATACCCAGGGGCCACGTGGAGGGCCTCGGCGAGCCTCTGAGACTTGCTGGCTTCAGGTGAGCCTCAGCACATTCCCAGCAGTGGTGGCTGTGGGGTGAGGCTCCTTCCACTTGAGCAAAGCAGAGGCAAAAGCAAAGGGGACTTGTCTTGCACTTTAGGTACCAGCACGGTCATAGAGAGGCAGAACACCAAGTGGGCTCTTGGGGTCCCCAATGCCAGGACTTGACTCTTGGGTGGCATTTCTGAACCTACCCTGGGCCAGAGAGGAGCCTTCTGCCCTGAAGGGTGAGTCCCAGGCCAGGCAGCATTCACCGCAAGCTGACTGGAGAGCTTTTGGACCTTAAGGGAACTCTGGCAGAACTCTCTGTGGACCTGTGGTGGCGGTGGCCACAGGGTGAGGCTCCTCTGCCTTTAGAAAGGGGCGGGAAGAGTGGGTAGGGCTGTGTCTTGTGGTGTGAGTGCCAGCTCAGCCACGGTGCACTAGAACACCAGGTAGACCTGTAAGGGTTTGAACTCTAGTCCCTGGTTTGCAGACAGCATCTTTGGCCCTGCCTGGAGCCTGGGGGACCTCACTGCCCTGGAGGGAAGGACACAGGCCTGGCTGGCTTTGCCACCAGCTGATTGCAGAGCCCCAGGGCCTTGAGCGTTCATAGGCAGTGGCCAGGGAGGGGCCACAGCAGGCCTTTGGCAAGACCCATTGCTGTGCTGGCCTCCGATCTGCAGCACTGTCATAGCGGTGGTGGCCACGGGGGTGCTTGTGTCACTCCACCTCAGCTTCAGGTGGCTCAGAACAGAGAGAGACTCCATTTGTTTGAGAGAAAGTTAGGGAAGAGAACAAGAGTCTCTGCCTGCTAATCTGAAGAATTTGTCCAGATCTTGTCTGAGACGGTCAAGGCAGTAGCTCTATGAGTCTGCAAGAACCGCAGCGTTACTGGGTGTAGGGGGCCCCCTAAAGCAGATACAGCTTAGATCACAACACCCAAGTCCTTTCAAATATCCGGAAAGTCTTCCTAAGAAGGATGGGTGCAAATAAGCCCAGACAATGAGGACTACAATAAATACCCAACTCTTCAGTGCCCAGATGGCAAAAAACATCTAGCAGCATCACGCAGGAAAACATGACCTCCCAAAAGAACGAAATAAGACACCAGGGACCAATCCTGGAGAAACAGACTTATGTGACTTTTCAGACCGAATCCTGTTGATGAAATGCAAAGAAATTCAAAATAACACAGAGAAGGAATTCAGAATTCTATCAGATAATTTTTTTTTTTTTTTAGATGAAATCTTGCTCTGTTGCCAGGCTGAAGTGCAATGGCACGATCTCAGCTCACCGCAACCTTCACCTCCCGGGTTCAAGTGATTCTCCTGCCTCAGCCTCCCAAGTAGCTGGGACTACAGATATAGTCCGGACCAAGTTTTACCACGTTGTCCATGCTGGTCTTGGACTCTGGACCTCAAGTGATCTGCCTGCCTTGACCTCCCAAAGAGCTGGGATTACAGGTGTGAGCCACCATGCCTGGCCAGGAATCACATTTCGACATGAGATTTGGAGGCCAAACGTCCAAACCATATCAACCTTTATGCTTCTTTTTGGCTCCCAGGGTAAATAAGACCCCGCTCTCAGGTGCCCTTAAAGCACCCCATCCTTTTTCACAGCATCTAACCAAACTTAGATTTCTTGAGACTAAACTTTTTGTTCCCTTACCAAATTATAAGTCCCATGTGGGCAGGGCCTGGGCCCTTTTTGCTCCTCACTGTGTCCTCAGTGGCTAGGAGAGTGCCTGGCACTTTGTAGGTGCTCCAACATCTTTTCTTGATGATCTGAAAGAGTGAATGACTTTACTGAGCACCTACTAGAGATTAAAAGTTTTATAGATGCAAGTTTTCCCAGAGCCAGCACAGTGGTGGCCAGGTTTGGCACCCAGCAACTTACTGTGTCCCTGCTGTCCAGGTCTGCATTCTGTCTGTCTGAATTTAGGGTGGGGGTGTGGCCCTTCCTAGGGGTGCTGTGAGTTCCTGTGGAAGCAGAGAAGACAAGGCTTAGCCTGCTAATCCGAGCACTTCAGGCATCATTACTGTGGGCAGCTCTGTGAGGTCACTCTTGCCCCAATCCCTGGGAACCCGGCTGAGTGTGAGGCTCTGAGAACCAACCTAGACATCAGAAACAGACTTTTGGGCCAGGCATGGTGGCTCATGCCTGTAATCCCAGCACTTTGAGAGACCAAGGTGGGAGGGTCACTTGAGCCCAGGAGTTGGGAATCAGCCTGGGCAACATAGCGAGTCCCCATATCCACACTTAAGTTTTTAAAAAAAATAGAAAAGAAGGAACAGAAAATACAAAAGAAGCAAATAGAAATAGAAAAGAAAAAGTAGCTAAGAGAAATAAAAATAGAAAAGCAAATACTATGTTCTTCTGCCGTCTCGTGGTCAGTCCTAGAATAGCAAGCGCAGCTTCCCCGTCTCTCTGGTACTATACTGGAAGTGGCCGCCAGAGGGCAGTGCTCTCAACATTGTTGCACCCAATAGGTTCCCCACCACCCAAACCCAGCTCTTTAAAAAGCAGATGATTTTTCTTATCCAAAGTCGATTCATACAAAAAGAAAAAGAAATAAAAAATAAATTATTTTAATGTCTTTATTGTTACATAAATTTTTTGAAAGGGAATCTCTCCTGAACAAAAATTTGTCATAAAAATAAAAATAAAAAAAGAAAGGGAATCTCACTCTATTGCCCAGGCTGGAGTGCAGTGGCACGGTCTCCTCTCACTGGAAACTCCGCCCCCTGGGTTCAAGCGATTCTCCTGCCTCACCCTCCCGAGTAGCGGGGATTACAGGCATGCGCCGCCACGCCTGGCTAATTTTTGTATTTTTAGTAGAGACAAGGTTTTACCATGTTGGTCAGGCTATTCTTAAACTCCTAATCTCAAGTGATCTGCCCACCTCGGCCTCCCAAAGTGCTGGGATTACAGGAGTGAGCCACCGCGCCTGGCCCTCATCTCTATTTTAAATTATTTTATTTTAAATAATTTTTAAAATATCGTACTTAAAATTTTTTAAAATAATTATTGAGTAACAATTATTAAAAAAATATTTTTTAATAATTATTGAGTAACAATAATGAACTCATCACATGTAAACATAAACAACATATTTTTATGAAAAATATCTTCATTTCCAAAGCAAACAGAAATTTAGTGAGAGAAGCAGCATTGTTTCACACTTTTGCAAATCTCTCAAGCAACTGTCTTGACTGAAGACTGTTGGAGCCTCATGTCTACTTTTTTTTTTGAGATGGAGTCTCACTTTATTGCCCAGGCTGGAGTGCAATGGCTCGATCTTGGCTCATGGCAACCTCTGCCACCCAGGTTCAAGCAATTCTGTCTCAGCCTCCTGAGTAGCTGGGATTACAGGTGCCTGCCACAGTGCCCGGCTAATTTTTGTATGTTTAGTAGAAATGGGATTTCACCATCTGGGCCAGGCTGGTCTTGAACTTCTGACCTTGTGATCCTCCTGCCTTAACCTCCCAAAGTGCTGGGATTACAGGCACCTCATGTCTACTTCTGCATTCAGTCTGTTGCAATATGTTGGTTTTGTTTATTTTTAATTTATTATTTTTTTTTATTTTGAGATGAACTTTTGTCCTTGTGGCCTAGGATGGAGTGCAATGTTGCAGTCTTGGTTCACTTCATCCTCCACCTCCCGGGTTCAAGTGATTCTCTTGCCTCAGCCTCCTGAGTAGCTGGGATTACAGGTGTGCACCATCATGCCCAGCTAATTTTTTGTATTTTTAGTAGAGACAGTTTCACCATGTTGGTCAGGTTGGTCTTGAACTCCTGACCTCAGGTGATCCACCCGCCTCGGCCTCCCAAAGTGTTGGGATTACAGGGGTGAGCCACTGTGCCCTGCAATATAATGTTTTGATTGAAGAAAATCCAATCTCCGGTGAACACGCAGTTGGAAAAAAGACAAGTATTTTGATAGCTTTTTCAGATAATTGTGAATATTCTCCTTTAACGCTACACCAGAACTTAACAAGCAGTTGTTTCTGCAAGGTTGGTTATAATGTAGAATCTGAAACCATATCAATGAACATTTCATGCTTTGTTATATTAAAATAAACAGGCCTAAGATCTTGCACTTTTTTTTTTTTTTTTGGAGACAAGAGTCTCACTCTGTTGCCCAGGCTGGAGTGCAGTGGTGCCACATCGGCTCACTGCAACCTACACCTCCCGGGTTCAAGCAAGTCTCCCACCTAAGCCTCCCAAGTAGCTAGGATTTCAGGCATGTGCCACCATGCCTGGCTAATATTTGTATTTTTAGTAGAGACACGGTTTCACCATGTTGGCCAGACTGGTCTCAAACTCCTGACCTCAAATGACCTGCCTGCCTCGGCCTCCCAAGGTGCTGGGATTATAGGCGTGAGCCACCGCACCCGGCATATCTTGTACTGTGAATGACTGTTTTACTCACATGTGATTTGCAGCATCATGGGGTCATTTTGAAATTTTGTGCCCATTAAATCACATACATCTTCCAAAAGATGACCTGTCACTGAACAGTGTCAAAAAATAGCATTTGTTAGCAGAAAAATCTTTAAATACTGACAAGTTGTCAAGCTTGTGGTGGCGTACACAAATTTTTTCCCTGGAAAGCTCCAAGCTCCAACTTCATCATTGGCAACAAATGCTTCCGTTTCTTGAAGGGACAGGCTCACTTTGCTCATTTATGAGAAAATGTCGTCTGTCTGCCAAATGCCCAGATCTGAATACCCACCCTGTGTCTGTTCGTTTTTCTTTCCGGTATAAACGGTGTTCCCTAGACCAGAGGCTCGTGTGGCTCCAACTCTGACAAGCTCACTCTGCTGACGGCTGGCCTGCTCAGGAGCAGGTGCTCTGTGTGCAAGCCTGCACATCACACAAGAGGTGAAAGTGTGTGTACTTAATGACACAGGTGTGCTTTGTCTCTGCAGGTGCTTATCTATGGGGGCATAGGGAGACCTGCGCAGTGCAGCGCTGCTGCCTTGCTTCCTGAAGTCCCAGCAGTTCCACCCACAGTGGCTTTTTTCTTTTCTTTTCTTTCTTTCCTTCTTTCGTTTGTTTCTTACACTATTGCTACAGAAAAAGTGGCCTCCTTACATTTTTTTTTTGAAATGGAGTTTTTGCTCTTGTCACCCAGGATGGAGTGCCATGGCACGATCTTGGCTTACTGCAACCTCCACCTCCTGGGTTCAAGCAATTCTCCTGCCTCAGCCTCCTGAGTAGCTGCGATTATAGGTGCACACCACCACGCTCAGCTAATTTTTTGTATTTTTAGTAGAGATGGGGTTTCACGATGTTGCCTAGGCTCGTCTCAAACTCTGGGGCTCAATCTATCTGTCTGCCTCAGCCTCCTGTGGGGATCCCCCACCAGCGTAGAGGCCCCTCCGTGTCTCTGCCATGACGGGGTTTGAGCCCAGACACGTTTCCCTCCACTGGGTGCAGTCGAGTGAGGTGGCTACAGGAAGATGTGGGAAATGTTAAGCTTACAGAGAGTCACTCTCAGTTCACTGCTCTTAGAGCATGACTGAGGTAATGCCAGCTTATTGTTTTTCTGTTGAAGTCCCTGTTCTGGGCTAGTTCTATGACTCTGTTTACCTGTAGTCACAGAAGCATTGAGATCATTCACTGTATTACTAGAAAATTGCTCCCTTCCTGATTTATTGCTTGCCCACCTGTCTTAACGTCATTTTCTGTAACAATGGATAAGAGGATAAGAATCTTTTGTGACCTTTAGGTAAGCTCGCATATTGCCCCCTCCCTTGGTTACTTTGAACCTCCTTTGGTTACCTTGTAACTTTCTATTTTTTCCCCGATAATGATTCTGTAAGAAAACTGACGTCAGTCACTGTACGTAAAATCATATATAAACTTCTGTGCACAAAGAATAAATCGCTGATCTGAGCATAGCTCATTTCAGACCTCCGGACCCATCTTCTCTATCTCCCTTTTTTTCCGCGCACTCTCTCTTCCAGGTATTAGGACCCTCTTGCTGGTCAAGAGACTCCCGGCAGACATGCCGGTCTCACGGCCAACGACAGCCTCCCAAGGTGCTGCGATTACAGGTGGGAGCCGCTGCACCCCACCCATGGTGGCTTTTATGCCACCAGCGCCATCACAGTGAAAAGGCAATACTGTCACACTGCAAAGGCAGCATCACAGACACCCAGCCACCAATGCTGATGGGGGAGGATGCTATTTGGGGACATGACCCTGGGAGAGAAGCTGCTGTTAGTGCTGTGATTTTCTGAAATGGTGAAACTCTTGGCAAAGTTCCCTACAAAAAAAGTCCAGTCTTCCACTAATTTGTGTTCTTAGAATATGTTTTTAAATATGTAAAAAGGCTGGCTGTGGTGGCTCACGCCTGTAATCTCAGCGTGAGCAAGCGTGACCCTGCAAGAACAGGTCAAATAGGCCATGTGATCTCTTGATCTGAACTGTTGGCTGAGGCGAGTGGATCACCTGAGGTCAGGAGTTCAAGACCACCCTGGACAACATGGTGAAACACCATCTCTACTAAAAATATAAACAATTAGCTGGGCATGGTGGCACACACCTGTAATCCCAGGTACTCGGGAGGCTGAAGCACGACAATCACTTGAACCTGGGAGGCAGAGGCTGCAGTGAGCTGAGATCTGCCACTGCACTCCAGCCTGGGTGACAAGGCAAGACTGTCTCAAAAAAAAAAAAATTAAAAATAGGCCGGGCACAGTGGCTCGTGCTTGTAATCCCAGCACTTTGGGAGGCTGAGGCAGGCGGATCACCTGAGGTCAGCAGTTTGAGACCAGCCTGACCAACATGGAGAAACCTTGTCTCTGCTGAAAATACAAAATTAGCTGGGCATGGTGGTGGGTGCCTGTAATCACAGCTACTCTTGAGGCTGAGGCAGGAGAATCACTTGAACCTGGGAGGTGGAGGTTGTGGTGAGTTGAGATCGTGCCATTGCACTCCAGCCTGGGCAACAGAGTGAAACTCCATCTCAAAAATAATAATAAAATAAAATAAGTAAAAAATAAAATATGCCAAAAATACCCTGTGTTTAGGTGTGAAATGGAGTTTGGTTTTTCACTGACACGAATATCTGAAAGTGTCTTGTCTTGCCCCCAGCCCTCCGCTAGGGTTGCCCCAAAAATGGTGGCCTCGGAGTTCCCACAAGGGAGTGCCCGAATCATCCTGAGGGGCCAGCTGGGATTCCAAAGAGAGAAGCAGGATCACCTGGGTGATGAGTCCAGGCTTTTACTAGGGGCGCTCAATCCACGGGGCTGCGCATATCCTCAGGCGGCCAGGAGAGAAAGGTGGTCCCCCTAGTTGTGTCCACAGCCACGGGGTCAGGGTTTCAGGAATTGGGCTCAAGGCTGGGGCCAGTTTCTTTCAGGGTTTTGGGCAATAACCTAGACATCGTTATCAGTGCCTGGGAATGCTCAAGGCTGTGGTTTCGGTTCAAGCATGCTGGGAAGCCCTCCTGCTGGCTGGGTCACGGAGCAGTCAAGGCACTTTAGATTTTCGGTCAGGACAAGAAAGAAAGTGGGAGAAACTGGGGACGATACAGAAGGGACATTTGAAAATCAGAATACTAGGCTGGGTACAGTGGCTCACGCCTGTAATCCCAGCACTTTGGGAGGCCAAGATGGGTGGATCCTGAGGTCAGGAGATCGAGACCATCCTGGCCAACATGGTGAAACCCCGTCTCTACTAAAAATACAAAAATTAGCCAGGTGTGGTGGCACATGCCTGTAATCCCAGCTACTTGGGAGGCTGAGGCAGGAGAATCGTTTGAACCTTGAACCTCGGAGGCGGAGGTTGCAGTGAGCCAGGATCACGCCACTGCACTCTAGGCTGGTGACAAAGCAAGATGCTGTCTCAAAAAAAAAGAAAAACTCGGAATACTTAGGACAGTTTTTTTGTCCCCAAGGGCGGCTCTGACATTGCAGGATGTTCAGCCGTCCCGGTCTCTGGCCCAAATGCCAGCAGTACCTCCCACATCCCTGCAACAACCCAAACCTCCCCAATGAGTACTCAAAATGCCACAAGGGGCAGCTCTGCCTGTTGGAGCCCCATGAATCTAACCCCTCTGGAGCCAAGGACATGTTGCATGCCAGGGATCACTTAGTGGGTGACTGAAGCAGGGCTGGGGTCCGGGGAGGGATCCCCAGTGAGCAGCTGATGAGCTCAGCCCGGCCACCTTGGGTAGTGCTGCTGGGAGGGTCCAGGCCCAGAGCTGGGCACTTGCCAGGGAGACCAGACGTGTGTGCTGAACAGTATCCACATGATCTTGCTTTCAAGAAGGTGGGGAATGTCAGGCCTAGAAGGAGTTGCATGGCCAGGGAGACAGCAGAGGATGTAGCGTTTCCAGACTCCAAAACCTGCTCTCAGCCTTGGGACCGGACCTCCCCAGGTGCAGCCTCAGCCCTCCAGGGCATGCATGCATCGTGCTCTGCTTTTCCTCAGGCCTTCACATATGCCATTTCCTCCGCCTAGTGCACTCTCCCCAAGCTGCTGTCTTTGCCTGGTGGACTTCCCTCCGCTTCTCACTTCAGATACTGCCTCCTCCAGGAAGCTCTCTCTGATTCCCTCAGTCTGAGCTGAGTGGCCTTGCAGGCCCTGTACTCACCTACTCAATCATTTACCCCTCTCTATCCCTGTTCATGGGTCTCTCTCCCCAGTAGAGCTGGGGGTCTTCAAAGGGCTCTAATTCTCTCTTGAATTCCCAGGCCTAACATAGGGCTGGCGACTACGGTGAGTAATATCTGTGGGCTGAAGGAGAAGGCAGACACATATAGTGGAGGGCAGGGTAGTGTGGGGAGACAGTTCGAGGGCAGGAGGGTACCAGGGTCAAAGGTGGAGGTGCCCGTGGAGGGTTGCAAAGACCAGAACGGTGCCAAGCCAGGGCACGGAGGGAGGGACAAGGGCTGAAGGGAGAGAGGCAGAATTCGTGGTAGGGTCAGGTCCCAGGGACTCTAGGGCAATGGCCCACACCACCAGCCTGAGGAGTGTGCCCTCCGAGTGAGGACAAAACAAGAAACTCTCACTGAGGAAGTGCATGGCCCCTACAATGCCTACAGTGCCCAGTTCACAGGCCCCTTAAAGACCACTAGTCTGATCGACCATTGTATAGATGAGGAAAACCAAGGCCCAGAGTCCACTGTGACATTTCTGGGTTCAAGGCCAGTCTTTGCCCCTGCAGAATTTCTCATCCATAGAGGCTCAGGGTTTCTGATGGCAAAATACTTCCCCACTGCACTCACCTGCACTCCAAGTCCTGCTGCTACGTGTTTCGGCACCTAAAGCAGAAATGTCAGTTTCAGATCCCCAGGGATCCCATGGGGCTGGGTGGGGACACTTCCCACAGCTCGGCTCAGCGGAGCAGGTGAGACTCTGCAAGAATACGTCAAACAGGCCGTGTGAACTCTTGATCTGAACTGTTGGCTACTAACTGAAATTGTGTTTAAAACCCAGACATGAAGGCTTCAAGACTGTGCAAGTCAAGCAGATCCTTCAGGGGACACACTCAAATGCCAGCTGTCTGGGAGGCCCAGTTTTGGGCCTGACTTCCTCATTATTTTGGAAATCCCCCAGAGGGGTGTCCTTGCAGCCCTTTAGTCACGGCCACCAACGGGACCACCCTCAGAGATGTTTTCCAAAAGGAGGCTCAAACTGGGAGGGCTTTGGGGGGCTGGAGTATAGTAGGGAGGGAGGAGGGGACAGAGGGCAGAGGGGAAGCTGGGGCTTAGAAGCCAACCTGCACAAGATTGAAAAAAAAAAAGAGAGAGAAGCTGCTTCTTTCTAATTTGGTCATTTATGCCATTCATATGAAATTCCTGAGTTTGTTCACTTCCTTCATTTTATTTTTTATTTTTTATAACGTTTTTCTTTTATTTTATTTTATATATATATATTTTTAAATACAGGGTCGGGTAGCCTCGATGGCTCATGCCTGTAATCCCAGCACTTTGGGAGGCCGAAGTGGGCAGATCATGAAGTCAGGAGATTGAGACCATCCTGGCTAACACGGTGGGACCTCATCTCTACTAAAAATATAAAAAATTAGCTGGGTGTGGTGGCAGGCACCTGTAGCCCCAGCCACCCGGGAGGCTGAGGCAGGAGAATTGCTTGAACCTGGGAGGTGGAGGTTGCAGTAGCGGAGATCATGCCACTGCACGCCAGCCTGGGAGACAGAGCAAGACCCTGTCTTTTACCTTTGTGTGTGTGTGTGACGGAGTCTTTTTTTGTGACGGAGTCTCTGCCTCCTGGGCTCAAACGATCCTCCTGCCTCAGCCTCCAGGTAGCTGGGACTACAGGTACCACCACACTGGGCTCACCTCCTTCATTTTACAGATGAGGAAATGGAAGTTCAGTGAAGGGGTGACTTGCTCAGAGAACCAGCAGGTGGTGGCAGGGCTGGCCTGGGGTGGGGGTAGGGGGGCAGGGGTAGAATCTGCGTCTCCAGGCTGTTTCCCCTGTCTGGAAGAAGGTGATGGTGAGTGTGCCCCACGGTGGCTTCAGCATCACACACCTTATCCCCATTTTACAGGGAGACGGAGGAACTCTTACAGGGTTCCACAGGAGAGAGAGTTGAAGATCAATCAGTAAACAACGGGGAAAGGTGTGAAGTTACAACTGAGCCCTTCCACAGACTCTCCCTAGTTCGACTCCCACCCCCACCCCAAGGGGCCCACTGGACGCTGCCCGCGCATGCCCCATCCCGTTCGTGCCCCCGCAGACCTGCGCGCCTCTGCTCTGCCCGGCTCTGCGCCTCCAACTCCGCGCTTCCGCCTTCTTCCACAGGAATCCGAAATCAGATTCAGCTGTGAAGCGCGGTTTCGGATCCTCTTTCGCTTCTCTATCTCGAGAAACTTGAAACTCTGTCCTCTACGGTTGCATCAGACGGCATCTTGAGAGTGGAGGAGGGCTGCTGAGCCCGCCGCAGGGATCCGCCGGGCCGGGAGGTCTTGCGCAACCCTAACGTTGCGGGTAGAGGGGTGTTCGCGGAGGGAATGGGCCCTGGCGGCCCTAGAGCCATCCCCGAGCGCCTTTCACCGCCAGCGGACTTGCTGTTAAAAATACAATCGACGGCCGGGCGCGGTGGCTCAAGCCTGTAATCCCAGCACTTTGGGAGGCCGAGGCGGGTGAATCACAAGGTCAAGAGATCGAGACCATCCTGGTCAACATGGTGAAACCCCGTCTCTACTAAAAATACAAAAAATTAGCTGGGCATGGTGGCGCGTGCCTGTAATCCCAGCTACTCAGGAGGCTGAGGCAGGAGAATTGCCTGAACCCAGGAGGCGGAGGTTGCGGTGAGCCGAGATCGCGCCATTGCACTCCAGCCTGGGTAACGAGAGCGAAACTCCGTCTCAAAAAAAAAAAAAAAAAAAAAAAAAAAAAAATACAATCGACGCGTCCCGTGAGTCAGAATGAGGGTGACTACTTATGGAAGAGGAAGGAGTGACGGGGGAGGGGCGCGAGGAGACTTCTGAGCTGGCTGGCCAAGTTCTCTTTTTTGGTCTCGGAGACAGTTCACTTTGTAGTAATTAGTTCAGCCACACGTCAGGTCCATGGGATTCTGTATCTGATTTATTTTACAATAAAAATATGTTTAAAATAATCAGCTACAGTTGTAAAACTGAAATTCTTCCCATTCGAATTTTCTTTTTCTTTCCTTCCTTCTTCTTCTTCTTTTTTTTTTTCTTTTGAGACGGAGTTTTTGCTCGTTACCCAGGCTGGAGTGCAATGGCGCGATCTCGGCTCACCGCAACCTCCGCCTCCTGGGTTCAGGCAATTCTCCTGCCTCAGCCTCCTGAGTAGCTGGGACTACAGGCACGCCCTACAGGCACGCACCACCATGCCCAGCTAATTTTTTGTATTTTTAGTAGAGACGGGGTTTCACCATGTTGACCAGGATGGTCTCGATCTCTTGACCTCGTGATCCACCCGCCTTGGCCCCCCCAAAGTGCTGGGATTACAGGCGTGAGCCACCGCACCCGGCCCTTCCTTCCTTCTTCCTTCCTTCCTTCTTCTCCTCCTCCTCCTTTTCCTCCTCCTCCTCCTCCGTTTTGTTTTTTGTTTATTGTTTTTGAGACAAGAGTTTTGCTCTGTTGCCCAGGCTGGAACATAGTGGCACGATCTGATTCACTGCAGCCTTGACCCCTGGGTTGAACCGGTCCTCCCTCCTCCGTTTCCCGAGTAGCTAGGATCATAGGTGTGTGCCACCAAACCTGGCTAATATTTTTTATTATTTAGGTAGAGACAGGGTCTCGCCATATTGCCCAGGCTGGTCCTGAACTCCTGGGCTCAAACGATCCTCCCACTTCAGCCTCCTAAAGGGTTGAGATAACACGTGTGAGCCACTGTGCCCAACTGAGCAGCATTTTAAGGCAGGCATTGAGTCAGTATTTCTAGGGACTGAGAAGAGGTATATATTTTTTAAGTTCCTCCAGTTTTTCAAAAGGGCAGGCAGGATTGAGAAACACTGGGCTACCATGGGGGGATTCCATATTAAGATTTTGAAAGTCACAGGCCTCGAAGGAGGAATCAGAGGCTCCCAGAAGCCCAAGTGGATGCCCTGCCTGAGCCCTCCCAGCAGGTGAGGTGCAAAGCTGGCCTTGAGCAGGAAGTCCCACTGCCCACTCCAGAGCTCTGCCCTCAGACTACTCTGAGTGTGCCTCTTTCATGCACATTTCTCTGTCATCTTTGGATTGGAGATCTTGGGGTGTGTGTGTGTGTGTGTGTGTGTGTGTGTCTCTATACTTTTTTTAAAGAATAATTTTTAAGCCAGGCATGGTAGCTCACACCTGTAAACCCAGCACTTTGGGAGGCTGAGGCAGGCAGATTAGCTGATGTCAGGAGTTCGAGACCAGCCTAGCCAACATGGTGAAACCCCATCTCTACTAAAAATACAAAAATTAGCCAGGCGTGGTGGCACATTCCTGTAATCCAGCTATTTGGGAGGCAGGTAGAGGTCTCAGTGAGCTGAGACTGTGCCATTGCACTCCAGCCTGGGCAACAGAGTGAGACTCTGCCTCAAAAAAAAAAATTAAGATTTGAATTACTGTTGCAACTATTAAGGCAATGCAGCTCTAATAAATAACCACCCAAAGATGTACATAAATAGGCAATTCAGAAATCCAAATAGCTTGTAAGCATGGAAAAGGAGTCTCACCAAGTTTTAAAGAGACACAAATTAAACCACCAATGAAACATTCTCTCACCTATACCATTGGCAAAGATAAAACGCTAATGCTGCAAAAATATGGGGAAATGAGTACTGCCTTCAAATTTATACCTGTGCAGTCTTCTAAAAGGAATTTATTACTGTGGAGCAAAAGCATTAAGCATGCATCCTGTTTGCCCCAGCAATTACGCTTCCAGGAAAAACACATACGCCAAGGTATATGTTCACTGCAGTCATGTGTCATGATTAAAGTAACTGGAAACAGCACAAAGATCCAGAAATAGGCCGGGCATGGTGGCTCACGCCTGTAATCCCAGCACTTTGGAAGGCCGAGGTGGGTGGATCACCTGAGGTTAGGAGTTCGAAACCATCCTGACCAACAAGGTGAAACCCTGTCTCTAAAAAAAAAAAAAAAAAAAAAAAAAATCGCCAGGCACGGTGGCTCACTCCTGTAATCCCAGCACTTTGGGAGGCCAAGGCAGCTGCGTTGCTTGAGCCCAGGAGTTCCAGACCAGCCTGAGCAACTTGGTAAAATCCAGTGTCTACAAAAAAATACAAAAACTAGCCAGGCCTCGTGGCGCACACCTATATTCCCAACTACTTGGGAAGCTGAGGTGTGAGGATCACTTGAGCCCGGGGAGGTCAAGGTTGCAGTAAGCCATGATCATGCCATTGTACTCCAGAGCCTAGGTGACAGAGAGAGCTTATTGAGGAAAAAAAAAAAAAAAAAAAAAAAAGATTGAGGCTGGCCAGGTGCAATGACTCATGCCTGTAATTCTAGCACTTTGGCCTGAGGTAGGAGGGTTGCTTGAGGTCAGGAGTTTGAGACCAGCCTGGCCAACACAGTGAAACCCCATCTCTAAAAAAAGTTTTTTTTAAATAAAGAAAAATCTTAACTATAAAGGGGATGAGGCTGATTGGTCTATGTGAATTGATGTGGAGAAATGGATATGTTACATGAAAAAATAAGTTTCAATCACTTCTCGAAAAAAAAAAAAATAAGTTCCAAAACAGTATTTCTATATACTCACATGTATACATATGTGTGTGTGCATATGTATTTGTGCATGCATGCATATCCATGTGTGTAGGTATATATACACAGATATGTGTGTATATATACATGCACACACAGGTATTGTATATGTGCATAAGTGCATATTTAGATATGTATGTGTGTGTATAGTAGGCATGTGTATATGTGTGTATTCGTGTTGTAACCCAGAAAAGTGTCTGAGGCAAGTCTCCATCAGTTTGGAGGTTTATTTTGACAAGGCTGAGGACATGCCCAAAAAAAGAGGCATAAGCTGCAGTGGGATCTGTGGCCCCACAATTTTTTCAGAGAAGATTTTGAGGTCTTCAGTATTAGAAGGGGAAAGAGCAGGCAGGAGGGGAAGTGGGAACGGAAAACAAAGGAGGGTGGGCAGTGAGATAAGGGGGTGCATTTCTGCGAGGCTTTGATTAGAGCTCACCAAATCCACGTGTTATCTGTGAAAGGAGAGGTGGAGGCACAGGCAATTACGCCTCCATCTCCTGCTCAGTAAATCTGCATTTGTCTCTGGGTGTCTTTGTCTCATACCTGTGAAGATAAGGTGTTAATATACATGGGAGGCCACCAGGGGAAATGTGACCTTCTATTTTATAGCTATCTGCTTAGGAACAAAAGGAAAGGCAGTTTGGCCAGGCATGGTGGCTCCCAGCACTTTAGGAGGTTGAAAAAGGTGGATCACCTGAGGTCAGGAGTTTGAAACCAGCCTGACCAACATGGTGAAAACCCGTCTCGCTGGGCGCGGTGGCGCGTGCCTGTAGTCCCAGCTACTCGGGAGGCTGAGGTGGGAGGATTGCTTGAGCCCAGGAGTTCTGGGCTGTAGTGCGCTATGCTGATCAGGTGTCCGCACTAAGTTCAGCATCAATATGGTGACCTCCCGGGAGCGGGGGACCACCAGGTTGCCTAAGGAAGGGTGAACTGGCCCAGGTCGGAAACAGAGCAGGTCAAAACTCCTGTGCTGATCAGTAGTGGGATCGCGCCTGTGAATAGCCACTGCATTCCAGCCTGGGCAACATAGCGAGACCCCGACTCTAAAAAAAAAAAGAAAGAAAGAAAGAAAAAAAGAAAATCCGTCTTTACTAAAAATACAAAAATTAGCCGGGTGTGGTGGTGGGCGCCTGTAATCCCAGCTACTCGGGAGGCTGAGGCAGGAGAATCACTTGAACCCAGGAGGCAGAGGTTGCAGTGAGCTCAGATCGCACCACTACACTCCAGCCTGGGCGACAGAGTGAGACTCTGTCTTGAAAAAAAAAAAGAAAAAGAAAAGAAAAGAAAAGGCAGTTTTTGATGTGACTCAATTTCCAAGCTTAACTTTTCCCTTTGGCATAGTGAGTTTGGGGTCCCAAGATTCTATTTTCCTTTCAGACTGTGTATTTGTACGTGTTTGTGTGGGTGTCCATGTGCATATGTGTATATAGGTACAGAAATGTGACCTACTACCTCGCTGCCTGTGTATTTATGTGTGTGTGCATGAGTAAGAAGATATTAACACTGCTTATCTCTGGGCAGTGGAATTGTAGGGGTTCTTTCACTTTTTACTGTCATACACATCTATATACAAGATTCTTACTGAAGACTCAGGGAGTCTTTATTTTTATTGTTTTTACCAGCAGAATGTACTGTTCTTCGTCTTCTTCTTTTTTTTTTTTTTTTGAGATAGAGTCGTTCTGTTGCCAGGCTGCAGTGCAGTGGCACGATCTTGGCTCACTGCAACCTCCAGCTCCCTGATTCAAGTGATTGTCCTGCCTCAGCCTCCCGAGTAGCTGGGATTACAGGCACACGCCACCACACCCAGCTAATTTTTGTATTTTTAGTGGAGACGGGGCTTCACCATGTTGGCCAGGCTGGTTTTGAACACCTGCCTCATTCTCCCAAAGTGCTGGGATTACAGGCATGAGCCACTACACCCAGCTGTTTTGATTTTTGAAACAGGGTCGATCTTGCTCTATTGCCCAGGCTAGAGTGCAGTGGCATGATCTCGGCTCACTGCAACCTTTTCCTCCCAAGTTCAAGTGATTCTCGTGCCTCAGCCTCCTCAGTAGCTGGGACTACAGGTGCGTGCCCCCACACCTGGTTAATTTTTGTATTTTTTAGTAGAGACGAGGTTTTGCCATATTGGTCAGGCTGGTCCCAAACTCCTGACCTCAAGTGATCCTCCCACCTCGGCCTCCCAAAGTGCCACCATGCCCGGCTGTACTGATTACTGATTTTATAATCGGAAAAAAAGTATAAAATATTTTTTATTTTTAAAGAAAAAAACACAAGTAATAAATATTTATTAATGAAAATGCCAACAAGAAGAATAAAAAACCCAAGCTCTCCCCAGTTTCATCCCGCAAAAGCCGCTGCAGTACCATTTTGGCCCATTTGATTCCGATCTTTCTCCTATGCCTTTTTTAAGTAGCTGTTGTTATTCAGCATAAATAATTTCACATCCTGTTTTTCTACACCTGACATTTTGATATAAGTATTTCCTCACAAATACCCCTCTGACTGACTGTATAACATGTTATGACCGTCTCGATTTTCTTAACAGCTTTCTTATTGTCAGACATTTGGCTCATCTCCAGTCTTTTGCCATCGGACTAATGCCCTGATCAGCATCTCTGTATAAATGCTTTCCTGGCCATAGGCCTTAGGACCCATTCCCAGCAGTTAAATTACTGGGCTAAAGGAAAAGAACACATTTAAGTCCCTGGCTCCTCATTGCCAGATTGCTTTCTGCACAGGTGGAGCCATGGTGCCCCTTGAAAGATAATTTTTCTTTCGTTTTCTAGTAAGTCTAGTTGCTTTTCTGAATCTTATTCCTGCAAACAGACTCAGTTTTCCCCATTTCTGTCATCTTTCCCCATGGTTTAATGGACAGAGAGGGTCCTGTGGGTTCAAATCATGGCTGGGTCTGTGACTGGCTGTGTAGCTTTGGGAAAATGACTTGACCTCCCTGGGCCTTCTCCACGTCCTTCCTCTAGCTCTTTCCTTCCTTCCTATGTGGCTTGAAAGATAATGTGCCTGGCTATGCCTTCCAGAGGTCAGGCGGGGTTGGATAGTACTGTTCTCTTTCTTCTCCAGGATTATACCAAACCTTTTCCTACAAGTTTTCCTCCAGAGATTTGGCCAGAAATGTTCCCTTGCTTTGTAAGGAGGGCCTGGTTTCCTCCCTGGTACCATGGAATGGAAAGGTGTCCTTTCCTGGAACGTCTCCCCAAGGCCAGCCTTCTCTCAAGAGAAAGACAACAGGGCCTGTTAGCTCATGGTTCGTTCAGTTTTCCCTTCCTTGAAAATCAGGGTAGAGAAGCTGCAAGTAACCTTCCTCCTCCTTGGCCTGCCCAGAGGCCAGACAAGATTCTTACTGAAGACTCAGGGAGGCCAGGCGTGGTGGCTCATGCCTGAAATCCCAGCACTTTGGGAGGCTGAGGTGGGTGGATCACCTCAGGTCAGGAGTTCAAGACTAGCCTGGCCAACAAGACAAAACCACATCTCTACTAAAAATACAAAAATTAGCTGGGTGCAGCTGGGTGCAGTGGCCCATGCCTGTAATCCCAGCACTTTGGGAGGCCAAGGTGGGTGAATCACGAGGTCAGGAGTTCAAGACCAGCCTGGCCAAAATGGTGAAACCTCGTCTTTTCTAAAAATACAAAAATTAGCTGGACGTGGTGGCAGTCACCTGTAATCCCAGCTACTTGGGAGGCTGAGGCAGAGAATTGCTTGAACCTGGGAGGCAGAGGTTGCAGTGAGCTGAGATTGCACCACTGCACTCCAGCCTGGGTGACAGAGTGAGACTCTGTCTCAAAAAACAAAAACAAAAATTAGCCAGGCGTGGTAGTGGGTGCCTGTAATCCCAGCTACTTGGGAGGCTGAGGCTGGAGAATCACTTAAACGCAGGAGGCGAAGGTTGCAGTGAGATGAGATTGCACCTAGGCGACAGAGTGAGACTCCATCTCAAAAAAAAAGACTCAGGGAAACAGCACTAGAAACCCTGGATTCACCCACTCCCACATAGATGGGAAGGGGAGAAAATACATCTTTCTTCCAACCCTCGCAAGTTCTTAGTTGAGGCACTCTCCTCAAACAAAAGAGAGATTAACAAGAAAAATAAGCATTTTTGTATTTATTTATTTATTTTTTGAGACGGAGTCTCGCTCTGCTACCAGGCTGGAGTGCAGTGGTGTGATTTTGGCTCACTGCAACCTCCACCTCCTGGGTTCAAGCGATTCTCCTGCCTCAGATTCTTGAGTAGCTGGGACTGCAGATATGAGCCACCATGCCCAGCTAATTTTTGTGTTTTCAGTAGAGACGGGGTTTCACCATGTTGACTAGGATGGTCTCGATCTCTTGACTTTGCAATCTGCCCGCCTCAGCCTCCCAAAGTGCTGGGATTACAGGCGTGAGCCACTGCACCTGTCCAAGCATTTTTAACACATGCTATGCCCATCATGTGGGAGAAATCTCAGTTCAAAAATATCTTTTGAAGTCTGGGCACAGTGGCTCACACTTGTAATCCCAGCGTTTGGGGAGGCTGAGGCAGGGGGATCACTTGAGGCCTGGAGTTTGAGACCAGCCTAGGCAACACAGCAAGACCCTGCCTCTACAAAAAATGTTACAGTTAGCTGGGCATGGGGGCTCACACCTGTAGTCCCAGCCACTTGGGAAGCTGAGGGGGCAGGATAGATTGAGCCCTGGAGGTCAAAGCTGCAGTGAGTGAGCCGAGATTGTACCACTGTACTCCAACCTGGGTGACAGATGGAAATCCTGTCTCAAAAAAAAAAAAAGCTGGGCGCAGTGGCTCACACCTGTAATTCTAGCACTTTGGGAGGCCGAGGTGGGCAGATCACCTAAGGTTAGGAGTTCAAGACCAGCCTGACTAACATAGTGAAACCCTGTCTCAACTAAAAATACAAAAATTAGCCAGGCATAGTGGTGGGCCTGTAATCCCAGCTACTCAGGAGACTGAGGCAGGAGAATCACTTGAACCCGGGAGGCAGAGGTTGCAATGAGCGGAGATCGCATCACTGTACTCCAGCTTGGGCGACACAGTGAGACTCTGTCTTAAAAAAAAAAAAAAAGTAAAGGAGGCATATTTTAGGGGTGGAATACTCTGGTTTCCTTCACATGCATCAGTTCATTCTTACATTTATTCATGAAATCATTTGTTTAGTCACATGTTTAACTCGGGTTCCTGGAGGCCTCCCGCTGGGCGCATTGCCTGGTGCCCTTGAGATGTCCCCTGGGAGCCGGCTTCTGCCCGTTACCATTGCATGGTGAGGGAGGCATTGCAGGACAGTCGTGGCTTCCCCTGGCCCCTGCTGCAGCCCTGCAGAGCTCTGCATAGTCCAGCTCACTTCCACCTCATGCCCAGCCCAGCCCTCGCTCTGCCAGACACCTGTGCTCCTGGGACTCTGCCCGGAAGACAAACTCTGTGTCCTGCCCCTCTGCCAGGCTGACTCTTGCCTATGCTTGGGTTCTAGCTCGGATCCGCCTGCTCCCAGAAACCTTTTAGTGCTGCCCAATTCTGGACGGGGTGGCTTCCGAGGCAGTCCCTCCCTTTAAGTCTGACGACATATCCTGTGGTCTTTGCCCCTTCTCTTGTAAGTTCCCCCACCCCTGGCTGCAGACTGTAACCTCTGGAGGGCAGAGATGGTGTCTGTCGCATTAAGCCTTGGATCTATTTTATCCCAAACAGTGCTCAGCATAGCCTAGGTGCCCAGTAAGCACATGGAGGGATAGATGAAGGGCATAAAGAGAGCCAGGAGCAGCAGGCATGTCGAGCATAGCTCTCTGAAAGATACAGACCTCAGAAATCCTGCCGGAGCCCAGTGGAGCTGGGATGATGAGAGGAGACCTCCAGGACGCAGGGGGCATGCGCTGGCCTTGCAGAGTGAGCAGGCACCAGACGAGCCGAGGGGAGGAGAGGCACTCCAGCGAGGGAATCGCATGAGCAAAGCCCAGACGGTACACAGCATGGTGTGTACGCATGGGCCAGCACTGGCTGGAGTGGAGGCATGGGCAGGGAGGTCCATGGGACAGGTGGGCATTGCAGGTTGCTGGCACAGAGGCAGAATGTGGAGGGAGCATGCTGGAGAGGTGAAGAGGTGGAGGAGAGATGGAAAATAGAGCATTGACTGCCAGGAAGATGAGTTTGGCATTGACCTCACAGGTATTTTTGTTCTTTATTTTTATTTATTTATTTATTGACATAGATACTTATTTATTTGCATAAAGTTACACATGCCATTTAAAAACTCCAATGGTTTTAAAAAATAAGCCCTTAACAGCTCTGAGACACGTGGCCTCTTCTGTATCCCAGGCAAGTTCCTAAATGGAGGTAGAGCACGTGTTCCTATTTTACACACTCTCATATGGGAGATAAGTGGTTAAGGAGGACTAGAAACCCAACCAGGCCTTCCGGAGTGCTGGACACACACAGCATTCCTAAGGAAAGTGACTCAGTCTCTCTTTTTTTTTTTTTGAGACAGAGTTTTGCTTTTGTTGTCCAGGCTGGAGTGCAGTGGCATGATCTTGGCTCACTGCAACCTCCACCTCCCAGGTTCAAGCGATTCTCCTGCCTCAGCCTCCCAAGTAGCTGGGATTACAGGCAAGCGCCACCACGTCCAGCTAATTTTTGTATTTTTCGTAGAGATGGGGTTTCACTATGTTGGCCATGCCTATCTCAAACTCCTGACCTTAGGTGATCCGCCCACCTCGGCCTCCCAAAGTGCTGGGATTATAAGTGTGAGCCACCTCGCCTGGCTGGGACTCTCATTTTACAAAAAATACAATAAAATAAAAATAAAATTGTTTCTTTCTTTCTTCTTTTTATTACTCCCATGAAATAGCTTGTGCTAAGGAAATTTTTTCTTTAAAAAGAAATTTTATTTGAAAAAAAGGAAGACCAGACATGGTAGCTCACACCTGTAATCTCCACATTTTGGAAGGCTGAGGCAGGAGGATTGCTTGAGGCCAGGAGTTTGAGACCAGCCTGGGCAACATAGTGAGACCCCATCTCTACAGAAAATTTAAAAATGATCACTGCTCAAACTTGAGCCAGTAATTAAAAAAAAGAAGAAAGAAAGAATGAAAATACCCAGGTGTGTGCTGTGTGCCTGTAGTCTCAGCTACTTGGGAGGCTGAGGCAGGAGGATCTCTTGAGCCCAGGAGGCTAAGGCTGCAGTTAGCTATGATTGTGTCACTGCACTCCAGACTGGGTGAGACCCTGTCTCAAAAAAGGAAAAGAAAAAGTGTTTACCAGGGGCTGGGGGTAAGGGAGGTGGGGATGGGACGTTATTGTTTAATGGGTACAGAGCTTCTGTTTTGCAAGATGAGGAGAGTTCTGGAGATGGGTGGGGTGATGGCTGCACAGCACAATGCATGTATTTCATACCAGTGAACATTGCACTTCAAAACAGCCAAGCTGGTACTTTTTTTTTTTTTTTTGAGATGGAGTCTGCTCTGATGCCTAGGCTGGAGTGCAATGGCGTGATCTCACCTCACTGCAACCTCTGCCTCCCAAGTTGAAGTGATTGTCCTACCTCAGCCTCCCAAGTAGCTGGGATTACAGGCGCCCACCACCACCACACCCGGCTAATTTTTGTATTATTAGTAGAGAAGAGGTTTCACTATGTTGGCCAGGCTGGTCTCAAACTCCTGACCTCGTGATCTGCCCACCTCGGCCTCCCAAAGTGCTGGGATGCTATACATATTTTATCGCAATTTTAAAAGTTGGGGGGAGAATTGCAAATTTTGGCTGCACGGCCTTTACATCAGAGGAGATGGCCCAGGTGCAGCCATGTGCGGTGGCTGCCGAGGCAACACGGAAGATGACAGTAATTGCTGGCATGTAAGAAGTCCCCAGAGACAGCAGGGAGAATGTGTAGGAAAGTCACCAGTTGGTCTTGTGGGACTTTGGTGGCCTCCTTAAGGAACTCTGAGGGCAGGGGCTGTGTCATACCCTCCTCTCCATACCCAGCGCCAAGATCACAGTGTGCAGTGGTGGGCCCTCAGCTAGAGCGGCTGAGGAAGTGGCTGCATCTGCGTCCGCCCACGGTGGACCCCTGCACACGGAGAAGAACTAGCTTGTCTCCCACGGAGTCTCGTGTCCTTAAACCCAGGCAAAGTGGCCTAGAGATAGTGAGAGAACAGTGAGGGTTGTTGCAGAGTAAAGCCGGGCCCTGGGCAAGGTTTGGCTTCTGCCTGGGCCTCAGCACCCCCGGCTCCAGGTCCCCTTCCAGAACTTCACCCAGGCGAGTCCTGACAGCCTCTCAGTCAGCCACACCCTGAGGCCCTTCAGGGACTGATAACACTCACTTTTGGCCCAGACTGGATCTAAACATTTCACCTCTTTTTCTTCAGAGCCCCATCCTCCAAAGGACCCTGTTCCAGCTAGTGACAAACCCAGAGGCGAGGCTGGTCATCTAGGGGCGGGAGGAGGAGGTGTCTGTGCCGTTGCTTGGAGCTGACTGTGGGCCAAGAGGCACAGGATTATAAGAGAATTATAGTTTTCTTCCTTGTGTTTTTCTGTGTTTTCTAATTTTTTTCAATGAGTATTTTTTTGAGAATCATTAGAAAAGAATACACTTTATCTGACAGGGTATATAAATACATGGGTTAAAATATTAAAATATGAAGGGTACAGCTGGGTGCAGTGGCTCACGCCTGTACTCCCAGCACTTTGGGAGGCTGAGGCGGGTGGATTACCTGAGCTCAGGAGTTCTTGACTAGCCTGGACAACATGGTGAAACTCTGTCTCTACTCAAAAAATACAAAAAAATTAGCCAGGCGTGGCAGCATGTGCCTGTAGTAGTCCCAGCTACTCGAGGCAAGGGAATTGCTTGAACCCAGGAGGTGGAGTTTGCAGTGAGCCAAGATCATGCCACTGCACTCCAGCCTGGGCAACAGAGTGAGTCTCCGTCTCAAAAAAATAAAATTAAATTAAATTAAAATAAAGGGTAAAGATTGCTTGCACGTTGCAGAGGCCAGGATTTGGAGCTCAGTGCCTGGCGCCGAGGTGCTCAAAGTGCCAGGTGCTCGAAGTGTTCGTTGAATGAGAGGCGGGGGTGGGGGTGATGGGTGGTGAGATAGCTGCCCTGACCCTCCTCCCTCACCACATCAATGTCTGTGAAGCATTTCTAGAGGATCTACTGTGCAGTAGGAACCTGGGAGCCAGGGGTGACTGGGGAGGCGGCAGGTGCAGGCGCTGGTGATGCCGTGCTATTGGGAGCCCCACTGAGGGTGCTCCATGCATCATAGGGAACCCAGACCCAGGAAACTGAGGAAGCTTCCAGAAAAAGAGAGTGATACTGGCACTGGATTGTGAGGATGGACAGGGAGGTTTTAGAGTGGGATAAGGGGATAGGCATTTCAGGTCATGAGTCCACATTCCTTCACTCCTTCATTATTCACTTGCTCAGTGATTTCACAAACAACCTTTTTTTAAAAATTAGAGACAGGGGTCTCACTATGTTGCCTAGGCTGGTCTCTAACTCCTGGGCTCAAGCGATCCTCCCACTTTGGCCTCTGAAAACTCTGGGATTGCAGGTGTGAGCTACCGTGCCCAGCTCCACAGACAACATTTATCTGCAGTCCAAACTGGATTCAAATCCTCCCACTGCGCCTCTGTTTCTGGAGAATGCTTCCAGGGTGCCTAGTATATCCCAAGTCCTGACCTAGTGACTGGAGATACAGCCACCAGTAGTAAATAAACATATGCTAGCATGGCAAGAAGAAAAGATGGCAGAATGGCAGAGAGAAAGCTGCCAGCGAGCAGATGCAGAAGGAGTATCTGGAGTGGGATCAAAGGGCAACAGCCCCCAGACTGGGGGGAAACGACCTGGGCACATTCAAAGGCAAAAGAGGCCACTGGAGATGTGTGAGCAGCAAATGGTGTGATCTGATTGGGATTGTAAAGGAACACTTTTGCTTTCACACAATAGTGACCACACTTTTTCTACAGGCACCCTTTCCACCGCACACCCTTTGGCCGGGCGCAGTGGCTCATGCCTGTAATCCCAGTACTTTAGGAGGCCAAGGTGGGCGGATCATGAGGTCAGGAGTTTGAGACCAGCCTCGCCAATGTGGTGAAACCCCGTTTCTACTAACAATACAAAAATTAGCTGGGCATGGTGGTGCACGCCTGTAGTCCCAGCTACTTGGGAGGCTGAGGCATGAGAATTGCTTGAACCCGGGAGGCGGAGGTTGCAGTGAGCCAAGATCGCGCCATTGCACTCCAGCCTGGGTGACAGAGTGAGACTCCATCTCAAAAACAACAACAACCACAACAAAAAACTGTTTGAATTTTTTTTTTTTTTTGAGATGGAGTCTTACTCTGTCACCCAGGCTGGAGTGCAATGGTGCGATCTCGGCTCACTGCAACCTCCACCTTCAAGGTTCAAGAGATTATCCTGCCTCAGCCTCCCAAGTAGCTGGGATTACAGGCGCCTGTCACCACACCCGGCTAATTTTTGTAGTTTTAGTAGAGACGGGAGTTTCACCGTGTTGTCTAGTGGTCTTGAATTCCTGACCTCAGGTGATCCACCTGCCTCCCAAAGTGCTAGGATTACAGGAGTGAGCTGCCGCACCCGGCGCCTTTGAAATTTTTTATCATTAGCCTAGACTCGCAAATGATGCATTTGGTGGCTTGCTGTAGAGTGTATATCATCTTTAAATATTTTTTCCATGCAAAACTGTGGCTACAGATTTAGTTCCTTTGATTAAGAGCAATGCCTGCCACATCACACCCCAACAACACAGTCAAGGAAGACAAGACTTTCTTTCTGGCAGAAAACCCTGGCTTCATTTTTGAAATTCAAATAAGCGTGCATCCCCATGACAACCTTCTCACTTCTGAGCCTTATCTGGGTCAAAAGAGTGCAGTGGTGGTTCCTGCCCTCGCAGCGTGCTGGGAACGCGCTCTGCCTCCAGGCACCTCCAGGCCCAGTCAGGCAGGAGTCTTGTTTGGCTCTTGTTGCCCAGGCTGGAGTGCAATGACACAATCTCGTCTCACTGCAACCTTCGCCTCCCAGGTTCTAGCAATTCTCCTGCCTCACCCTCCCAAGTAGCTGGGATTACAGGCGTCTACCACCACACCTAGTTAATTTTTTGTATTTAGTAGAAACAGGGTTTCACCATGTTGGTCAGGCTAGTTTTGAACTCCTGACATCAGGTGATCCACTTGCCTCAGCCTCCTAAAGTGCTGGGATTACAGACATGAGCCACCGTGCCTGGCAGGAGTTGTGTCTTTCTTGTGTGAGGTGGCAGGACACCAGGAAAGGGGACACGGGGAAGCTAGACAGGAGGACGGCCACCACGTGACATTGCCGTGCATCCAGGATTTGGGCATGGATAGCTTTGAGGGCGAGTTGTGTGGGATCTGCACCCAGGCTCCATGCTCTAACATGGAGGATGAAGAGTGGGGGCAAGAGAAGGAGCCTGGAGACAACCTAGAGACCACAGAGGCCAGCTGGGAGATGGTGGTGGCCTGGACCGGGGTGGTAGTAGTGGAAGTGCCGAGGGGAGGTTTAGTTCAGGAAATATTTGCCTTCTCCCTGTGTTCTGGAGCCTGGCACGCTTATTTAGAAAGGGGACTGACCTCCCTGTCCACAGGGGATGCAGGGCTGGGAAGCCACACACAAACAAAGCCACATACCACTCCAAGGTAAGGAACAATTTTCACAATCCAGTATGGCAAGCTTCCAGGCTGTGTGCACACTTCCAGATAGGCAGGGGGTTTGCAGATGAAAGGGACCCGGTGGCACAGTGCACATTTTGCTGAGAGTTGGGAATCTGGGTTTGAGTCTCTGATCTTCCCGGGGGTAACCTTGGGCAAAGTCCTTGGCCTTTCAGAGCTGCCTCTTCCCTGTTGGGACAGTAAGGGCAGTCATCTAGACCTTTCAGCTTTGAGGGTTTCAGTTCTACTTTCCTGGGTCGTGCTGGCTGTGTGCTCTCACTCCTTCTAGGGCTGCAATTTTGCAGGACTGGGATTTGGGCCCCTCTTTCTCATCAGGTGCAGGACCCAAGCACAGTGGGTCCTCAACCGCCAGGCTCACTGACTCTAACCCATCATGATCCTCAGAGACAGCAGTGGCTGGGGTGACCAGATATCCCAGGCCATGCTCAAAAGTGCCCTGGCGAGGATGATAAATTAGACGGTCATAAGTGGGCATGGTGGCTTACCCCTGTAATCCGGCACTTTGGGAGGCCAAGGTGAGTGGATCATCTGAAATTAGGAGTTCGAGACCAGCCTGGCCAACTTGATGAAACCCTGTCTCTACTGAAAATACAAAAATTAGCCAGGAGTGGTGGCGCACCTGTCATCCCAACTACTTGGGAGGCTGAGGCAGGAGAATTGCTTGAACCTGAAAGGCTAAGGTTGCAGTAAGGTGAGATTGGGCCATTGCATTCCAGCCTGGGCAACACAGCCAGACTTCATCTCAAAAAAAAAAAAAAAAATTAGATGGTCACTTTTCCACCATAGGTTGTAAGACCCACCTACAACCTAAAAGCACTTCCATCTCTGAAAGTCCAAGGGAGGCCAGAATTTGGCAGTCACCCCAAGTGGGGCGGGACACAGAGAACAATGTAGAGCCAGCTGAGTCATGGGGTCCCAGCCCCGTCCCCAGAAGGTGCCTTCTGGGCCCTGTCCTGACCTGGAAAATTAAGCCTTTGCTAGAAATACAAGCTGCTACTGGCCTGGGGGAGGGCAGCACACATCAGTTTCCAGCCCTGCTATGTGGCCTTGTTCCTGTAACTCCTAGAACAAAGCTCAATAAACCCTGCTTGTCTTTTCTTGGGCAAGGCTCCTAAGGCCTCAGTGATTACATGAAATGCCAAGTTAAGTTTTTAAGCAGATTATCTCTATGGCCAAAGACCAAAACAGTAGAAAAAGCCTTGCCCGGGGAATCGGAAACTTGAGGGTTTTGTCCCAGCTCTAGCCTCTTGCTGAGTGACCTTAGAGGAGCCTCTTGATCCCTATGGGCCTCTTCTTGTAAAGAGAAACTTCACAGACAGTTTCTCTTCCTGTAAAAGGAGGCCATTGGACTAGGGTGCTCTCTGAAGAACTGTAAGCCCTATTCTATCTATCTATCTGTCTGTCTATCTATCTATCTATCTATCTAGATGGAGTATCACTCTGTTGTCCAGGCTGGAGTGCAGTGGCACCATCTCGGCTCAGCCTCCTGGGTTCAAGCAATTCTCCCTCCTCAGCCTCCCAAGTAGCTGGGATTATAGGCACTCTCTATCACGCCTGGTTGATTTTTGTACTTTTAGTAGAGATGGGGTTTCACCATGTTGCCCAGGCTGGTCTCCAAATCCTGACCTTAAGTGATCCACTCACCACAGCCTCCCAAAGTTCTGGGATTACAGGCATAAGCCAATGTGTCTGGCCTATTTGTTTATTTTGGAGACACGTTCACGGTTCCCTGTAGCCTCAACCTTCTGGACTCAAGGGATCTTCCCACCTCAGCCTCCCAAGTAGCTAAGACCACAGGCCCACAACAGCACACCCAACTAATTTTGTGTATTTTTTGTAGAGATGGGGTTTTGCCATACTGCCGAGGCTAGTCTTGAACCCCTGGGCCCAAGTGACCCTCCCGCCTCAGCCCCGCAAAGTGCTGAGATTATAGGCATGAGCCACTGTGGCCTGCCACGTCAAATATTTGCTTGGCTTTACTCTTTTTTTTTTTTTTTTTGAAACAGTCTCGCTCTTCTGCCCAGGCTGGAGTGCAATGGGGCGATCTCAGCTCACTGCAACCTTCATCTTGGCTTCACTTCTGTGTCCGTCCCAGCTGCATTCTCTCAGTAGAGCTCCTGAACCACTTCTGGTTTGAACCTGCCTGATTCATCAATCATCGTTTGCTCAAATACACTTTCTAGGCCAGATGCAGTGTTTCACGCTTGTAATCCCAGCACTTCGGGACCAAAGCAGGTGGATCATTTGAGGTCAGGAGTTGGAGACCAACCTGGCCAACATGGTGAAACCCTGTCTCTACTTAAAAATATATACATACAAAAATTAGCCGACGGTTCCCAGCTATTCGGGAGGCTGAGGCAGGAGAATTGCTTGAGCCTGGGAGGCAGAGATTTCTGTGAGCCAAGATTGTGTCACTGCACTGCAGTCTGGGCAACAGGGTGAGACCCTGTCTTTAAAAAAATAAATAAGGCTGGGCATGATGGCTTATGCCTATAATTCCAGCCCTTTGGGAGGCCGAGGCGAGTGGATCATGAGGTCAGGTGTTTGAGACTAGTTTGGCCAACATAGTGAAACTCTGTCTCTACTAAAAATACAAAAAGTTAGCTGGGTGTGGTGGTGTGCACCTGTAGTCCCAGCTACTTGGGAGGCTGAGGCAGGAGAACTGCTTGGACCCAGGAGGCAGAGGTTGCAGTGAGCCAAGATCGCGCCATTGCACTCCAGCCTGGGTAACAGTGCAAGAGTCCATCTCAAACAACAGCAGCAAAAATAAATAAATAAATAAACAAATAAATAAATAAATAAAAACTTTCTGATTTTATTGTGCCTTGGTTTACTTTTAATTGTCTTATTGAGAATTTACAGAGTGCTGGCATGGTTAAGAGTTTTTTTTGTTGTTCGTTTTTGCAGATTTTCATTTATTCAATTAGATTAATGAGTATTAATGTTTACTTAATTTAAATTTTGTAGGCTTAATTTTTAATTTATTTTTATATTATTTTACTTCATGCTTAAAGTGAAAATAGTAGTTTTAATTACTTACAGTTACTTGACATTAGTATTTAATACTAACTTTTTCCGTTTTTTAAAGAGACCGGGTCTCCCTCTGTTGCCCAAGCTGGAGGGCAATAATGATTATAGCTCCTTGCAGCCTTGAACTCCGGAGCTCAATCAACCCGATCCTCCCACCTCATCCTATTTTAACAGGTGTTGGTATCTCAGAGTGAGGGTCTCCTTTGCCCTTCCCTGGGCCCGCCACACCAGGGTCCCCCTGAGTTTTTGCTGACTTCCTGGAAGTGGTGACATGTGGCATGGAGTCAAATGTCTGCAGCTTGGCATGTGATCCACTGAATCACATGGCTCACATAGGGCCTTCGGGGTGACCCAGATGGTTCTGAGGAGGGCTGAGCCCTGTGGCTTGGCATCCTCTGAAGCACATGACCCAAGCAGCTGCAGGCTGTGGCTTACGGTGCGTGTCCTCAAGGCTGTGACCCCAGGTGGGGCCAGAAAGCCCCAGGAGAAAGTGGAAGGAGCTGTTTGCCCTGGGGAGGGTGGGCACTGGCAATATCTCCTGCTGGGCCCCTGGACAATGTAAAGCCTTGCTTAAGGTGAGTGAAGGCCACCTCCCTCTGATAGTTCTCATGACACCCAGGAGATCAGGTTTTTAGTTATCCAGCGGAGAAAGGGTTTTCCCTGAAGGGGAAAAGATTTTTACTCATCTCTATACTTTTCCACATTTCCTTGGTTATTGATAGGGAACAAATACAGTAGTCCTCCTTATCTTCAGGGGATATTTTCCAAGAGCCCCAGTGGATGCCTGAGACCTAAGTGACACTACTGAATCCTATATATGCTCTGTTTTTTCTTTTTCTTTTCTTTTCTTTTTTTAAGACAGAGTCTGGCTCTGTCACTCAGGCTGGAGTGCAATGGTGCAATCTCGGCTCACTGCAACCTCCGCCCTCTGGGTTCAAGTGATTCTCCTGCCTCAGCCTCCCAAGTAGCTGGGATTACAGGCGTGCGCCACCATGCCCTGCTAATTTTGTGTTTTTAGTTGAGACTGAGTATGTCTATGTTGGTCAGGCTGGTCTCAAACTCCCAACCTCAGGTGATCCACACACCTCGGCCTCCCAAAGTGCTGGGATTACAGGTGTGAGCCAGCATGCCCAGTCCTGCTCTGTTTCTCTTATACATACACATCTGTGATAAAGTTGAATTCGTAAGTCAGGCACAGTAAGGGATTAACAACAATAAATAAGTAAAACAATTATAACAATGTGCTGTAATAAAGTTACATTAGCATGGTCTGTCTCTCTCTATCTTAAATGTCTTAATATTTTTGGACCTTAGTTGACCACAGGTAATTGAAATTGCAGAAAGCGAAGCCTTGGGTGAGCAAGGGGACTATTGTACTGCCTTGGTAATCAGAAAACAAACCCTGTTATCATTATTTTCATTTTTTTTCTTTTTCTTTTGAGACTGTATCTTGCTCTGTCACCTGGGCTAGGGTGCAGTGGCATGATCTCAGCTCACTGCAACCGCCGCCTCCTGGGTTCAAGCGATTCTCTCACCTTAGCCTCCGTAGTAACTGGGATTCTAGGCACACACCATCACACCTGGCTAATTTTTTTGTATTTTTTGTTAGAGATGGGGTTTTACCATATTGGCCAGCCTGGTCTCAAACTCCTGACCTCAAGTAGTCCACCTGCCTTGGCCTCCCAAAGTGCTGGGATTACTTACAGGCATGAGCCACTGCACCTGGCCACTTATTATTTTGAGACAGGATCTCACTCAACCTGTCACCCAGGTTGGAGTGCAGTGGACTTGAGTCCACTACCTCCCTGGACTCAAGTGATCCTCCTGCCTCAGCCTCTGAGTAGCTGGGACTACAGGCACTTGCCACCATACCCAGCTAATTTTTGTATTTTTTGTAGAGATGGAATTTCGCTATGTTGCCCAGGCTGGTCTCGAGCTCCTGGACTCAAGTGATTCACCTGCCTTCGCCTACCAAAGTGCTGGGATTAGATGTGTGAGTCACTGCGCCTCGACACATTATTATTTTTTAATGCCATTCCTGAGACCATAAGCATTTACCACACTGCTCATCTCAGAACTTTTTTTAAGGAATCCAGTACTGGGTGGTGGGAAGGAACATCAAGCCTGTGATCCCAGCACTTTGGGAGGCCCAGACAGGCAGATCGCTTGAGGCCAGGAGTTGGAGACCAGCCTGGCATCATGGCAAAACCCCGTCTCTAGCCAGGCACAGTGGTTCATGCCTGTAATCCCAGTGTTTTGGGAGACTGAGGCAGGCAGATCATGAGGTCAGGAGTTTGACATCAGCCTGGTCAACATAGTGAAACCCCGTCTCTACTAAAAATACAAAAAATTAGCTGGGCGTGGTGGTAGGTGCCTGTAATTTCAGCTACTTGGGAGGCTGAGGCAGGAGAATCCCTTGAACCTGGGAGGCAGAGATTGCAGTGAGCCGAGATCACACCACTGCATTCCTGCCTGGGTGACAGAGCGAGACTTGGTCTCAAAAAAAAAAGAAAGTAGAAAGCCCTGCCCCACCATTTTCTAGCTGCGTGTCCTTGGGCAAGCCACTTAGCTTCTCTGAGCCCCAATTTCCTTATACAATGGGATTAGTAATAATAACAGCCAAGTTTACTGTGGGCTTAACTTGTGCCAGGCACTGTTCTACCCACTTTACAGGTATTCACTCAATCTGTCACAACTACTCCATAAGAAAGGTACTGTGTTGGCCTCATTTTATTCATGGGGAAATTGAGGCACAGAGAAGGTCAATATTTTCTCTGGGTCACTCAGCTAGTCTATGGTGGAGCTGGGATATGAGCCCAGGCTGTCTGACCATGGGTCCTGGAAGAGCCGGCCTGTTTATTCACACTGGACCCATGGGCTTATGAAGGTTAAATGAGGTGAAGCACGTGGAAGGCACAGAACTCAGCACCCAGTAGGGGCCCAGCCCTTGCCTTCACTCCTTGCAGGGCCAGAGAGAGCCCATGCAAATGCCCAGCATCATCTGGGACACCTAGCACCAGGAGCACTGGCCTCCAGGGCCACTGTGCCACCATGGCTTGGGGCCTGGATAACCTGCCCTTTGGCTCTGACAGTCCCATTGGTGATGGGGACAGCACAATCGGAGGGGTGCAGTGCCTTGCCCAAGGTCCCGCAGGCTTTGCTGTGATAAGTGGGGACTAGGAACCAGCTCTGACTCCTATCAGGGCCTTTTCTGTAGACCACAGCCTCTGAGTCCAGGAACAGCCCCTGCTGGGATGCAGGGGATGGGCTCCATCATCTTGGATCTGAAGTGTTGTCAGACATTGATTCAGTAGCTGGGCAGTGGGGGAGGGGAGGGACTCTGGGGGTGCTGGGAGCACCTGGGCTATGGGCAGACCAGGGGAAGCAAGAGCCCAGCCCACAGCCAGCACAGCACACTCCTCGGCAGCTGCTGTTGGCAGGGTTAATGGCAGTGGACTGGGGGTCTCTCTCCTGCTCCAGTGTTGACATCACTCCAGCCTCAGCAGCCCCCTTGTCCTGCTTCCAGCACTGGGGTGAGGCCACCATGGGGATGGGGATGCCAGGTAACTACACTTTGGGGGGCTCTGGGTTGCAGAGCAGATATAGGCCCACAGCGGAGGTGGGGCTGGGAGAGGGGAGGTTGGAGAACAAGGGTCCCCCGGGATGCACAGGCTCTGGGACAGTTTCCTCACTTTCTTTCTCCACGTGGGGAAACCTCCTCCCCTTCTTAATAAATAAAAGAGAAAGAACTCCCCCCAACACCATCATTCACCTGCCGCCTCCTCCACCTGTGGATCCTGCGGATGGCGTCCTGACTGGCACACAGCTGGCTTGGTGCGAGACGCAGCTCCTCCCTGCCCGCCTCTCATTCTTACAACAGCCTAGGACCAAGGGGCTGTTAGTCTCCCACCTTCTGAATGACGATACCAAGGCCTGGTGCTCAACAGGATCTCACAGTCGGTACAGCTAAGGGATAGAGCTGGGAGTTGGACCTTAGCATCTTTTCCTCCGGACATTTTAAAGCTAGATTGCTTAAGAAAAATATTTTGTTGCTCTTTTTTTAAGAAGAAGAAGGAGGAGAAAGAGAAGAGGAAGAAGAGGGAAAAGGAGAAGAAGGAGGAGGAAGAGGAGGAGGAGAGTGAGGTGGAGGGGAAGAGGGAGGAGGAAGGGGAGCGGGACGGGAAGGGACCAGTAATTACACTTATGGGAGCTCTGGGTTGTGGAGCAGATATAGGCCCATGGCATCCTATTAGGACTCAGTCAAACTCCTAATAGGATAAAGAAACTCTGAAGATAGGATCATACCTTATAATGGGAATCTCCAGAAAACCTAAAGATTCAGAGGCCCTAATTCCCAGCCCACTTGTGTCCAAGGACATTTAAGACACAAACGTCCAGCCTGAGCCAAGTGTGTTCTCAGTCCACTGCCCTGAGGATTGGGATAGGTGTCACTGTGGGAGCCAGAGGCCAACTGTGCAGTGTCTTCATAGGGTGTCACAATCTTGATGAAGATACTGGGGTCCAAGGATCTTGGTTTACCTGGCCCAAAGAAAAGGTGAACGTTATCAGGGTGAGACTCCTGAACAAACTTACAAGAGTCTGATACATAAACCAGACTAACAGTCCTTGACCCTGGGGACAGCTCTGTCACCCTAACAGTTATCTGCACAGCTGAGCAGCACACTCCACCTCTGAGATCAGACTGGTCAGGCAAGTTATAGTGTCTGCTCAGGTATGTGGAATGGGAGTGTAGACAGATGGTGCGTGATGGCATCAGACCCCCGGTGGCCTGCTGGATCTTTGTACTTTGTGTCTGCTTGCCTTGGGTGGGCAATTCTGATTCTCAATGGAGACAACATTGCATAGACTTCAGCCCCAAATGATCTTGGGCTTGAATCCTGGTTCTGTCAGGACCAGGGACATCCTAGTCCCTCGTCAGCCAAGGACATCCTAGACCAAGTCGGCCTCTCTGAGACTTGGTTTCCTTATCTGTAAAATGGGAATAATCAAACACTTGATTCAAAAATTGGAGGCCTGGCTAGTCACGGTGGCTCATGCCTATAATCCCAGTACTTTGGGAGGCCAAGGCGGGTAAAGCATGAGGTCAGGAGTTCAAGACCAACCTGGCCCACATGGTGAAACCCTGTCTCTACTAAAAATACAAAAACTAGCTGGGCATGTGGTACACACCTATAGTCCCAGCTACTCAGGAGGCTGAGGTGGGCAAATTGCTTGAGCTCAGGAGGTTGAGGCTGCAGTGAGCTGTGATCACACCACTGTGCTCCAGCCTGGGCAACAGAGTGAGACTCTGCCAAAAAAAAAAAGAAAAGAAAAGAAAGAAAGAAGAAGAAAGATTGGAGATTGGCTAGGTGTAGTGGCTGTAATCTCAGTGCTTTGGGAGGCCAAGGCGAGAGGATCACTTGAGGCCAGGAGTTTGAGACCATTTTGAGACTGGCCTGGCCAACATACTGAGATGCTCTCTTTATTTTATTTTATTTTATTTTTTGCTGTCTTTATTTTAAAATAAAATAAATAAAGATTTGAGATCATGTATATATTGGCGGGGTGCGGTGGCTCATGCCTATAATCCCAGCACTTCGGGAGGCCAAGGCAGGGAGGTCAGGAGTTTGAGACCAGCCCGGCCAACATGATAAAACCCCATCTCTACTAAAAATACAAAAATTAGCTGGATGTGGTGGTGCACACCTGTAATCCCAGCTACTCAGGAGGTTAAGGCAGGAGAATTGCTTGAACCTGGGAGGCAGAGGTTGAAGTTAGCTGAGATCAAGCCACAGCACTCCAGCATGGGCAGCAGAGCAGGCCTCCATCTCAAAAAAAAGAAAAAGAGATTATGTATATATAGAGTGATCAGTTGAGAGCCAAGTATATTAACAGGTGTTATAAGTAGAATTTTTGATGCCACAAAAGAAGTAGCACTCGAATATAAATTTCCTCAGCAAGGCAATTTACTTCTATAGAAGTATGCAGCTCAGAGATGGAACAATGGTGACCGCACATTTGGACAAGGGAGGAAAAGGGGTACTTATGCCTGATGGGGGTCACTCCTACTGCTGTGTAGTTCCCCTATTGGCTAGGGTTAGACTGCACAAGCTAGACTAATCCCAGCTGGCTATTTTAAAGCGAGCAGGGGTCTGAGCTGGAGTGGCAGGGTAGGTGGCTTGGCAGGAAGGTCAGTTACGGGTGGGTCAGAGCAGGTAGCCAGGGGTAATGACCTAGGTCAAAGAAGGTGACCAGAGCAGGTGACTGGAACGGGTGTCTGGTATAAGTCAGAGTGGAGCTGGGGGTCGTGGGAACAGATGTGAACTACTGATTAGAACCAGTGAAAAAGGTTGTTTACTGGAATTACAAGGAAGTTAAACTTTAAAATAGAGAATTAAAGAATAAGAGAGCTGAACATACTGACATACTGATTCTTTGAAGAGAAACTTGGGGTTCACTGTATCTAACACAGGCAACCAATTAATACCAGTTACTATTATTATTATTAAGACAGGGTCTCGCTCTGTTGCCCAGGCTGAGTGCAGTGGTGTGATCATAGCTCAAGCAATCCTCCCGCCTAAGCCTCCTGAGTAGCTAGGACCACAGGCCCACATCACCACACCCAGCTAGGAAGCTTTGGTTTTGAGATATGCTAACATAGTCAGTTTGATTATAGCCCAGTTTTTGCTTTCCTTCTCAGACTCAGAAACAACTGATCGCATCTCATCTTTGTTATGTTCACCCTCCAAGTTTACAGGAGAGTAAGGGCTCTAGAAGCAAAGTCATCTGAAATTTGGAGAAGGAAAAAGATGCCTGAGGCTAAAGGAAGCAGGGAGGCTTCCCAGGAGGTGAAATGCAGCAGGGCCTTGAAATAAAGCAAGGCTTTGATAGATGCCAGGCACGAGATATAATCTGATAAATTGACAGGACTGTGACTCAGGAGCGCTGGCTCTGGCCTCAGTTCTATTATTTACTGGTGGTGGGAGCAGTTAAGTCACTTCCCCTCTTTGAGTTTACTAAGGCTCTCCTTCTGACATCCACAGATGGATGGCTGAGGCCTGAGAGCCTCCTGAAGTCAGTGCAAAATGTGTCTGAGCAGCTGGGCGCGGTGGCTCACGCCTGTAATCACAGCACTTTAAGAGGCTAAGGTGGTGGATCACCTGAGGTTGGGAGTTCAAGAGGAGCCTGGCCTCATGGAGAAACCCCGTCTCTACTAAAAATACAAAATTAGCCAGGCGTGGCGATGCATGCCTGTAGTTCCAGCTACTCAGGAGACTGAGACAGGAGGATCACTTGAACCTGGGAGGTGGAGGTTGCGGTGAGCCAAGTTCATGCTATTGCGCTCCAGCCTGGGCAACAAGAGCAAAAAAAAGCGTCTCAAAAAAAAATGTGTCTGAGCATTTTTCTGGCAGAGTGTTCTCAGCTTTCATCAGATTCTCTAGGGGCTCTGACTTCACCAACTTGCAGACTGCTGCAGTGACTCAGCAGCTCCCGCCCTGCCCCACTGCCCTGCTGCCGCTGACTCACCAGCTCATGCAAGGCCTGTCCTAGCAGCTCCTGTTTAAACTCCCCAAGGGAGCAGCTGACGGGGGCCGCCTGTCCAATAGGAATAACATCTGGGGGCAAAGCTGTGCGGCCAGGCCGCATCCCGTGCACTGACCAGCCCCCAGAATAGACTGACTGACCGGGAGTGTGATCATTCACAGCCCAGAGGGTGACAGGGCCTCAGGGTGCCGAATGGGGCATGTGTACGAGGAGCCCTGATGGAGCTGCAGCCCGGCCAGCAACCTGGCTTCCCTGGAGTGGGGAGAGAACATTGAGCCTCTTTTGTGGCCTTTCCACTCAGCCTGTGGGCTTCATTTCTGGGTCTTGAGCCCTTGGTACAGTGCCTGCTATATACCAGGTTCTCAATAAATGTACAGTCTAAGGCTGAGATGGGTAGGCAGGAGTTTACTGGGGTATGTCCTATTGTGATCCTGAGGACGTACCCCAGTAAACTCCTAAAACAATAACAGACAAAATGAGAAATGCTGTGGAGATGTGGACAGAGCCCAGTGGGAACAGTGAGGAGGAAGTGTCCACCATGTCCGAAAGCATAGCAAAGGCTTTCCTCTGGCACTATCTTTTTTTCTATTTATTTGTTTATTTTTGAGATAGGATCTTACTCTGTTGGTCAGGCTGGAGTACAGTGGTGTGATCTCGGCTCAAACTCTGCACCTCCGCCACCAACCCCAGGTTCAAACAATTCTCCTGCCTCAGCCTCCTAAGTAGTTGGGACTATAGGCACATGACACCACACTCGGCTAATTTTTTGTATTTTTAGTAGAGATGGGGTTTTGCCGTGTTGGCCAGGCTGGTTTCAAACTCCTGATCTCAAGTGATCCACCCACCTTGGCCTCCCAAAGCGCTGGGATTATGGGTGTGAACCACCGTGCCTGGCCTTAAATGGATTTTGAAGGATATATAAGAGTTTACCAGAGAAAGAGGTAGGAAATAGAATTTGAGGTAGGGGGTGGGGGTATTTATAAGGCACATAAATGTGAATCTGCATAGCTTATTTAGACAAGCTTAGAGAATGTGGGCAGAGTAGGTGGAACGATGGGATGGAGGGCAAGGCTGGAAGTTTGAGGGAACAGAGATTGAAAAGTTGGTCTAGGACAAAGGCCTTCTATTCTGTAAAGCAGGGGTGTCCATTCTTGTGGCTTCCCTGGGCCACACTGGAAGAAGAAAAATTGTCCTTGGCCACATATAAAATACACTAACACAAATGATAACTGATGTGGTAAAAAAAATAAAATCACAAAAAAACTCATAATGTTTTAAGGAAGTTTTTGAATTTGTGTTGGGCTGCATTCAAAGCCATCCTGGACTGAACGTGGCCTGCAGGCCATGGGTTGGACAAGCTTGCTGTAAAGAAATGGTCAGAGAAGTCGAAGGATGACTGAGCCAAGTAGAGTATAGTGGTGGAGTTACTACATAGATTCTCCTTTCAGGACCAAGCCACCCCTGCTTCTCCACCATGGGGTTGTCTGCTGAGGGCTCACAATTGTGCCCTCTCCAGGAATTCTTCTCAGCCAAAGGAGCCCCTCATCCAAGCTTATACTCCCTTCCCTGGGACATATACCCCTTACCCCCGTTGACAACCATTCTGCAGCACCATCCCTGCAATGCAGTATGGGCTAAGGCCAATGTTGCAACTTCATTGCAGTTCAGTTTCCCGTCTTGCTGCCTTCATTGCCTCACAGGTATGATTCTGAGGACATACCCCAGTAAACTCCTGCCTACCCATCTCAGCCTTAGATTATGGCTCCCAGGCAACCCCATCTGAGACAGATGGCAAACATGTCAATCCAAGAGCCAACTTTGAAAGCAGTGGAGTACTGATGGCCAGGCATGGTGGCTTACACCTATAATCTCAGCACTTTGGGAGGCGAGCAGATCACCTGAGGTCAGGAGTTCAAGACTAGCCTGGCCAACATGGTGAAACTCTGTCTCTACTAAAAATACAAAGAATTAGCTGGGTGTGGTAGCACGTGCCTGTAATTCCAGCTACTCAGGAGGCTGAGGCAGGAGATTCACTTGAACCCGGGAGGCAGAGGTTGCAGTGAGCTGAGATTGCATCATTGCAATCTTGTTGCATTGGGCAACAAGAGCAAAATTCCATCTCAAAAAAAAAAAAAGAAAAAAAGAAAGAAAAGAAAACAGTGGAGTTGAGAAGGCTTCAGGAGGCAAGGTCTATTGGTGGTGTCTGCCGTGAATGAGGAAGTGGGCAGTGGGTATGTGTGTGGCGCATATTCAGCATCCCTGCAGAGTGGCACTATGTCACTGATGCCAAAGGTGGGGGTGGGAGGAGACGACTTGTAGAAAGGAGAAGCAAACCACCGGTGCCAGCTGCTAAAGGGAACAGAAGGTGCTGGTGGAATTTCCAATAAGGAATTGACTGTCTACTTTCCAGAAGCCCTCTGGGGGATCGGTGGGCTGGGTTAGACTTAGCTGGGAGGGGAGCAGTAGATATGGTGAGTGTATACTGCCATACTGAGTATATGGCACTGAAGGGAAGGTAAGAGACAGCACAGTGGCTTCTGTGACAGTCAAAAGTGAGGAAAGATTTCTTTTAGGATGGAAGAGCCTTGGGCATGCATACTTATAGTCTGACAGGGAAAAGTGCACAGTGAGAGACTGAAGATATAAAAAAGGAAACGGTCTGGACGCAAAGGCTTATGCCTGTAATCTCGCCATTTTGGGAGGCAGAAGCAGGTGGATTACTTGAGGTCAAGAGTTTGAGACCAGTCTGGTGAACATGGTGAAACCTTGTCTCTACTAAAAATACAAAATTAGCCGGGTGTGGTGGCACACGCCTGTAGTCCCAGCTACAAAGGAGGCTGAGGCAGGAGAATAGCTTGAACCCAGGAGATGAAGGTGGCAATGAGCTGAGATCATGCCATTGCACTCCAGCATGGGTGACACAGCAAGGTTCCATTTCAAAAAAAAAAAAAGAAAGGACAATTGACACAGAAAAGTACCCGAGGGGTGATATTAGACATATTTACTGAGGCTAGGTGTGGTGGCTTATGCCTGTAATCCTAGCACTTTGGGAGGCCCAGGTGGGTGGATTGCCTGAGCTCAGGAGTTGGAGACCAGCCTGGGGAACAAGGTGAAACCCTGTGCCTACTAAAAATACAAAAAATTCAGGTGTGGTGGTGTGCGCCTGTAATCCCAGCTACTACTCGGGAGGCTGAGACAGGAGAATTGCTTGAACCCGGGAGATGGAAGTTGCAGTGAGCTGAGATTGTACCATTGCACTCCAGCCTGGGAAACAGAGTGAGACACTGTCTCAAAAAAACCGCAGAACGACAACAACAAAAATAAATAAATAAAAAATAAAAATATCCACTGATGATTCCTGGTGATATAGCAGTTAGGAAATAATTGATTAAACAAAGTGAAGGATGTGAGCATCAAACAACCAAAATGGACAGAATATCAGTCCTGCCGGGCACAGTGGCTCACGCCTGTAATCCCAGAACTTTGGGAGGTCGAGGTGGGTGGATCACGAGGTCAAGAGATTGAGACCATCCTGGCCAACATGGTGAAACCCCATCTCTACTAAAAATACAAAAAAATTAGCCAGATGTGGTGGCGTGCGCCTGTGGTCCCGGCTACTCGGGAGGCTGAGGTGGAAGAATCACTTGAACCCAGGAGGCAGAGGTTGCAGTGAGCCAAGATTGCGCCACCACACTCCAGCCTGGTGACAGAGCAAGACTCCATCTCAAAAAAAAAAAAGAATATCAGTCCTGTCCTAAATGTCACAGGAGCTGATCAGCAAAAGTATAGTAGTGTTTAGTGGCTAAACTTGCAAAGGGGAGGAAAATACATAAAGCCTTGCAAAGAAGAGGAAGGACATCTCCTTCTTAGAGAAAGGGAAGGAGTAAAACAGTAAATGGGTGTGAAATAAGTTAAAAATTACATAGGGGCTTAAGCATTGTTAAAAAGATTGGGATTGTAGCAGAAAACTGAAGATAACAAAAACTTATTCAAGATAGGAGTTTGCATACGTAAATAAAACCTACAGGGGACAGCCTAGAGCGGGTATAATCATCAGGGATGCAGGTGTCCCTCTTGTTGCTCTGTCATCCTTAACGAGGCTTCTACCTCATGGTCCAGGATGGATGCTTGAGCTCCCGCCATTATGTTTGCAATCCAGGCAGGGTGCCAAAGAAAGGAGGTTATAGTAGGGTTGATATTTAGCTGATACTTATCAGTGGAACTGTAATTAATTTATAAAGAGTAATTAAATTATAAAGAGCTGGGTACGTGTAATCCCAATACTTTGGGAGGCTGAAGTGGGCAGATCACCTCATGTCAGGAGTTTGAGACCAGCCTGGCCAACATGGTGAAACCCTATCTCTACTAAAAATACAAAAATTAGCTGGGCGTAGTGGTGCAGGCCTGTAGTCCCAGCTACTTGGGAGGCTAAGGCAAGAGAACCACTTGAACCAGGGAGGTGGAGGTTGCAGAGCTGAGATTGTGCCACTGCACTGCAGCCTGGGTGACACAGCAAGACTCCATTTCAAAAAAAAAAAAAGAATAAAAAAATAAATAAATCATGAATAATTTCTATACCAGTTGGCAACAGTTGCTAGCCCCCTGATGCACATACCCCCTGATGCACACACCCCCTGCTGGCTCATCCCCAGGAACTATCCACCCCTCCAAGACAGCAGCCTGGCTCAACTGGGGCCTTCTAGGACATTCCCCTAGCACTATGGCCAGTTAACTGGCAGTACCATTTGTTAAATATTTGAATATTTACACTGGATATATGCCTTCCTTTAAAGAATAGCACCTAGAAGTCACAAATTGGGTACTTGTTCTTTTATTTCATTGGCCACAATGAAGTACTGCGGCTGCAAGGGAGGTTGGGATGTGTAGGTTTTTTTTTTTCATTCAAGAATTTTCTTCCTAGACCAGGGATATGTAGTTTCTATTCTAGGTGGCTACGCTCCCTCTTAGAAATCGGGGGTCTGATTAGTAACTGTCAAGTCAAGGAGAAAGGGTTGAAGAATCTTAGAGGGTGTAGCAGACTGTGCCACAGGGGAGGCTAAATAGGTGCCAAGAAGCACAGAGGGCTTGGTGAGCTTGGCTGCACTGTTGAGTGCTCCTGCAGCCCAGGGGTGGTAGGGGTATAGGAGGAGATATCAGAGGCTGGGAATTGGTGGTGATGGGAGAAGTGTCCCTGGGACAGCCTGAGCCTGCCTTGAGTGATGCCTGAGGTCTCATTCTAGGCAGAAGGACAAATGTAGCCTGGAGGGCCTGAAGGCCAGAGGTCTCAAAGAGGAAGATGCTGGAGGGAGGGAACCTGTCATTGTTTGAGACAGGGCAAGGGATCAGGGGAGGCTTCCAGGGCATTCGGGGGCTCCAGGGTGGCTGTTTAGGGAGCGGAGTGGAGCTTTGGGGACAAGCAGGTGGGCTGGGGCTTAACGGTAGTTACATCTTGTCTCCTTGGCTGTCTTGGCCAAGAACTTTCAGCTGTAGAAAAAGTAAGAGATGGAAGCCATCTGGGGCCACAGGGAACATCACCATTATTATTTGAGATGGGGTCTTGCTCTGTTGCCCAGGCTGGCATGCAGAGGTGCGCCACTGCAGCCTCAACCTCTTGGTCTCAAGCCATCCTCCCACCTCAGCCTCCAGAGTAGCTGGGATCACAGGTGTGTGTCAGCACACCTGTCTAACTTTTGCATTTTTTTTGGTAAAGACAGGGTTTTGCTGTGTTGCCCAGGCTAGTCCAACTCCTGGGCTCAAGTGATCCTCTCTTGGCCTCCCAAAGTGCTGGGATTACAGGCATGAGCCACTGCGCCCAGCTGGAAAATTACTGAAAGGATCTGGCAGGTGGGGATTTCAAGAGATTCCAGACACAAAAATTGGGGCCTCATGCAGAACTAAGATCCAGAACTGGAAGGCCATCAAGAACCCTTAAGCATGGCTCATACTTCTAAGGAAAACATGTCTTTTCACTTCCTTGAAGATTTGAGCTCCCAGAGGGTGGAGGTGGAAGGAATTTTCTTTTCTCTTTTAAATTTTCCTACATTAATTTTGTTCTTTAAAAATTATAATGTGGACATTTCCATGAGTGAAATAACGCAAGATGAGTTAATCCAAAGTCAGAATTTCCTTCCTGCTTCCAATTCTCTGTTCCCCTCCTGGCTGCAATTCTGCATCTGTGGGAGGAAGAGGAACAGGGTGGAGGGCTGTGGCTGCCCCTGCATCCCATCTTTGGGGTGCTGCAGGCTGCAGGATCTTTTGTTTTGTTTTGTTTCTTGGGATTTTTTTTTGAGACAGAGTCTCGCTCTGTCACCCAGGCTGGAGTGCAGTGGTGTGATCTCGGGATCTCGGCTCACTGCAACCTCCACCTCCCAGGCTCAAGCAATTCTCCTGCCTTAGCCTCCCGAGTAGCTGGGATTACAGATACATTTCACCATACCTGACTAATTTTTGTATTTTTAGTAGAAATAGGGGTTTCACCATGTTGTCCAGGCTGGTCTCAAACTCCTGACCTCAAGTGGTCTGCTTGCCTGGGCCTCCCAAAGTGCTGGGATTACAGGAGTGAGGCACTGCGCCCTGCGGGATGCAGGATCTTGAAGCTCCCCACCGGTTCTGCCGTCCTGTCTGGGGAGTCAGCAGCAGGGCTTACTAGCAGATGGGGTTTGGCCTCTTGCTCTGCCCATGTTTCTTGGGACCCACATTCCTGGCAGACTTGCCGCAGCCTAGACCTTGCTCCCTCCTCCTCCTATTTCAAAGCTGCTTCAGTACTGCTGCTCTGTCCAGCCAGTTTCCTCAGTCATCTCTTCATTGTTCAGTACTTGGGATCTTTCCAGCTTCCACCATTCTAAAGCGCCCTTCTGTGAACACTTTGGACAAAATATTCCTTCACTTCTCGAGTATTTCCCTGAGGGTACATAGCTAGGAACGGCACAAGAGAGCCAGAGGGTTTGAGCAGCTTCACAGCTCTTGTTGCCAACACGCAGATGGTTCAGAAGGCTTTTTTCTTTTTTTAAAAGAGGATTTAAGCATCTACTGACTTGGCAAAGAAAAAAAATTAATAATAATCTACTTACTGCTTTTATATTCTTTATTAAAATTCTGTCCTCATGGGGTTCAGTAGGAGGCAGATGAAGTAGCATATTACTGTTGAGTTACAGGTGAGGAGATGACAGGCAGCAAAGGTTTATCTCAAAAACATTGACATATTCCTCTAGGTATGAAGAAGGAGGAATACTTAAGAAAAAAAAAAAGGTCGGGTGCAGTGGCTCATGCCTGTAATCCCAGCACTTTGGGAGGCTGAGGCGGGTGGATCATGAGGTCAGGAGTTCAAGACCAGCCTGACCAAGATGGTGAAACTCTGTCTTTACTAAAAATACAAAAAAAAAAAAAAAAAAATTAGCTGGGCATGGTGACATATGCCTGTAATCCCAGCTACTCAGGAGGCTGAGGCAGGAGAATTGCTTGAACCTGGGAGGCAGAGGTTGCAGTGAGCCGAGGTTGCACCACTACACTCCAACCTGGGTGACAGAGAAAGATTCCATCTCAAAAAATAAATAAATAAAAATAAAACAGTAACAACAACAACAAACAAAACAGAAAAACATGTCAGGCGTGGTGGCACGTGCCTGTAATCCCAGCTACTCAGCAGACTGAGGCAGAAGAATCGCTTGGTAGGCAGAGGTTGCAGTGAGCCGAGATTACACCACTGCATTCCAGCCTGGGTGACAGAATGAGACTCTGTCTCAAAAAAAGAAAAAAAAAAGAAAGAAAGAAAGAAAAAGAGTTCTGGTTCAGGCTCTGTTGTTAACCAGCCCTGACATGTCAGTAGGACTATCAGATGAGACGGGATGATCTGAGGTCTCTGAGCTTCCTTTTGGCTTGGGGTCTTAACAACTTTGCTTTTAACCAGCTGTTGTGTGGTCTGTCTCAGGTCTCTACCTGGCCTTGGGAAACCCAAAGGTGGAGCAGCCACAAAGTCTCCATCTGGCCACTGAGGCCGACCTGCGATGTGTCCAGTTGAGACCTCACGTTTTGTCTCATCTCCCTCAGCTGCCTCACAAGATCCACTGCGGTACATGGTGCACACTTCCCCATCTGGCTCCCCAGAGGAAGTCAGAGCTGTGGTGGAGGGCTGTGGGGGAGGTTGTGGGATTGCAGGGGAGAACTGAAGGTTCTGAGGTCTTAGTCCATGGGGCTGTTCTCCAAAGGGGATTGCAGATTGGAGGAATTGGGAAGAACTTTAGGTTTGCCCTTCCTGGGTCAGGAAACCTGGCTTCAGGCCAGGTTCTGTCTCTATCTGTTGTGTGACCTTCGATAAATGTCTGCCCTCTCCTGTGCTCAGTTTCCCTCCAGGTACAATGTGGGAATGGGAGTAAATGACCTCTAAGGGCCTGCCCTAAGGGGCTAAGATTCCCCTCCTTTCCCTGCCTTGGGGTTGGCAGGTTCCTGTCCTTGCGGAGGTGGTCATCAATCTCTGCTCAGGACCTGGCAGGGGCAGCCACAGGCAGAGGGTGACTGGCTTTGTGTGGGCCACCCAGGCCTTCCTTTCTTATTCTGGATTCAGGTGCGGGCTGGACATGGTGGTGCTGCTCCTGTCTGCAGCAAGGCAGAGTTTTAGCTGGGTTCTCAGATTCTGGCTTTGCTTCTTGTTCCCTTCTCCAGAGGCTCAGGTACTTCCTCTTCCTAAGTCCCTTTCCTCTACTGCCTCTATCTCCACGGACAAACCATGGTGGAGTCTTGGGAGGGATTGTATTTAATACTGAAAAGGCTGTCTGTGGCTCATGGGGAGACCCACAGTCTGGTAAAGGGGATTGCACAAGTGAAATGTTAAGGAGGAAAGAAGGGCACCGAATAAAGCTGCTCCTAAGTACTAGAAACATGATTTGGAAGACAGTGTGGGTCTGGTGGTTAAGTCTGAATCCTAACTATATGAACTTGCATATATTGTTATTCCTTTTTTTTTTTTTTTTTTGAGCTGGAGTCTTGCTCTGTTGCCAAGGCTGGAGTGCAGTGGTGCAGTCTTGGCTCACTGCAGCCTTTGCCTCCTGGGTTCCAGTGATTCTCCTGCCTCAGTCTCTCGAGTAGCTGGGATAACAGGTGCACGCCATCACACCCTGCTAATTTTTGTATTTTTAGCAGAGACGAGTTTTCGCCATGTTGGCTAGGCTGGTCTCGAACTCTGGACCTCAGGTGATCCGCCCACCTTGGCCTCCCAAAGTGCTGGGATTACAGGCATGAGCCACCAAGCCTGGCCTGTTGTTAACCTTTTTTGAGTTGTTGGGGGCTCAGAAAACATGTTCAAAATATGGCACTTTGACATGCTCAGTACTTTGAACTAAAGGAGATTAGAAGGTCGCAGAAGCAAAGTCCTTGGCCTTCTTCTGTCCTCCTGTCTGTCCCCGCTCTTTCTCCCCAAAAGCGGGTGAATTCCTCTTCCCCAAGGTGGGTCATAGAATCCAGAAAGCCTGTGTCCCAAAGCCATCCATAAAATCTAGAAAGGTCAGTCTCTTTTATTCTCCTTTTTCCTTTGAAGACCCTCCTTCTAGAGGGTTCCTGCCCCATACCCAGGAGGAAGGAATGCTTCACAAAGGTCAAGGAGAATCTGAACCGACAGGTCTTGCTGGGTTTCCCCTCACTCAGTCACCATTAACACACACCCTTGACTAAGTATGTTTCTACATGTTTATTTTCCGTCGAACCTCGACATGAAAATAAAGTTTCCCCTGGGTCTTTGGATCTTAATTTCTGAAGGTTTCTCTGCCACATAAAACGTTGATGACATCCATTTGTTATGCTTTTCTCTTGTTAAGCTGTCTATTGTTACAGGAGTGTTGGTTGTAACTGTTATGATCGCTTACGACGGGTGAGGAAAGGTGTTACATCTTTAACGGTACTACAATGTAAGGCCTAAAAGTTTTTTATTTTTATTTTTTCCATTATTATTTTTTTTATTTTGAGAGGGGCTTTCTGGAAAGCCTGCTAGACAAATTCTAAAAGAGCTGTAACACTCTTTTTATTTTTATTTTTATGGAGACTCGTCCTGTCGCCCAGGCTTGTAGTGCACTGGTGCGATCTCAACTCATCATCACCTCTGCCTCCCAGTTTAAACGATTCTCTTGCCTCAGCCTCCCAAATAGCTGGGACCACAGGCGCCGGCTACTATAACCGGCTAATTTTTTTGTATTTTATTTTATTTTTTTGTAGAGATGGGGTTTCGACACCTTGCCCAGGCTGGTCTTGAAGTCTCCGCCCGCCTCAGCCTCCCAAGTGCTGGGATTACAGGCGTCAGCCACCGTGCTCGGCCAATAATGTGAGATTCTCTTTTTTTTTTTTTTTTTTTTTGAGACAGGCTTTCGCTCTTGTTTCCCAGGCTGGAGTGCAATGGCGGGGTCTCGGCTTACCACAACCTCCGCCTCCCGGGTTCAAGCGATTCTCCTGCTTCAGCCTCCCGAGTAGCTGGGATTATAGGCATGCAATGCGCCACCACTCCTGGCTGATTTTGTACTTTTAGTAGAGACAGGGGTTTCTCCAAGTTGGTCAGGCTGGTCTTGAACTCCGGACCTCAGGTGATCTACCTACCTCAGCCTTCCAAAGTGCTGGGATTACAGATGTGAGCCACCGCGCCAGGCTACAATTTAAGATTCAAAAGTTATTTTACATATATAATATCTGAACTATTCAATTACTAGGGTTTTCCTTTTGTGACCTTTCGCTTCCCTTTCTCCAAGTTCTTCCTCCCTCTTCCCCATCCCCCTTCCCTTCGCTCCTCCCATTGCCTCTCCCTAGCTGGCCTCCTTCGCGCAGGCGCCCTAAGCGACGCTGAGTCAGGGTGCGGGTGAGCCCGGGCTGGGCCGGCCGGGGCGGGGCTTGCGCCTGCGCACTGCACGGCATCTGGGCTGGGCAGATTTATATCTGCTGGGGATCAGCTGACACTCTGCATTGCAGACTGCGGAGTCGGACGGCGCGATGTATGCTCTTTTCCTCCTGGCCAGCCTCTTGGGCGCGGGTAAGCTTGGACCCTCAGCCTGTGGAGGAGGTGCCTCGCAGCGTCCATCGGCCCCAGAGTGGGCTGTGCCTGGCCTGACTCCTCAGCTCCCCCGGCCCAGATGGCGAGGGGGCGCGCATTGCGCAGGCGCGTTCTCCTGCTTTTTCTGTCAGGGCGGCCGCGGCTGCGGGGGCAGGCTGCGGAAATATCCCCGGGAGGGCGTCCCAGGCCCTGGGCGGCATGTCTTTCGAGGCCCGAGTGGGTTCCTGCGCGGCTGGGTCCTCCGGGGCCTTCCGTCAGGCTGCCCTTTTAACTGTGGGGGTGGCTCTTGTAGGGTGACCCCTTGGGCAGCTGTGTTGTGCCTGTGCAAGGCGCACGTGATCCAGGTGGGCTGGAGCCGGGTCCCGCAGGACACTGTGGCCGTTGGCTTCAGTTGCCTGTTTGTAAAAGGGTATCGAAGCTGCAGGAAGCACATGTTTATTATATACGTTGATGTTTGCGTATATATTTACTCGGGATTCTAGGTGTTGACAAAACGAGTCAAACTCCGTAAAATATTTTTAGAGACTTACTCTGAGCCAAATATGAGTGATCATGGCCCATGACACAGCCCTCAAGAGGTCCTGAGAACATGTGCCCAAGGTGGTCTGGGCACAGCTTGGTTTTATGTATTTTAGGGAGACATGAGACATCAATCAAATACATTTAAGAAATATATTGGCCGGGCTTGGTGGCTCACGCCTGTAAATCCTGGCACTTTGGGAGACCGAGGCGGGTGGATCATCTGAGGTTAAGAGTTCGAGACCAGACAGACAAACGTGGTGAAACTCCATCTCTACTAAAAAATAAAAAAATTAGCCTGGTGTGGTGGTGCGCGTCTGTAATTCCAGCTTCTCGGGAGGTTGAAGCAGGAGAATCGCTTGAACCCGGAGGCGGAGGTTGCAGTGAGCCAATTTCGCACCACTGCACTCCAGCCTGGGCAAGAGAATGAGACTCCATCTGAAAACAAAAAACAAAAAAACCCCCATTGGTTTCTTCAGAAAGGCAGGACAACTCAAAGCGGGGGCTTCAAGGCCACAGGTAAATGTAAAGATTTTATAGTTGGCGGTAGAGTTTACCTGAAGAACCTGGGATTAATAGGAAATATTCAGGTTAAGATAAAGGACTGTGGAGACTAAGTTTTATTGTGCAGAGGAAGCTCTCAGATAGCAGAGTTTAGAGAAAGCAGGTTGTAAAATGTTTCTTACCAGATTTAAAAGAGTGCCTGCCTCTTAGCTGATTGCCTCCTGGATCTGGAAAGGAAGGAAGGAAAAGGGAAATGTGATTCTCCATAGAATGTGTATTTTTCCCACAAGAGACTTTGCAAGTCAATTTCCAGGTATGTCAAGGAAATATATTTTGGAATTAGATATTTTGATTCTTTTTTTCCTTGTCTCATAATGTTATGTCAGAGTCAGATTGGAAAGTAAGTCACGATATATAAGGTCAAATAAAACCCATCTGATGAGAATGTGTGGTTTGTAGGGCATGACTCCCTAGACTCCTTAGATAGGAATTTGGGCAAGATAAAATTAGGGTGTAATCCTTATAGGTATTGAAGGTAATATAGGGTTTTGTGGTCCAGTTACTTTGCCATGGAATCCTCATTTCACTTGCTTTAAAATGTCTTGCATGGGGGTGTGGTGGCTCATGTCTGTAATCCCAGCACTTTGGGAGACCGAGGCGGGAGGATTGCTTGAGCCTAGGAGTTGGAGATCAGCCTGGGCCACATAGTGAGACCCCACCTGTAAAATAAAAGTCTTGCACACTCTTGGCCATTTTTTTTTTGAGACGGGGAGTTTCACGGTTGTTGTCCAGGCTGGAGTACAATGGTGCAGTCTTGGCTCACTGCAACCTTCGCCTTCTGGGTTCAAGTGATTCTCCAGCTTCAGCCTCCTAAGTAGCTGGGATTACAGGTGTGCACCACCACACCCAACTAATTTTTGTGTTTTTAGTAGAGACGGCCAGGCTGTTCTCGAACTTCTGACCTCAGGTGATCCATCCACCTCGGCCTCCCAAAGTGCTGAGATGACAGGCGTGAGCCACTGTGCCTAGCCTTATTGGCCAGTTTTAACAGTGGCCTTTATTTTAGGAAAATGTAAGTACATGAGAAAGCTGTGCATATTTGACCTATTTATTGTCCTAAAATAGTACTGATGATTGCTAAAATCACTGCCGGTTGTGAAGGTAGCACCTGTGAACCAGCTGCACTGCCTTCCTGCGATTAGAAGAGGCCCTCCCTGCCGTCCTGTGTCACCATGACCATTCTCTATTCCGTAGCTCTTTTTTTTTCGTGGGACTGAGTCTCATTCTGTTGCCCAGGCTGGAGTACAGTGGCGCAATCTCGGTTCGCTGCAACCTCTGCCTCCCAGGTTCAAGTGATTCTCTTGCCTCAGCCTCCTATGAGTAACTGGGATTACAGGCACCCACCACCATGCCCAGGTCCTTTTTTTTTTTTTTTTTTTTTAATATTTGGAATCCACTAGAGAACAATCCCAGGTGCTTTTTGTATTTTTAGTAGAGATGGGGTTTTGCCATGTTGGCCAGGCTGGTCTTCAACTCCTGACCTCAAGTGATCCACCCACCTCTCAAAGTGCTGGGATTACAGGTATAAGCCACTGTGCCCAGCCTATTCCCTAGCTCTTAACATTACATCTTCACCTACTTTAAATCATGGTAAAGGGGAAGAAGTGAGGTTGAGTAGTTATCAAAATTCTATTGTTTCATAGTTGTGGAGCTGGATCTTAATTTTTATAGAGAGAGAATCCCAAGTCTGGGTGTTTTGCAGATAATAGCTCACTGAAGGGTCATAAACCTGATCTATAGCTTTCCCAATCTCAATTTCTTTTTTTTTTTTTTTTTTTGAGACAGAGTCTTGCTCTGTCCTCCAGGCTGGACTGCAGTGGCATGATCTCGGCTCGCTGCAACTTCTGCCTCCCAGGTTCAAGCGATTCTCCTGCCTCAGCCTCCTGAGTAGCTGGGATTACAGGTGTGTGCCACCACACCTGGCTAATTTTTTGTATTTTTAGTTGAGACGGGGTTTCACCATGTTGATCAGGCTGGTCTCAAACTCTTGACCTTGTGATCCGCCCACCTCGGCCTCCCAAAGTGCTGTGATTACAGGCGTGAGCCACTGTGCCCAGCCTCCATTTTGGTTTTGTAGTCAAGTTTGTACTGCTGTTATTCCATGATCTGTATAATAAACTAATGCTAGTCTCTAAGTTTTTTATATTGATTCAGAGCAATTTTTTCTTCTTTTTACAATATCCATTGTTCTTGTTGATGTTGAGTCACTCCTCACAAGACCCTTAAGAGTTCTGATTGACTCACATCACCCAAAAGGGACTTAATTGTGTTTGGAAAATATAAAATCCACCTCTGGTGCGCATATATATATATATATATATATATGTATGTATGTATGTATGTATGTATGTGGGCTTATGGTTAACCACAATATTTAGTTAACCAAGTGATCCTCTTCCCTGAACACTCGGGTAAATGGGAGGTATTGTAATGGCCTTGGTCTAACTTTGTTGTCCTGCCTTTAGGATTAGGCCAAAGTCAAGGCTGATAACAGTGTTGGAATGCTGCCTGGCCCTAACAGCTCTGGCCCCTTTGTGGTTTTTTGGAAATGTTACTCCTAACATTTCTAGACATGATAATGAGTTTTGGTAGTGAAAGTGCCTGGTGACTGCAGCCATTGTCTGCTCCCCAGGAGGCACTTAGAACTTCCTTGGTGACGCTGTTGTAGTACAGATGCCACCCTGAATGTGGACAGGCTTTGTGTTTTTGTTTCAGTGATGTCTTGGTGGTAGAGACACTTGCTTTTGAGTGACTTTTCTACCCATCCTGTTGCCCCTCCTTTTCCCCACATAAAAGCGAAAGCAAAGCCATGGCACCATGAGAGAATTGGAGAGCATCTAATCTAACCTTTTGTAAGGAATGAAGACCTGGAGGTGCCCAGAGGTGACTCTCCCCAAATCGTAGACCATTTACTGGGGATGCTAGGACCAGAACCAAGACTCCACAGTGCTCGCTCCTTTCATATCCCTCTGTCAACACGGACCTCTTAACTTTTAAAAACTTAGTGGAAGTTACATACATGGACAATTAAGTGGACAACTTGATCAATTACCACAAAGTGAGTCCATCAGTGTCAGCAGCCCCTGAGGTTGGGGAGCAGAGCAGTAGCATCCAGAGGCCCCTGTTCACCCATTTACTGCCCTGTCCTACTTGCCCTAAAGGAAACAGCTTTGTTAATCATTGAACACCATAGATGTAAAGGCTGCAGTTTCAAACTTTTGCACATGGGATCATGGAAGGTATGCTGTTGGGTGAGTCCTCTGGTGGAAAAAGGAGCATGTTCATGAGCTAGGTGTAAGGCATGAGGGATGATGCCTGGGATGTGGCAGGTGCCCCCTGAAGCTTAGATGTCCTGATAGCTGTCAGCTGTGTGGTGGCTAGCCAGCTGAATGTTATCTACCCCACACTAAGACAGGTGCATTTTCTGGGGATGCTAGAAGGTGTTATATATATTCTTTTAGTAAGATATGAGTTGATAGCCTGAGCTGCTGAATATTAGTAGGAACTTCAGGTCTTGGCCCACCAGGGAGTTTGGATAAATCTCCTGTTTATCAATAGTAAATCAGTTTTATTCTGTGAAAATAGAGTATAATTCCTGAAGAAAGAAGAGTTTGTTTTAATAAACCAGTGGTTTGTCATGTCCTTGTACTACACATGACAGGATGTTTTGTTTTGTTTTGTTTGGAGCAGAAAGCTTAATAGGCAGAAAAAAGGAGAGAGGAGAGCAGCTCTCCAGAGGAGTCAGAAAGGAAAAAGCCTAACAGGTTGTTTTTGAGATGGAGTCTCGCTCTGTCGCCCAAGCTGGAGTGCACTGGCGCAATCTCAGCTCACTGCAACCTCCGCCGCCTGGGTTCAAGTGATTCTCCTGACTCAGCCCCCTGAGTGGCTAGGATTATAGGTGCCAACCACCACACTGGCTAATTTTTTTATTTTTGGTAGATATGGGGTTTTGCTATGTTGGCCAGGCCGATCTTGAACTCCTGACCTCAAGTAATCCATCAGCCTTGGCCTCCCAAAGTGCTGGGATTACAGGTGTGATCCACTGCGCCCAGCCCTGACAGGTTGAGTACATCTCTGAGAGTTGAAGTGTGTTCGATTGATTGATGTGGTATTTTCTAGATGAGGGAAAGGAGAACTTGGCCCTCCATTTTCTTGGTGAGTAAAGCCATGGGTTGTCCAGGCAGCTGTGGGGAAGTGGAACGGTGGGTCAGGGTGTTGCTGGCTGGGACAGCACCTAATGAGGCATGCTTAGGACAGTCTCAAGGTCAAGACCAAAGCCATTTGGACAGGTGTGCATGGCAGCTTTTGAAGCAGTTTTCTAGCATGGGATTCTAGATTACTGGCTACCAGGCTGTAAGCCTTGCTTTCTGGCTCCTTTTTGGTTCTGCCACCAGGAAGGAGGATCTGGATATTCTTCAGATCAGTAGATCAGTGGAGGAGAGTACTAATTAGAATTACATTGCCCTTTTTTTTTTTTTTTTTTTTTTTTTGAGACAGGGTCTTGCTCTGTTACCTAGGCTGGAGTGCAGTGGTGCAGTCTTGGCTCACTGCAACTCTGCCTTCCGGGTTCAAGCAATTCTCATACCTCAGCTATCCAGGTATCTGGGATTATAGGTCTGTGCCACCACACCTGGCTAATTTTTGTACTTTTAGTAGAGACGGGGTTTCACCATGTTGGCCAGGCTGGTCTCAAACTCCTGACCTCGAGTGATCCGCCTGCCTGGCCTCCCAAAGTGCTAGGATTACAGGTATGAATCACCGCACCTGGCTTTTTTTTTTTTTAAAAGACTTTAAAACAATGATGATAAATACAGTGGGGTGAAGATATTGGCTGCTGCAGAAGTGCTCATTGCTTTGTTTTTTATTACATGAAGTTCCAAAAAATAACTTTGTGGCGTTTGTAATTCTGTATGTTGGGACAGGATGATAATGTGGAGTGGAAGTTTCACATTATCTCATTGCTGACAATAGCTGTACGACCTTGGGCAAGTTGTGTAAACTCTCCTGTGTTTCGTCATTTGTAAAGTGGCATTAATCATACCTATTTCACTGGGTTGCTGTTTAACTTTAATAAATTATGGTATTGCAGGAAAGGGCTTAGTACTGTTTGTTGCTGTACCACTAATAAAAATAATGTATTGTCAATATCTGTGTTCTACCAGCACAGTGACCCATTTTCTGCTCTTGCTTTTGGGATTTCCATTGGCGTCTTTCATTTCAAAGGATGTTGTGAGTTTCATAAAATTAAATGGACTTATTAAAAACATATATGCTGGGTATAATTAGTGAGTCAGGAAAACAAGCCAGGGTAGGTAGGCAGCAGTTAGGAGGAAGTTGGCAGGCAGTTCATGCTCTAGGTAGCCAAACTAGGTTTAGCTGTAGGTGATCTTGACATCAGAGCAGCCCAGCAGATCAGAGCTGGTTCCTGGTAACCTGAACGCTTGGGTCTAGACCTGTCGTCACTTACCCTGGACCTGAGGTTGTCTGTTCCAGACCCCTAGTTTGGTTTCCCCATCTGTAAATAGAGGTGAGCTGTTAGGTAATAGATAGATGTGGGGAGCAAGGTCAATCAGTGGAATAGAGTGTAGAGTACAAGGTTTGTCCCTGCCACTGGTGTCCCCAGGCCCTCCCCAGGCACCCTGGTAGCAGCTCCCTGAGAAGGTTGCAGAGGTATATACCATGTGCAAGATCCTTCTGCCTTTTTTTTTTTTTAACACAAATAGTAGTATATTCTACTGACTGTCTTGCTCGTTGCTCCTTAAATTGTGAAACATTTGAAAAGTGGAAGTGTGATTACCATGAACACATGTGTACACAACACCCAGGTTAAGAAGTGGAACTTGATGGCCCAGCTGCCCCCATAGTCAGCCACCTTCCTGGACTTGTTTTTCATGCCCCTTAGGTCTTCTGACTTCCATACATGTAACTGGAAGCTTCAGCAGTGTGTATATAGTATTGTTTTGGATATTGTAAACATTTTGCAAAGATCGTATACAATAGTCTTTCCCTTTATCTTTGGGGGATAGTTGTTCCAAGACCCCCAGGGGATGCCAGAAGCTGTGGATGTGACCAAATCTTATTTATATATACTATGTTTTTTCCTATGCATACATACCTGTGATAAAGTTTAGTTTATAAATTGGGCACAGTAAGGGATTAACAACTAGTCACACAGACCAATTAAAACACTATCATATCATAAAAATTATGTGAAGGTGGCCTTTCTCTCTCAGAATACATTTTCAGACCACGTTTGACCGTGGGTAACCGAAACCATAGAAAGGGAACCTATGGTTAAAGAGGGACCACTGTATATTGTTGGGTTAGTTTTTTTGTTCTCCTAGGGAGGTTTATCGATGTTGAAAACGTGTAGATCACTGTTACAGCTTTTAGAATTTGTCTAGAAGACGTTCTGGTTTTTACTGGCAAGCTCCCCACAATATAGTATTCCATTTATATATTTTTTTGTTGTTTTGAGATGGAGTCTTGCTCTGTTGCCCAGGCTGGAGTACAGTGGTGTGATCTTGGCTCACTGCAGCCTCCAAATCCTGAGTTCAAGCGATTCTCCTGCCTCAGCCCCCCGAGTAGCTGGGATTACGGATGCACACCACCACACTTGGCTAATTTTTGTAGTTTTAGTAGAGATGAGATTTCACCATGTTGGTCAGGCTGGTCTCAAACTCCTGACCTCAGGTGATCTGCCCACCTTGGCCTCCCAAAGTGCTGGGATTACAGGTGTGAGCCACCATGCCCAGCCTATATTATTTCTATTCTAGTGATAGACATTTAGATAATTTCTAGTTTTTTTTCTGTTACAAACATCCTGCTTCTATAAAAATTGTTGTACCTGTCTCCTCGTGTACATGGAAAGCATTTCTCTAGGGGATATGTCTAAGAGCAGAATTGCTGAGTTGTGAAGTAACTAGCAATTGTAAAATTGCTCTCCAAAATAATTTCGCCAGTTACCATTCCCATAACATGTTCAATTTTCAGTTACTGCATGCCCTTGTTAACATTTGATACTGTTAAAACTTGAAATTTTGCCAGTTTGGTAGGAGTAAAATGGCTTACTTCATTCATTTACATTTCTCCTTTTGTTTCCTTAAATGATATATCCTAGAGGCCATTTGATGCTAACACAGATAGATTTAATTAATTTTTTAAAAAATTTGAGATAATTTTAGATTTACAGAAAAGTTACAAAGGTAGTATACTGAGTTCCTGTATACCCTTCACCCAGCTTTCTCTACTGTTAACATGTTATATAACCATGGTACATTTGCCAAAAGCCAGAAATTAGTATCAGGATACTGTCACTAGCTAGATTGCAAACTTTATTTGGATTTTTACCAGTTTTTCCACTAATCTCAGTTTTGGGTTCCTTCGCGTCCTGGTACGCCACATTGCCCTTGGCTATCGGGTCTCCTTAATCTCTTCCCACTTGGCTGAGTATTTCATTGTATGGATGTGTCTATTTAATCCCTATTGATGGACATCAACATTTAATAAAGTACGAGGTGAATTCTAATGAGACTTGTACATTTAAAAATTGTAAATTCTGGCCACATTTGGACAGATACTGCCTTTGAACAATTATTTACATGAGAGGAAACATCATGACTAAGATTGAAGATGTAGAAAAAGTTGTTTTGCCCAGCGTTAGTCATGTTATTTATGACTCTTTCAGTAGCTGTGATGGGATGCTGTTTCATGCGTGTAGGTCCGTTCTTCAGGCATTGATACCAGAGGGCTGTGTGACTTCCTATAACACTAGGAATAAAAAGAGGGTGTCTGCAAGGTCACCTGTCACGTGGTGCTTGGCCACCTCTCAGCACCTCTCCCTCTCTCCTGTCTGGGCTGCTGTCTAGCCTCCTGGCCCCTTCCTTATTGGTGTTCAGAGATTTTCCATTTTGAATTCCACCTCTCTGGATCATCTTCCTCCCTGGGTAACCCATGGGCCTTCCTCTCTCCATGCATTCAGGTCTCTGCTTGATGTTGCCTTATCTGAGTTCCCCACCAGTCTGTCTGAAGTAGCTGCCCCACCTCACCTCGCTTTATTTGTAGCACTCACCACTACCTGGCGTCGTGATGTGTGTGTTGTCTTGATCTCTTGCTGTGTCTGCAGCACGTGGCGCAGTTTTGGCACATGACAGGTACTCATCATGGATGGGTGCCGTGAGGTGTAGCCAAGTAGACTTCAGCTGGCGAAGTATAGGCTAGTGTGCCTGAAACTTAATTGCTTAATAGTGCTGAGTCTTGGTCCTGATTAGATAGAATATTATCTTTTATTTTTCTGAAATTAATTTTAAGAAATTGTTTTTAGGAGTTGAGAAATTAAGAGTGACTTTGGGTGCAAGTGACTTTTATAATAGTTTATGATAGTTTGGGACCTGCCCCTCCCAAACCTGTTGGAGAGGGTTCTATGTAGTGATCGAGACTGGGGAGCTTAATCTAACTTCCTGGTGGCTCTGATTTGAGGTAAATCTGAAAAGGGAAGCAGCTGTAAGTTGAGGAAATTATCCCCCCCTCTTTTGGTTTCAGAAGTTGATTCTCTAAGTGTTTAGCTTGGAGACTCTCAAACTTTTGGTTGCAGGATCCCTATAGTCATTCGTTATTGAGGACCCCAAAGAGCTTTTGTTTACATGGGCTGTATCTATCAGTATTTACCATTTTATAAATTAAATTGGCAGTGTTTAAAAATTAATGCTTTGAAATGTTGATAAACCCATTATATGTTAACATGTATATGTTTTTATTGTATGCATTACATTTTTTAATGAAAAAATATTTTCCTAAACACAGATATTTAGCGAGTGGCCTGTTAGACATTTCTGCAGTCTTTTTAACACCTGCTGAGTCCTTAGCTGCTTGTGCACTCAGTCTGTTGCAATGTCACGTCACATACCTCCACAGAAACTCGATTGGACATTTGGGCGTGAGCGAAATGGCAACTGATGTCTTGGTTTTATTGTTACAAGGATTTTGCCCTCACAGACCCCCTGAAAGAGTCCCTGGGACCTTCAGGGTTCTGGACCACACTTTGAGAGCCACTGGTTTAGCTGATTTGCAGAAACTACAGATATTATAATAGCTGACCCATACGGAGATATTCTGCTTTTTTTTTGAGACAGAGTCTTGCTCTGACACCCAGGCCCGAGTGCAGTGGCACAGTCTCGGCTCACTGCAGCCTCTGCCTCCTGGGCTCAAGTGATTCTCCTGCCTCCGGCTCCTGAGTAGCTGGAACCACAGGTGTGCGCCACCATGCCTGGCTATTTCTTTTTTGTTTGTTTGGTTTTGGTATTTTTAGTAGATACCGGGTGTCAGTATGTGGGCCAGGCTGGTCTCAAACTCCTGATCTCTAGTGATTCACCCTTTTCAGCCTCCCAAAGTGCTGGAATTACAGGTGCAAGCTACCATGCCCGGCCTTTTTTTGTATTTTTAGTAGAGTTGGGGTTTCACCATGTTGCCCAGGCTGGTCTTGAACTCCTGAGCACAGGTGGTCTGCCTGCCTCAGCCTCCCGAAGTACTGGTTACATGTGTGAGCCACTGAGCCTGGCCCATTCTGCTTTTTGTTGAACATTAATTCATTTAATTCTCACATCAGCCCTCTGTGGTGAAAGCAACTAAATCAGAATTCTGGGGTAGTCTAATATCCTGCCATGACCTATGCTGTGGTCTGAACATTTTAGATTTCAAATGAAGGCGGTATTCCTATAAAGTATTAACTGAAGTAAGCCAAAAGTGACATTTATAGTAGACTCACACATATCTGGAACTTTTTTTTTTGTTATTTGAGATGGCGTTCGTTTTTGTTGCCTAGGCTGGAATGCAGTGGCGTGATCTTGGCTCACTGCAACCTCCGCCTCCTGGATTCAAGTGATTGTCCTCCCTCAGCCTCCCGAGTAGCTGGAACTACAGGCATGTGCCACCACGCGCTGCTGATTATTTGTATTTTTAGTAAAGATGAAGTTCACCGTGTTAGCCAGGATGTTCTCGATCTCTTGACCTCGTGATCTGCCTGCCTGGGCCTCCCAAAGTGCTGGGATTGTAGGTGTGAGCCACCTCGCCTGGCCATATCTGGAACTTTTTAGTTAGTAAACAGTATATGAGACAAGTTCAGAATACTGAATTTCTTTAGTGAGAAATATTTTGAAATGAAATCTTTTTTAGCATATGATTATCTTCTGCAAATGTGCAGAGACCGGTCAGCTGGTTAGCAGGGCTCAGTGTGGGAGCCAGCGCCAGTTTGTGTGGGTGCCTGCTCCGACTGCTGTGCAGCACGCTGGGTCTGCAGCGGAGCTTTCTCGAGGATCGGGAGCATGCAGAGGCCGCCTCTGACCCCTGCCTCCGCTTGCTCATCTGCTGGAATCTGGACAGTCCTGCCAGGGGCTCAGTTTTTCACAGTTGTGAATTGCTGTCTAATCTGATCTAAGGTGATTTAAGTTCTTCCTTGATCATCATCTGATATGTTGATGCTTTGGAAGAAAAGCTTTGTTAGGAGTTTTATTGGACTACAGTGCCCTTGAATGAACTGGTTAGGAATTTCTCCAAATTAATTAAGCCTCCATTGCATCACTCTTGTACAATCTGAGAAGACTGCATTCTTGCCCCCAGTCTCAGTCATTACTGCACAAGGTAATTTCCCTCAGGACTCTATTGCCTTTTCTGTGTAAATAGATGTCCTGCCCTGGAATGATCTGCTTGTGAGGAAAATTAAGAAGCAAGGCAGTAGCAGCAGAGATGAAGCAGGGAAGACAGGACCTTTGTCTTAACAGTTTATTGAGGCCAGAGGTGATGGGATGTCAGCCTAGTGAGCTTAAGAGCTTTATTGCCACTGATTTCTTATATGATAAGAGGACTCTCTGGACCTTATTTCCTCCAAATCAAGGCAGACTACCTCTGAGCGAATGCTATTCTGAATTATTCAGTGAGCTGTGTTTCTATTCTGCTGTGCAGACTTTTCCAAAAGCAGGACTATCTATGAAGAAGAGACAAGTGCTCTTGGCCATAGAAGATATTTGTGGCATTAGCTGTTTGAGTAGTTAGTGTGGAGTGCATTGCATTATCTCCTGCTCTTAGGGAGAATTCCTCTGAGAAATGCCTGAATGCAGGGACCTGCTGTAGAAGCTGCCCCTCCTGGGGTTATCCTCTCTCGGTTTCCTAGCAACCTAACTGTTGCCATGGTGCCGCCTTACCCAGGCAGCAGATCTGCTGCCCTGTGGAATGTAGGCCCTGATTGTTGGCTCTGGGAGGCTGCATGCATTTTCTGTTACCTTTTTTTTTTTTTTTTTTTTTTTGGTAGCTAGACTCAATCTGTATTTAGCGTGTTACTAAAATATTTAGAAGAAAAACAAATGTTGTGTGGCTAAAATAATGAGACTGATTGTTTCATCACATTCTAGGAAAGGTTGTCCTGTCATTCTAAGATTGCTTCAGAAAATCTTTGGTAATTACGTTGTGTCCTGGGCTAAGCCCCAGGAAAGCCTTATCATTGGGAGACCTTTATTAAGTGTGTGTATTAGTTGGGCTTAGGTTTGACTGCAAACAACAGAGACAGAGAATAATGGCTTCTCTCTTTCCCTCCCTCCCTTCCTTCCTTTCTTTTTTCTTTCCTTTCCTTTCTTTCCTTTCTGTCACCCAGGCTGGAATGCAGTGGTGCGATCTCAGTTCACTGCAACCTCCACCCCTTCCCTGGGTTCAAGTGATTCTCTTGCCTCAGCCTCCCAAGTAGCTAGGATTACAGGCCCCTGCCACCATGCCTGGCTAATTTTTGTGTTTTTTTGTAGAGATGGGGTCTTGCCATGTTGCCAGGCTGGTCTCCATCTCCTGAGCTCAAAGTGATCCTCCCACTTCAACTTCTCAAAGTGCTGGGATTACAGGCATGAGCCACCGCACATGGCCCTGAAATCTATGTCTTTAAAAAAGGCTCGTTGTTCCTAGATCTCTTGCCAGGCCCTTGAACTAAGAAGTGAAGTGTTGGATTTTCCCCGAGTGCTGTTCATGTTTTTATGACACATTTAATCAGAAATCTCGAGGAGGTCAGGCAGACATTCTAGGAACTTTCTTGGAGTTCAGCATACTGCCTCAGAGAAGGAAGTTGGTATTTGGGGGTAGGGTGTGGGAGGATGAGAATAGAGATTAAAATTGTTTTGTGAAGTAACTCACCAGAAAGTGGTTTTGGGTAGTTTTATTTATTAGTTATAAATACTGAAAATGTCATCTGCCTCGTAAGAAGGAAGACTTAGAGCTTCTTGGAGCTCTTTTAGTTCAGCTCACCACTGAAAGCATCCCTCTTACACAGAATTGCTCATAAGTTATGCATTTTGTTTCTGCTTGGTCGCTTCCGCTGTTGGTGAGGTCTTCGCCTAATGATGCCACTCATTCCTTTTTTTTTTTTTTTTGAGACAGGGTCTGGAGTGCAGTGGCACTGGGGCACTGGAGTGCAACCTCCGCCTTCTGGGCTTAAGTGATCCTCCCACCTTAGCCTCCCTGGTAGCTGGGACTATGGCATCATGCACCACCACGCCTGGCTAATCTGTTCTCTTTTCTTTTCTTTTTTTTTGAGTACAGTCTTGCTCTGTCGCCAGACTGGAGTGCGATGGCGCAGTCTTGGCTCACCACAACCTATGCCTCTTAGGTTCAAGCGATTCTCCTGCCTCAGCCTCCCAAGTAGCTGGGATTACAGGCACCCACTACCATGCCCAGCTAATTTTTGTATTTTTTAGTAGAAACAGGGTTTCACCATATTGGCCAGGATGGTCTCGATCTTTTGACCTCGTGATCTACCCATCTAAGCCTCCCAAAGTGCTGGGATCACAGGCTTGAGCCACCGTGCCCAGCCACTGTTCTCTTTTTATGCCCCTGGGTGGATGTTAAATGCATTGTTTACCTGGAACTGTGGTCTACTTCACTACTTCCCTCCACTGACTGTTCAGAGGTCTGTGGTCTGGAGCCACTCAGACCAGCTCCACTCCCAGGCGGAAGGCGGAAGGCTTTGTTCCCCTACTAGGAGATGACTCTGCATGTCCCTGAAACATTCCTTCTCCCATCACTCATCCCCATTCCTCCAGGGGACTCTCTGGGTGGGGCCCAGGGCCCTCCCCTCCCTGCCTTCTGCCGAGCAGCTCAGCGTGCTCATGAGTGTGTCTCTCCTGATGCTGTTGGCCTTTGCTGTTCTGTTTTCCCTTTTGAGCCTGCCCGACTTCTCATGGAACCCTGTTAGTGCCGTTTGCCCGTCTTGTTCTCTTGGACTCTGTGTTAGCCTCTCTTGGCTCTGGCTGCCTCCACTGCTTGTATGGACGTTTTTTGAATTCGCCTTCCAGTGAGGTGCCTGCCGTTGGTATCTCCCACCTCCTTTTCCGTTCTTCTGCCACCGTGTTCCTGGCTGGTTGAGACCCACACGTGAGCTTGCTTGTCCTGCCACTCCCAGAAATCCCTGGAGCTTCCTGCAGTATCGCCCACGGGGTGAACCCTCACCCTGGGGTGTGTGTGGCAGGTGAGGCCGTTTCCCGTGCACCTAAGAGCTGTCGGCCTTTGCAGCCTGGCCGCCGCTACTTCCCTTGGCTTCACTCCTGAAAAGACAGGACAGTTTCTTTCCTTTCCCACAGAGAACTATATTCCTTTGGAATGTTCTGGAATTCCCCACCCCCTCTCCACATAGCCAACCTTTTCTATCACCATCTTACATGTGCCAATTCCAATTTCGTTTTGAGGAGGGCTTCGTTAGCATTGCTTTGCCGCTCCCATTCCCACTGATGTGTGGGATCAGGCACCATTACTTAGATATCTATGTTCCTCCTGCTCTTGGGGGCAAAGCAAGCTGTGACTGTTCATTTGGTCTCCCGCATGAGGGCGCTGGGCTCAGTGCAGTCACTGGAGCTGGGAAACGTGCCTTCATCTGGGTTGTTTTCCTGCTTGTGTGGAGGAAAACCACCCTTGCCCGTAGAGCTTTGTGATGAAGTCCACAGCTCGGGCTTGAGAAGCTCCTCAAGTGCTAGGAGAATTTTGTGTGTAATAAAGTTGCTGGGAAAGGTGTGATCCCCTCTCAGCAGATCCACTCTGGGAGTGGGCTTTACGCCTCTCGGCAGCCGGGAGCTCCCCAGTGCCACCCAGCAGTGCCTGCCCTGAGGACACGAAGTCTCTGTGAACATGTCATCATGCCGCTCATCCGGGGAGACTGAATCTGTTGCATACCACAGGCCGTTTTTGTAATATGCACCTTTATATATTTGGATTGAGGTTGGAGGTAGAAGGAGGTGTCTTGCTAAGAAGGGAGTTTCTAGGAGTTGGAATTTACGTGTTATTTCCTGTGTCCTCGGAATCTGTTTTATGCTGGAAATTGACACTTTATAGGCATATGGAATTCTCTACCATGCATACCTTTTTGCCTCCAGTTCCAGGTAGAGGCCTGCTGCCATTCACTTGGCCATGGATTGGGAACTGACAGTTTGTATTAGCTGGGTCAGTTTCAGATACAAGGGGCTGCCCAAGATTATTTGCAGTCCAGGATGGCCGGGCCAAAACAAGTGACAAAGTCATCATGGAAAACGATTACTGTTTCCCATTCCTAGAGGAAGTAGGCAGGCTTACAGAGTATTCTTGTATGGGCCTGTGAGACTGAGTGGTGTTCCGGAAACACTCTAGATTTTGGTCAGCTGTAGCTGGTTCCCTGCTGAGGAGGCTGGGTGGATGTTACACTGGACTGAGCATTTGTAAGAATGGGGCATGCTGGTCACTTGCCCTCCTTTTGGTGATGACTCCTCCGTCTTGGCTCTGGTCTCCTGAGGTCTGAGCCCATCCTCTTCTGGCTTCCCCGTGTATCCCTCTGCCTAGAGACTCATTTTGGTAGCTTCCTGTTCATCACTTAGGCCCCTTCCTGATTTGGAGGTAAGGCTAGGCAGTGTATCATGGTGTCATCATGTGTGCTTTTCAGAGTCCTTAGGGCAGGGCCTGCTAGGGCGTGGTGGGAGTCACCAGGTCTGGGGGCTCCCATTTGTGCTGTCTTTGTGACTGCACAGTCCCCAGAGCCCTTACCCTCATGACTCCATTTCTGCCTCCCCTCCACCCCTCCCCTGGGATTTACAACTGAGGCTGGCACCAGCCATGCTTGGCTACATTATGGGGTAACTAAGCTTTTGTGAGCCATCTGGGGAGCTTGGTACTGATTTGCATCTGGCACATGTTTTCCCCTGGAAACCAGAGTCCAGACCAGCAGCCTTTGGAATGTGGCCCGCTCAGTTGAGGTTGCAAACTGGCTGTGTTTGTGATTTTGCTCCCAGAGGGTAGGGATGGCTATAACCTGGGCAGCAGATGAGTAATTCATTTGCTTGTGTCTG